>NC_134949.1:64277846-64931179 GCF_965638725.1 Aptenodytes patagonicus
CAGGGCACAACCATTTCAGGTGTAAAAAAGGATCTCCTCATCCCATGTTTCACCAACAAAGCAATCGAGGCGTTTTGGGTACCATATTCTACTTGGGCAGAACCAGAATGTAGCCTGTATCTTTCATACCAAATCAAATTTCTGAAAGGAGAGGAAGTGTCATTAATAGCTTTATTAAAGGAGTGTGTGTGAGAGAGAGAGAGAGTAAGAGAGGGAGCGAGAAAGAGAGAAGAAGGAGGGGCATCTCGGAAGGTGAAGAGTCTAGACTTTGGGTAGTTAAAAACGAACCAACGGGTGAAACATTTTTTTTATGAGCCGTAAAATCCTTTTAAAAAGAGGAGGGGGGAAATGGAGAGAACGCTTTATGCCTTTCAACTGCCCACAAGCCCAGCATACTCTGGATGGAAAGTGGAAGTTAATATACACTGCACCAAAATTATTAAGGGGAAGGGAGGGGGGGGGAAGCTCTGAAAGGCTATCATCACAGTCGCAAGGGAAAAGATGCCCCTGCCCCAGCTCTGGATCTCGAGTGGTTCTTTCTCTACAGTATCATCTCAGCCCAGTAACCCCAGGAAAGCCCTGAGCCGTTGTGTTCCTTCACTGTACGGTTTCTGTAATAAGAGTGTTAATCCATGTTAATCTTTGTGAAAATTATTGTGTGCAACAGTATTTTCTTGTGTACTGCTTTTTTCCTATGTGAATTGTCCCTTTCTTTTTTCTTTTTTGGTTTTTTTTTTCCCCCTTCCTTTTTTCCTTTTTTTTCTTTTTTCTTTTGGTAATATGTCTTTCTTCTTTTAAAAGAAAAAACAAAAACAAACTGATGTGTTGTAGACCTATATGTAACCTATTCCTTAGTCTCATATTATAGGTATGTTATAAGAATGGATATTTTACTTGGCTTTAGAATGTTTTACAAGAAAACTAATTCTTAACCAATCAAGTTCTTGCTACTAAAAAAAAATGCTTGTGTTTTTCATCATGACGTTGTGTGCTTCTAATTAATAATCATTTTCGTTGTAGAAAAATGGAGTGAATTTATATTAGTCTTGGAAACTAATAATAGCATTGTAAATTTATGAGATGATTTTAACAGAAAATACATTATAGAAGAATATAGTTATTTTAATTGTAATATTACTAACTGTAGGGTGAGAAAGGAGGTCCCGTTGTGGTGAACTATGTTATAGCTTGTTATTCACGGTTCTTTTTGATCATTTTTTCGGTCTCTGAGGTGAAACCGAGTTATTAATCAGAATTTGTAAACTCACATATGCATATTGTATATGTGTAGAAATGTAATCACACTTTGTCTTGGAATTACATTAAACTGTTTTAAGTCACTGCAAAGTTTGTGTCTGTATGTCTTCTCGCTAGTTAAAGCTTGGTCCGAACATTTGGTTAGTTTTCAGTTACTGTTATTTAATCTCCTCAGTCTATGGGAAAAACAGCAGTAATAGTATCATTAATAATAAATAGTTTTCCTTTTGAGGTGACATGTTTAGATTTGCAAGACGTATTTTTTTCCCAGGGCAGAAGAGCATCTGCGTTCAGATGTTCAGATCCGGGTTTCACCAAAGCACAGAAGGCTGCTCAGAGCTGCCGTGTTCAGCGCCATCGAGAGCCCCCTGCTACGTCCCGCTGTGCCAACTGAAGTGGGGGGGATCGGCTGCAAATATCAGTCTGGTTTTTCTTTCCATTACGCCTGAGCCCTCGTTTCATTTGCTCCCTTTCCTTTCTTTGCCAAGTCCCAGCTGACCTTTGAAAGGTTTATATAGACATTAAAATGCTTAAACCACCACCTGTTGCCAATAGCTGCACCTGCTGTTTGGGCTGTGCCCGATTTTCACCATGAGGCTCACTCAGGAGCAAGCTGGAGGTGTGTCTGCAAAGGGTCCCCTATTATATCACAGTATCACCTTGGAGTAGGCAAATGGCTCCTCAACAACTCCTCTTAACGGAGGGAGAACAAGACCTACCTGGTTTGTTGCTGACCCTTCCCAGTGTAGTGACTCATGTGCAAGCTACTGGGTTTCCCGGCCTGGGGGATTTATCTCATTAGTTCAGCCTCTCCGTTCCTGGGGATGGCCGGAGGGATGTTCAGTGGGTTGTACCGGGCTGCCTACAGTGCGGGGCCACACTTTGCGTTAGGTGTCTGACGAATGGTTTCTGCAAACCTGATGGCACTGCGCAGCACCGCCAGGCGATGGGGTCGCATCAGGGCATAAACCTTCAGGTAGAGCAGGAAGCTTGTTCTATCAGTGAGTGCCGGCAGTGAGGCAAAGGTCCCTTTTCCACAGGCTTGGTTTTCCAGCCTTCTGTCTCAGGAATCCCTGGAATGAGCAGTGAGTGTTGCAGAAACTGTTGCAATGAATTTCTAGGTAGATAGGAAACTTCTGGTAACAAGAGGTCATGGGACCTTTCTCCTAGCTGCCTTAGCCTGGCTGAGACCCCAACTCAGCAAAAGCAATTAAAGCTGTAATGCCTGTTCAGCAAACCAATTAAGTCTGTGTTTCATTTAAAATCATGTGTCCTATTAAACTTCAAGCTTTTTAAACATACGCTAACAGGTAATTACACGGTTAGGTGCTCTACTGGAAATGGGGAGTTTACTGGGTCATGATATAAGGAAGTGAGATTAGTGAATGACCTAATCTCAGAAACAGCTGTAAATCCAGAAGAGCTAGATTAACTAATGCAGAGTTTCTCCAAGTTTGTACCATCTTACAGTGTCTTCTTTTTTTGTTTCTTTGCTTTGTAAACCTTATCTATAAAACTGTAAAAAATATTTGTCATTCTGTTGTCCAAGACCAAAACAGATTAAAAATGCATTGTAGTTGGAGAATGTACTTTCTGACCATTTTTTCCCAGGAGGGGAAAATGGTTTCTCAATTTAAGCAGGGCTGCTTCTAGTGGAGCCTGTGATGCCTTGCGAGAGGAAACAGTGAGGGTTTTCAGCCACCAGATTACAGGATGAGGGTGGTCTTAGAGAATCCGACACCATCAGTGGCCCAAGCCTGGCCTCCAGACTGCCCAACACCAAGGAATGGTCTGCAAGCACAGACCCGGATTTCTCCTCAGATCGGTCATTTATCTGTATATCCACTTGCAAATACTCCTGAGATGAGTTAAATCTAACTTGGTAGGCATTTTACTGAAACCCAAGGGAGCTCTTACTGACTAGCAGGAGGCCAGGACTGTCCATGCATCTTCCACTGGCATGGTGGTCACAAGGAATTCATCCCTCATTGCTCTGAGCTCGCTCAAAAGATATTAAGTGCAACTTGCATGAGGCTTAAACTGCCCAGCAGGGCTTGGAAAGCCCAGCATGCTGTGGAGCTGAGGTCAGACGCGTCTCTCCCGGTAGCACAAACCCATTGGAGCTGCAGTAACATCAGTGCCTGGAGAGCATGTGCCTGAACAGCTGGTACAAATTACGACCACCAAGCTTGGGCCAGTCCAGCTCTTTCTGGGCCAGAAGGAATCTCTGCTGCTGCTCTGGGAGTGTTCACCTCGGCCAAATCAGTTTATTCAAGGTGGGTATGGCTCTTACTTAAAATTGGGAGGATGGGGGTCACACCACCATGGCATACGCATAGCAGTATGCAGCTGCTCCTGACAAGTGCTACTTGTGCTTTCCAATGCAGTGGCTATGTTTTAATTCTTTGGCATCCAAAGTTTGGCACCTAAATTTGTATATATCCATATGAGGAGAACTTGTCTGATTTCCAGCGCTGCTCTGCCCTCCTAGTTGCTCTTCACTTCAAATGAAACTGGAAAGAGGGACTGGGAGAGGGAGAGGAATGGTCCTGCTCCATGAAATGCAGACTGTTGCCCTTTAATCACCTGTGCCTGTGTGTCAGCTCTCCACAGCAAACCCGTGCTGGAGCTGTGCACCTGCATCTTGTAAATTCTTGTGTCTTCTCTTTCTTACTATGCCGGTCAGGCCGGGGCAAACACGCCTGCATCAGCGTTTCCTGCAATGCACTTTCCCTTCATGTTTTTTCCTGTGAGGTGGATGTGCAAATAATGAGCAATAAAGGCTGTTATTTAAAGGCCCCCACACTGCACTGTGTGTCAAAGTCTCTGCTATTTGGGGCTTTTGCTCAAAGGGAAGCAGCCACGGGAGGAGCTCAATGCACGGATCCTGAGCCACGCTAAAACCCATTTGTCAAGGCAGCAGGCTGGGACAGGAGCAGGCTTCTCCAGGCACTGCTGTGCCAGCCCTGGGGACCCAGCACAGGCCAGGGAGCAGTACTCCATCCCCACGGGGATTCGTCACCCCTGTGTTAACCCTGTAACAAGGTCCAATGAAAAGGCACACCAGGTAGCTTAAGTACACTTAACTCCAGGCTGCATTTGTGCACAGGCCTTTCTGGACACATCCAGACATGCAGTGTTGGGGTGCAGGAGGCCACAAGTCCAGCAGGCATCTGGAACGCTTCCTATTTGTACTTGGACAGCATACTGCCTCTGGTGTGTGAACTCGTTAAATACAAAAAAGTCACTTTATCCCCCTTTTTTTTATTCCAAGCTCGTAAAAAAAAAAAAAATTAAAACTTGTAGTAATGTCACAGGGAAAAAAAAGTGGGGGGGAAGTATGGTTAAAAAGAAGGGCTTACTGTGACTGGACCCTGAGACAAAAATTCCCATCCCTTCCAGACACTCAGGGACAGTCTGAAAACCACAGAGAGGAATTCATGCACACACAAACAAAGAGCGAGGCTGTTACTGAATTGCTCCCCCACAGACTGGGGTTTGGGTCACAGCTCCACCACGGCGCTGGTGGGCTGCTTGAGAAAAGCTCACTTCAGATCTCTGAAGGTGTTTCTTCTACACCCAAATATCCTTGATCTGCCTCTCTCCTTCAGACAGCAGCAGACCTTCTCAGGAGTTTATGGAATAGGAGTGATAGGAATAATGAAGGCAGGTGTGGAAGGAGACTGCAGGAGGCATCGATGAAGGTTCAACCGTATTTCACCTGCATGTGCCAGATGATATTATTTGTCTACCCTGTTCTTAAAAACATTACGCGACGTGGAGTCCCCAGACATCAGAGCTCTGCTCTCTTCTGTGTCAGTGAGCCAGCGCTCCTTTGCTAGTCACATCTCCCTCCTTATCCCTGCCTTCCCCACGCTCAGAATACCCCCTCCTCTTTTTTTAATGACCCTTGTCCTGCATGATCCCATTTCCTCACCTCTCCCCTTGCCTCCTTTATTTCCTCTCAATATTGTTTTGACCCCAGCATGTGTGTGCATAATTTAGCAGGGCGGGTGAAAGCCAAGGGGTACAGGGTGGGCTGTTACAGCTTGCGAGAGGCAACAGTGTGTAGTGGAGGGTGACGGGAAAAGCAAATCCCATTAGGTTGGGGGTTGTTTTAAGGCTTTAAAATAATATCAGGAATGACTGTGCACAGAGGCAAGGCCTAGAGACGCTGATGGTGATGGCTGGCTATTCAGCCTTGTGATAAACACCTCTTTCCTAGCGTGTTTGTTTTAACCCTTCACGAGTGTGTCCCACTGGTGTTAAAACACTGGCAGGGAAGAACCAAAGCGGCTGGGAATCCTTTCCCCACATCCATGCAATCCCCCCGGCTGTGTCACTTGCCCCAATCTGTCATTCTCCCCACCCCCCACCCTTTATGCTGCCCCCTAAAATATGGAAATGGGGGTGTACAACGTAGACAGATAAAACAAAGGAGGTGAAAAAGAGCGTGTGAAGCAGGGGAAGGGCACCACAAGATAGGACAGGGTCTGGAATTACTGGGAAAGGTGGATAAAGGGGATGAAATGTTCTGAGACCAGACATGAGAGGAAACAAAAGAGAGCTGAGAGGAAAGCAGGCAGTGGGTCAAAGAGGAGGAGAAGAAAATAGTGATGTAGATGTGAAAGAGAAAAGAAAGATTTTCAGAAGCAATGAGTTTCCACTGCTCTAACCAAAATACAGAAGACTCGGGGCGGGGGGTGCTCAACCCCTTGAAAAAATCAGGTCCTCTCTCAATCAGATTTTTCCACCCAGCCTCTGGAGCAGTGGTCTCCGAAGTGGGGTGTGCACAAGACAGTCCATTGGGGTGCAGGAAGAAAATATTTTTCTACCAGCTCTAATAGCGGAACCATGACCCCATCGCCCCTGGGCACTGCACCTAGTAACCATTACTTGCAGGCACCCAGTCCTTTCGAGGCGCAAGGCCCCGGCGGCCGGCAGAGGGCACCCGGCGCCCGCAGCCTCCGGCCGCTCGGCTCGGCGCGGCTCGGCTCGGCTCGGCGCGGCGCGGCTCGGCTCGGCTCGGCTCCCCCAGGTGAGTGTACGGTACGCACTGTCAGTACCAAGAAGTGAAGGGATTTAAAAATCCTGTCTTAGTCCTGCTATTTAACTGCAATGAGGTGGCACTGAAACCTTAGTCGTGGCCAGTGTACTAGATGCTGTACATCCAATTTGAAATAAAGCAGGTTGGGTGCTAGATGACATTTTTAAGTGCTGAGCACAGTAGAAATATTCAAATATACAGGTGTGAAAGAAGGCTGCGTTGAGATTAAGACAACTTAATAATAATAGAGGAGAAAACCCACAAGTGTAGGTGTCAGTCTCTTCTCCCAAGTAAGAAGCGATAGGACAAGAGGAATGGCCTCAAGGGGAGGTTTAGTTTGGTTATTAGGAAAAATTTCTTCACCGAAAGGGTTGTCAAGCATTGGAACAGGCTGCCCAGGGAAGTGGTTGAGTCACCATCCCTGGAGGCATTTAAAAGCCGTGTAGATGTGGTGCTTAGGGACGTGGTTTAGTGGTGGACTTGGCAGTGTTAGGTTTATGGTTGGACTCGATGATCTTAAAGGTCTTTTCCAACCTAAACAATTCTATGATTCTATGGTGCAAGGGCAATCACTCACCACCTCCCACCAGCAGACCAATGCTTAGCTTGTCCCTGAGCAACAACAGCTTTGGAATCTCCCCCTTCCCCTCAATTTTTGTTGCTGAATCTGACGTTATATGGTATGGAATATCCTTTTGGTCAGTTTGGGTCAGCTGTCCCGGCTATCCCACTCCAGCCTCTTACCCACCCCCAGCCTACTCACTGGGGCGCCAGAGTAGGCCAGAGAAACAGGGAAGGTCTTGACCCTGTGCAAGCACCGCTCAGCAATAGCTAAAACACTGGTGCGTTATCAGCACTGTTTTGGACACAAATCCAAAACACGGAATTATATGGGCTGCTGCGAAGAGAAAATTAACTCCACCCCAGCCAAATCCGGTAGAGCTGGGAAACCTTGTGAGAGACATTGTAATTCAGGTGCTTTGAAACAGAGGTAGCAGAAGAATTCAAAGAACATAGAGACAATTACAAAAAAGTACTCAAAGTACTATTTTATTTCAGTTAAAAAATAGTTGGTACTAGAGGTAAAGCAGAAGTAAGCAGAATATTCATTCAGCACTCAAGTAAGGGTATCACCGGTGCTTTTTTCTAGAAGGAGTCAAAGATCCTCAAACACATACCTTTGATCACAGGGAACAGCGCTGTGCCTGCACAGAGGATTTTATAATACCTCGGTTGGATATCGAATATTAACAGCTCCCACACATCCAGTGCTGGAACCATTGACTGTGAGATTCCCAGCAAATTGATGGAACTACTTGAACGCAAAATCTGGATGGTGAAAGGTCACAGGGGCGCATTCATCCATCTCAGTTGCCCTTCCTTTGAACAAAAATGGGAGTCCTCTAGCTTCTGAAATCCATTGCTCTCCAGAGGCTTCTGGCTACAGTAATGAAGATGAAGAATATCACTTCCCAGGAAGGTTAGGGGCTGTTTGGATTGGGTTTTTTTTCACACACCCCACAAGATATTTCACCTCGGCTGCAAAGGCAGCAGCCTGATTTCAGCCCCGTGAGAAGAAAACTGAGCAGAGAAGGGTGTTTGTTTTGCCTTTCCTCATTACCACTTTCAGAGTTTTCAAAGGAGACAGGGCTTTCACCAAGAAATACTCCAAGGTTTTGAGCTATGTGCAGATGCTTGAGAAGCCAATGATCTGCTTTGCGGAAAAAGAATAACTGATAAGCAATCTCTGAGAAGTAAACCGCCTGCTGTTTACAACAGAAACAATGCTTGGGTTCCTTTCATAATGTTTTATTACTCCTTATGTTTAATGAAAACTTTGAGAAAATTTTCCTGAACCACATTTGTCATTTATTACTTTACTTCACCACAAGTGGAGGTTACAGAGAAAGTATCTGGTTTTTTAAGAGTTTTAATACAGCCTCCTTGCCCTCTAACTATAGGCAGACAGGGTCACAGGGCAATGCACACACTTACTATAAAGCTCAGTTTTCTGTGGCTGCCTTCTCTCTCACTTTTCTTCTTCCTTCTTTTCTTTATTTTCTCCCATCATCCTGCTTTTCCTCTTTGCAATAAGCAGAGTTATCAATGGTCCTAACTGGTCTGTGCTGAGCTGTCTGTTACTGAGCCATCTCGCTTGCTTGCCCAGGGCACTATATTTAGTCTCTGAACTGTGAAGCAGTTGTTCTTTAGTTTATTATGGCCTCTTTCTCCATTTATTAATAGGCCTCCTCAGCAAAGGGCACTTGAAGTACGTTGCTGAATACTGTGACGATCATCTGAAACCGATTCTGCTGCATCTACCCTCTGTACCGTGCAACGTGTGTTTCTCATGTGCTCTCCGTGGCCTGGCATATGCTCTTTATACAGGCTTATACGACAGGTTACCCTGGCAGGACAGCCGTATGATCTTGAATCTGTTTCCTGGTGAGTAAACACTGATTTCTTTAAGAACTTGTGGGAAAAATCTATTTTAATTCTCTGGGGAATCCTGCAATCAGAGAATCTGGTTTGGTGGGAAGGAGCCCCACCAGTGGCTCTGAAACTGCACGCTGCATGAAAGGGGCCTGGTGAGTGGAAAGAAGCCCTGTAACGCCTCTGGAGAAGCAAATGCAACTGCTACTGCTCTCCTGCACAGGAGACCCTCTGATCATGCTGAGCATCCCAAAAAGGAAGAGAATGAGTGTGACGCATCTTTTACACTGCCAGGGAAATGCAATCATAAACTCTGATCTGATGCTAATTGATGCTAATGAAAAGACTCCAGCAGACTTTAGAGTAGATCCACAGGCAAGGAGAAATTATACCATTTGAGCCTTGCTGCCGATAACAACCAAAAGGATGATATTATGGTATCATCAACCAGGGCAGTACTGCTAAACCTGTTGGACAAAGGTTAGGAGAAGTGTAAGCAGGGGCAGGAGAACTCCCCAGCTCTGCCCTTACTCACTCATCCCTCATTTCTCAGGCAGTCTGGTCCCTTTTATCACTAGGGGCCGTCTCTGTGGGATGGACTAACACATGGTGGAGGTACCGAGGTGGTACCGTGGGCATGCAGATCCCCACAGCCCTCTCTCTTGCCCTCTACCCTCCCAGAACCCAGAGTTTCATACACGCAGTAGCTCCACAGTGCTCTGTAAGGGAGGGGAAGAAGCCTCAAGCCCTCCCCCTAAGCCTCTGCAGGAGCAAAAGACGACATGCTCTTCTGTGAAGGAGGTCAGGGCAGAGAAAGGCAGAGAAAAGTGGGGTCAGGACACAATAAAAGCAGTATAGAGCAGAGCAAAAGACTAGTATTAATTTTGCCCCAAAGAATGAGCCCAGTAGTTGCAGGCTGGCTAGCCTTAGCTCAGTTCCAGGGAAAATAAAGGAAAGCTTGTATGGGATTCAGTCACAAAAGAACTAAGGGAAAGAATACGATTAATGCCACTGACATAGTTTTATGGTAACTATAAGCACACTTGTCAAACAAACCTCATTTTTGTGCTTTGATGAGACTATATATTTGGTTGACAAAGGTAATTGCATAGTGATAATGTATGTGAAAGTGTGTTGGGCATATGAGTCAGTAGTGCGCTGCATTTCGAGTCTGAAAATGAACACTCTGCAATATCAATACAGTTTGTGTGAACGGCACCGAGAGGAGGCCAACTGACAGACCTCAAACAGCCAGTGAAGAGTCCAGGAGAGGCTCATGGAGATTAGGGCAACACTGGAAGCTGTTTAATCCATTAATGTAACAATTTAATCTATGATCTAAATGAATATGAAATCACCATTGAGAACAGCAGGGGTTGGCAATGATTAGCAGGACAGAAGACAGCGATTAACACAGTCACGCAGAGTGATCAGGCATGCTCTGATAGCAATGGGCTACTTTAGTGTTGGAAAGGTAGAAGCTGTGAATAGGAGTAGATTGGGATGTTTAGCTTAGTGGATGGCGTTGACAAGTCTGAAACATCCAAGATCTTAGAGGAGATTTGAAGAAATGAGATATTTTTGACTCTGAGGGCATAAAGGGTCTTGGACCCAGAAGCAAGCAGTAGGGGCTCTCCTGGACACAAGTCCTCCATGACCGGAGCCCTTCCTGACTCCCTCTCAGGCTTTCTGAGCAGTAGAGAGCCTTTTCCTCCCCAGTACATCTCCAGCCAGGGCTGCGGAGAGGACACCGCTGCCTGCACCCCACTGCCAAGCTGTCCTATAGTGTGAACAGGAGTTGAGTAGTTTAAAGCCTATACAGGTAGCAGAAGAGATAACCTTCAGGTTTTGCCTCCTGGTGCCATTTGCTCAATTAATATGCTTGGGTCTGCCGTAAGGGAAGACCGTGCTGTTTCTGCGTGGCATGGGATCGCTCTCTTTCTGCAAACTGATACCCTCTTCCCTGCCATCAGCCTGGCAGGGGCAGGCAGCAGCAGGAGAGCGGTTGCCTGGGAACTGTGCAGCACACCCTGACAGGAGAAACAGTAGGGTCAAGTGACAGTACCCTTCTCAGGTTTAGCTGTTTGTTGGGGTTTTTTTCTTGGGTGATTTTTTTTTTTGTTGTTATGGGGTTGTTGTTGCTTTCCTTATCTGGGAATAATGAGTTCTCACATTTGTGTACTGCTGCCGAGGGGAGAAAGCACAGGCTTGTGAGGCAGCCAGCACACTAAGTCATCTCATGTCACTGCCAACCAGGGATGGTTTTTTCCCTCCACATAGCCTTCTTCAGGGTAGTTGAGTCCAGCATTCAACATGTGAATAGAGAAGCCAGCAGCCCCTGCTCTGCACTGCACTGACCCAACACGCTTTGGGCCAGCAGCTGATCCAGGGGGCTCAAGAATATCTTTTTTGAAACAAAAGATATTTCTTCAGCCAAAGGAAGAAAATCAGAAGATGAAACATGAAATGAAACAAAGAAAGAGTATTTGTACATAAGTCTCACCAGAAAACACAGTTGTTTCAAGAGCTTCCACTGAGCATAAATGCACCTGTTCGAGGTCAAGTGCGAAAACCAACTCTCTCTTAAAGGCTGGCTTTTTCTGACTCATCCCAACACTGCTGTTCATCCATTCCTTTTTGTCTAGCTGTGGTTTTCAGCAGTTCAGTGTCTTCTTTATTCTCCCTGGGCTTAGGATAAATTAACACTCGCCTGCTTGAAGTTATGTGGGTAGATATTCCTCGATATACTTCTTTTAACAGCTCTGTGATATTTGAAACGGTATTGGTACATTGTCACTGTTTTCTTCCTATTTGCTTCCCTCTAACATTCTTCTGTACAGCCTGGCAGGAAAATAGCGAACAGGAAAACTGAGATATTGTTGTCATTCAGAAAAATAACTTGTTTTGTCCATCATTTTTCACACATAGATTTATCTTACTACTTCTGTTGCAACCACCCTAAACCATCAGCAAGTGATTTCTGCAGGAAAAAGTATCAGGGATTTCAGTATCCGTGCATCTTGCTGGGCTGTGTTTAGATGCAGCATCTTAAACAAATGGACCCACATGGCCAAAATATCCAGATTTCCCAGGCTCATAGTGAGCAATGCCACAGGCCTGTCCTGAGGTGTGGGCTCCTGGTGGTCCCAGCAGGGGCACAGTGGCTCTGGTGCCAGATCTACTGGACATGCGCCAAGTGTTTCCACTGTGGTGTATGTATGACATAACGTCTTCTGTGTATACATGCATGGTTTTGCCATCCTCAGAACCATCCTGTTATGTCTCTCTCTCACACACAGAGCAAAAAAACGTCAGCAAGCTCCAAAAATGAGTATACAGAAGAGGAAGGGCTGAAGCATGACTCCCTGACCATAAGCAGGAATTGTCCTATTCGTGTGGTCTACCTTGTTTCTCTCTCCCTAGGAGCTTACCCTGAGGAATGTTTCAGTTTCTATGTGTCGCTGACTTTTCTTTGATCATCTGACATTCCTGAGGTTTGCAAGGTAAGTCTGCTTTCCTTTATGTGAGCTATCATTAGGTTACTTATAAAAGGGGGACAATAACTCTAAGCAGTGAATTATCAAAACATACCAAATGGCAGCCCTCTTCCCCATAAGCTTTTTGTGAGTACTTGGTTCTTCTTTCCCTCCCTGCAGTTGGTGTGTTCATCCTCCTTCCTGTGCACACTGGGGAACTGATTACACTGATATAATTCCACTGAATTTGAGGGGATTACCTTTCAAATTACATTGGTGAGACACCCTTCTGTCCTTCAAACAGTCACCCTGATCAGAGTTATGTTTAAGGGTAGAAAATCAGTGCGACTGTGAGAAGCTATGAATTATACAGGTGGGACTCATTAGACCTTAAGGAACCATGCAGATCTCCTGTAACTTGCCTGAAGGTACCTGAGTTTAACCTCCTGAGACTCCAAAAGTTTATCTCTGGCTCTGACTGCATCTAATTTATTCTCTAGTTGATGCAGGGTTTTTGCCTTCTATTGTCCTCCTACGCAGTTTTCCATCTCTTTGCATCTTCCTTTCTTTTCCTCATTATTGCTTTTGCTCTTTAGCTGAATGTTACAATGAAGTGGTTTTTTCCAAAGCATTTCTGCATGAGGCTGTAGTGAAGCTAAGGCTGTGGTGAAAGGAAAGATATCAAAAATATATCAAACGGTACACTGCTGGGTAATTTAAAAAATAATATGTCTTGTGTTAACCAAACAATACAGCATTTGATAAGATATCTGCAGCTGAGAGGATCATTTTCAAAGGGTCATTCACATGCAGCACAGAATCCAAGGATAAGAGGTAAGCTTCAGGCAAAACTCCCAGCCAAGGGTCCTCACTACCCTTTCCCGTTCTTTGGGGTGGAGGTGAGGATGCCAGAGCTAAGGACTAGGACATTTGACAGGATTTTTTTATCGGAGCAAGAAGTGACAAAATGGAAAGGAGGGATATGGATGGTGAGGGATGGAAAAGATTGATAATTGTTTCCTTGGCAACTGAAACCGTGGAGCCTCATGCAGGAATCCCTGAGAAAAATCCTAGAGGAAGCCAGACTAAATGATCGTAAAGGTCTCTTCTGCCTCCAGACTCTGTTTCAGGCTAAGTTTACACATCACAGTGTGGTGCTGCGTAAAGAGATCGAGTTAGTGCTAAATGGAAGCCAGAAGCTGTTTAGTTGTAAGAAATCCTTGGGAAGAAGAGAAGCACTATTGTCTCCCTTTCATAAAATGGGGAACATTTTATAATGCAAAAGATGAAAAGATTGAATAACTTGGCAAAGATTATTAAAATGTCTTTTGCAGCACAGAGGACAGGCACGTTACAAGTCCCTGCCTATCATTCTCATCACCGCAATGGGAACACATCCCCCCTCAGCTGAGGGTGCGCTGAAGATATTCAAGGAATTAGCAGAAGGACTAAGGGAGCAGAAAGCAGGTGAAGCGGCCGCTGTTTAATGAATGCCGTTTGCCCACCACGCAGTTTAGTGCTCCGTGGGGGCTGCGTGGCACAAAAGGGTCCCAGTCCTGCACCGTGTTCAGCTGCAGCAGCAGTGAATCTTCATTAGTGGATTTAAATGTAAGAACTGGGGCATATATATGAATATTAATGAAAGAAAGATTGACTAACTTCATGCTATTAAAAGATTTCTAGTCCCAGAGAGTAGGTGGAGCCTTTTAAAAAATGTATAATGGAATATAATGTGTGATACACAACTTTCAGGGCACTAAGAGTGTGGATTTTGTTCCCTTCTAATTTTCTGTGTATATAATGCTTTGCAAATGTGAAATAGAAATATGCCTTAATTTGAACATTTTTCTTTTTTCTCCTCTATGTCCCATGTACCGGTGTTTGTTAATGCAGAACTTCATGGCCACACATTCTGGGGAGCCACTTGGCAGTGGGCAGCTAGTATTGATTTCTGCTCCAAAAATAGAGCATCAAATGCTTGTATATTTATAAATGTATGTGTGCATGCATATATATATAAAAATGGGTGTTGCAAAGATATAAAAGACGTAGGAAGGTTAAATCAGAATTGTAATTAATAACCTTGCCAGTTCCAATGTAAACTTTTGTGCCAGCAGTGCATATAACACATAAATGCTGGAAAGCATAATACACTGTACCATACCTGTGAAAGGCATCCCCAAGCAAGAGGCTGGTGCCTTACTATACATTCACTAGAAACCAGAGATTCAAGGCAGCAGAATTTCCAGGCAGTCATGTGAGAAAGAAGTACTGCAGCATCAAGGCAGCCGGTCCACTTATTTCTGTCTGTTCATGATGTTAAATAATTGCCGAGGCCTGCATCACTATCGGTTACTTCTCCGAGTAGCTTAATGATAGGAACCAGCTTTGTGAGTGATTCCCTGCACAAGTGAGTAGAGATGTTACATGTGTCTGTCTGATCCTCTGCAAAGAGGGAGCGACTGTGGCAGCTCTAAGAAAGCAGGCGAAGAAAATGAAAGGATCCTTAGGGAGCTGATATATATTTTTTACTCTTTGGTGTCTGTGATGGAGATGGCTGGCACATAGCACAAAATGAAATTTGTGTTCCCTGAGACTTCCTTCTGGGCTAGCACTAATACTTACAAATAAAATACGGTGTAAGTAAAATGCCAGAATGGCCATGTTCTCAGATGCAATGAGAAGGGCTACTACAAAGCATGCCAGCCAAAATAAGATGGGAGAATCCTGCCTCTGAAGTATCCCTTAAAGGTAATTAGTAACGGGGTATCTATGTGTGTGTATCTGAGTGTGTGACTATATAATTAGTATGTAAAAGGTGAAATGCAAAGCTAAAAAAGGTGAGTTTGTTCTTTATTGCTCTCCTGTTTAAAATCTTACTTGGTTTTTTCCCTCTTTTTCTGCTTATTTTTCACCCTCTAATATCCAAAATATCATGTCTCCAGTTCCTTTTCTTTGATGAAGGTCATTTGGAGATCTAAATAATGATGTCAGATAAATGCCTGGAGAGGCAGCTGTTCCTTTAGGGCAAAAAAGATGGAAGATATTTAAGGCAGCGAAAATGAAAAAGGAATTTAATTTTATTATTTTGGTTCATGGGTACCCAAAACGTGACACCAAGGTTGGTATTCATTTCATCTGATGTTATCCATCTACAAGAAAGGACCTAGTTATCGAAGCCTTCCTCTATAGACAAAGGAGGGAGCCAGGCAAGGCCAGAGGCTGTCTGCCCTATCTTATAATGAAATGCGTATTATTTCTTTCCATTCACAACAAAGGAATGGTGCTTAGAGACTGATTTTCAAAGAAATGTATGCACGTAACTTCAATTAAAAAGGATCTATTACGTTTGTCCTGGTCGAGTCAAGGAATGCAAGTTCTTTCCAAAGTGGATGTAAGAATGGTTTCCTCCTACCAAAAAGGAGAGGTCTGTAAGCAATCAAGGATGCAGTACATTGAGCACAAATGAGGAAATGCAGGATAGGTATTCCAGAGGAACAGAGAGAGGGATGTATTAG
Source organism: Aptenodytes patagonicus (assembly GCF_965638725.1). Lineage (NCBI taxonomy): Eukaryota > Metazoa > Chordata > Aves > Sphenisciformes > Spheniscidae > Aptenodytes > Aptenodytes patagonicus. The sequence continues at coordinate 64,293,578 of NC_134949.1, forward strand.
AGCAGGAGTCAAGCCTTCTGAAGCTTCGAGGAAGTATACTCAACAGTATGACGTTATCCACATTTTTCAAGACGTACAAAACGTGCTGCCTTCCAGAGAGGGAGGTCAGTTGGCTAGGCTAATTCATTAACTTGATTTGGGGAACTTAGCACATTGTCACTGACTCTTATAAGTCTCAACTTCTTTGGTATTTTCCTTTAAGTCCTAGATCCTGGAGTCATGCGATTTAATAAAAACTTGGACTTTACTTAAAAAGGAAAAAAAGCTCAATTTTTTTTCTTGGATCGTGGAGTAAAACTTGAACATGCGAACTGTAAAGGCTTCAAAAAGGGAAAAGCAAATACAAAACCAGACATGTATGATCCCCTAGCCAGCCTTATGATTTCTGAACACTCAGACTTGACCATCAAGTTAGCATTAATGTAGTGTTAACATCATCCATCGCCTGCCTTCCAAAACTGTGTTAGCTGTGTTACACATGGAAGGAAAAGAGGATGTAATTCTCTGTATGGCCTTCCTCTTTTCTTCCCCTTCCCTTGTGTATTCATAAAGCCAGGCTTTGCCCCATATGTGCAGCTCAGGAGACATTTAGAGGTACAGTTATGGTGCAAACATAACTGGGTTATTACCACAATAACACAACAAACTGCTCTAGGTAAAGTATACGTATTGCAGGCCTGTGATGTTAAAATCAGATTTCCTTAGTGCCTTTGGTCGCAGACAATAAAAACAGCCTGTATAGCAGAAGACCACTGAAAATAACTTTTAAAGAAAGGATCCATTTTTACAATAGCAGCATTCCATCTGATGTGCAGACCTTGGTTCATAATTGAAAGTGAGACAGCCAAGGGAACTAGTAGGATTAGGCTATGGGAATTCAACCGAACAATGTTTTGCATTCAGATAATTGCATGAAATTGTGCTATTAGTGTAATTTTTGCAAATTGCAATAACATAAAACAAAGTAAAATATTCCCAGTGTATACATTCATCTAATGTGCTGAAAGGGAACCACAACTGGTTTCAGACAGAGCACTGAGAACTTCCATTAACTATTCAGAGCTGTGTCCAAATATTGTTCAGTCTCACAGGTTCCTCAAATGGACTTTCAAAGGGAAACTCTTTTTATAAAACAGTAAGTAAATAAACATAATTTAATAGTTAACTTGTGGTTTTCACTGGCAAGGACATTACTAACGTGTCCTTTATCTGACCTTAATTTAACGTCACATAAAATATCGCCGAAAAGAACTGGAGAAGGAAAAAGTTTCGGCTCCAATTGCAGCTGCTCGCTCCAGTAGCTCTCCTGACCAAACGTCAGCAGTAGCTACAGCTCTTGCCTTTTTAACTTCTTCCATGGGATACGATTATTCTGTCCTGTGGCTTTCCCCTAGCTAAGCAAAAAGGTTATCAGGAGAGATGTCCCAAATCCTCCTTTGTCTTAACTTCTTGGTCTTTATTTTTTACCCGGCATTCACCCTTGGGACTCAACCTCAGTATTTGGAATGAGCATCTACAGAGGACAGCTTTAGAGGTGGCTTTTGACCACGCAGCTCCAGCCCAGTCAAGTCATCACGGCAGACAAATGCTGGCCCACCATCGACTCAGGCTAATTATTCTAGTGCTTTGAGCTCAGTCTGGCTAATGCCTACTGCTGTGGCACCTGAGAAGGAAGACTGCAATTAGTTATGCTTTTATCTTTATTGAAGACTTGGCTGCTCAGGACCATGTGCCAGCCACATGACTAGCTGGACTGCCGAGGCGAATGCCTGTGTCAGTTATTTCTCTGTGGGGTTCGGAGGCAATTTCCCATTTGCCTGTCTCTTCTCTCCCATTTTTGAAGGAAGGGAAATAATTTTAATTATTTCTGTGATGAACATAGAATATGATAATATCAAATAATCAATTAATGTTTCTGTGTCAGTAATTCAATCTCTTTACTAGTGTTTTTCAGCTAAAAAAACGTATCAGAGTACAGAAGAAAACACCATGTCAGCATCCTGTAATGAATGTAAACATAAAAGACAGTTGAGCTGTGAATAAGAGGTACCTTAGTAACACCAGAGCTTTCAGCTCATTTCTCTGTCACTGAATTTAGCAGCGGAGTAAGCCTTTCATGGCATCTAATGTTGTTCCCTGGATTCTGCTCTGTGCCCAGTCTACGTGAGCCTTAAAATTCCAAACGAGGAGGGTTTTGTTGCTCTCCTTGGAGGGCGATTTCCATGCTGGTGTATCCCACTGCCAGAAATTTTATCTGGAGATTCTGACTCAGGTTTGCCTTTTTTTGGATTAAATTATTTCTCTTTCAAACATTGCCCTTAACAAACTCTTCTTTTTCTTGACAATTAAGGCTTTTCAAGTGTTTTATGTCTCTTTATTGTGTCTGCCTGTCACAAGTCTGTACAATGGTTTACTTAGGGCATAGCTGCACTGTGACACACCATGGTGCAAATATCCCTGAGGCAAAGCTGAATGATCCGGCTCCAAAACCGGGATTTGTACTTTGGCTATTTAGTAGAGAGAGACAAGGACCATCTTTTCTGGCTGGCTTTGTTCTGTATCTGTTGAGTTCGATACAAGGGGGTACCCTGATTTGCAGGCAGGGTTTGTAAGCTCTACTTTCAGAAAAGAAAAAAAGCAATGAAAGTATCAAGAAGTTGCACATCTCTCCGACTGCAGTGTTCAGTAACAAAGGTGTTTGGTGGGGTACAATGCTGGTTGAAGAAAAGAATGTGAAACATGATTTAGGAATCACGCAATTTGGGCCTCAGGTAGTCTCATATAAAATACGTTTCTTGCTTTACAGAGATCTGGATGGTGACATTTCACTGAGAGATGGGGAAGCAACATGGGGAGAAAAGGTCTTTGTGGTGGCACAAAGGCGGGAAGACTGTAGGAAGACAAATGTGAATGAAGAAAAAAGAGTAGAGAAGTATAGGTACTTTGTGACAGGTATTGAATGGGAGGGAGCCTGGGGTTGTAACTTCTAGAGGGACCAGAAACCATTAGCAGTAGGAAACCAAAGTAGATTTGAGGGAAGGGAAAAGGGCTGTTATCTCAGGAAGATCAAGCTACTAGCATCTGTCAGCAGGAGCAAAAGCTCACTAGAGGTGAGTGTCATGGGCAAGATTTTGAAAGTGTTTATTTCAGCTGCTCCTACTAAAATCTGGCAAAGCATCTACCCATTGCCTGATTTAGTTATTCTTACTTTCCAGAAAACACTGATCCTTGAGTCTGCAAAACCTACTGATCTGCCTTGTTCATTATATAAATTAGGATAGCATTTGATTAATCTTTGGTATAAACTATATCTGAGCCAGGCAGGAGGAGCCAGGCAGGAGGAAGTCTTATCTTTTTATATGAAGTCCAAATGGTTTCCGGAATGGGAGATGTACCCTGAATTATGAAGTGATGATTGGAAACAGATGTGGGGGAGGATTTTGCGAGGTCTGGATATTTTTTGGAAGAATTTATTGACATTGCATAAAGTGGCAGGAAGGTTTGTTGATTCTGTTTTGTGGGAGGAGTTTAATGGATGTATGTGTAAGTGACCTTTTCAGTGAGCACTCTGTTTAAGATGGGATTACCAGGGATATTTCATAGTAAATTCACTGTACTTGAAAATTTACTTCTCTTAAGTTCCAAAACTATGACAGACGAGATCTGGCTTGCTCGTTTATTGTGTGTCATTCCATAACACAGAGAAATAATCTAATTGCTGTCATGCTGAATGCTATAGTAGCTTGAAACGCATTATTTTTAATATGCTGAGTCAGCTAAGTATAGATGGAATTATTTTCAGTTGCTCAGTATATAAAGATGAAGGATAGTCTGATAGAGCAAAATATGTCTGCGGTGCAATAATTACTGAATATGGTAAGTCTGTGTGTTATAAAGCGATATTTTATGAACAAAACGGGATAGTAAAGGTTGGGATTGGTTGCAGATATGAAGAAAAAAAGAGTCGGTTCAGAGAGCTGCATACCTCTCCACTGGAGGAACAACACTAAGCCCATTTATTCTAACGCGTTGCCTCAGAAGAACTAAAGAGACAGGAATTTGAGGTAAAAGGTTTTGGCAGGTGGTGAAAGTGAAGGAGTCAGAGGAGGCAATCAGAGTGACCATTCTTAGGAAGAGTAGTATGAAGCTGTATATCAGAGACTTTTGTTGCAGACCCAATGCCAGAAGTCCAGGAACTGGATTAAACAGACAGCCTGAGGTATCTGCAAAAAGATGATGAGCCTTTCAGCAAAATAGAGATGCACTTGGCCAGTCTCTCTAATGTCTCAGTGAACTCTGTAGTGGAAAATGTGGAAGAAAGCAATTTATTAGACACCTCTACTCCTTTTATAAAAGGCTATTTCTCAGAGTTACCTCTGTATATTTCTTCAGCTTAGAAGCTCAGAACTGAAAACACAGCATACACGCACCTCTTGCCTTTTTCCTTTTTTACATAGGAACAATCTGGTATTTGTGTGGGCATTCCTGGTGCCAGTTCCCAGTATTGCATTTTACACAGTTACAACATGAGACCATACAGGGCTGTCTTGTTAAGCAAGTACAGAAATCTATACCCTAATGAAGTTTGGTTTTTTCCTTTCACTTTTTAACCTAGAAAGCATACTTTCTAGTACCTTCCTTGTACTTTCTAGAACAAAACCGATCTGTTTTGTTACTCTGGCCTTCTGAAGTTGGCTGTTTTCTCTTCTGGTGCCAGCAGCTGTTGTTACGGTACTTCATCAGCTAGTTAAAAGGGGCAGGGCAGAAGTAACCTAGAGCACAAGTTTGGATCAAGAAAAGTATGAGAGTTCAGAAGCAGAATGGAAGTGCACAATAAGACTGGGCTGTATTGATCTGTAAATGGTTTGAGTCTTGTTTTATGTCACATACCATGCGACTTTCCATAGCGCACAGCTTTTGGACAGTAAAAGAAAAACCGTAATGGAAAAAAGAACTCTCTGCTCCCTTAGACACAAGTGTTGGTAAGAAAACTAGATGTCTGAGAGCATTGGGAATAGCCTAACGAACTGTCTGAAGGTCTTCACAAAGCCAGGCTGGAACCTCTCCCTTTGAATGTTTTTTCAATGGGTAGTTCAGCAAATTGGAAACATTCACAAAAAAAATCTATTTCTTCACAAATTTTAGCAACAGCAAAAGAGCAGGAGAAAAAACCTCTGGTTTTGCCTTTTTTACAAAATGTAAATATTGTTCACTAAAGCAAAAAATATCTTCAGCAGCTCTGGTCAGTGAGTCCCAAACCGGTAATAACCGAAAGTTAAATTACTGAGCAGTTGTCTAGTTCCATTGGAAATAATGTTGATGGTCTCCGATTCACTTCAGCATCTCTGAATCGGTGTTTTGATGTGCAGTTCTGAGAAACAGGTTTCCAGATTTGGGTATTACATACTCTACGAAAAGCAAGGTGATTGGAAAGTACTTTTGGTTTGTAAGAGGGTCTAATTTCACACCTTCCCTTCCAGCAAAACCTGGGCAACAAGACGAAGTGACCACTTCCATGATGAGCCTTCTGAGGATGCTCTTGTTTCTGCCATTGCACTGTGGGTGCTCACTTCCACTGCTGAGGTTGCAGTTTCCAAACGTCCCCCTGTGTGTGTTCACTTGTGAGGTTTCTATCCAAAATGTTGCTGGTTTTTTTCCTCTTACATCCTTCACAAAACAAGTTCTCAGTTTCCAGGTGGAGCCTGTCATCATTAATCTAGTCATACTTTGCACAGCCTTTGATTTTTTTGCATCCTCAGTCTTGCCCCAGTGATAAATCAGAGTAGCCGTCACTGTAGTGGAAAGCTCAGTAATGTCAAAAACTTCCTGGTGTATATGCAACGGGAAGTCATTCAGCAGTAAGTAAATAACCCTTGCGAGCCACACTGTTACAAAAGATTACTTCTACTCTCCCCTTAAGCAGGGGGAGCTAATACCTTGATCCATACTACCAAAGGCCACAGTAGACTACCATAGGAAAGAGAATTTCTCACCTTCCAAATCAGTTGCTTCTTGTGATGAATGCATTTACGAGCTGCAGAGTAAAATGTACTTAAAATTATAGCTAGTTTCACTTTGTGAGTTTGCAAATGACAATGTAGGGAAGCCTGTGAGGGCCACAGATTCCAGGATTTCCGGCCTGTATTAATGTCCTAGCAAAATTTGCCGTATTTTTTCAGGTTTCTGTTTTAGTGGAATCTGAAGTCTCCTAAAGATCCTTGCTTTTTTTTTTTTTTTTTAATATTGTTATTATAAATGACCATCATCCTGACTTAAGATACTTATTAGAAGCATGTAAGGCGGGGGGATTTTTTGCTGTTCCAAAGGGAAAGGAAAAACACAGCCTCCACCACAAATCCCAGCATGTCATCCCTTCAAGGGAGATCTGAGTGACGTTCTTGCTGGTTATTCTGTAGCACCTTTTATCTGTGCATCTGCAATAGGTGGAAAGGACCAGAGAGAGAGAAGGTGGTGAGGATGCACTGACACAGCCTGAAGAAGTCCTGAGGAAAGCGCAAAGAGGAGTACAGGCTGAGATGTGCTTGAAGCTGTAACCAAAAAACCTGTCCTTTGTCAGGATTCCTGCTGTACTCAGGACTTTCTGGTAGATGAGGAGAAGTATACTGAAGAAATAGCTGAAGGCTATATAAAGGAGAGCTGGAAGAAAAACCCCTGTAGTTGGTCATAAAATCATTGTGAGTCTGCTGCCACAGAGATGCCGAATACATATTGGTAACTCCTGCCCTGGTTCATCAAGACAAATGGGTGTATTAAATGTCAATCAGGTTGCCACATACAACGAGGCTTTCCAGGAAAAAGCGGGACTAAGAGGACTGTGAAAAGGATTAAAGGAACTAAACAACAGTACAAAGATACTAAAGTCAACACAGTCACTAAGGGGAGTAGGAGCTACAACTGCAAAAGCATCACCCCAAAGTATGGCTCCAGTGAAAGAGGAGGCTAAGCAGGACAGAGGATCATATGTGACTAGTGAAATTCCTTCACACCTTCTGGGAAACAGCAGACCAAAACAGAGGGTGAACTGTAGCATAACAGGTAGCTGCCTCGCAGCTCCTCTTTCAATGCTGGTTGTTATTTAACAACGGGAGTTTAATTTGGAGGTGTCTGGTGGAACGTGTGAAATTGCAAGGGAACAGAGAATATGCGATCAAATGTGACAGTTCTTAAATTAGCCCAGGAAGTGGGGAAATAACATAAATACCAGTTCGGTCTCAACAGACACAGAAACTGGGGAACGTGAACCCAAACACAAGATAGGAAGATTATTTTCGTGAACTGAACTCCGGGAACTGGAGCAGGAAATCGTGTTAGCTGAGACAGTGAATGAGTTAGCAGTTGTGGTGGATTTCATTATGGATAACATCCTAGAAATGTGAGAGAAAGTTGTCTCACACTTTAGCCTGGGAAGTTACCTTTGGATCTCGGTGAAACAAATTATCTACAGGCAATCTGAAATGTACTACAGGCAGCCTTATGTGCTCGGTTACTAAAGGCACTGTTAGGACAACGATGTAATGTGGTATCTTTCAGCAAAGGAGATGATAGGCAGCGTCTGAAATATGTTTTGAAATTAAGTATTTCAAGGGTCTTAACTGCCAGAGCTCCCACCGAATCTGAAGCAGGGATGGATTCCTATTCACTTACTGAGTACTTCTGAGGACTAGCTTACTAAAAGAAAGGGAAAACCACATTTTGCAAACAGAAAGAGTATGTAACCGCACACTCCAATGCCAAACACGGGTGCGCACCGCTGCTTACAATGAAGGCATATTGGAATGTAGTGGGTTTTTTTAAGCTTTTGGTGGCTATTGTTTAGCCTGCGCTGTAGTCTGCAAAAGAGGTTGTGAAGGACAAGAGAAACTGGAAGACATGGAAGCAAGGAAGTACCTGACGTGGTGCGTATCCACAAATGGTGGGTACGTAGTTATAAGAAAAGGCTAAAAAGCGTTCTTTTGAGCTGAGCTGTTTTCAGGGGACTGGCGACTAGCAAAAAAAAAAAATTAGCTGTTTGATTCCTAATGGGTTCTGGGAAACAGAAATCTCAATCTTTTCAGTAAATAAAAAGGAATTTCAAAGACATACTTCTCTCTATCAGCATTTTAATACAACAGAAGCAATCCCCAGGCCCTGATTTTTTTTGTTATTTGCTCAGGTAAAAACAAAAAAAAGGTGGGTGTTATGCAAGTTTTTCTGCATTTGGTTTTCGTCAGATGTTTCAAAAGCTAAGGGGTTTTTTTTTGGTCACACTGTCATTTTCTTTTTGCAATGTCTAACACCTTTGCATGGGATGTTATAGCTTAGAATTTTAGTTTCATTTTAAGACATAGGTTGTAATCACCCATGAAATTTTCTGTGAAACATCTCTCCGCTGCACAAAATGAAAGAAAATTATATTTTATGGACCGAGACTTTTAGAATGAAAGTATAGGTCTTGTACTAGAAGGCCTGAAGTACTCACCATAGTGGTGCCTTTCACACCTCGCCAAAGACAGGACATCCATGGACTTTTTGACCCTGAAAATGTCTAATCTGAAAACGTCTAACCTAAACCCAGTAGGTTTTTCAGATTTCATGCCTTCCCCTTACTCGCTGTGTCTATACTGAGCCACATCTTCAGCTGATGTAGTTTGGCTGATTTCAGCTTTGCTTATTTACATTACCAAGGATCTGCCATGTATTGTTTTCCTTTGCTGTCTGTGTGATATTATGTTGTGATGTGCATTGTGTGATGTAAAGCTAAAGCTTATAGGTATTGCTTTATTTCTGTACGTCAGCAAAATGAATCCTTTGCTCCTTCCATCCTTCTTTGGGAGTGAGGTGTATCTGTTGTGACCGATGCGCTCTGAGAACAGTGTTGGGAAGTCCTCTGATGCACTGTTAGCCTGTTTTATTGTGAGTACGGCCGGAAACTAGGTAAGCCCAGCTCTACTTTCTGGTGGGACCTTTTCCCAGCTGTTGCTGGCGCTCCTGGGTGAGTGCTGGACTCATCTGTGCTCCTGAGGAGAGCCAGGCTCCGGAGGAGCCCTGTGGTGAAAGGGTCCCTCCGGCCTTTCTGCCTTTGATCCCCTGGAGCAACGCTAATGCTGCGTGGATGTGCTGTCATTGCTGCGCCTTCTCCTTTTCTGCTTGGACGTTTATTATTATTTCAACCCCAAAAACTCTGCGCAGCCTGTGGGAAGCGAGGGCCTGTCCCCAGTCACCGCCGGGCCTGGCCAGCGGGCTGAGGGATGGGGGCCACCAGCCTCCCGGCCTCGCTCTGTCATGGGGGAGCGCAGCCAGGAAACTGCCCCACGCAAACCAGGAGCGGGCCCTGGGGCCGCCCCGATCACGGAGCAGGTACCGGGAGCCACCGAGGACCCGACCGGGCCCTCGCCACTTCCCGCCACCCCTGAGGGGGACGGCCGTTGGGTGACGCCCTCCCCCGCCCCTTCCCGGGCTGCGCGTGCAGCGGGGCGAGGCACGAGCACGCGACAGGTCAACAGCGAGGAGACCGGGTGCGAGGAGCGGGAGGGAGGCGGCCGGCGCCGCGCGGCCGGCGGGCGGGGCGACCACGGGCGGGGGCGGGGCCTGCTGACGCCGCGCCGCCCCGTCCCTCACGCCTGCCCCCGGGGAGCGGGGCGGGGGCCGTGGCTCCTCCCCTCCCCACCGCCCCCGCCTCCGCCTCCGCCCGCGCGCGGCGGAGGGGGCGGGGCGGGCGCGCCCCCGCGCAGACGCGGACGGCGGGGCGCGCGCAGGTGGCGGGCGGCCCCGCTGCGCTCGCTGCCGCCGCGGGCCGGCCTCCGCCGGGGAGGGAGCGAGCGCCGGGCGGCCGGGTCGGGGCTGCCGCCGCCTCCCACGTGAAGGGGCCCGAACCGAGCCGCTCGCGGGCCCTGCGGGGCACTGCTGCCCCGCTCCCGCCCCGCTGCTTCTGGGAGGCGGCTGGCGCCGCGGCGCCGCCCCCGTGAATACTCCTCACGGGGTGGGCGTGGGGAGGGGGAGCTGCTGCGGCCCCCCGCTCCCGGGCGTCCCAGCCCCGCCGGCGGTGGATGCGCCCGGGAGGAGCCGCCGAGCCCGCCCAGCTCTTTCAGCCCGAGGGGGGGACGCGGGGCGCCGCGATGACTTGACGCCGGGCCGCGGCGTGCCGTGCCGTGCCGTGCCATGGAGGGGATGACACGCTTCGTGGTGGCCGCGGCGCGGTGGCGGCCGGCGCTGCCCGCCCTGCTGCCGCTGCTGCTCGCCGTGCCGGCGCTGCGGGGCTCGCCCGCCGCAGGTAAGGGAACAAAGGGGGCCCGCGGGGCCGGCCGGGCGGCGGCAGGTGTGCCGGGCCGGGGCCGTGCCGTGAGGGGGGGATCGGCCGCCGCTGCTGAGGGCAGCTGTCCCCGCGCGACGGCGTCCGTTAGCGGGCGCGTGCGGGGGGAGGCAGCGCCGGTAACAATGCGGCGGTGCGGGCGGGCGGGGGCCGCCTCTGCGCGCGGCGCTGCTGGGGAGCTCCGCCAGAAAACGCGCGCATTGTTTGCAGCCAAACCGCGTCCGCTCTGGCGTGGGGCCGTGGGCAGCCCCGACGCGCGGGGGGGCCGGGACCCGTTCCGCGGAAGCGAAGGAGAGAACCGGTGTGGGGAGGGGTGTTGGTGGCAGCCCCGTCCCAGACCTCTCGGGGGACCCGGCGTTTCGGGTGTGTGGGATGTCCTCCGCCAGCCGGTGGTCGCCCGGAGTTGTGCTCCCGGCGCCCGCTCCCCTCTCCCCCGCCTGCGGCTCTCGGAGTGCCCGGCGCGTTTTGGGGGTGCCGCGTGTCAGGCGGCGGTAGCACCTGCGGGGTGCAGGGCAGCCTGGTTCTCCTTCGCCTTTCAAGTTCGGGAAGCATCAGAGCCCCTCGAAACGTGAAATGCTACTTTCCAAGCACAGCCGTGGCATGAGAGAACTGTTTGGGCTTCAGGGGGTGGTGGTATTTCAAAATAGCTGGGAATCGGTGACCCCCTTTTTTCTCTCTCCTTTCCTCTAGTGGCTCTAGACATCAAAATTAGTCTGTAGTTAAGCAGCCACTTTAATCACAAAGATGTCTCATTTGGTTCTGCTCCCATAGCACTTCTTGGTTCATCTTTAATCTTTTTTTTAAAAAAATGCAACAACTAACGTTTCATAGAAGGGGACAATTTTGCTGTGACTATAGGTTTTGGTTTTGGTAGATAACAGGTATAAAGTAATACATTCTTGTCAACATCAATAAGTTGTTAATAAGTAGTAAGAAGCGATAAGAACCTGCATCAAGCTATTTCATCAAGTGCACCAACCGCTGTTGACTCTTTTATTTAAATGCAAGAATCATGGCAATTATTGTTGGGTCCTTAAGAAGCCTTGGTGTTATGAAACATGCTTATCTTTTTAATAATGCTTTATTTCCACTTCAGAAAGTAGTTTGTGTTTTGGCAGTGACTGGTTAGCTTCTCAGGGAAGTTATGCTCTGCTCCAGCTCCCTTCCTAGCCAACAAGAGATGTTCCATTTCCAGCCTGCGTGAAAGTTGATAATTTCTAGGAAGCTTCAGAGATTCTTTTTCTTAAATAGAACAGGCTTTGCATACAAGTAGGAGAAGGCAAAGCAGTAGGTTCGTAAGTTGGAGATTCACTTGGGTTTTTCGCCTCTTTGAGGTTAATAGAATGGCTGGGTTTCTTTTTCTAGATTTTCATAGTAAGTCGGTGAAGGCTTTTGTTTAATTGTTTGTCTAATACTTAGTAGTTCTTGATTAAACGTTGCTGTGGATTTCTGTGAACTTTGTGTGATTGCTGTGTATTCTTGTATAACTTAAAAACAGTGGTAGAAATATTATGTAACTTAGCCAGTGTTTGGGCTGCTGGAAGAGAGCACTTGAAGAAGACAGATCTTGCCCAAAGCGATGCTTTCCTGCTCAGTCTAGGGCAGTAGCCTTCAAGCTGTTTTGATTTGCGAGTCCTCTACGTTTTCTCTTTCCACTGGGCATGTGAATCATGTATGATGAACTTCAGCAAACTTGCTTTTTCAGAGGATGCTTGTCACAGACATCTTAGAAGTGGTCCATTGATCACAGAGATTTAAAGACCGCAGGTTGCAGAGAACAGGAATATTTTGTTCCTTATCAGTTAAGGTGAAATGCTTTATTAAAAAGCATGACAGGAGTCCGATTTCTCTATCTTGGGCCCATAATGTTTAAAAAGTTAGGACACAGCCTTTATCCTAATCTTTTCTTTAGCCTTGAAATGTTTTGATGGTATAATGGGTGGTGTGAAACAGAAGAGATGTGTACTGGCCATATGCAGTAGGCTTGGACAACATTCACTTAATTGCTCAATAGATTTACAACTCCCTGAGTATCTCTCTTGGGTGCAGTTCATTTGCTTTTCAGTGCCATTTGGTCTTGACCAGTTTAGGAACAGCAAGAGCAAACTCCTACAGCTTTGAGTTATGCAGAAGAGGCATACAGTAAGAGTGGAATGGCTGTTAGAGCCACTTGCTTGCAGTTGAAATAGCAAAGTGAATGTCAGTACTTAAGAAAATTAAGTAGTAAATCAACTTGGATTTTGGAATGCTTGATCCAGCTCCCATTGAAGTCACATGTCGCTGAATCAGGGCTTTGCTTCTACAATTAAGCAGATGCTGAACTCTTAGTATGTGGATAGGCTGCTAGTGTGCTAAAGGTAGGTATGCATTTGAGCACCTCTGTGAACTAAGGCTTTGGTCAGGCTCTGTGAATGTTTTACTGCTCAGCCCAGGCTGTGTTTTTGCTTTTGTTCCATTGCACAATCCGTGCAGCTCCCGCACTGACAATCAGGAGGATTTATCTTGTCTTGCTGTGCTGTTTTCATGGGAGGGAGGAGAGTCTGCGGTGAGTCTCCTCAGAGACTGAAGGACGAAAGACAAGTTGTGGAGGTCAGTCAAGGAATCAGATGTAGCTGCCTTATGGGACAGTTGCAGGATATTGTTTATTCAACTTAATTGCATGAGTGTGTTGCAGACACTTGAGTTGGCATCATGTCTCTTGTGGCCAGTTCAGCTTGTCAAGTTTGCTTCCCGTTCATTTTCACAGAAGACCCATATGGATGGAGGATTCCCTTTAAGACTGCTCTCTATGCTGTGCTTGCTTTATTTACGTCAGCCTTGTGTCTACAAGCTATGCTTGTAGTCTTGCCAGAGGAAATGTGGTTTTTGTTTGCATGTTCTTTCAAGAAGTTAGAATGCTAAACAAGCTAGTGGACAGTGCAGCTTTTTGTTCAGTTGTGTCTGTTTTGTGAGTGACATTTGTTTTCTGTGAAGCAAGGTCTTAGATTTCTCAGGCAGGGCTGGGACTTGAAATATAGTGTGCCTTTAACAAAGTAGGCTTTAACAGCTTTGATCTACCTTGGGTAATAGATTTCAGGCACTGGACACATTAAAGAGCAGTGATTCCTGCTGCAGCACAAATCTTTTCGAAGAGGTCTTGGGAACCTGATGATTGTGGTAAGTGGCAGGTTCTGACAACCCAGTTCTTATTTCTCAATTCAGAATACGTGTGTGTGTGTGTGTGGAGTTGCTTGGGAGAGAAGTGAAACAGAATAGGCTTCTTAATAATACAGTCTCACTTCAGCTGTGGGAGACATGGCTTTCCTTCATTTCAAAGTAAATCTGTTTATGGACCATGTCCTAAACTACCAGTGAGTCTCCAGTCTTGCCCGTTGTGGTGTACAGCATGAATAACACCAGTGGCATAAAAGTTATTATGGATGATGTCCTTAACTACTAGTGTGTCTCCAGCCTGGCCCATTGTGGCATACAGTATGAATAACACTAATTGCATAAGAGTTATTAAACAGAGTGCATCGTGGGAACCTATGTATAAGTAAAAAGCCATAAGGAAATAGCACAAGTTGTCTTTTAAGTTTTGTCTTAGAACCCCAAAGTTAAGTCAAAGGGTAGCATTAAATGAACAATGTAGACTTAATTTCTTTTTTGGCTCAGGTACAAGAATCACGTTTTCGCGGAGTCCTTGTTAGTATGGCCAGTTTTGCACTCTGGAGTTGCATGATACAGTATCTTTTTTTATCCCTTTAAGTCATATATTTCTGTGCTTTTCTTTAGTGGTTGCTAAACACACATGAGCTCAATAACATTTAATTGACACTCCCTATATGTGCTGTGTTTTCAGCTGTTGATGTTATTTAAGACAGCTGTTTTGGAAGACTAAGGGTAAACCTTTCATAAGAGCAATGGATTAGTGATGTCTTCTTCCTAATGCATGAGATGGGGAAAAGATACAACTGACCATCAGTTGTCATGTCACTGATTACATCAGTGTAATTAATTGCATGTAAAATGCACAGAGTAAATACTGGAAAATGGTAGACTGGGCTGATGGTACTAGCTCTTATTAAGGCTGTAAGATGTTATAAGATGCTCGTAAGAAATTGCTGCTTTGCAGTGGAGCTGAGAAACAACTATTTCAATTGAAATTTTATAAATTGTGCATTTTGCTATGGGCTGAAGCTTTTTTTTCTTTGCAAAATGTCAGTTGAAAGAGTTCAGCTACTTCTGATGTTGAGGCAAGAGGAAAACAATGGTTTCTGCTTTGAGTTCTGCCAGCTTCTTTTCTGAACAACTTTAATACCCTTATGCTTTGGAGCATGAAGTTAAACTTTGGCAGATTTTGTCTGCTCTGAAGGGGATGTTTTCTCTGCTGCTGCTTTGAAAGTGATTTTTTTCAAAAGCTTGTAACAACCGAATTTAGGCACACATGGCTGTGATAGAGATGATGCATTTTTTTTGTCTGCTAAGACTTGGATATATCCTATTCTCATGGAACCTCACTTACCTATTAATACTGACCAGGGGGTGTGTGTGCCACCTGGGCAAACATACTAAGCGTGCTTCCCATAGCACAAAATGGTACGTGAAAGATTTGACTTACCTGTGAAAGTCCATCTAAACTGCTCCAGAAGTGGGACTCAATTGAGCTTTAGGACTGAGGACCAGCACCTGCCTGCCTTGTGTTCGAGGAGGTGTCTCTGCTATGTAATGGAGTGCTTTACTTTCTTTAAGGGAACTCGGGCATCTACCTTGTGGTGCGGTGTTGTGTGGTGGTACTTGATTGCATTAGGCCCAAGAGGGAAAATGGAGAGAAGGCTTTTAGAAGGACCCAGTGTGGGACTCGGATTTAGTTAAGCAGCAGGAGTAAGAGAAGGGTCTACGGCTCTTTTCTGGTCACTGTTCTGCTCATTGATGAGATGTGTGCAGAAACCTGGGAGTTGTAGGAGTAGGAGGGGAAGAGACACACAAATTGCAAGAGGGTTTGTGAGATGAAAGAAACTGGAACTGGCAGGGCATGAAGACTAGGAGGCAAGACATTAGGTCAGGAGTGGGAAATGGGTCTGTGGATGAGGGAAACTGCAATGCAGAAATTAATCCTAGAAGAAATAAGCAGTGTAGCCTGGTGGTAGGATGAGCACGCTAGGAAACACAGATGGACTCGGTTTAGAAAAAGAAAATAAACCTCCAAAAAATAGGACGAATCAGAAGTAAGGAAGGTAAGGGACTGGGACAAGACTCGAGATGTGGCCGAAAGCATCAAGCATGGAATTTAGGAACAGGGAGGTGTGTGCCTGTTGCTCTGGGATGCTTTCTCCAGTATTTGGCACAGAACCCAGGGCTTCAGAGTGTCGGCCCTTTTCTCCTCTCAGCCAGGAGCATGATAATCTGCTGCTACTCCTTGAACATTTCGTGAATGCGCATGTTTCAGTCTTGTGACAGAAGTGTTTTTCAGAGTTTGTTTTAAAAACTGGAAAACTTCCTCCGCAGAAATTGTAGTAGCATATGAAGACTGCAAAGGCAAAAATCAGCAAGTTGGAAATACTGACGTTACAATAACCTGTAGAATTTTAAACTTCTGTGCCTGTAAGTTATGGTACAGCTATACTCACATGATCACAAAGTGTATATCCATATAGAAAATATTTATAGCTATGTAGGCACCTGCACATAAATATCTGTACGTACGCATACCCACACGCAGACAAGACCCTCGTCACATTCAGTGTACAAAACTGATCCTGCTCTGGGGAGAAATGGGTGTTGGATAGGAAATGAAGAAGATATCTATAGGACTCTTGCTCCTTTTGTAGCAGATGTTCGAAGGTGTGATATGAATGAGGCAGGGGACGGGGAAGTTTGAATAAAGGTTTCACTGTTAATGTAATTAAATGCTGTCCTGGACAATTGAATTGTGCTGCTGTTGCAGAGTTTGTGATGTGAGCAAGTTGCTTAAACCAAGCTTCCCACAGGTGGTTACTAGCTGTGTGTTCCTCATTTACTGGATGTGAGACCTCTGGGATCTGTGTTGCAGAAATGCTGAGTGCTTGCAGCTGCCAAAGAAGTCAAGGGGAGCTGTTCCTGAATAGATGTTGTGTCTGTAATTCTAAATACTCATTAATGTTTCAAATTAGGCACTCAGAATTTGACCTTGTTTCTTAGTTTCACCATTTGTAAAATGTAATTTCTTAGATGTAATTTCTTGTTTGATTTCAAAATAGTATGAAATTTTGTTCAGAAGTGGTAACAGCAAACACAAAAGAAAAGTTCATCAGAAAGCCAAAGGCTTTTGTCTTTAGAACAGTAAAGATTCAGTGGGTGATAAACCAGTCTACCGAACTTGAATCCACAGAAAAGAAGTTAAGAAATAAACTATTTGTAAGCAAATAGAAAGTAACAGGTGGTGGTGTAACAGTATGCATTTACCATATTAAGACTTTTTTTAGTGAGAGTTAACTAGCCTTATAGATGGGAAGACATACTATGCTGTATCAAAGTGTAGTAGGATTTTGTTCAATTTTTTTTTTAAATCAAATCTTCTTAAGAAGAACCCATATTTATGGCTGCTGATGTTTGTTGCTCACTTTCAGTTTTAGCAGTTTCGGCCTACGTCCCCTACCTTCTTGTTCTTCACACACAAACTGTTTTCTAATCCTTTTAATCCTCTTCCATTCTCCCCTCTGATTTAGAGAGGCTTCTCTTCTATGAATTAATTCCCTGTATAGAATTTTGAATTGGCTTTAGCCATCTAGTCGAGACAGTGTGTCTGGTCTTGTGGTTTGAAGTAGAGGTAAGAGGCTAAAATTCACTAGCAAGTAAGGGGAGAAGGAGGGAGGAATGCTGGAAATATAGTAAAAGAAGGGTCTGAAAATCCAGATGCTTTTCAGTAAGGAAAGTGCATAATAGTATCATACTGAAGGGGCTGAAAACCTGCGTGGCCGTAGGATGGGGAACAGGCAATGCAACAGTGCTGTATGAAGGGATCTGGTGTTTATTGTGGGTCACAGACAGAATGTGATTCAACAAGATCACAGTGGTGCTGGATCTCATGAACACATGGGTTATGGTCTTTGGCATATCCTGTGTAATAACTCTTTCATTCTCTTCAGTGGCAGAAGAACTCCAGGTGGAATGCTGTGTCTAGTATGGGACCTTGTCCTTCAGGGAAGAGGCAGGCTACTGAAGAGAGTTCAGATCACAGAAGTATTGGGGTGGCCTAATCTAGAACAAAAAAAGAGGTGGACAGGACTTTATTCAAACATATAACAGATAAATACAAAGAGAAGTGTAATAAACAGTTGTTTGTTGAGTAAGAAAAGAAGTGAAAGACTTGAATTGCAGTGAACAAGACAGGTTTTCTAGCTGCTGATCTTTCTAACAGTGGGGATAATGAAACCCTGAAATACATGGTTTGGGCAATAATGTAATCTGTCACTGGAGCTGTAAGAACAGCTTGTATAATGATCTAACGGAAGTGGATTGCAACAGTGATTTCACAGTGGTGTAGAAGTATGGAATAGATGACCTGAAATATTTTGCAATTCTGTTTTTGTGAGATTCTGCAAATCATGTAATTTATGTGCAGATGTGCAACATTGGGGCCAATATCTGTTCATTACTGAAAACTTTGGTGTGCTGTTCAAGTGAAGAAAGAATCTGTGGTTGTATAGTTAAATACTGTGTCATAATGTTTATGCAGAGAAAAGCTGAATTAGGATTTCATAGGTAGCCTTAGTAATGACACTTCCTAAGTTTTGAGTGATTGATTTTAGGCTTAACAGTTTTGTAAGGTTTCAAAGAATATTTTGTAATCCTTGCTGTAGTGACTTTATCCTTAGTAATAACAGGTGGGAGGAACACACTAATTTTTTAAGTTAGTCTCTGTGCAAGTTCAGTTTCTTAAGCATTTTATAATACTACATAGATTATCACTGAGAGGACAGGTACAAGTAAATGGTGTGGATGTGATTCTGCATGTCTTATCTTTATTCATCAGCTGAATTACTAGCATTTGTTTATCTAACAGGTGGGATGGAAAGAGGCAGTATTAGTGCTCAAAACACTTTATTGGTATTTCTATGAAATGTATAGTTGGGCAAGCTGGGAACTTGTTCATCTTGGCACAGATTTAGGATTTACCCTTGCCCTTAGGGAAGGGAGAGGTGATGGAAGGAAGAGGTCCTAAATGATGCAAGATAATTGGGAGACTGAGCAAATAAATAGCACTAGACAAAATCTTTCAGTTGCCTGTCTTGTATGTGCTGCCAGCCAGTGTAGCACATGGCTGGGGTCCGGGTTGAAGGGAGAATGCAAAGCTTCTGTTCTTCAGTAGCTGAGAGACAGCGGGTGCCCCACCTGGTGACTGGGAAGTGACTGGAAGAGTTTCCTGACTGGAGCGGCAGCCACTGGGAGATCAGCACAGATGTCCTGGCCAGAGCTGTGCACTTGCTGGCCTGCACTCAGGTGTGTGCAGTACTTCTCAGCTCTGCAGCGAGTGTGTCCTGACAAAGCTTTTCTGGACAGTCAAGGCAGCGGGGAGCTGTCTATGCACCCTTTGTCTGAAATCGGTTGGTATGGCAGGGGGAGAGGGGGAGGATAGGAATTTTGATCAGGAGGATACTGAAATAAGGAACAACAAAGATAACACTAGGGGCTGGGACTACTGTAGGAGTGGGTGAAGCTGGGAATATGGATTAGGGTATTGATGATGGAAAGCTTAGTTGAGAAGTGCTGTGGTAATAAGAGGGCTGCTTGATATTGGTAAGTTGGAGGTTTTCATGGCTCCCTGTATATTTGACTTGAGCATCCTCACTTTAGAGCTTGCCCTAGAGCCTATGCAGAAGAAGCTGAGGCACTTGCACAGGGCATTTTCTAAAGGGGTAGCTGCGCTCAGTTTTAGTAGAAAACTCGGATGCCTGGTAAGATATATTTGAGAACTGTAGATGCACCTGAAGGTAAATGGTCACATAGGACAGGTAGACAATACAGGTAAAGATGTTTTTTCTTAAGTAGTACTGATACAATTTACAGATTTTGTTTTCAGCCTATTTTTTCTTAATTCACACCATTTTGGACTGAATTTCCTATCGAGTGTTTTCATACTGAATAAGAAAATCAAACTGGTATCATTTCTTACACGAGAAGAAGGGTCTCCTTTTGTTTGCTCCCCAGCCAATAGTGTATGGAACTAGTTTGTGGATGCTCTCTAAGTAAAAGTTCTTTCCTCATCTAAAGGCAATTGTTTGATACTGTAGGGTGGTGCAGGGACTGTTTATTCTCCTTCTAATTGGGTGTGAACTCGATTAGATGTTGAGCCTGTCTCACCTTTTCCTGTGGCCTGTAATTCTACTTTAAATAAATTCCACCTCATGTATGCAGATTTCAGTGACCACTGCTCAACCACAAAGCCACAATGATTTAGTTCAGCGTTATTTGGAGACAAAGCTCCAAGCATTTATGTAGCAGACCCCTCTGGGCTAATATCATGTTTCTTTTTGCATAGAAGGAAGGCAGTTGTTTATCAGCTACACTGGATTCTGTTTAGGTAACTTCTCCAGTGGATGCCTGTATTTAAAACTGGAGCTAATGCTGAATTGGGACTAACTTGTGTGATATACTGGGATAGAAATTGCGTGTCACAGAACAAAATCCTGATCTAGAGCAGAAGTCTGGTTTGAAGATGTTTTCAATTAGAAGCTGACAGTGACCTTACTTCCTGTCCTTATGCTGAAAGATGAAACAGATTTGGGCTTCCAGCCATTGACATTCAATTTTTAGAAGATGTAATTTGTTCCACCCTGAAAGAACAAAAAAAAAGTTTTTCCTTTGTCTTTCCAGAGTGCATGTGCTTTTTATAGTAACTTGGTTAAAAAAAATTATGTAAATGCTTATCAACATAGTAATCAAGGTTTTATCAAGAAATATGTTATCCACTATCAATACAAGCAAGGAAGTTTCAAGGAAATAAATTGTATTAGTCTGTTTACTTTGTTTTCTTCTGTGAGTAGTTACTTTGCTGCTTCCACTGCAGACAGGTTCATAAAACTGTAAAAATTGTCAGAAGGATTAGGATAGCTGAGGAATGTGAAATGAATGTAAATCCATTTTGCTTCTGTTTAAATTGACTGGATTCCAAGTAGATAGTGTCACTTGAAAGTATAATCTTCTTAAAATCCTGGGAGCATTAGAAACTTAGAAACAAAACCGAGCATAGTTTCTGTACTGGAGTATTAATTCTTACGATTCTTTAGCATTTACTGTTGCTATTTACCGTGTGTGAAGTTTAAGCACTGAGGTCATGTGAAGATAGTTCTAGAAGTCTTAATGTTAAAGAGGTTCTTTCAGATTTACTAAAACAACACTCAAATGAGTTGTTTTTATGTATTTCTTGAATGAGCCAAACCCATCATTAAAACATGCTACTGATGTGTGAGATTGCACTGACAGTTTAGAATGGTTGTATTATTTTATATTTGGAAATAAAATACAACCTTGAAGAACAGAATGCAGCTTTATGTTGTATCATGTATTCAGTACAAACATCCATGTCATTTAGGCAAGACACTTCAGAAATATTCTGCAGTACTTTCCCTCATTCCTAAATATTATCAGCCTTGGAGGTCACATCTAAAACTTGTTCTCTGTAAATATGATGTTAAATAGCTTTCTAGATATTTTTAAAAGCAGAAAAATATATAAATTTTACATCTTCCAAATGCAGGTGCAAGAGTTAATATGCTTTATGAAGACAAGTATTTTGATTTGAGTGAATACTTCAAGCTCCTACTTCCATTTCTCATACATCAGAAGTTACATTTCTAATGAATTAGTGGACTTGGGTTTTATGAAGACATATTTTGAGATTCGTTGCTTTTGGTTTTGAGAGAGTTGGAAAAAAATGAGAATTTTACCAGTAGAATGAAAGTAATGAATTAATTAAATGGTAGCTATTGGAATTCTTCTGTCTAAGATCAATCCTTGTGAATTGAATTATTTGGAGGAGGGCAGGTGAAAAGCACAGGTGCATGTTAAATGTAATTTGTCATAGGCAGTCAAAGCAACCACCCAAAACAGCAGGTGTTTGTGGAACATGCATATAAGCTCAGGTGTGTAGTACTGGTTTGTGCTCATAATGCATTAATATGTGTGTGTTTTGGTTTGGTGTTTGTTTTTTGTTGTTTTAGTTTTTTTTCTTTTTTTCCCCTTGGGAGATGAGGGAAAACTTTAAATGAGATTGTTTATTTTCATGATTGAAGAATGCATAAAGGGTTGAAGACCGTGCAGGTTTGGCTGTATGAACTCTCCCAAATTGGGACCTCTGCCTCAAGTTCCATTTCTGTTATGCTCACCTTAGGAGCTACATCATACAGTAATCTGATACCAGTTTACTCTGGTAATTCTACAATGCCTTTGTTAAGTGTTTCTTTTATTGTAATGTAAAGGATCATGAACATAGTCTGTCAGCGGGAAAGAAGTAGAATAGGGAGCTACCAGAAGTTTACAAGACAGGGAACCCAAATGATCAAAGCTTTCATTAGACTAGCTATCTTTATAACCTACAGTATTTTTATTGTGCTAACTTTCGTACGGTTCATCTTGCCTGGGAACTTTGTAAGGTCATAAGCTCGTTGATGCTTCCTGAATTGTTGCTGCAGTGTAAGAGAAATAGCATTACTACATCCTTTCTAACTTCTGGGACTGGATTCCTTGCTGCTTCAGATATGTTGAAGGTAAAACTGTTAAGTCGAGGCAAGAATTTCATCCTGTGTCTGCAGGTCTAAAGAATTTAGAGCTTTTAAATTGCAGCTCTGTTATCTCAAACTAAGTGGAAAATATTGAAATAGGAGTTTTGTTTGAAACCTATATATTTAAAAAGAATGTTTGGGGTTTTTTGCTGATTTGCTTTCTTGAAAGACTATCCAAGACAAGTACATCAAAGCCAATGGGATATGTTATTAACAATAAATGTCTTGTATGTCTCAAACTCCTGTTCATAGTCTTTTGGAGGAACAGGTTTGTTTTTTCTCAGTGTGCACGATTTTTTTTTATATTTGAGAAGTTGAAAAGAACATGGTAGGTGTAAGATTTTTTTTTTTATTAAACACTTGTGTTCATGCAGAAATTGTTCAGTGGCTGTGTAATTGAGTTAGAGTAGCATGACTTGTGATGATGTAGTCCCTGACAGTCGTATCAATAGCCTGTTTTCCATCCAAAAAGTCTTGCAGACCTCCTCATAGCATTCTCTGTTGGTGTTTATGCAAAATGGCACATTTCTAAATAAAAATCATGCTTTGGTAAGTGGGCTGTTCATGAAGCAATCAATTTATATTTTAAACAAGTAAACCCACCAGATTTTCCTCTGTTTTTACACATTACAGCAGGCGTTATGTATATTGAATCAGAAGACACAACAATAATAGAGTCAAGACTAGTCTTTGGAGCTCAGCCTTGTGTCATATCAGTGTTTTCTGTTGTTTGTCTGGAAATGTTGAATTGTCATGATATATACCTATTCGAGTAGAGGCACAAGACCAAGAGATTTCACTTCATAAACATGGTAACATGGTTTCTTTTATCCAATATAGTAAACTTCAAATCGTTTTCTTCCTCTTTTTCTTCCCTCTTGGAAGAAAGTCCTTTTATGGGATTTTTTTTTTTAACAAATGTATCAACATTCCCTTCTGTGCTTTCCCCAAGGCTCCTCTTATTTTCCCCTATATATTCTGCCCTCTTCGATACCTCTCTGTCTTGGAGTGAAAGTTGCAGGGAGTTCCATCTTACCTCCTACTGAAAACCAGAAGAAAAATGACGTGATTCCAGCTTTTGTTGGTTTTGCACTCTGTATACTTCTTCCAAGCTCTTAAGGAGGAGAGTAGAACTTGTTAGGCATGGGTGGGGTTTTTTCTTGTTGGGGAAGGGAAGACATGGAAAAAGGGGAGGAGGAAGAAAGCAGGAGTGCAGTCTCTTGCCAGACGTGAATGATTGTCCCTCTTATGAAGCTGTGACTCTGTTATTCCATGCAGGGGAAAATCCAGTTGATGTTTCTGTTACTTCTCTCTTAGCTTGTCACTTCAGCTTTTTGGATGGTTGTTGTATAGGCTGTGTTTTTAAAACAGTACTTTATTGGAATATTTTTACTGTTTTGTTTTTTTGTGTTTTCTCCTTTAAATGGGATAGTTCTTGAAACCCTAACTTGGAGCACAGTCATGAAAACAATTGGATTGGCACCTCTGGAGTGCAGAAATGAGTATCTGGGGACGTAAGGGAGCGGCAAGAACCTTTCAAAACACAGCTGCCACTGACAGAATGGCACCACAGCTCTATTTTACTCTGAAATTAATTTGTTAAGGAGCAACTGGATTAGAACTTGCTTGATCTTAAATAGCCTGTACTATTGAGAAACCTTCATTTTAACAGCAATTTCTTTCTCATTTGAACTTGATTACTTACTAGTAATTTTTATGACTGTTGCTCTTTCTGGAAGTTTTATCTTCTGAAAGGAAAGTGGATCTTTGTATTTTTAAGTAGTTCAACTCTGAAAGTACACAGTAAAATCTTTTTCTTTATGGAAATATTCATATGAATGATTGAATTAAAATGTCTCCTTGGTGCTCAGTCATAGCATACTTGGTATAGAAAGTTTAAGCTCCGTAATTTGTCTAGATAAAGAATTTTCACTTTTATAACTGACAGGTTTAGAGAACTAGTGTTCTGGCTAATGCATTTTAGTAGGGCCCTACATCCTTCTTTACGGTTGATGCCTTCTGTTTTAGGACTGGCTTCAACACTTGCCCTAGCATCAAAATGATTTACTGTTCAGTCCCCGCATGGGCACTTCAGTTCCTTTCTTCACACTGTTTCTGCATACGCTCTCCCTGCGTAGCCTGACAGGTCCCAAGCTTTGCCAACACCCTAGGCTTTCCTCCATCTGCTTGCTTCCCTGCGCGACAGCCGCTGCTCCTGCTTTGTGCTTTGTAGTCCTGGAGGACTAGTTGGGATACTGGCTCAACCGGTGTCGCTGTTGCATTTTTGGCTCTGTGCTATTTCTGTACACTGTATCAAATAGAAAACCACCTTGTAGTTACACCTGTATTATTGTGTGTGCAAATCAGGCCCTTACTATGAATTCATTCCAGTCTAACAAGCCATGCTTGTCTGTAGGGCAGCAAATGCATCCCTGGACGTTCTGAGGTGAATGCACAAATACATGTTTAGAGGTCTCGGAGGTCTTAACTCTGAAAGCTAGCCTGTCCAGGACCATGTGAAAAGCAAGTGGGAGTTAAAATTTGGGTGGCCCAATATGAAATGGTAAATGTCTAGCACCTGACTGAAATCAGGTTATAAAGTATCTATGATATATCATGCTGTCTACCTACTGAAGAGTTGCTGCTTTAGACGTTTTCTGCATCATCCAAGAAGAGAGTAAGATTCCAATTAGTGGGCTTCAGCATTAAGTAGGTAGTGGAAATGTTTGTTTTCTTGCCTGATTCAACATTACCATGTGAGAGACAGGATTTGATATCACTGTTTGTCAGCACTGGAGGCAAAATATTTTGTAGTGAGTGCACTCATCGATTCCAGCAGTTTTGCAAAGTTTTATGAGTGCAAACTTGCTGGTGGCTGCTGCTGACAGCAGCTTTCCTGTGAGCTGAAGAGTTAAATTAGTGGTGTGGGGCCTGTTGCGTTGCCTCCCAGAGCAGGAGGGGCAGCAGGGACGTTGACAAGTAGCATGGTGGCATGTCAGTTCTCAGCCCCTTCTGAGGGAAGCTGGGCAAACTAATGTGTTTTACAGTAGAGAATGCAGGAGTCTTCCTGAATGTTGTGGTATTGTGGAGGGTTGGGAGCAGAAAAGAATACTGAAATATTTTGGAGAAAAATATAAGCCAGCATGTTTCTTATTACACAGTAAATGGGTATGTTTTTATTTTTGTCTCAGTGGTCTTTTTAAAGCCAAATGATACTGAACTCAGTATTTTTTTTTCTTTGTCTGTTGACTTAATGATGGAACAGTGTCTTGGGGAGAGGAAGCCTCATCAGGGAGAAACTAATAAAAATGAGTCATTTGAGGCTGTGCATATTATAGGTCACTTTAGAGAGACTGTGTTTTTCCAATCTTGTATGGAACTGGAAGTGTCACCCTTGTGGTTTCTTTAATTATGATTTAAATATCACATGGATGTGAAGCATTAAAAATGCTAAAGCATCTCTGGGACTGAATTAAAAAAAAAATCAGTATTGCAGTTCTCAGTGGTACTTAAAATGGAGGATGACTTTTTTGCCAGAATAGGCTTTAATTGAAAAACAGACTTCCTGATATGTCCCTACGTAATGGTGTAAAAGCTTTAGACCTTTTGCTGTTCTGTATAGTTAGCATCAATAATGAAATTTTGCACTGCCACTAAGAACTAATGCAGGAAAATTTTCCAGATGTATGTATTTCAACATAAAATCTTAGTCATATTTCACTTCATTCACACTGATAATTTTCATGTGTTCTGTTCAGTAATTATATGAAGATCTGTAATGGGTGTATTTATCTATCCTGTCTAGCAGTATAATGGTCTTTGAGATACTCGGGGAAGTGTGAAGATCTCTCATGATGCTGACTGTAACAGACCTAGGCTCTAATTAGGGCTAGTTTATGTAAACCAGTTTGGGAACTGAAAAGTTCTGTTTCCTAATCCCTTGCAGAGGAAGGAGGGGGAAAAAACCAAACCAACAAACAGGAGGCTCAAGAGCACCATACAAATCTGAATTTGCGGACATTTTAAAGAAAACTTGTTGGAAATGCTAGGTTTCATTAGATTTTCGTATTAAATAGTTTTTTTTGTTTTAGATGGATGTTTTAGATGGCCTTTACTGGAACCTCCTACAGGAAACACCGACATGAGTCTTTGTTGTGAAGTGGTACTGTATTGAGTATTCAGATTTTCACAGCTTCATTTTTTCTTATCCCCTGCATGTTTCCATATCTGTGTTGTAGGAATATGACTTGCATCTGAGGAAGATGTAAGGACTTGCATGCAGGTTTACTGGTTTCCTGTAAGGAAACCATGGCGCAAGCTTGATGTGGTGAAGTGCTTTTCATCAGTCACTGAGTTCTACAGAGTAGGCATGAAACTAAAGATGCTTTGAGTTTTCCCAGATGTTTGACAGAAAAATGGTATCAATAGCTTGTCCTTTAATAGGTTTTTCTTCTTCCTAGACCAAACTCGAGTCAAGTATACAGTTGCTGACTTTTCAGGTAGAGAAACATCATTCTTATGTCAACAGCATCACCTTATGGCACCCACGAGATGAGATGTTGGTATATTACTGGCATTTAATAACCAGTGATGACTTTTTAGAGGCTTAATGTCTTGCGGGCATAACTTTTGCTCAGTTAAATGCAAAAGTTTGTTTATTTCACTTTGTTTACTTCAGTTTATTATGAGATTAACACTCCAAGCAATGTGATTTACCTCAGAAATGCTTAAAATGAAAAAATCTTCACTATCTTAGCCAACTTAAAGCCTTTGGAAACTGTCTTCTGTGCAAAGGTCTACTGTCTTCCAGTGAACTTTATCTTTTTCTTGATTATTGTATCTGTTTGTTGTATGTCGTTCCTTAGAAATGAAATGCTTCTTGATGAAGGGGTGAGGGGACTGTTGCTAAAATGCTCTGGTTTTGTAAACCTGGAACTGAACTGGATAAGAGAGGAGGGAGGACAGAGGAAATGAAACATTTTGTTGATTGGCTTAACATACTAGCAAGTAAGCGGACCATGCTTGAATTTTGGTGTTACAATAGGATAAAAAATGGTAAGCATATTTAATCATGGTTTGGGATATTTTAGGTCCCTAATAACAAAGGAAGGCAGGCTTTTTTTCCCTTTAAATCCTTATTTAAGTGATTTTATTCCCCAGTAACAGAAATTGATAGAAGAAATGGTGGTGAGGGGAGGGAAGGAATCCTGTGCAGGTCTCTGTTAGCATGTTGGCATTATCGTATTTCATATTTGCCATGAGAAACAAGTGTTAATATGTTTAATGAAAGACAGCACAAACACTTTTCATTTACTAAAACTGGATTTTTGATAGTGAAAAACATTAGTCAGCACTTTTTCCTTTTCCTTCTTCAGCTGTGGGGAGAGGAGCATTCAGTTTTTAGATTATAACAACTTTTACACTTCTATTAAAGTTGTTTTAGACCAGCTTTATGAACCACCTATTTAATATTCAGAGTATAACCTCTCATTTTATGACTATGGAAAGACCTACTATTGCAGCTCCACCAGATACTATATATGTATTTTTCTTCTAGATTGATCCTTGGGTAGCATCTTATGGGCAGTGTTCTGTGCAGTCATTTGTCATTTAAACAGCATTATTGCAGTTCTGTTATGAACTATTACAAATTATCACACAATATACCAGACCAATGCATGATAAATGTAGGATACTACTCGGCAAACATGAGAGGGATGTTGCTGGCTTAGGGTGCATTGAATGTGTCGGAGATGTTGCTTTGTCTGGCAATGTGAAAGAGACACAAAGTGACTTTCTGGATTGCAGAGAAGTTGGGAATTGGGAGTAATACGCCCCATCGGAGCTGAGTCCTTAAAAGTGTACTCCACAAAGGTATCTGTTGTGATTAGGTATTAGCTTTAGATTAGCAAGCTAATTAAACCCATTTGTTTAAAGATGCCATAGAACAGACACTAACACAGTGTACCGGGCTTTGTTCACTAACATGTTGAATAAAATTTTTGTAGGAAGCTTAATTTTGGTTTTTGTGCAAGTAACATAGGGAGGCTAAGCTGATTTGTCTAGAGATAAGCAGTGAAGGCCATATTAGTGTCACGGCAAAAACTTCTGAAAAACAGTGATTTGGGGCTGGAGGGGAATGTATCAGGAGGAGGAAGAGTTTGGTACGCTGTTGAAGAGGAGCTCACTGTGCAGTGGTGTGGTTGAGAATAATCTTTAAACATATGAATGGAAGCTGGGAAGTTTTCTTACCTGTGTATGCGGCTGTTGTATGGTAGCTACTAGTGTCAACTGTTCAGGAAGGATATAGGCTAATTGGGGATGGTTCAGAGAATACCCCCATGAGGCTTTGGAAAAGATGTTTCCATGTGAAAATGTCAAAAAGAGCAGCCTAGTTAACATGTTCTAGAAACAGTGGAGATGTGACTTGATTTGTGTTGTGGAAAATATAAATTCTGTAGTGGAAGGGCCTTTGGACCAGATAGGAAAGATTATCAGTAAGGGGAAATTGAAGCTTAAGAACGTTAGACTGGGAGTTACTTATAAGGTTTGTAACAAGTGTTGGAAACTTTAAAAAGCAGGAGTTAATTTAGCCAAGATTTATGAACTGAATTAGGCCAGAGATGGGGCTGGAAGATCACATTGTAACTTTCTGTCATTATAAACTTCTGGCTATGTGCTGTCAAAGAACGACATTATGGAGTCTAATCATGTAGTATGAAATCTAATTCTCCTTTCCTTTGGCTCCAGTCACCTTCTGTTGGAGTAAATGACAAAACCTGCTCCCACCAAGAGCATATGATATTGCTTGTGCTTGCCACCAATGGCTGGGATTTAGGGGAGATTGATACAAAGTTTTAGTGGTTTAAAAACAATCGTTTCTGTACCAAAAAATGTCAAGGTTTCAAGATGGTAATGAATTGCAGTTTTATAGAATATGACAGCATTTTTAGAATATGATGCTGAAAGCATACCATGCAATCTGATAAATAAAACTTTGGCTGATACATCAGTTTTGCAGTGTAATCCTGGAACACGCAATGTTCTGAAGGGTGACAGGGCACAACATGGGACGCTGGTGGTGCTGTGGCAGTCTCAGGAGTGGGGAGCTGGAGGTGAGCTGAGCTTAGTCACTACCACCCAGGCTGACTGTGTTCCTCCCTTTTTTCTAGCAAGTGCTAGAGTGGAGTAGTGGGTGCCTTCCTGGCACCCGTACCAGGAAGGGTTCTGTGGGTGTAGAAGCAGATGGTTGTGTTTGGATAATATTCTGAATTCCCATGAAGAGGCAAGAAGAAAGAAGGGAAAGGAAGGAAGCCTCAGAGTCAACTTTTCCACCAAACGAGAAGTTCCCCAGAGATGTGTGTCACCACAAGTAAGAGGTAGCTCTAGAAATAAAACTAGAAGAGGACCAGAGAATAAGTTGTAGACACCTCTTTCGTCCCTTCCCTATTGACTCCATTACACCAAAGGTTTAATTTGCTTGGACTATTGGGTAGTATTTAAAAAAAATTTTTTTTTTGCATGGGCGTCATGCCAAGGTTCAAATGGTACGGGCCAGTATTACTTGTGCTTGAGGGGAGCCCTACTACATTTCATGCGCTGGCAACTGTTAGTGTGCACAGAGTGAAGAAGATGGAGTGAGTTAAACTGACACTTCTGTAGCAATGGAAACTTTTTAATAAATAATTCAATGCAGTACTATAGCAGCTGGTATCTGTGGTGACCAATATCAATCATTTTTATGGTTCTCTCTCACTGCCTTGCTATGTTAGCCATTTACCTGGAGTGTTTGTTATTTTAAACTGATGGGAAAGGGGGACAGAGGGGGACAGCAATATCTCAGTAGTTTTGTTTGTGTGGTTTTCAGCTGTAACCTTTAAGGCCTCTGTTGAGTGAAATGCTAGCATAGGGTTTTGTCCAAGTCGTTCTGAGGAGAGATCCTATTGATCTTGTACTTGCTCTGGTGAAGATGGCATCATCTGAACTGGACCCTTTGGGCCAAAACCATTTACTGTTTGCTAGCTGAACTAGTTTGTGTTTGTTCAGTTCAGTTGTTTGCTGCTGAATTTCTACCATGTTCAGAAATCCTTATGGAATTTCTTGCTCTACAAGCTATATGCAGCAGAGCTATTACTCTTTGTTTTGACTTGTAGACTCCTACTAGCTAGTAAAACTTGACGGTGATAGGTTTTTCCCTTCTGAGTTTCCTTTTGTGGATGTTTTAGAAATAGTATATGGTCTCCCCAGGAAACTGGGAAGTAAAGGTTGAAAAATCTTGCTGTAATGACATTTGAGGGTTCCTGAACTCAGGTTTACACCAGGTTTCAAACTTAGTGCAGTGGTTGACCAAGAAAAGCAATGGGTGGGGAAAAGGACTAGCTGAATGGAAATGAGGCAACTATTTTGTGGCTTTTCCTTAGAGAAATGGATGTGGCTTAGGAAGTGGTTTTTATTGATGGTGCCCTTTATATTATTCACAGTCGACAGAAAATGTGAAAACTGAGTAAGAATCTGAGAAGTGGGAGGGGAAAGATGTCTGGTGTGATTGAACAGGATTGTGTTCTGAGAGGTCAGAGCAGCAAAGGACAGACTTGAAAAGGGCATGGCAGATAAAAGTGCAACAAGAACAAAAAGAGCAACAGAAGAGAGAACAGAGAATAAAAATATGCTCTTCAAAACCAGCATATCTATGAAACTATCTTCCTTTGAAACTGAAGTAAATGAAAGGCTTCAGTTCTGTAGGTAGTGATGGATTTCAGTAAAATTATTCGAGAGCTCCAGTCCCACCATCCAAATACACTAATGTGCAAGAGTTGGCTGACAAAAAAATACCCATTTAGAACAGTTTTTGATGTGAAAAATTGCCAGTGTGGAAGAAACTAAGACAAGTCTTTGTCCCTTATGTTTCTCTGAACGTAAATGACAAATAACTTAATTGTCAGTTAAAAACTGATGATGGATCTTTAAAGGTATGCGATGCGTTTGTGACTTCGTGAAACTTTCGTTTTTTGTTTAAAGTGAGGGCTGTAATGCTTGTTGCAATATGTCGCATACAGAACAGCATATTCTGAAGTAATGCAAATTCATGGGATATATACAGACCACGTGAAGATTCACAGTGTTGAAATGAATGATGGCACTGCTGTGGAAGGTTGTGGGACAAGTTTTCAAGCAAGTGTTTAGGTAGAACACTTGAGCAAGAGTTCTCAGATCTTGCATGGCCACATGACGAGAAAGGTAACTTACATCAATGAACTGCAAACTTCTGAAAGGAGGGTAGTAATTGCACCTTGTTCTGGGGTTTATATTCCTGTTACTGTAAAGGTTCAGATTGATTTCAGCAAATAGGTCTTGGAGGAGATAACATTTTGCCAGCAAAACTTTCATTCCCAAAGTGTGTTGGGAATTAAAGGAAATTGTTTAGTGGACAGTTTAAAAAAACACTACCTGTTTTAATAACATACCTAGCAACTTTCATGTCTGGGGCTGTGTGTTTGGTGTGCTTTATCCACATGGCAGATACTGAAATTTGTTTCTGCTTCGCTCCTCTGTCTCTGCTGTTTTGCAGCAAAGGTCAAATTAACTCTGTGGTTACTCAGAGCTAAGGAAACGGAGCAAGCTTGTAGTATTCATTTCTCTGATTTCTTCTAGTTTTCTGCAACTGAATGCAGTATGAATACAGTATTTTTAGGTATTTGTATGGGGTTTTTTTAATCTATTTATGCTCTTTGGATTCTTAACATCCCATGGCAGTGAGTTCCACAATTTAGTTATGCTTGGGGCGAAAATACTTGTATTTTGTTGCTATTAAACTTATGCTAGTTGATACCTTTATTGAATTTTTTAACCATTTATTCTGAAATGTCATAATTGGTTTTTAATTAATCACATCTTTCCTACTCATGACTCTAGAAACCTCATTTTCATAGTCCCACTTCTGTTGTCTTTCCTCCAATCTGAAGAATCTTATAATGGAGCCAGTCTGTACCTACACTTTATCCTTAATCTTCTCTGCGACACCTCAATTTCTCTATTCTTTTTTGGGAGTGATAATTATAATTGTGCAGCACTTAAGATGAGATCACAATGTTTGCATATAGTGTGGCATAATAACATGTTTCTGTTCTTGTTCTCTATTCCTTTCTGAGTGGTCTTTAGTATTCTGTTTTGTCTTTGATTTCTGCTGACATTCTGAGTTCACATGTCAAAATCATGGTGGATGGTACTTCACAGTCTCTTTTCCTGAGTAAGCAGTAGCTAACTTAGAGCTTATTGTTGCTTCTGTAGGTAGGGTTGTTCTTCCTCCTTTCTGTACTTCACATTCATCAATCCTGAATTTCACCTAACATGGTGGAAGCCCGTGGTATCGGAACAGCCTTCCATTGCTCTTCAGTGTCAGTTTTCAGTTGGGACTTTTCTGAAATGCTGTTGGCAAATGTTGTCAACTTATTCACCTCTCTGTTCCTGATCGTGTTTTGACGATATTAAGCATCGTAGCTGCACCGCTGCTGGAAATCTCTTTGCATTCTAAAGCTTTTAATTGATTCCTGCTGATGTCTTGAGCCTAGTCTATGATAGTTAAATTTAAGAGTTTTGATTAGGAGCTTTGTTAAAGGCTTTGAAAATCCAGTTAGAATTGTTTCCAGTGGAGTAGCACTGTGTACACACTGCTCTTCACAGAACTGTCACTGACATCTGAGAGACGATTCCCAAAATTACTTGGGAATCTCTGAGATTACAACCTTTAACTCTTTCACAGATCATTGTGCTTAGTCCTTCTGTGCAAGGCAATTAGGTAGCAGGTCCAAGAAAAAATGCTGATGGATTATAGGGAACTCAGTGTTTTGGGAAGGAAGATTTATGCTCTTGAAACTATAAGCAACCTGAACGAGAGTAGTCTTCAAGTGGTGGAAGCTTTGTTCAACAAGTAGGTCTCTTTGGAGGTACTTTCAGGATAGGCTTGGGAAGGAGGCTTATGCTTTTGTCTGCTACCAGTAAAACCTAACTCCAAGAAGAGGCTGCATGTTATTGTTGTTACATACCTAGCACTTAGGGGCGAGCGTAAAAGCAACACATCTCATGAGATTTACCTTTAAAGTGTTTGGCTGCTATCAATGGAGAGAAAAGTAGAGTCTTACTTGCTATTTTGGCTTTCTGGGGGATTAGCAACCATTTACAAATGTTTCATTTCTTGGTTTATGCTATACCTACTCGCATCCAGTTTGTAAGCAATCTGGAGTTACTTGTAGCACTAGAAAAGACCTATGTGAATGAAAATGTTTTAGTTTCTCTTTCTGCATGCATGTGTGTGTACATCCATGAAACAAAAGAAGTGAAGAAGCATTACGCTTAATATACCAGTTCTCTGGAGGCTGAGTGGAATCTAGTTGAAATTATTTAAAAGCAAATAGTTGTGCCTCAGGATACCATGTATATCTGAGCTCGGTGTATTCTATAGTTGGTTTTCTCATGTTTCTTTAATAGAAATGTTTATCATTGAACTTAAGAATTGCATGGTAGTATGCAACATTTCTCATACTGATCTTAAACCAAATATATTCATGCACACATAGATTTATATATACATATGTGTATGTATACAATATTTATATATACATGATGCATATAAAAATATATGTATGCACGTATTTTGGCTGTATTACTGCCTGATGTGAAGCATTAAAAACCTGAAAAGTAAGAAATTTGACAATTAGAAACCTCTTTTGGGACCCATTAATTTAAGATCCCACAAAAAAAGCTGTCTACTGAAAACCCATGCATCTTCAACAAATCTTGGGATTACAGCTTAAAATCAAACAATGCATAACTGTTTAACAGTTTTCCAGTCCATTCTTAAGCTGCTGAGTTGGTGTCGTTCATCGGCTCACCCTAAGTGGTGGATATTTGCTTGTGAGATCACTCTCTTAATGTTTTTTATAATTTTCTGCAACTTTTGAGTGGCCTCTTGATCTAGGAAACCAGTTTCTCAGATATGTGGCATACGTGCATATGTAACATCCAAATATTGCCGAGTGATACTGTGGAGGAATTTTTAGGGGGAGGTATCTGGAAGGAATGAAGCCATGATTTATTGTCTATTCCAGAATGACATGGACAACTGTTTTGCATCAGTATTACACATATTATTTTTGGCTATACGTGGCTTTCCCATGCTACGGTGGGCTTGCTTATTCATATATAGCTGAAGTTAGCAAACAAAAGTTGTGGTATCTGAGAAGGCTAGGTGCAGGCGTGAAGGCAAGTAGGTACAAGATATTGTGCCCAAGCAGCTAGAGATGTGCCAGAGGTGAAGACAGTATGCAAAGCATTTTTTAAACTATGAAAGTCATTATAAGCATGTTAATTGTGAAGGCACCAGAAAGGTTGCTGAAAAGACTGACTAGATTCATTGTCAAGGCCATTTATCAACAAGGTCATGTATAATAAACTTAGTTGTCATCTTCATCTATTCTTGCTTATTAACAGAAAGAATGGGAGAGCAAGATAAATGGTAGCCATCTCTTCTTTTAAAATCCACAGAGGGAGGTTATGTTCAGGGGCATATAATTTCCTTACAAACCATACACAACATCCTAACTGATGTTTACAATACTTGCAGATGACAGCAGGCTGATAAGCCATGCAGCTGGCTAAGTAAGGCTTTTATTTCAGTTAGGGCTTTTAAATTATATCTGACCATATAGTTTGTGGGTTGATGCCGTATAGTGAGCTAAAATTGGGAATTTGTTGTTTTCCTTGGGAGGACTTGATGAAATACAAAACTCTTGAGGTTTCTGTTTTTCTTGCCACGTTTGCTAATTGAGAAGATTTTTTTTTTTTTTAGATGCCAGACAATGGCTTTTCCTGTGAGGTCTTTTTACTTCTTGTTGGCTTATTTGTAACATTAAAAAGTGGTTGTCTAAGATACTTGGACTTCAGGTTCATGCTTCAGAATTCAGGACTATAAGTACCTGTCTGGACTGGAGATAAATCATCGTGGCTTATTTATATCTGTATGACAAAAAGACCTAAGTGATGACTTGGTTTTACCTCTTACACTGTGCCTTTAGTGTGTCTCTTAAATGAGATTTCCCTGTTAAAATGTATAGAAGATTTTGCATCATGTTTTCCACTACTGTTTCTCTTATAACTAGCAGTAAGTGTTAATCTCATATGGGAACAGCTGAATGTTTGTATGTTGTCAGCATCTATGCAATTCTGATCCTTAATGGTATCAATAAGGAGATAACGTACATTTTCAGAATGTTACAGTTTATCTGTGAGGCTCCTAACTAAAGATTAACAGCTTTAGGAATACAATAGAAAAGGTACTTAAACTTCTGAAAAATGACAATTTGATTTCAAAACCTTCAGTTCTTCAACAGTGAGAAGATGATCTTTTTAACAGTTCATTTAAAGCTTTGTGCTTAATGCTAGTTTCTACGTAGGGATACTACATGCATGAAAATGTATGATACTGTCAAAGGCTTTTCCTATTCCAACTCATACTTGGATAATGGAGAAGATTTGGAGTGGAAAACACTTGACACATTGAGTTCATTACAAATCTTGACTTGCAATATGCTGACAATTGTTTTCTGAAAATAATTTGCATATTGAACACGATTTTGATTGCAAATATGGATGTTTTTCAGTATCTTGGCATTCATGTGCAGTTTTTCAGGTGACTTGTCTGTGTAAAACTCAAACTTTAGTTTCTGACAACTTACGTAATACACAAGAGAAAGCAGAATGATCCAGACAAAATGTCCTCAAACTATCAGAGGTATTCTGTTGTTCTGTCTTCGAGACCTTGCTCATAGAGAGTTGTGAACTGTGTCAGAGAATATCATCCGTTTACTGGAAGAAAGATTAATTGAGTAGTACAGTTTGTCATTATTTTTTTTCCAGTTTCCACACAGCAGCCAAATGGAGCCTTCAAATTCTGGTGCCAGAAGTCGGTGCCTGAAGATATTTTTCACGTGTGTTCTGGCTGCCTGAAGTAAGAGGGATGTTAGGGCACAGTACCTATTTAAACCACATATCTGAAATTTTAAATTGTCCAGTGGTATGTTTAATGGAATGAAAGATTCCATGGGTGGTTTGTGGGAGCAGTCGATACTGGAAGAATGGCGTACCCATCTTCAACTCTTGCAGTCTGTCACTTTGGAAATAGAGAACAGAATTGGTGCAGTGCTGGCCAACACTCTAGTTCATGGGTGCATTAATTTTCAGTGGTAAAGTCAACATACATAGTGTGTAGTAGAAACACTGCTCTGAATGGGATTTATTTCTAAAAGTGTTGTGTGTTTTTTGGAAATAACATGACTGTATTGACCCTCTTCTCTTGAGGTGAAACCAAATCCTGTAGTTGTCAAGGGTAGCAGACAGCAGCTGGTTTTGTTTGCGCAAGTTTTATTTCTCCTACATCACCCATCAGAAACTAACACGTCTGTATACTTGTTAACTGTATTTACTTCCCTATTTTTTGAAAATCTTAAGAAACTAATGTTCCTTGCCCCTCCTATCTCCCCCACCCCTCCCAGTTTTACTGTGGAAGTATTACATTAGGTTTATAAAGAATAATCTTGGCAAACATGTCCATCCTGGTTGGAAAGTCCTTTTTAAAGTAATATTTTTTAACCGTCTGTTTGTATCTAGGATACTGAAAAAATTCCATTTTGTTCAGGTCGGTTGACTTTTCATAAGATAACAGCCAAGCACGGTGTCTTGCACCATATAAATCATAGAATCATAGAATTGTTTAGGTTGGAAAAGACCTTTAAGATCATCGAGTCCAACCGTTAACCTAACACTGCCAAGTCCACCACTAAACCGCGTCCCTAAGCACCACATCTACATGGCTTTTAAATGCCTCCAGGGATGGTGACTCAACCACTTCCCTGGGCAGCCTGTTCCAATGCTTGACAACCCTTTCGGTGAAGAAATTTTTCCTCATGTCCAGTCTAAACCTCCCCTGGCGCAACTTGAGGCTGTTTCCTCTTGTCCTGTCACTTGTTACTTGGGAGAAGAGACCGACACCCACCTTGTTACAACCTCCTTTCAGGTAGTTGTAGAGAGTGATGAGGTCTTCCCTGAACCTCCTTTTCTCCAGACTAAATAACCCCAGTTCCCTCAGCTGCTCCTCATAAGACTTGTGCTCTAGACCCTTCACCAGCTTTGTTGCCCTGTGTTTCTGTGTTTCATGATGAAAATACTTACCAGCAGAAAGGTATCATGCTGGGATCTCTTTGGGCATCCTTGGGTGCATAATAAATCCTACTACACTAGAATTAAAATACTAAGGTTAATTTTCCATTGATATCGATGAACCTTTTTGTTATCATAGCTGTGAATGAGTTCACTGGCTTTGTATAAGTTTTGTGAGACTTATTAGGGCTATCATTATTGCTGTTTTATTGGGCAGCAAAACGTAATTTCAATGTTACCTAAAGCATTGACTTACAGTAGCTTTTCCCATTGAGCTTCTGCAAAGGTATCATTCCACTTGCTTTCCAAATTGCACTGTTGATGACAGTGACCTCAGTGAGAAGGATTAGCACGCTGGTAAAATCTTTGCCTGAGAGCTGTATTGTGGGCGGTCTCTGGACTTGCCCTCAGTTCAGTGTATCTTCACTTGAACTCTTCAGTACCACTTTCTGAGGTTGTGACAGGCTTTGCTGTCCTAAAGAAACCTGAGTTTTGTTTCTTCAGTATTAAAACTGTGGTTAAATTTCTCTAGAGAGCCTCAGAACCTGTAAGGAAAATTACCGCTATTTTGTTGGGAGGGGGTGGGGGGAACCCCAAAATGGCACTAAGGAGGAAGTTTGTGAGAAGAGGGTTTGGTTCTTATTTTTTACTATGTAAAAAACTATATAACAATTATAATGTTTTTTCTTTTGTAACCCCTGAGCAAAGAGAGAGGAAGATTTCCCAACTGTATTTAGTAACATAGGTTCCATATCTATATTGGTGTGTATCCTTAATATGGGAGATAGGTAACCGAGAACTGTGTTTAAGTAGCGTAACACTTGCTTTTCTCTCATAGCAAGTAACTTCTATTAGAGCTGATAGGTTTATTTGCATAAATAATGACTGCAGAATTGGGAACAAAAATAGTTGTGTTGATGGAAATCTGTTTAATTAGGTTGCTTGCTAGCTTATGGAATGTAACTGAAGAAATCTCCATACATTCCAGGTTATCCAGCTTTATTGAACTCTGTAAGTTCTCTGAAAACTTTATTGCACTAGTAGTCTGGTGATACACTTTACTTGCTACCTACTCTTGGAAAACAGTCATTGTATTTATATATATAATTAACTTGAATATAGTAATCTTCTTGGGGAAGATAAAATTAAGTGTGCTGCAGAAGTCTGTTGCTTGTGTTCAATGATATCTACCTAATACCTATATGTAATCCAGGACAATCCAGAACAGGGTTCAGCAGTGATGAGCGCAAAAGGCCATGAGTAAAGCAGTTGTACAAGCCTTATAATGATGCTGAGAACATGCAGAGCTGCAGTAGCTGGTAAAGTCTTGCAAAGGACATAAGTGGTTGTGATTCTGTGTATGTGCTTGGCTTTCTAAATGGCCTTTTTCTTTTGACCACAAGTAGCAGTTGCCCAGACTTTTCCAAGGTCCCAGACATGAGATGCCTCCTCTCACTATCTTTTGGTCTCACAGGAAGCACATGCGGTGCTCTGCCATAGCTTGTAACTGCGAAGGCCGTGCATAACTCCAGCTGGCTAGGCAAAGCCGGTCCTTCCAGAATGGACTTGGGTTATAAACCACCAAGTTCTGGAAGAATTGAATAGTCCTGCTATAAGGCTGTCTCTTAACTAGCGAAGGCTTAATAATCTATCTGGTGGGCTGGTTGCCCAACTGTTGCTTACTGCGTGCAGAGTTTCATGCATCTTTTGGCAAAGTGTCTGGTGTTGGCTGCGGTTAGAGACTAAAAAGCGTGCTAAGTTGTGTCCTCGTATAATTGAGAGCACCAATTTCTGCATCCCCTACAAAATTAAACAAAGAAGATACTAATTGGAAAAAGCCTTACTGCGAGTTTACTTGCTGATTAGTAGAGCAAATAGACTAAGCGTGTCACAGATTTGTAGTGTGTGAATTCTGAAAGATCAAAAGCATGTATTTTGTTCAGCAAACACTGGGGCTGGAGGTGATGTGGTGATTGTTCCTGATGGCTACCTTGCTGGTGTCAAAAGCTCAGCTATGGCAGTCTGTACTTATCACGTAAAATGTTGTTGGTCAGATTATACTCTTTTATAATGCAGCTGTTTTCTAATGGGGCTCGGAGTCAACAGATTGATCATGTGTCTTTAGTACTGAACACTTCAAAGTCTTGCGGCTTCCTGAGTTTCCTGTGTCAATGAACCTGAAGCAATGGGGGAGTGTGTGTGTTGGCAAGTGCAGACTAATTTGACTTGACTTTAATTTAGTCCTTTTTATGTGCAGACTAAATTGTATATTATATAGCTGGTGTGAACTGTCTGCACACAGTTATGCAAATCAGTGGATACTTAGTAAAACCTCGTAAATGAGTGATGAATAAAACCAGTTAATGTTTCAGTCAAAATATTTTGATGTTAATATAGGTGTATTTGAAAGAACATAGGGTGCTGGCTCCGATTTCTTGTATAAATCAGTGTATCTGAATGATGGGATAGCATAAGCAATTTCAAGACATCACTTCTGTGAAATTCTGTAGCCTCTGGAAATGTACTTTCCACCTCTTGGAAAGGAAGAGGAAGGGGGCTGTGTCTGGCTAAAAGCAACGTAAAAGAAGTGACAACGGGTATATGTACAGGGAGAGAATGGAATAATTTTGCTTTCAGGTCTATCCTAAAGCTTTTGGAAATAGGAATCGTATATAAGCTTACATGAAGTATATGATTATCTTTATTGACATTTACTTGTAAATTACTTAGTGAGCTGTGTCATTTAAGTTCAATGTTCAGAATTCTCTTTGTATTTAAGCTGGAACCTAAGAACTGCTATTGGCCTCCTCATCACATGTCATCCTTCATGGCCTCACTTAAGTTGCTAAATGAGTCACTATATTTCATCTTAGATTTCCTAACTTTTAACAGACTTATTAAAGAAATAGAATATTCTGAATTTTGGAGAATGGTAGTTCATATTGCTTTGTTCAATACATTATGCTACTGTTAGGGAAACTTCAAAAGAGACACGTCTGCTGCAGAGCTGGCAGGTTGTGTTGAAGTACTGAGTACAGCCTGCTTACAGACCTGTGCAGGTCTTGACCAGTGATGTTATTTCAGTTATCTAACATTGTAAGTACTATACAAGCTGTGCTCTAAGCACAAACTGGTTTGCATAATATGCTGAAATGCTGTGCTGGAGAGTCAACAATTATCAAATCGTATTGAAAGGGAAATGTTACCAGCATGACACAGAGAAAGAAATAAACAAACCTGTCTGTTAGTATTTTGTGAAATACATATAAATAGGATGTAAAAGTTACGACAGAAAATGCAGGACTCTTTAATGTGTAAAAAGCTAAAACCAGAAAGAGTTATTAAAAGCTTTCCAGAGCTCTGCCTATCCAGGGCAGGGAATTTGAGATACAAAGGGCAGTTGGGGTACAGTAGGGCAATATAAACCACTGAATTATCCTGCTTGTGGTCTAGGAAGAGAATAGTTCTTTTAATTTCACAGTGCAAAATTGAGGTATAGTTAGATTAAATGCAAGAATATATTCTATATAAACAGTTATGTTTGTGTACAGGGGAAGCCTTTTGAAGCTTTGCTTCCATCTACTATTTGAAAATGTCTTCCTGGGGTCCTCAGGATTCCTGAGCAGTAAAAATAAGCAGTAACGGATGTGGCATAATAGGACTATTGTAGAGATCCTAAAGACTTCAACACCTGCCCATATATATATAAAAATATATAAAAAATTGCTAATAGCAGTCTCTAAACTGTGTTTTTCTTTACAAAGCAGACGATATTATATCATTTTAACACAAGTTATCTGCTTAAATCTGACTTTAGTCTGTAGAGTGCATGTTGATACAGTAGAGTTTTCATTTTAGTGTTTCATAGACTTTTTACAAAGGAGCAATTCAAAGCTGAGCACTGGCTGTCTGCTTTAATGGAATGCGTCAGTTAAGGCAATTTCCTGTTGCATGGAGAGAAACCTTAAGTAGATTTACTGAATGTGACAGGAGACGTATGCAAAAAGCAAATTATTTAGTAGTTTGGAACAAGATATTACATTGCTTTGGAAGATTTGTCTGAGCGACATGTTACATAACAGGTAATTCTGTAGGGTATTAAATATGTCAGTTTTGGGCAAATTATAAACACAAAAGCAGTTTTCTTGTGCCTCTTTTACACATTTGATGATCAGGCATATCAGACAAGACTCTTGACACTGCATTGTCCTGGTCCCGTCC
This sequence comes from Aptenodytes patagonicus, assembly GCF_965638725.1. Classification (NCBI taxonomy): domain Eukaryota; kingdom Metazoa; phylum Chordata; class Aves; order Sphenisciformes; family Spheniscidae; genus Aptenodytes; species Aptenodytes patagonicus. The sequence goes on from NC_134949.1 coordinate 64,335,059, forward strand.
AACTTTTCCTTCTGATGGGAACGGAGAAGCAATGCTCTCTGATAAAGAAAAGTGCACCCTTTCAGGTAGTGCTTTAATATCTGTATCTCCATTCTTCATGACTTGGCGGCGATATCAGTCTCTTTTAATGGCAGGCCTGTTTACAGCTTCAGCTGTCACAGCACTAGGTTGCTTTTGAACTAGGCTTTTGTTACTTTTTTTTACTCCTTCTGTGAAAGGGTGTTGCGTTAACTTAATTCCAGTGCAGTAATTTCGGGGATTTGTTTTTTAAATAAAATGGTTAAATGCCATGTGTATGGCTTGGGTAAACAGCACCTAGTAATTTGCAAGAATTGACAAGTTTTAAACACCAAAGTTGTGAAGGGTTTCCTTCACGTACTACTAGTCGTAAGCAAGAGTGGTCCACTGAAATAGAGAGATGGGGTTGAACAGGGGAAATGTCCTTAGCTTGTGGCTGGCCTTGAGGGAATTAGTTGCAGCACAACAGTCCATTTATAAAATTAAAATGAACAAACAAGCAGTGGAAGATGATGTGGGGATAAAAGCATCACAGTAACCTCCAGTGAAACAGAGTACATGTACTGGTGGAACGCACAGGATGTGAGACATCTTTTGCCACTTCTGTTTGTTTAAATCTTAGCTAGAAAGTTAAAGCTCTCGTTTGTTCTTGCATGTCCAAAGATTTGCTAACCATTAATATTTTGAAGTTCATGGAAAACTTGAGTTTGAGAAAGGATTTGTCAAAAGGTGTTTTCTGTTTTTCTTTTTTTAATAGGAAAAGATTACTTCAGGGGTAAACACTGTGCTATTTATTCCTGGTTTTTCATAAAGATCCACTGCAGTGTGACTGCTCAGAGGTAATTTTGCAGTCATCTGTTATAAATCATTTTTGTTTGAGAATTACTTCACTGTGTATGGCATGAATTTCTTTAATTGAAAAAGTGACCAGTTTCATCTTCCCCTTCCTTGTATAACTTTGAGCACTAGCATTGTATTTTGTATAGGTGCATGAAAGATGCATGCTATAGCAACATCCTAGCACAGCTTTCCTCTTTTCAAGGAAACCTAGTATTTAAAAAAAATTAAAACCACAGATGTTTGTTCACTGTGAACTATTTTTCTATCATTATTTTTTTTTACTATGCAAACACAAAACAGAGGATGCTGCTAGCCTTTGAGATCAAAGGCAAAGGCGGCTATCAGTCTCCCGGGCTGCGTTAAGGAGGAGTGTTACCAGCAGGTCAAGAGAGGTGATCCTTCCCTTCTACTCAGTGCTCGTGAGCCCACACCTGGAGTACCAGCTCTAGTTCTAGGCTCCCCAGTACAAGACGGGTATGGACATACTGGAGAGAGTCCAGCAAAGGGCTGCTATGAAGGGACTGGAGCATCCCTCCAGTCAGAGTGCACTGGGGACTGTTCAGTCTGGAGAAGAGAAGGCTCGGGCGATCTCATCAATGTATATGAACACCTGAAGTGAGGATGCAAAGAAGACGGAGCCAACCTTTTTTCAGTGGTGCCCAGTGACAGGACCAGAGGCAATGAGCACAAACTGAAACACAGGAAGTTCCCGCTGAACATCAGGAAACACCTTTTTACTGTGAGGGTGATTGAGTGCTGGCACAGGTTACCTAGGGAGGTTTTGGAGTCTCCATCCTTGGAGATATTCAAAAGCCATCTGGACATGGTCCTGGGCAACTTGCTTGTGCAGGGGCATTGGACAGGATGACCTCCAGAGGTCCCTTCCAACCTCAACCATTCTGTGATTACAGGAGTGTATTTTGTTGTCAATTAAATTGAACCATTAAAAGAGGAGAGATTTGTCATTCTGGTCATGTTTGCTGCCACGAAGCAAATGCAAGCTTGGAGAAGCGGTGCTTTTCCAAGGAAGATAAAGGAGTCATCTCTTCTTTTTATCCACTCCCATTTTCAAAAGCTTGAAATGACCTTATTTGGCCTAATCTAAGATTATGCCATGTGAAATGATGTTCCTTTTTAAAATGGGAGTCTTACTTTTAGTATGTGGCTCTGGTATGGAAAAGATTCCCAGCTCTTGATCTGAGAGTACCAAAGCAGGCAAAGTAAAACCGAGAGTGGGAGTTTCGAGTATGTAATCTGCAATGTGTATCCTACTGTTCCTTTAGAGCATGGGGGGTGGGGTGGTTGGATGGTTGTACTGACAGTCCTACAGGGAGTTATTTAAGAAGGCAAAGGAGTATTTTAGTTAAGAACAACTTCCTAAAATGTTGAGATATATGGAACTCCATTATTTTTTTTGTGTGTGTGTGTCATGTTTTTCCTATGAGATGTGTGTTATAAGATAAAGCTGCTGCTTTGGTTAGAACTGGGGAAGGGAGCATACAGGTGCTTGTTTTTCAGTCTGATCAGCATTATTTTGACTTCAGCTCTCTGGAAAATAACGGGAAGCTAACTGTCTGCACTGTTACTTACTTGCTCAGTTTTATGACAATATGAAGAAAAGAGAATTGTCATATTAGTGGGGTTTTTTTTTTCTTCCTTTGCTCTGTCATGGAAGTTCAAGAAAGGGAAAAGGACTACAGAGATTTTTGACCTGATCTAATATGTAAAAGAGTTTTTTGTCATCTGTGTACCCCCCCTTTTTTGCCTGCTTTTCCTCTTAATACATTTCTCTGGCAGTTCAGAAATAATTTGAAACCTGAGCTGTAATGAGTTCTAGTCATTTACTATGCATAGTTTGAATAAATGCAAACTGTATTTAGCATTAATAGAGCACAGTGAACAGCATGCTATAGGAAGGACTTCTTAATATACCTAGTAGGTCATGCCTCCGTGCCTGAAGCAATGTGTTTCATCATTCCTGGTGAGAGTTTTGAACAATTTTGCCTCTGTGGATATACCTGCTGAGTATCTGTTCTGCATCAGGGTGTCACCTGCCTGTAAAAAGTAATTGCTGAAATGTCTTCTTATTAACAACATAGGAAAAATAAAATGGTCACGAACCCAAACCCTGATAAAAACTTCTGTAGAAAACAACTTTGGGACTGACGATCCATTCTGTAAATGGTGACTGTTAAAATGGGCCAAAATATGTATGAAGCCTTATGAAACTTAGCAGAATTATGTTATCTCTGAAAGTTGTTACTGTGTTATGGTTGCAGGAAGACTAATGCAGTTATCCTAACATGTAGGGAAAGATAAGGTAAATTGTCTTTTTGCTTTATATAGCAGCCAGTACTGTGCAACTGTAACTTGCTGCTGGTCTGGCTATTGATTCAGAGGTTAACTGAGATATTGCTTGATATAACATAAATATTTTAGAGGTAGGCAGGGGATTCTTAGCGCTTTCTACTCAGCTACAATTCCTAGTAGTGCCTTTTACATTCTTGTGGCTATCTAAATTTGTCAGCTCAAACTCTGCCAGAAACTTCAACTAAACAAAAATCACAGTTTTGTTTCTTTTGACATACATGTTTATATTAACTATTGCTTCTGTAAATTAGTCCAAGTTGTTTTTTCAAACACTAAAATCTCTCAATAAAAAAAAAGGACTTGATGTATTTTCTTTTTCATAATTATATCAAAGATATATCAAAATAATTAATATTATCAAAGAGTGCTGAGGGAGCTGGCGGAGGAGCTCACCAAGCCACTCTCCATCATTTATCAGCAGTCCTGGTTAACAGGGAAGGTCCCGGACGACTGGAGGCTTGCCAATGTGACGCCCATCTACAAGAAGGGCCGGAAGGAGGATCCGGGGAACTACAGGCCTGTCAGCCTGACCTCGGTGCCGGGGAAGATTATGGAGCGGCTCATCTTGAGGGCGCTCACAAGGCATGAGCAGGACAACCAGGGGATCCGGCCCAGCCAGCATGGGTTCATGAGAGGCAGGTCCTGCTTGACCAACGTGATCTCCTTCTGTGACCAGGTGACCTGCCTAGTGGATGAGGGAAAGGCTGTGGATGTGGTCTACCTGGACTTCAGTAAGGCCTTTGACACCGTCTCCCACAGCATTCTCCTAGAGAAGCTGGCGGCTCACGGCTTAGACAGGTGTACTTTTTGCTGGGTCAAAAACTGGCTGGACGGCCGGGCCCAGAGAGTTGTGGTGAATGGAGTCAAATCCAGTTGGCGGCTGGTCACGAGCGGTGTTCCCCAGGGCTCCGTTTTGGGGCCGGTCTTGTTCAATATCTTTATCAATGATCTGGATGAGGGGATTGAGTGCACCCTCAGTAAGTTTGCAGACGACACCAGGTTGGGCGGGAGTGTTGATCTGCTCGAGGGTAGAAAGGCTCTGCAGAGGGACCTGGACAGGCTGGATCGATGGGCCCAGGCCAACTGTATGAGGTTCAACAAGGCCAAGTGCCGGGTCCTGCACTTCGGCCACAACAACCCCATGCAGAGCTACAGGCTTGGGGAAGAGTGGCTGGAAAGCTGCCCAGCAGAGAAGGACCTGGGGGTGTTGGTCGACAGCCGGCTGAACATGAGCCGGCAGTGTGCCCAGGCGGCCAAGAAGGCCAATGGCATCCTGGCCTGTATCAGAAATAGTGTGGCCAGCAGGAGCAGGGAAGTGATCGTGCCCTGTACTCGGCCCTGGTGAGGCCGCACCTCGAATACTGTGTTTAGTTTTGGGCCCCTCACTACAAGAAGGACATCGAGGTGCTGGAGCGTGTCCAGAGAAGGGCAACGAGGCTGGTGAGGGGTCTGGAGAACAAGTCTTATGAGGAGCGGCTGAGGGAACTGGGGTTGTTTAGCCTGGAGAAAAGGAGGCTGAGGGGAGACCTCATCGCTCTCTACAACTACCTGAAAGGAGGTTGTAGCGAGGTGGGTGTTGGTCTCTTCTCCCAAGTAACAAGCGATAGGACGAGAGGAAATGGCCTCAAGTTGCACCAGGGGAGGTTTAGATTGGACGTGAGGAAAAATTTCTTTCCTGAAAGAGTGGTTAAACATTGGAAGAGGCTGCCCAGGGAAGTGGTGGAGTCCCCATCCCTGGAAGTATTTAAAAGACGAGCAGATGAGGCACTTAGGGACATGGTTTAGTGGGCATGGTGGTGTTGGGTCGACGGTTGGACTTGATGATCTTAGAGGTCTTTTCCAACCTCAATGATTCTATCACATATTCATGATTTATGGTAATTCAAATGGTGAGGAGGAAGAACACTGCTCTTGCATGACTAAGGCTTGAATGATGCATAGGGCCCAGCAATTAATTTTGTAAACACTTCAAGACTGTTTTAAAGATGTTTGTAAACTTGGTCTTTTTCAGCCAGCTTGCTCGTCATTAAAAATAAAAATCCTGCCCTCCTCTAAAAAAGAATCTGCAATAATGAATTTATTGAAATAAATTTCTAGCATCTGTCACGGCTTTTATAATTGAAGGCATTCTTACTGTTTAGATTTTTATGTGCACTTAGTTGTATAACTTTGATAACTTCTAGTTTCTTCTTCAGAGGTTTCCTTCAAATGTCCATATCCTAGATGTACCACGGCTTTGCCTGTAATCTCTATATTGAGCATAGAATTCCCCTGTGAATATACAGGTGCCAAAGGGTTGAAGATCTGCAGCTTTCTGTACCTCCGAACAACTCAATGTCACTTTTTCAGTGCTGAGTTAATGTTTATCACAATAGTATGAATAAATGCCTTGTTCCAGATAGGCAAATATGCTGTCTCCCCTCTTCATCCTAAGAGAGCCCTCTGTCAAGTACTTTTTTGAGTAGGAAGATACATCAACAGCTCTCTACAATACAAGTTTTCTGAATGAAGAACTGCACTTACCTATTCATGATTTTTCTTGGAGGTGCACTATTTAAATAGAAGCTTGCACTTGCATCATAGAACAATGAAATAAACTTTAAAACAACTACTGTATTTTTAATTGTAAAATAACATGCATTTAACTTTGGCTTTTCCATAAATTCTTTACAATAAACATTTTTATTAATAAACAATCTGCTTCCTAGTTATCTGCAGTATAGTGGGGACAGAAAATGCCCCCATACAGCATATTGCTGATGGGAACTTGGCCTCATGTGATGGGTGGGAGAGAGTAGTACTGTTCAAGGCCCCTTATTCTCCATAGCTTTGCTATTTAGGTTTTCCACTGGAAATGCTAATTGAAAAGATAAAAAGATTGTGGATAGCAGTCACCAGCCCTCTAGTAACGGAGCTGAGACCACCAGTATAGTTCAGGTATGATGGGACATCAATGCAGCATCTTAATGTCTTCCTGTCAGTCTCTTTCCTGCCTGCTCCCTGTTGCCCATCTTGAGTAATGGCCTGGAGGTGTGAGCCTCCAAAGTCCTTGCAGTAGGAGGCTTTTGTGCTGGAATGCATAGATGTTACATGGGAGGGTGAAATGAGCTAAAAATATGTTGCAGTACTGCCACAAGTATGATCCCAATTGGTCCTAAATTACAGCAGGCTCTTCATCACGGTGATATTTTTGCGAGCTTTTGAATGTAAACACTGCTGTGTTTGAAAATGATGGTTACAGCTTGGGGGAGCGCTGTATCTATCCCCAGTACGGCTAGTTCACCAGTAACTCTTCAGAGACCTTGGATCACACCTAACTAGATGATCAATAAGCAGCCTAGTCGTCTTCAGAATCAACCTAAAGCTGCATTCAAAATTAAGCAGTACATTTTGGTATGTAATCAAGTTATTAAGCTTAGTTAAAAGAGCCTAGTGCCTGAACTACTAACTGTGCAGCACATAAATGGTTTATCAGGCTGAAGGGCAAGCCTGAGGAAAGCCTTTATCTGTGCTTGAAGGAAACTTCTTTTGTTTCTCAGAGCTATGACTGTAGCGCTTCCAGGTGGATCAGCTGCCTGTGTCAGGTGCCTGTTGCTTTTTCCCCACAGAAGTGCTCATGCGGGATCCTTGAGATGTGTTTTGGCAGAACCAGGCCACCTGCAGATTCCAGGCTCAAGGGCAGATAAAAGTTACAGCTAGCTGTAACTTCTCTGATGCGGAAGTTGGCCTTGTCCAGCACTATGCCCTTTATATTAACAGTCAATTTTTTATTCTGAGACCAGAAATTTCCTTAATTTTAAACTTTTGTGTGGTTGGTGACACATTGATGAAATTGGGCTCAGGTGTTTTTTTTTTTTTTTTCCTTTGCTCAGTTGGTTCATACTAGCTAGATAGGGAATAGCAGGTAGATTTGTTTCAGGAGTAGTTCCCTAAATACTTCTCCTGTGCTGCCTAAACTAAAGAAACTTCCAGAAGATACATATGCTTTTTGCTCCTTCCCAGATAGACACACACAGACTGAAGCATGTTCAATGGTATCGACGCTTCTGATGTGAGTCCCAAATGGGACCTGACCTTCCCTGCTAATTCTTGTTGTTTGTTGGTGGGTTTTTTTTTCTTCTCTCCATGAATCCTTTTTTTTTTTTTATTCCAGCCAATTCTTATCTCTACAGCTCCCAGCATGGTGGCTGTGGAGAGTTCCTGGGGGATTTTTGCTACAGCTAGGTAAGCCTATTTGTTTCAGAAAATCTTTAGCCTTGTTTATTTCAGGAGCTAGAGAGTGCTCACACGGCTTCTGAAACTACTTCAGCTGAAGTGTATTAATGGTAATTTATAACAAACCTAGGTAGTTTTGGTATGACTGTATAGGTAAACATAAGCCAAGTAAATACCCTTTCTTTAATTATATTTCTGTTAGATCAGATGTCATAACCAACTTCATATCTTAAACATAGTAATATTTCCAATGTCATATAAAAACACAAGATGCTAAAATATTTCTGTTAAATTTCTCATTTTAAAAAACAAACCCAGTTACTGTCTGTTTTTATATTTTGACTGAACAGTGATGAGGTAAGACTTTTCCATGACAGCCTCATTTGAGCACAAAAGTATTAGATGTAGCAGAAACCCATTACAGATACGAGCACTGAGAGGTGAATCTCTCAAAAGCTTACTTAGGTTGTGTATCTCCATAACCTGCTAAAAGCCTTTATATGAATAAGAAATACTTTCATATGTGAGAAGTCTGAAGGCTGTATGGTGCTAAAAGCATCTGCTTTGCCTGGCCATCACTTTCTTAATTTCACAAGTAGCCTTGGCACAGTCGCTTTCCATATTTTAGAGTCCTTTGGCCTTTTAGTTAAGTATTGAGTTGAACTTACAGCTTTGCCATCTATCTTCAGTATACACTTACGTCTGAGAGAACAGTAAGAAAACCTGAAGTGCACAAGCTCTTCCTTGAAATGGTGAGGGAGGAGAGTGAGTAACTTCTACTTCATCGTTTATTTAATGTATTTGTGGGCTGTGAGTGCATCACAAGGACATATTCTGTATGTGATACAAATTTTTTCAGCTTTCTTGTCCTGCAATTCAGAAACACATTGGTATTAAGTCAGTTCATAAGTGCTTAGGGAGTTCGTTCAAGTCTTTCTGCAGGTACAGCATTGGTTTTATAAGTGTTGGAAGTTGGGGTCCATTTTCTCTTTTCACAGCACCTCTAGCTCTGTATACAGAAGGTGTCACTTTTCAGAAAAGTCTCAAAACAGTTACGTGGCCTACTCAATAGCAAAGATTTTAACTAATAAGGAGTTATTTACAAATGCGGGAAACCTAGGGATAACTTTCTTTTACCATATTTCCTTGACTTGTTCCACAACTGTCAGACAAGACCATTTACAGTACTGCAAATATGGTCTGTGCCAACAATGTTTCAAAAAAATGGCTGGCTTAGTGCCAGCACCATTATCCTGTCATTATTCTGACAATAAAGAAATGCAGATGTGCCCCAGTTCATACTGTCTGAAACACTGAAGAATTAAGAATGATCAAAGTACATCTGATAGGATTTTGGCACAACCTTATCTCGGGGGAATCTGGAGGGGAGGGTGCGGTTGGTTCAGCTCCCTTTTACATCAGCTTATTGTATTCTCAACAATGCTGGCTCATTTGTGTTGATAATGGAGCTAGTAGTGAAAATGGACTTTCAGGTACTAAATCCATAATTTTATGAAAATGGTGTTTTAGAAAATGGGAAGTTTTCCCCCAGAATGTCATCTTTTGAAAAGTCTCTATGCTTGTAACTGTACTTCTCCCTAAATGCCCAAACATTATAGTAAATGGGAAACAGTGAGATGTTCTCATCAACGTTGGGAGCTTAGACATCTTTGCACCACTAACCTTTGTTAGCTCTTCAGAGTGCCTGGGAGACTTCAGTGCTAGGACTCTTAGGTTTTTCAGGCCCTGCTTTCTACCTTGTTTCAAGTTGCTGGCGATTGCTTGTACCACAGTTTAATCTAGAGAAATGTTCTTGACTTAAACTATGAATCCTGTGAGAAATTCAGCATTGGAGTAAAAGCTGTTCCTTTGCACCATAAAGCTTATTTTAATGTTTTGAATTTCTTGCGGTGCAGGCTGCGTGAGTCCATCTGTCTCTGCTGTCGGGGCAGTGCTGTTCTAAATAGTAAGTTAACTTCACTTGATGTGACTAGTTTGCCCTGTTTGCACATAAAATTCTTTTGGGCAGTGGAGTCTTCAAGAGATGTTGGCAATAATTTTAAGCCTTAGCCGGCCAACAGTGAAGTTCTGGAGGACCTGAGAGAGAATGAGAATTGATGTAGACCAATAGCACTTTCCTTTAGCAAAAGTAAGGTATGTAAAGTAGGTCTGATGCTGCTGGCACTAAATATGGGCTAAACCAGTGTGTTACCAGGGAGGTGGGGCTGAGGCCTCTGTGTAATAGTTGACACTGGTCAGTGTCCTGGCTTAGGTGAGAGAAACATTCAGTGCTCCTCAAAAAGCACTTGTTGTATTAGTATCTGTTAGTTTATTTTACATCTGGAAATAAGAAACTTGGGAGAAGAAATTGTAGTTAAGTTTTCATAGCAGCATGTCTCAGTTAATATGCCTTGCCAGGCCTTTGATTCCTGAAAGTGGCTTACAGAGATGCCTTTTACAGACCTCTCCATGTACCCCCTGATTTATATCTATTGCTTTAATCAATAGTAAGATCTTCCCAAAGTATCAACTTGGCTGAAAATATTGAATAAATAATAATGGTATTGAAAGAAGACACTTAATGTACTAGCAAGGGAAGAAAAACTGCCCCCACAAACGTTTTACCCTTTTAATAAGGCAGAAAATGGATTTTGTAGATTGGTTATTCAAAAAGGCTTTTTATTTTTGTGATTGTTATTCCATTAGTAATTCGATTGAGAGAAGATCTCTTGAGTCTGCGAAGAAGGAAGAGAGAATACAGATTTTAATACTTGTGTTTTTGTGTACAAACAATTTGAGCTTAGAGTGATGATTTACATCGTGTTTTCTCGGTTTTTAAATGCAGTGGAGAGAACCTCTCCATTATTTACCTCTTGCTGCTGGGTGGGGCCTGTTGTATTAATTATCTTACAAACCACTTTCTAGAGCTTTGAATTAGCACTGCAAGATCTCATTTAATTTCTTGTTCCCTATAATTTCCTGGTTTCCGGCTACAGGTGTTAATTATTGAGCTCTTCATGGAGGTGGCTGCATGCTTCCTTCATTTAAGGAAATCTTTTTTAGAGCTCATCCACAAGTCACTTTGAGTTCCTTCGGAAGATTCACTTTTGTCAAGATTGACATTTTGGTGGGAAATTAGGTGACATAGAGGCATGCCAAAGAAATAGTATGGGATGTCTATCCTGATGGATACCAAAGTATGCAAAACCTGGAGAGAGAGACACTATTTCTTGCTGGTTGCTTTGACTACTGTGTTCCTAGTATGGCTATTTACCTTTATTTTTTCCTTTCTGTGAGAGGAATTCAGCAATATAACTGTGTTGAAAAATTGTTTGAGATTTTGGTGATGTCCAAGATGGCTCTGCGCAAAACAGGCTTGGATGTTGAAGGGTTTGCTAGTTCATGGAAATGCTGCTATGCTGCTGGTTCCAAACCCAGCAGTTCTGTTTTCATAGCTGAGCTCACATGTCCTGCTGGGCCTGGGGTGCCCAGACAGGGGTTTGTGCAGGCTGTGTTCCCTCTTTCCTCATAACTCATTCTCCTACTACAGCAGCTTAGGTGGTCTGTGCATGGGCAAAGAAGAGTTGACCTACTGACAGAAAAGCATCTATTTATTGACAAGTGATGCAATCTGTCTGCCATAGTATTTACCATTAAGAGAGCATGCTGATTCCCAAAGGTATTTTTATATTGGTGTTTTTAATATGGTATTTTTTATAAGCACAAAGAACAATAACTTTACAAGGCCAGAGGTGAATTGGACCCCTCTTGAGTACTGTTTGCTTCGTTCTCTAATGTTGTTATGGTTTCAATGAAGAGGCGATTCAATCAAGTATTGTTTCCACTGTGCTTTTAAATTCAGGCCTTCGTAGTAGTGAGGAAGGAAGAGATAATAAGCATGCAATTCATAGAAGTTGTCTGACATGTCTGTGGTGAGAGCTGGGGCTGCAGGAGACAGGATGGCTTTTGTAGCAACTGAGCAGCATTCTGGCTGTCTTTGTCAGTTCATTTGCATTGGGAGCTAAATGTTTGGAAATATATTTTACATATGCAGAAAAAAACCTAAATATAAAATAGCAATCTTAAAGTCTTGGAGAAAAAGAGGACTACCTCATACATAGTTTCTCAATGCTTGTGGCCTTTTTTTAAATTATTTTTTACCATTTAACATGATCAAATCTGGGTTTATGCCATAATGAACAGTGTAAGAAGAAAAAGGTTAAAGACTGCTTGGGTGATTGTTCAGAAAACTGCGAAGTCTTAAGGCACTTGAAGTCAGCAGCGCCCCTATTTTGAAATAGAGACACAAAATGGAGAATGAGGCATTCCCCACTGCAAACAAAAGACATATTACTGGACTGAACAGAAAAGGCTGATCTTCCCCCTTCCAAAGCTTCTCCTGATGGGAAATTGTCAGGATTTTCATCTTTTCCACCAAATCAAACCTCAGAAATGATGAGGGTCTCTAACTTCAGTGTGAAAGTGGCTAGTATTTTAGGGAAAATATTGCTGTGTCTTTTATTCATTTTTCTGGTTGGCATGGCTAACTTCATATGGTTTTTAGCATTATTGAACCTTAAATTCTTTGAAACTCTGGTGTCTTTGACTAACTAGGGAAATCTTGCTACCCTTCAGTGATAAAGTAAGTTTTTGGAAGTCATGGTAAATGATTCAAATCACTTGTGACACAACCTGGTTTTTAAATGATGATATAAAGAGTTTAAAAAAAATACTTCTATGAACAAAATCGTTCTAGCTTTCAGAGTTGTGATTTCAAGGCACAAAGTCCAGTCTTGCCCAGTTGAACTTTAAAAAGCTGTCCTATTTTTTCTGTTTTCAGTGGGTGGCAGGCCCATATACAGTAGAAAATAAATCAGGTCACTTGTATCTCAGCAGCATGCTCCACATGTCCTGTTGTAGTTCCTAGTTCATAAATAAAACCGAAATATTATTAGCAAGTATCTAATGACTTTGGCCCCAATCAAGACATTTGGAAGATGGGATCCCCAAAGTATAAAGGTCATTCTTATTTAAAAAGTTATTCAAGCCTTCATTATAAAGGAGGAAGAAAATTCTGTTTATAAGTTTTATCTATACTGATGGCTAAATTTTTTTTGTCCAGCTATTTCTCTCTATATATGTATACAGATGTCTAAATATATATTTAATAAGTGTGTGTATATAGTAAGTTTTCATGAATTTAAACATGAATTTGTTATCCACTTGAGAACTTCCTGCCTTTAAACCTTTTGTTTACCTTGACTATGTAAAAAGTAACCTTAAAAATTTAAAAGATTAGGTTCTAGAAGCTATCACAGGCACCCTGCTTTTTTAGTTTCACTTTTTCCTCTCTGTTTAGTTGGAATTCACTTCCCAGAGCTGCTTTTGCTGTTCCTTCTCCTCCCATGATACTCTTATCTACACCATTGCAATCCCACAATAGCTTTCTGTATAGAAGACTTCAGACTATTAAATTTATTAAATTTAAATCTGTAAAAAAGAATGTGTTCTTAAACTGTAAGTTTACTAGAACTTTAACTGTATCTGTCAGCAATTGAGTAAGATTTCAAACAGGTGATTTAGCGCTTTTGCAGTGTGATCCATTCCCATCCTCCTGCCCCCCAGGTGCAGCCCCCTCCCCCCAGAAGTAAGAAGCTGTGCTTCCATTTCATTAACTTCTTTTAATTCCTCAGAAAATGCTTCAAAATCAACTTCACTAAATTTGATTTGAATTGCTTACATGTCAATGTGGATTTCTCTCTCTACTTTCTGTCGAGAGGTAATGGTTGGAATATGAAGTGAATCTGGTAAGTAATGGAGTAGCTAAACATCTAAACAAGACTGTTTCGTGAAATGATGTGTTTAACATTATTTTTCAGTGTGATGAATGTTTCCTTTTAATACCCTGTAAGCTGTTATTTTGGCAGAGATTTTGGCCTTTGCTGAAAAATCTTGATGAAGACAAATATTGCAGAAACTTCGTCTAACCAATCGTTAGTTCACTTACAGTTAATGATTTGGCATAATCTGTTTTTCAAACACTTTGTGCTGCTTTGCAGATGGTTAAACTGTGTCCTCTGGAGCCTGCAATAAGTAGCCAGCAGGATGTGTACCATTTTTATTTTAATAATCAATAAAGGTGCAATCTGTTTTAGAAGTACTTTCTAAATCTAATTCCCATTCAGACAGTTATGTGCCAGGGACTTGAATTGTCTGATTTACATGCTTCTGTCTCTTGTTCAGCAATTTAAGCATGGCCTTGCTAGGTTAGATCAGAAATCACTCAGAAATCCTTCGAGTACAATACTCGGTCCCCTTTCAGAGAATGGTGGGTACTGTTGGGACCGCTCTGCTTGAGCCTCCTTACAGTTCTTTCTCTTTATGTTGACCCTCCCTGTCCTTGACCTTTTTCATTTGTGTCCAGTTAAATCATTTTGTTTCCCCTCTTTCTTGTCCTTTTTCTCCCTAAGGGAGGCTCTTAGCGTGGTTACAGAGGAACATTCTGTCTCTACGGGGAAGACTAGTAGGAATAGTGGTCATTTAAAAAAAAAAAAAAAAAAAGGCATTAAGCTTCCATTGGAGGAAGGAGGGAGGGAGGGAGGGAGGTCCTGCTTCATCAGCATCACTGCCAGGTCAGCTCTGCCCACCTCCAGTCCCTGCCAAACTTGTCTGTGGTGCAGGTAGTCTGTATGAACTATACACTGTATGTACCCTTTTTCTTTCATGTAGCTCTTTCCAGTTGACATGAGATCTTCGATATCTCTGGACTTCTACCAGGCTCTGAAGGCTCCTCAGCATCCAAGCTGCCTCACTGAGCCCCTGCTGTACAACCCTCCGTGCCCCATGTGCCTGGTGGATGGTCCTGCTGCTCGTTCCCAAGTCTGCAGACCTCCTGAATTCCTCTTGATGGAGTTGAGGTGTTTTTCTTGCTGTATGCACAGGTCATTGGGTGATCTGCCTGGATTCCTCCCTCTCTGCTCCAGGGTGGGAGGGAGGCATATATTGAGTCTGCTGGACTGCAGCACTTCCCCTCACTCTTTCAGTAATGCTTGTGGAGGTCCTCACTGTTCCTTTTCCCTTTGTTTCTTAATCTCCACCCTTCCTCTGCCCAACATTTTCTACTCCTGGCCCTGGCCAACCCATGCATCCACAGTGCTGGAAGGAGGAAGCCTGACCAGAGAACACTCACAGGTGTGCAGTTGTAGCATGTCCTGTGTGAGCTGCTTCCTCTTTGAATGGCGTTCTGGGAATACATTCTTCTGGTGTAGTCGAAATGTTTCCATTTCGATATTTCTTGGACACCTGTCACTTCTGGATTTTGCTGGAAGTGGCATATAAACAGACTTCCTTGTAAAACTGGCTATGCACATCTGTGTGACCGAAAAATGAGGTCACAAAATGTTTTATTTTTGCTTATATGTAGTCTTAAGGAGCACACCAGTGTACCATATGTCATCAGTTCAGGTTTTTCACTACTAGCTGGTTGACCAATTTGACTTAAATCTTGAGAACCTTGAACCTGACAAAGTATTGAGCTTTTGAAGTTGGAACAACGCTTATTTTGAAAAAGTTTGAGCACATACCAGGTCTCCTCTTGCTTCCTGGAAAAGTAGAAGTAGATTTTATGAACCACGTGTAATGTCAAGACTCACTAGTATTTGCAGCAAGGCTGACTTAAATTTTAAATATATTCTTGCAACAGAATATTTAAGAATCATTAAAAATGAAAATAAAAGAATAATTTGCCTACTGGCTGGACTTGGAAGTGGTTAGAATTTTCTCTTTTTGGCACGTTTGTTGGATTAATGAACCTTAGCTGCTTTAGGTAGACTGCTTCGAGCTTTAGATGAGCTAGTAGCTAGAACCTCTCTCTTGCTCTGCATATAGAAATGCACATGTTTCTTTTTTCAATATTAATATCTCTACTGCTTCAGTGTGTTGGCTTTGGATGAGTGATGCTCTGTCTCCATCGATAAGGACTAAGTGCAAAGTAGCTTCTGACTGCCTATGGCATTCTCAAAACACAGCGTGTTCTTAAGAACAGTTTTGTGTAAATTGATGCTGTAATTGTATATTCCAGATACGTGATGAAGCTGCATTTTTTGAATAGTGAGCAAAATGATGAGCAGAGGATGCACCTTCACCCAGGCCCAGGTGCAGTTCTGACTCTGTCATGGCCTGAGATCTCTATGTAAAAGCAGGCGATGTTGTTGGGAGGAGAGGGGTTATATCCCATTCTGTGTTGGAGAAATTTACCCTGTTTTCAGCCAGAATGGGTTGCATCACTGTCTAGCTCTAGCTGAATTGCAGATTTGCATCAGTAAAAAATTAATGACTTACAGTTCAGTCTAAGTTAAATATTTAAAACTCTCCATTGTGCCCCAACCTTATTGTTGTAAGAAGAACTCCAGTGTTTAAAGTTTGCCATTCATATTGGGCAGGACCTCTCAGAAAATGCTCGACTTTTATGTTAAGTAGCTTAATTGCCTTACAGGTTTCTGAATTAAAAGCCTTACTCAGTTAGCTATTTGCTAATTCTGTAATGTGCACCAGAGCCGAGTCAACTGCAGTTTTGCTAAAAATAAATAATCCTTCACAATTTCAGCTAGACAGTATTTGACAATCCTACTTTTGAAATCGTGAGCCATGCCTGTTAGAGTACTTACCTGCAACCGAGTCTGAAAGGCTTTATTTTGGAGGAGAGAATACTGAATTTAGGGGTAGAAGGGAGTTGGGGTTTAAATTTCCTTTCCTGTTCATGGAAGAAAGAATGACTAAGAGCAAAATATTTTTGTACTAAACCATTTCTCTTGATTTAATTTTCTGGCAGTAGCAAGAAAGGGAGTTTGTATGTGTTTCTGGGGGCACAAATTGGATCCTTTGTTAGTTTAGGATAAATGACAGGTTTGGTGGGCTTAGTAAATCAACCAACTAGCTGAACATGCTTTTGCAGGTGTGTTTTACTTTTGTTCCTCGCTAAAAGATTATGTAGTGACATGTGCAAATACTCTATTTAATATTCCTTGTAACTTTTAAGGTAAGAGAGCTTATGTTTGTAGCGTTACTGAACTGTTAGTACTAGTATCCACTTTTTGTTCTGTAACCAAAAGAGGGAGATAGTTTGAAAAAGAAAAAGCAGGTGATATTTATTCACTGAAGTCCTCACTGTATGGACAACATAAACATAGGATTATTTAAAGGAAGATGTAGCTCAGTAAGATCTGGGAATAATCTCGGAGATCTGGGGTTTGAGGTGTACCACTGAAACCTATTGAATTCAGTGAGTATTTAATGTACCTTGTTTCTGGCAGAAAGCACTTGGCAGCTTGTAGGAAGAAGTTCAATCTTAACACAAACTACTTTTCTCTAAGTAAAAAGTAAGTATACTTTAGGTTTTAAGACTATAGAGAGAAGCATTTGGATGCAAAATATGTTTGACATATTTTGTAATCCGGTTCATTTGGGAATGATGTAGGTTCAGTAACTTAAAAAACTGTGGTATCAGGTTACTAAACTACTGACTTTTTTCCTGACCTTTGCTTTGGTTTCCATAGTTATGCGTATTTATTGTTGCAGTTCCATATGGGGCAGCTGTAAACTTCAGTGTTTAAGAACATCTGGTTATGCAAACCCTTGTTGATGAAGGGAAAGGGTTGGAAGTAAATTTAATGTACTAAAAGACTACCGCCTTAAACAAAAACCTTGCATGCAGAGTTCAAGTATAGCATGAGTTTTGTTTCTTTTTTTCTAACTTAAAACATTTTCTGAAATACCATGTGCTTCTCATTGTGTAGTTCTCTTAATGTTTCATTCTTTCTTCAACATACATGACTACCTAAAAATCAAGAAACAAAATGTTCCTCATCTCCTTATCCCCATTTTTAAGACTTCAGTTCTTCTAGAGGATAGAAAGGGCTTGGAGAATGCCAGGCTAGTGAGCCTCTAAACATGCGATGCTAGGAACTGTAAATTAAACCTGTCTGTGGAAAGCAGAGGCCTTTGGACTATATGAATATCAAAGTATTATTGTGGAATCATGAAATAATAATGTAGATAGAGAAAAGCAGTCAGGTTTTACCTTGATGAGCTCCTAGGGAACTGCATTTGCACTCTAGGCAGTGATTAGTATGTCTTCTGGAAGCACAGTGGCACTTGCTGCATCTCTGAACTGCTAATAATTTGATCTTTTTGAGTAAAAATTATTGTAGATTTCACAAAGTGGTAACAAGCTGTGTGTATGTTATGTTCAGATGTCTCTGTCTTTCCAACTGAATGACTATAAGGAACCTTTAATTTGAAACAGGTTACCTATTACTTAAGTGAAAGCTGCATTTGATATATTTATTAGAAGTATGTAATTGTTTGATATTTATGTAATACTGACAATATTCTTTACTGTGGTAAGCAAGGGTGTTGGTTTTTTATTTTGGTCTGTTGCAAGACACTTCTGGAAGCTCTTTATCAGCTTAAGGGTAACATAATAAAAGTAACATAATAAAAGCCTCTTAATAGATAAAAAGAATACATAAAAATCATACCCTCTTGAGTTATAAAGCTAACAAGCTGTTGCAAATGATGAAGTGCTGCATCACTGAATATTTAGATGAATACAGGTGAGTACATCTAAGCTGTGACTGTCTTGGGTTTAAAATGATCTATGCTTGCTGATGTGGAAGAGTAAAGAGGAAAAGGAGAGGGATGGCAGGTGGATCTCAAGATTAAAGACTTAAGAAAACTATTTTCTCTCTCGCTTTTTTGTTTGAATTGTAGTGAGGTGGGAGGCCATAAAGGAAAAATACATAGTAGTTTTTGAGCAGTCTTAGGGATTACATCTTAATGTATCACCAACACAGCTGTTACATTGCAATACTGTGTCATGATTACATTTTACAGAAGGACGAAAAAAGAATTAGATGAAGCGATCCTTTAAGCTCCCAAGGGTTTAACATACTGTTCTAACATGCGTTACAGCTTTTAAAAATAAAGAATAGCTGTTTAATACTTACTTTATGGTCTTAATGAGTTAGGGGAATTTGAGGACCCAGAATAAAACATTCACAATTTACAGGGCATTAATTGTAGAATGTGCTGAAGTTAATCTGGAGTTACAGCAGCCTGTATGGCACTTCTGTCTTGAGAAAGATTTCTCAGCCCTTCTGGGATGCTTACAACAAACTGGACAAAAAAAGTCCATGTTATTTTTTATTATATAGCTCTGTCTTGTTTTCATGATGCAGTGCCATGTAGTTCCATTAAAGGAGACTCTAGCAGGGCTAGAAGAAGAAATGGTGGTGAAGATGAGTACTTTGGAGACTTTGGAGAACAAGGCTTATGAGGAGCGGCTGAGGGAACTGGGGTTGTTCAGCCTGGAAAAAAGGAGGCTGAGGGGAGACCTCATCGCTCTCTACAACTACCTGAAAGGAGGTTGTAGCGAGGTGGGTGTCGGTCTCTTCTCCCAAGTAACTAGCGATAGGACGAGAGGAAATGGCCTCAAGTTGTGCCAGGGAGGTTTAGATTGGATGTAAGGAAAAATTTCTTTACTGAAAGAGTGGTTAAACATTGGAAGAGGCTGCCCAGGGAAGTGGTTGAGTCCCCATCCCTGGAGGTATTTAAAAGACGAGTAGATGAGGCACTTAGGGACATGTGGTGGTTTAGTGGACATGGTGGTGTTGGGTCGACGGTTGGACTTGATGATCTTAGAGGTCTTTTCCAACCTTAATGATTCTAATGATTCCATGATTCTAAATACTGGATGAGTATTTGTAGGAGCTTTGCTTTGCAGAAGCTAAAATAACGCATGCTAGGTCATCAACTGTTGGGAGAAGCTTTAATGATCTGGCATCATCCAAACTAGGATGTTACTCTTTTTTGAAGTTAAGTAGGGGATCAAAGGAGATTTCTGAGTTCATAGATGAGAAAAAGGAGAGTGTTCTGAAGGGAGGATGGAGGTACACAGAGAAAGAGGGGAAAGTGCAGGGGTGGAAAGGGTGAGGTGTCTTGGTGCTGCCAGAGGTGTGGTGTTCAAGGAACCTAGGAGTAATGAGAGTTGCAAGTCACAAAATGCACAGAGATTTTATTGATTGTATGCTTTTGTTCGAAAGCTTTGATTCCAAGGTGCTGATAAATCTACTGTTTTTAAATGGTTTGAGTTATTCTAATGAACTTCAAACCAGTGTCCTGAAAGCAGACTCGTACTTGGTGCACTCTCAGTTGGACTTGCTGAATTAGCCAAGAGTAATACCCCGAGGACCGTGGCTCAAATCTTTACTTAGAAACCAGCAAACTGTAAATGATGTGGAGTCTTCATGCCTAATGTGTGAGAGCTGCAGGAAGATACTGTGGTATAGCTGTGTTGATAACCAGGTCAGTACTGAAGCATGTAGTACTTTAAGGTTATATTGATCGACAGAATTTAGTTATGGTACAGGTAGAGTATGTCAAGCATAGAGCTTCATGGGAAGAAAAAGCAAAATCGAAAGACTGCACAATGAATCAAAACTACCTTCTAGAAAAATATGCTATCATCAAAGCATACCCCCCCCTACTAAAAAACAAAACTACATGTTCTCCTGTGCAAACTTAAGTTCTAGTGTTTTGAGGCTAACTCAGTTTCCCTGGTGGTTTTCCTCATTCTGAAGGCCAGGTAATGTTTTACTGTGGCAGTGGTCCTAATAAATGTCAGGCTGATGTCAGTGATTTGTTTTTAAACAAAACCTCAGAAAAAATCTCTAAAATAAACCACACACAGTGACTAGGATGTTTAGATTTATGTTGTTAGCATATGGAAGAAAGCAAGAGGCAGAACAAATTTAATATTTAATTTACTTTTAAAGCATACAGCACCACCAAATCAGTTTTACTACTGTTAAGATCAGATATTCTTATTTACATTTCTCTAGAGGTAGAGCATAAGGTAAACAGATAGCATAAGCTAGACAGATTTTTGTCTGCTCAACTACTTAACCTGAAACTTGCCTCATTTAATTTACCCTTGTTAAGGTATTTTTTCTCCTTTTTTTTTTTTTTTTTAGTGTTAGCATTCTGTTGGTGCTTAGGATGGTGAGCTGACTGAACTGTTTACTGCTGCTGAAACAGGGGGACATCTCACTTGACTTCCTTCTTCCAGTGCTCTAACTGTTGCCCAGCTCCTCTTTTTCACTGGTTCTGGTGCACTTTGAACTCTTTACTGAGCAAATGTATCCCACTAATCCAGCAAAAACATTCTGCTTTTACCAATTCTATGCCGTTTGTAGCTGCTCACCTGTATAGCCTAGCTCTGTCCTTAGACATGCTTACTA
Source organism: Aptenodytes patagonicus (assembly GCF_965638725.1). NCBI lineage: Eukaryota > Metazoa > Chordata > Aves > Sphenisciformes > Spheniscidae > Aptenodytes > Aptenodytes patagonicus. The sequence continues at coordinate 64,355,800 of NC_134949.1, forward strand.
CCTTTTAAATGATTTTGCTGAAATAATTGCATCTTAGTTTTCCTGCATGTCATAGCTACTCTTGAAGACAGGGCATTAAAGTCTATTTTGCAGAGTTAGAAAGTTTGCAGTAGTTAAACTGACTTTGAGGGGCACTGCAGATCACCCAGCACAAGTGGAACTTGCTGTTGAATTGTACTAATTAGTGCACTGTTTTTAGATTTTAAAAAACTGAGCACCAGAAAATGGAAAAAAGTTGTAGATCAGGAGTTAACAGCTAAATGTATCTTTAAATAGATCAAAGCTCCACATTACCTCTTTTCTCAGTTTCTGAAATCAAATGCAAAAGAAGCACGTTTGCTGAGATGGAGATGCTTTTAATCAGTAAAGCACCATTTGTGCTTGTTTCACGTTCATAACTGAGCTCAGCCAGACTAAGCCTGGTGTCCTCCTGGTTACTGTCATCTGGAATGCTGTGCAGTTTCAAACTTTACATTTATTGTATTTGCAGTGCTCCAGTACTTCCATTCCTGGCACCAATAAGTATTTTGTGATGTTTCCTCTCCATCTCATCTTGCATGTCTTTTAGACTCCTCTGTGTGTAAGGAAATAAGCAAGAGGCTACATATGATTTGTCTTTGCTTGCTGTTGTGGGTTATTGGACAAATATCAAGCCAAAAATTATACTTCTGTTTAGCTAGCTAATCAGCTATGTAACGAAGACAGTAGAGCATCTCTTCAGTCTTTTTCTCTCCTGGGATTTCATCTTATCTTGCTGCTCCATGACATTGTAAAAATGGCATCTTTTTCCTTGACTTCTCCCTTGTACTGGGTCTCACTCCTCTCTTCACTCCTTGTTCTCTCTTGGGAAATAATTAGTGGCTTCATTTTTGGCCACACATGATTTTAAGCTGCTGCAGGTGAGATGTGTAGAGTGTTTTAAGCACTTTTTCTATCCTCTTTTAAATGTAAGCATAGTGCTAGTATTAATTGAAGGTAATAACCTACTTTACAGGAGTTTCTATCACTACTTAAATTAAAAGAGCAAATGCTTCCTTCATATGTTTAAAAGAAAAAAATAATTAAATCCTAAACTTCTACTAATGCAAAATAATTTGGTTTTATTTCAGAAGTTCAAACAGTAGAAAGTTAGAGGTTGTAGAATTTTTTTGGTCTGGTTCTTGTTGCTACAATGTTCAACACATAAATGGACTTTCACATAGTTTCATTTACTGTTACACCGAGGTGCAACAGTCAAATTCTGACTTTCTCCTTTTCTTCAGCCTTTTACTCCTCCTCCTCTTCCTCCAACAGAAATTCCCTTGCACAGATAGACAGAAACATAAGAAACATGCATGCACTGAGAATGCGGAAATTAACTCTGTGCAGCTGTTTAATTCATTAGCCTTTCTAATTCTTTATGGGAATTAAATTACTGGTGGAATGAAGGGGATGGAAGGTTCACCACAGTGGGATTCTTGGATGCAGTGCTAATCAAAGTTCACTTAGAGCTGGCATGCAACTGGTGACTGCCGAATCCTACATTTTTTTTGAGAGTCAGAAAAGATCATTACCCTGCTTAGTCATACTACTGCACCAGCATAGTTTTCTGGGTAATTAGATAGTATAACAGACTGTTTTAGGCTGTTTTATATAACTTTTCCTGGTAGGGCACTGTTTTATATTATAACTTTTTTTTTTTTTAAACAGATGCTTACCAGAGGTTTGGCGTGTTGCTTTCTCCCCCATCTTAGCACATTCTCTTCAAGGGTTAATTTAGTTTTGCTACTTAGTGTATTGACCGCCTGGCTTCTGACATCACATGGATAAAATGGTGGTGGTTATTCCGTTTTTATATAGCTCCCAACCAAATCTTTTGCACGTACAGTGACTTGATTTGGGAAAATAACCCATAGATTTTAGACTTCTGCCCCCCAAAACTATCTCTGTCAGTTCCATAGTCTAACCTGTGCATCTTGGAGTTTAGTTATTGAGCCAGAATGTAGCATAAGCAGGAAAGCTGAACGCCCTGCCTTTAGGCCAGATCTGGCCTGCTTGATGTATTTATCTAGATCCCATGACAGATTGTGCAGAATTTTTGCTTACGGCTTGGAAATAGAAGTAAAATTTCTGATCCTTAGAGGCTGAGAGGACTAACTTCCAAATGTGAACTAATACAGTGCTGCTTTAAGTATCCAGGAATGACAACTCTCTGATGAGGACTGCTATGCCTAATTAGAGATTTTCTAAGTCAAATCATTAAATAACTTAAATGCATGAATATACGCATAATTTAATTGTGCACATAAATTAGGGGCGAAAAGGCTTTGGAGAATAATGAAGATGCATATCCTATATCTTTTTCTCTTATCCTGAATGATGCTGAATGCAGTGCTCTGACTAGTGCGTAGTGATGCGTTCTATTCCCAGCTATTACTTAAATCTGACTCATGGTGTCTGTAGGAGAACTGCAGAGGATAACATGTACCTGTCCTCAGTAACTGCAGCCTTCAGTCCAAGTGATAAATTGTAGCTCAGTCTGCTTTACCTCTTTAGTTTATAACCCTGTATGATAAAACATAGGCATAAACTACTTCCCTCCCGTCGATTCTCTTTTATACCATGTTAGATAAGATGCTCATTTTACATTTTGTATTAATCAAATTATTTCTTTTATGAAGTGAACAAATTGTTTAATAAGAGAGAAAGAGGAAATCAATCTTCAGAGGACTTCAAGCTGCAGACTGAAGTGTAGGCAATGCTGTAGTTACACGTTACCATTTCATTATTAAAACCAGAAGGAAACCATGCTTACTGTGAAGAAGTTTTTGCAGTATTTAGATCTGGGAACAGGATTTAGAAGAGGGCAGATTTCCTTGAAATACAGGAATTGGTTTTAGTGGAAGAGGGGACTATCAAAGGAGATCATCTTAGCATGAAAATTTTTCTTGCGACTAATGTGGAATCTGCTGTAGGGCTGCCATCATTGTCTGCCTGTGGAGTCTTTCAGTAATGGGAACAGAAGTCAGAGTAGGAATAATGTAGCAGTTTCATAGTGTTATCATTGTTGTCAAGCAATTGTTTTAATCTTTTTATTTGCCTAACAAGTGAATAATTAATTTGGGGAAAACATGATTGCCTCTCTTATTGGGGGGAAAGATACTATCTTCTGTTTGCGTTGAACGTTTGGATTGTTTGCCAGGTTAAGATTTGCATCTGAAAGTATTTGGCTGCTTGATCCATGTGCAGAAGTAACTTGAAAGAAGGATCCATTTTATAAAGTGATTAGGTTCAGCGTTTTGTGCAGCCATTTGAAAACTGCTGTCGTGACTAGGTGGATTTTGGGATTTCTGCACAGAACAGAACTAGGTGGGTGGATAGAAGGGCAACTCGGTCTAAAATAAATCTCTTCCACGATGGGCAGAATTTATGAATCCCAGTGCCCTGACAGTAGTGTCCTGTTTCCCTCTCTTCCCTCCATCTCTGTCCAGCCAGGGCAGTAACAGCAGATCAATGTCAAAAAGATATTTGTACTGGACAAGAAGCAGTATGTGTGGTGCTATGTCTGGAGCTGTGGATATGCAAGTTTGCTAGCCAGCTGCTCCCAAAGGGCATGTTAAAAGCTGAGCGCTGTCTGAGCCTCACTCAGTGGAGATGAATGACTAATTTATACTTCTTTCCTCAACTCAGATGCTTACGTTCATGAAATATGAGTGAAACTGATTATTTCTGAGTTTCTAGACTTCTGTTGAGTATTTTTTTAATTGGCCATTGGATTCAGAAGTTACTGGGGAGGACAGAACGTAGAATAACATACTCCATACTCACTTAGGAAGTCAGGCTTAGTATAGTGATTTTTAGGTTACGGTCTGTGCAGAACTGTGCATCATTGGCAGCTGGTAGGAGCTGATCTGCAAAGGAGGCTGCTGCAATGTCTCCCAGAGACTGGGCTGGGAATCATGCTCCTCAAAGTGCCCTTTTTCCACTGCTGCCTTCTACTGACAGGAGGAACAGCACGCTTTGTTTACATGCCTGCGATCATGATTTCTGGCTGGTTTTCTTGTAGCCTTCCTTAAGGTGATCATTTGGCCTACTATGCCCAAAGCCCCTTAGAATTTTTAAAGATGAGTCAGGATGTTATAAATCTTCACAAGAACACTAAGATCTTCATCCTGACTTAAGTTGCTGACTGAGAATTGGGGAACTGGAGGGAGAAGAGAGATGGAGGTGAGGATTTAAATCTCGATGAAATCGTAGCAGAGTTTGGATATACGCATTATGTGATTCCCTGTATTTTGATCTGTTGTGTGAAGACAGTCTGAAGAAGATATTACTGAAATAAGAACTGAGTCTCAGGCTATGAAATTGGGAAAATATCACAGCTTTAAGCTCAGCTGTGTGGGAGGGAGGACCCTTAGAACTGGTCTAGAACATACACATGTTGATGTATTATGTACTATGTGTATGTATATATTAGATCTAATATATACATATTATATATATGTGTATATATATGTTTAATGTTCTCTTCACCTGTTTTTTTCAGACCTTTAACTGTTTATATTTTGATGGCATGGGACACCTTCCATTTGCTTTCATCTTAAGGTGGTTTGTGTAATGTGACATTCCAGAGACCTGGCAAACAGGAAGGCACATGCCGTGTCTCTGGGCATGGAAACTGCTAAAACTAGAACTGCCGACCACAGGTAGTGCATTGGATTTTAATACTTTTCTCTTATCCCTTAAAAGGATAACTGATCCTTTACCACAAAGTGTGGTTGCTGGTTTGAGCATTAGTGCTGCAAGATGGGTGAAAGTGATTTTTTTTTTTTTTTTTTTTGATGACTAGTGTTAGCAGAGACTTTTGAGCACATAAGAAGATTACAGGGGTAATTTCAGGGATGCCTGGACCTTGAGGGTCTCAAGGAAGCTTATAATGGGTGCTTTGGTGACTTAGCTGCCTGTGAAGATGACTGTACTCTGGCTTTGTGAATACTTGTGCTAATATACCTCTCTTTTTGTCTGTTTTTTGTTTCTTTATTAAGCAGGTTGTGGTTTAACTGAAATGTATACTAGACCTGGCTATTTATTTTAAAACGAAGTTTTCTTGGATGGGAGCACTACTGCTTGCATCTCTTAGCTGAGTTTGGTACTGAGTGTTTTGGCCTTTTTTTGTCATTCATTTGGAGAGATAATAAGCAAAACCAGTTGCGGGTTAAATGATTCAGTGATCTGATGTGTCAAAATGAAAAATGCTACTGGAAACAATCTCAGTGTTACTCTCGAATCTGTAGGAAGCTTACATGGCCATATGCTTTTAGCTTTTTCCAAATCCTAATTAATAAAGAATGAATGTGTGTATGTGTGTGAATGAATAAAATCTAAGATCGTCTGAAGTAGAAGTGGTGCCAGGTAGTTAACTTTGCAGGAAAGGAGAATAAGGAGCTAGAGAAAAAAGTCTTTTGGGTCTAGTTTCAGTAATTTAAAATAAATTTAATTTAGAAAATTGTGACTGAGGCAAAACTCCTACCAGCACTTACTGTAATTTTTATGGAGCAGGTGTTGCCAAGGCCTGGAGTCTGAATCTCTGCTAGGGGCTTGTATGTGGTGCCACAAAACAGCAAGTATCAGCAAAATGTCTTTCACCTACTATAACTAGAAGCATCACCGAGAGTTCCCATTTTAAGTATTCTGCCTGTCAGGTGGCAGCGTATACTAGAGAAGGCAAACCACACTTTTTTTGATCCTAGGATGGCAATGTTAGAACAGCTCTATCTCTAAGGGCAAGGCACGTATAGATTTTCTTCTAGTTTTACTTCCATATGAAAAGCAGCCTCTCTTGCCTTCCTAACTGAGGCTGAAATACCCAGCACTGCTGCAGGCACCAGAGCCTCGACCCTACAGCACAGAAGCATAGCTGTCCGTACCCATTTCTCATCAGAGCTTCTTCAGGTGGAAGCGTCATATAGTATAAGTTTGGGGAAAATTTTTCAGTCCAGTGTGCGGTATATGCTCAGAGCTTTCTCTCACGCAATTGTCAGCAGTGATAGGAATTCAAAGCATTCCACAGCAGCAGGAGCTGTCCTACTTTGCTCTTAATCTCAGTTAGCAGGGCAGCACTAGTTGATAAAAATGTCTGTAGTTTTGGAGGCCCAAGTAGGTCTTGAAGTGCAGCTGAGGATAACCACAGCCTAGGTTGCTGAAGAAACTTCTTGCTAGCTGCAGGAGTCCAAAGCAGCTCAGAATACGTTTTTCATTACTTTGGTTTTATCCTTGATGTAGGTATTGTGGGAAGCAGCAGGGCAGGGAAAGAGAGGGTGCAATATCCTCATGAAGTAAACAGTGGTATGTGTCTGTGATGGGGATGACTTCCTTGACTGTGCAATTGTACAGGCGTTTGTACTTGCAGTGCTTTTAAAATGTTTGTGGTTGTAACTAAGAAACTGGTTATAATTTATTCCTCCTCTCTCATGCTAGTAGGAAGATGTGGAAACAGTTTTTGGGGAGCTGAACATTGGCTGTGTTTTGCTTACAGGTGGAAATACTACTCTGTTCATTTGAGGCTTTCAGAATGTTTGACTTTATTTTTACTCCATTTGTAATCAAGGACTGAACAGTCTGGCCTTTGAAAGGGAATGGGCAGTGCTGGAAGGCAAGAGAAAGAATTTGGAGGCTTGCCTCACTTGAGAAAGGTCCCTGAGAGCATAGCTAAACAAGTTGTGCTTCTATAATGAGTTCTGTGGTTGTTTAGAGATACTGTAAATAACACATTCGCCACAGAGGATGCACAACTGGTGACGAAGTCACACACATATTGCTTTGAAACAGTGGTCCCTTTTACTGCCTGGTCCTCAGTGGTGTAAAGTTGTTTGTATATGCTTTTATCCAGCTGAATACAGAACACAGAATCATAGAATCATTAAGGTTGGAAAAGACCTCTAAGATCATCAAGTCCAACCGTCGACCCAACACCACCATGCCCACTAAACCATGTCCCTAAGTGCCTCATCTACTCGTCTTTTAAATACCTCCAGGGATGGGGACTCCACCACTTCCCTGGGCAGCCTGTTCCAATGTTTAACCACTCTTTCAGTAAAGAAATTTTTCCTCACGTCGAATCTAAACCTCCCCTGGCGCAACTTGAGGCCATTTCCTCTCGTCCTATCGCTAGTTACTTGGGAGAAGAGACCGACACCCACCTCGCTACAACCTCCTTTCAGGTAGTTGTAGGGTGCGATGAGGTCTCCCCTCAGCCTCCTTTTCTTCAGGCTAAACAACCCCAGTTCCCTCAGCCCCTCCTCATAAGACTTGTTCTCCAGACCCCTCACCAGCCTCGTTGCCCTTCTCTGGACACGCTCCAGCACCTCAACGTCCTTGTAGTGAGGGGCCCAAAACTGAACACAGTATTCGAGGTGCGGCCTCACCAGTGCCGAGTACAGGGGCACAATCACTTCCCTGCTCCTGCTGGCCACACTATTTCTGATACAGGCCAGGATGCCATTGGCCTTCTTGGCCGCCTGGGCACACTGCTGGCTCATGTTCAGCCAGCTGTCAACCAGCACCCCCAGGTCTTTTTCTGCTGGGCAGCTTTCCAGCCACTCTTCCCCAAGCCTGTAGCGCTGCATGGAGGAGTTGTGGCCGAAGTGCAGGACCCGGCACTTGTCCTTGTTGAACCTCATACAATTGGTCTGGGCCCATCGATCCAGCCTGTCCAGGTCCCTCTGCAGAGCCTTCCTACCCTCGAGCAGATCAACACTCCTGCCCAACTTGGTGTCGTCTGCAAACTGACTGAGGGAGCACTCGACCCCCCCATCCAGATCATTGATAAAGATATTGAACAAGACCGGCCCCAAAACGGAGCCCTGGGGAACACCGCTCGTGACCAGCCGCCAACTGGATTTGACTCCATTCACCACAACTCTCTGGGCCCGGCCGTCCAGCCAGTTTTTTTACCCAGCGAAGAGTACACCTGTCTAAGCCGTGAGCCGCCAGCTTCTCTAGGAGAATGCTGTGGGAGACGGTGTCAAAGGCCTTACTGAAGTCCAGGTAGACCACATCCACAGCCTTTCCCTCATCCACTAGGCGGGTCACCTGGTCATAGAAGGAGATCACGTTGGTCAAGCAGGACCTGCCTCTCATGAATCCATGCTGGCTAGGCCTGATCCCCTGGTTGTCCTGCTCATGCCTTGTGAGCGCCCTCAAGATGAGCCGCTCCATAATCTTCCCCGGCACCAAGGTCAGGCTGACAGGCCTGTAGTTCCCCGGATCCTCCTTCCGGCCCTTCTTGTAGACAGGCGTCACATTGGCAAGCCTCCAGTCGTCCGGGACCTCCCCCGTTAACCAGGACTGCTGATAAATGATGGAGAGTGGCTTGGTGAGCTCCTCCGCCAGCTCCCTCAGCACTCTTGGGTGGATCCCATCTGGCCCCATAGACTTGTGAGCATCCAGGTGGCGCAGCAGGTCGTTAACATGTTCTGTTGCTCTTAAAAAGGGTAGTGTGCACTTTGCTTACTACCCACTGGCAACTAACTGCTAGTTAGGATTAGGGAATTCCATATAATCACTGATTACAATCCCTGCTCAGCATACCTTTAAGTATGTTAGTTGACCTGTTCCTTGGCAACCTCATATTTATGGTGACAATTCACTATATATAAGCTAGAATTTTTAATTTAACAGATCCTGGAGAAATTCCTTTCTTAAGTAGTAGGAAAGTTTGGATATTCATAAACACAGCTTATTGGTTTATTTTCTTTAAAACAGCTTTGCTATGTATGAGAAACTGCACAGAAGGTTTAGGCCTGCAACTTTTTTAAACACATGACACTGATTTCCCTTTACAGTGCATCTGAACAGCCTGGATCAGAGAAAATAGGTCTGAAAGAAGTATCAAAGCCTCAAAGAAAGAATCAGCTGTAATTATCATTCCTGATGTGGTTGTTTAAACTGTTCTTAAAGACCTCCAGTGATGGAGACTCCTGGACCATCTGGAGCAATCCTTTCCAATACAGAGCAACATTGACCTTTGGAAGACATCCTGATGGCTATTAGGACTGCTGAGCTGTCCAGTATAGATGTGGAAAAGAGATTATTCCTCTTTGCTATAACTTTACAAGTGCTTAAATACAATTGGCACGTTTTATTATGTACCTTCCCTTCCCCCTGTAATCACTTTTCCTTTAGGATGATTAATCCCAACTTTATCTCAGTAGTTTCCTCATTAGAGAACCTCTGTCCATTCTTGTACTCTTCTTTGGATTCTTTATAATTAGACCATATTTTTCTTTAAGTACAGCATCTAAAACCAGACATAAAGTCACATGTAAAGCTCTTTTATTTCCTTTTTTAATATCACAGCATGAGACAACCGACTTGTGTTTGTACGCCTTCCTGCAGAACCCGGTGCAGTCAGCTGGGCGAGGAGCACTCCGTTTCCTACATCACCCAAAGTGCTTTGCACAGGACTGCACTGGAGGGGCTAAGCTCAGTTGTACCACTGTGCTGGATGCCATATAATGTTGGCCCTGCAGGAGAAAGTTTGCACAGAAAAGAAAAATCTTACTCCAAAGGTTGAATAAGGCTCAGATCATTGCATACGTGTGTGTTTAAATATAGCACGTTTGAGAGCAAAGCTCAAACTATCGCACTCCCAGTGCATTTTCTCTTTTCATTTTAATGAACAGGTTCTCTCTGTACCACGCTTTTTCCTGGATGAGACCAATATTAGTTAATGGACCAAATTCTCTGTGTAGGCAGTTATTTTCTGTGCGCTGTGTGCGAACTTTCCCAGGTTAGGATAACAGCACTTTACAGATGTGTGAATACCTGCGTAAGGTTAAAAGCAAAGGATAATCAAGTTCATGTACTCCAAAATCTTCTCTTCTTTAGACCTTTTTAAGCCCTATCTGGTCCACTTAAAGAGAAAATAGATATGTCCCTGTGATTCCAGAATGATTTCTTACGCTTATTTGGGGGGCAGAAAACCCCTCCCTGAAGGGCTTTTTTCTATCCAGTAAGTGGAGAAATGATGCCTTAGGTCTATGGTAACTATACGCTTGCCAGTCTCCGTATTACATCAGTTTATAGCAGGAGAGTGTTAGTGGCATAGTAGGAATATCGCAGTTAGAGATAATTAGGCTAGAAGTCCATTCCCAAGTGACTGTTTGTTGGAGGGGCGTTTGAAACCACAGGGAGTGAAATAGAGTAAACTGTAGCTCATAACTTGTGTAAGACTGACCTGCTTTTCCTTTAGCATAAATAAAAATTTTATACTAGTTTGGCTATACATGGCAAAGTAGTACAAAGTATCTGTGTTGTGACCTGATCCAGAAACACTGGCCATTTTCCATCATGGGCACTTAAGCAGTGTGACTTGTGAAATGCCAAGCTGTTGTAAAGGAAGAAAATAGCCATATGCATGATGCAGCCTCTTAAATAATTGAAATCGGCTTGATACAGAAGACTTTATCCTCTTTTACTGGGGGCTGTTCTTTTTCCATAGGAAAGTATTTCCTCTTGAGAGAATTTTTTTTATTGGACAGTTCTTGAGGTAGTTGCTTATAAAATTTTAGTTTGGGGTATCTCATCTTGGTACTTCTATTGTGGTTTCTAAGGTGTGGACATATAGTTACTATGAATAACGTTATTTCCTGGGATCAGGATATTAGGAAAAGAATACATCAACAGTCAACCAGGATCTTTAATTCAGCTCTTCCACCTAGGAAAGGGGAAGAATCCCAACATACAGGAGCTGGGGTCGGCTTTTAAGAGTATGTCTGGTTATACCTAATGTGCTGTCCTCTTAGCAGCCTCTTTCCTTTAAGGCAGGAGTGGATTTTCCAGTTCTGTAAGGGACCTATCAAACAACATTCATGTACATTGTAAATACTCCATCTCAAGTAACTAACTTAATAGAGAAGGTTAGTGTATTTCTTTTCCCTTTCTTTTGAACCTGTTTCACTGCAGATAGAATTCTTCTGAACAGTAAATTTCTTAAGACTGGTCACTTTTCCACACTATGGAAATGACCATGTTGGTGTTATTTCTTTATTCAATTATATTGTTTATTTTAACATTATCTGGAATACAAGTGAAAGTAGCTATTAACATGTGCAGTCATTTTCATTTCATTTTTATTGTTTGGAGACATTGTGATGTGCATGAGCCGATTTTTTTGAAATATCAACAGAAGAAGCCTGCAATTATTTTAAATTGTACTAAGGATACAATAAAGAGAATAGTTGCGTGTGTTTGATCAGAAAGGGGTCTGTTCTTTATTTTGGAAAATCGTATCTATTTATTTGTGTTTATATGCAAATAAAAAATGTGCATCAGCCTTGCCCCTACTTTGTGTTTTTATTCTTGGAACTCGTGTCATGATTCCTGATAAAACTGAACTCTTGCTTACCCACAGTTCTGCCTTTTCCCTCATTACAGATGTAACTGAATTACTTCCTTCCTCTTGGAATATTTTGGAAAGGGAAGGGAGATGCTTCAAATGTGTGGTACCTTGTGGAGAACGCTGGCAGCCCCATTCACACTGCAAAGGCCCAGTTTCAATGCAGTGATATTTTTCAAGTCGGAAGGTTAAAGCTGTTCATGACATCAAACCCCCAACTTCTGAATTCCATTCAGAATCCAATGGGTAGCTGTTTCAGCTTCCAAACATAGTGTGCTGTCCTGAGGCGTACCACATATCAAAGAAACTCAGTGCTTCACCAGGTTCAATGTGATGATATTTTTTAAGTAGATAGGTTGAAGCTATTGACAATATCATAAATGAAAAGCCCCACTTTTAAGTTCAGTTCAGAATCTAAGGGGTGTCTGTTTCAGCTTCCAAAAATGTTGTGTACTGTCCTGAGGAGTCCTACATAAGGAAGGAACTCATCAACACTTCACTGGGTTAAACTTCTAGGTTGTCCTAAAATGTAGATCAGATCATCTCGAAACAAATACCAAGGTCTGAATTCAAGGGAAGCCTGTATTATTCCTATGAGACCAATGTTTACTGTTCTTGTATATTTTTTTTCTTACTGCCTTTGTCTTGGAGACTGTGCAGCCACAATGCATCTCAACCCTGTTTCCCAGTTGCTTTCTCCAGTGTGCATGGGAATTGGTATGGTTTCAGCCAGATGTCAGATTCACCTGAGGAGCTTCTAATCCTGGCCCAGGTTTTTTCAGTGGAGAATACCTTTACCAGTGCCATCTGTGATAGATGGAGTAGCGCATATAGGTCTGTGTTTAATCAGTATGTGCTGCAATTTATAACTCCTCGCTGACTCCTGTGTCTGTAGCTTTACTGAACGGTAATGGAGGTAGGTTGGAACCTTATGCAACCTTACACAGTAGAGCCTATGGAGAAGTGCAGGGATGACCCAGGGAGCTTAAGCACCAGGAAAGTTCCTAGTAAGGACTTAGGAGAACCATCTCTTCAGTGTCATCATTTGCTTCAGCAGCAATTCACAGCCAAGCTAACATGGTGCTGTACTACGGGATCTTGAAAAGTCTAATTGTAATGGGGTGCTTTATGGCAGCCAAGGTGACAAGCGTGCAATGATTATTACTGAATGTGGCAGAGTTTGGCTATTGTTGTCTGCATGTGCATGATGCCTTGCCCACCTCCTTTTGTCCTCGTTGCTTTAAGGAAAATATATTTTCTTTCATGCTGCTAATAAATGTCAGTTACAACAAAAACGTCTTCTCTGAGGCTAGAGTGGCTGTGCTGTGGCTGTTTAGTTTCTTTAATGCTCAGTTGTTCTGAAACATGTTTCAGTTGCTCTCTGCTAGTAGTCTTGCTTAGGAAAGGCGCATTAACTGATCTGTTTCCCAACAAGTTGTTTCTGTTTCTCATTTGTCTTGTGTGTGTTAAGTTTTGATGAGAGGAGATTCCTTGCCTCTCCTTTTTATTGTTGGCTTTGTAGTATATTTCCCAATATGTTAATTAGGAAGTTTTACTTTGTGATGTTCCTGACGAGATATTGTTCCTGTAAAAAACGCTGTGAGCAGACTGCCCCATAAAGTAGGACTATGTAATGCTTTCCACTCCTATATATTTCTGTCCTTTACAGTTGTTTTGTTACCTTTCTGGTTCTCCTATACACATTTCTAGTAAGAATACTCTCCTTAGATTCTTTTTCTGGATTATCTATATATTCATTGTTTCCTACAGCAGATTCTTTCCAGATTTATTTCTGCTACTCTTGTTAACATGTTATTCACTCATTCTTTTGTTTCTGTTGCTAAGGCTATGAAGTTTCCTATGAAGGCCATGCAGAAACTGCAGTTCTTATTATAGGATGGTCTTATTACCAGGACTTGGGGACTTCAGTATCCACAGCTTTTCTCTTAAGTTTGGAGTGCCACACGCATCTTGAGCAACTAAGAGTACCAAGAAATAGAAGACTCACACCTTAATATCTGGGGTGTTGTTCTGTGGCTGACAACTTGTGGTCTCACAGCACCAACTTCAGTGCTGGGAAAAGATGGTGCAACTTTGTTGGAGCCGGTAGAGTTGAACTCATTTGTGTTGGTCATGAACTTGGCCCCAGGTCTGAAAGCTTAGGTGACAGTAGCTCAGGATAACCTGGTTCCAGCAGAGCGCTCCGAGAGCGGTGATTAGGCCTGTTATATTGCATTAAGGACACAGAAGAAAAGGCTTTGGGCAAGTTTCATTTCTCTTAAGATGCTAGCAACTGCAGTTTCTTTACTTGTCATGTTTTGAGGATGTTGTTAAGGAGCAAAAGACCAGAATTAATTGCTAAATCTTGAGATACTTCCACAAGGAAACATACTACTTGGTAGCATAATTATTCTTAAAACTAGTGCAGTTCCAGAATCTCTAGTAAGGATATTTGCATTGAATTTGCATATGTTGTGCAGTGGATGCCTAAGCCTGACAGCATATAGGGAAGGGGCAGAAAAGTGTGTGGGGATTTTGTGGTTGTTTCTTTTGTTTTGTTTTGGTTATTTGTTTGTTGTTCTTTGTTTGGTTTTTATTATTTAAAATAATACTTGTGTTGCCTTTTTTCTTCTTCCCTAGTAATTTTGCCAGGGAATTGTCTTCTGGAAGTTCTACGGGTATAAATTATGGCAGAAGTTTGATCTTTGGTATTACGCAGTGACTCTCTTTATTACAGGTTTATTTTAGGAGATTTCTCTTTTTCCAAGTGAGGTCAAGGCCAATAACGCTTGCATGTTGCAAAGAAAAACCTTAGGTAACTTACTTCAAACCTCTACTTAAAGGGAGTACTTCTTGAACTTCTGTTTCATCTCTTTGGATGTCCCTTTTCTTTTTCATGTTTTCAGTTCTTGGTGAGCGCTTAGTTTCAGCCCCGAAGGCTGGGGTGGCTGGGACTGTTCTGCTCTCTTTCCCAGCTTTTCTGTGAATTTGCTGTTTTCTGTGAAAATGCATTGACAGATTCTCTCTCATGTGACTTGATTTCCCGAGTGATACATGCTGCGAGTACCAATAAATGCCTTTGTATCCGACTGTGTGAGAGCTTTTCAGTATTATTTGCTTATGCATATACAGCTGTTTGAAAAATTAAGCATGTACAGGCATATTGTTACAATCTGGCCCTGGAGCAATGAAGCTGTTGTTTTGTGAGTTCAATACAGAGTGATGGTACTATGCCAGTTGAAAATCTCATCTTTTTAGATTTTTCATCATGCTTTGTGTAATGAAAGTCTTGTGAATTAACTTCTCAAAGGAGCTGCTTTTAGGTGTTGCAGGTTGGGACTTCCATTTATTCCTTGAAGTAATACGATTTTGGAGCAACGAGCCTGCTGACCTGAGCAACTTAAAGCTCAGTCAAGGGTATTTTTCCTTTGTCAGCATGGCACAGTTAAGGATATGTGTCAATGAAGAGAGTCCCTGTGGATAACTGGGTTACTAGGATACAGCATAGGCTCTGTTTTAATTAGGCAGTTACTCTTGTCTTCAGGCTCTCTGTCATTTCCTTACTTCTAGAGATTTTGTAGTGATAATGCAGTTTAAGAAATAAAAATTATTTTAAGGATGTATTTTTTTGCTAAAAGTATTTGTATGCATTAGGTGCAAAATACTACTCACTGATATGTCATCTGCACAAAAGAGAGGCTAATATATATTTAATTGGTCTTTTCAAAAGCTTCCAGGATCTGTATTTTGGAGGACGCTGCAGTGTGGAGCATAAACAGAAAGCTTCTCAGTAGTCATTTGGTTGGATGAAAACTGACGCTGGCTCTTTAGAGACTAAAAATCAAGTTGCTGTGCAGAGAGCAATTAAAAAAAAAAAAAAATGATGGGGGAGAAAGCAAGCTTTTTCTTTTTAAAAATGTGACCTGGTTATCGTGATGAGCAAATCTCATGAGAGTTTTTCTTAGAATTAACATTTGTAAAGCCAATTCAAGTTTGTGTGTATCTTATCCCTAACCATATGGCTTCCCACATGATGATGTCATGTACAACTAAATGCCAAAAAAGCATGAATGCTCTCAGCAAAAGCTACACTTTGAACTATGGTTTGATTTGCAGTTTTCCGTGCGTGTGCATGCATGGCCAGCCAGCCGGTCACGTTAGAGCACTGAGCTCTGCATGAAGCTGTTGCTTTCCTCAAATGTGGGTGGTGGTCTGTAGGAACACATAGTGGCCATAGAAGGCTTCTGTGTGCGAAACATCTACCTTTCTTTCCCCTGAGATGTTTGAAATGGTGTGAATTGTCGTGGCTAATTTGTTTTCTCACCTCTGCATTTGGGTATCTCTGTTCAGAGAAGTTCTAGAGAGAGACTGTCACTGAGGAATCTTGGTGCTATGAGAGCTTTATGCAGTTCCACGAGCGAAGATTTCTGTATTGTTTGGTTTTGCAGGTGTTGTGTAGGCATGACAAACTGTTCTGTGCATGGGTTTTGTTCCCAGCCCACTTGTTAGCAAAGCTGTGGTTTTTCAAAGGCAATAATACTGTTTGGGAGGCGGATCTCACCATGTGCTTGTGTTTATGGAGTGGGTGGTGGGGTTGTTCGCTCTCTCCCTATCTGCGTGCTCTCCTGCCCTTACTGCCTGATCTGGTGGTGTGCCGTTATCTTTTGTGTTACAAAAAGCTTCACTTGGGTTGCAAGGTTTTTCCTCTCTTTCATGCAAAACAGAATGTGTTACAGTGGTATTAAATAAAGAGAAGCTGTGTTTTTTTCTTTTAATCTACCATTTACTGTAAACTACTACAGGGTCCTGCTCTGCCTTAGCAGTGGATATGTTAGGAAGATTCCTGGATCAGAACATAGATTGCAAGTTTTCTGATGAGGTGTTCCATCGGCCATGCAGTGGAAGCTGGGATCCCAGACTGCCTACAGCTCTTTTACACGATGGTTACCAGCAAAAGTGTCCTAAAGGAAGTTTTGAGGCTTTTTTAATGTCGGATGAGGAAGAAAATGTAAATGCTAGTGCCTGGTATTATAGGTTCATTGGCATTTGTTTTCAAATGCAATACTTGATGAGGAGTGTCATGATGTATTTTTTGACTCAGTTATGAAATGCAGTTAGACTGCCTTCTACTAAACCTCTTTACAAAGTCTTCATCAACTCTGCTGGCAAGCAAGCAAGGGTTTGTCTTTGCCCCTCCCCTTTGTGCTTTGGTGCATCTTTTCTCCTCATGCAGAGATGGAAGCTTGTGCTCATTTGCTGTGCAGGAGGGGGAGTTTCTTGTAAACTTGCACCTGGGCAGCAGCTGAGCCACATCTGTTTGCATGTGGATGAAGAATGACTTCAAGATGTTCCTCTTCTTTCTTGGCTATGTATGGAAACCTGAAGTGTGCAAAAGTGAGTGTGCGTGTACATAGGCACTCACTTTGCATGCTTCCTATTAACACTTATTCTTCTCTTAATACAACTTTTTCTATTTGTTATGAAATTTTATCTTCAACTGCTGTGCAAAAGAGTGACGAGAGCATAATTTTTTATTTCTTTACTTCTCTCTCTTCTAGCCTTTCAGGTGGTACGAGCAGCTTAATTAGTTAAAATTCATAAGTGTGTGTGGTAAATGATGAGAGATATTCTTGATCTTTTACAATAAGAAAATGAACATCTTTGAGAAACAGCTGTTAGGACTCCAGATGATTTGTGTCCCTGGCACCGCCTAAGCGCGCACTGCCCCAAGGGAGCGTTGGGCATGGGTGCAGTATGTGCTCCGGGGAACAGAACCTTCCAAAAGCTGCCCAGAGCCCCACAGAGGAACTGGGAGCTGGAGCTCGGGAAGGGAGGAACGGTGCAGGCTCCCATCCCGTCCTGTCCCTGGCTTTTGTGTGCCAGGGGTGATTACTGTCACTGTTCAATCCATGCTTAATGCCTCCCAGAGAAGAAAGCAGACAGCTTTTCAGCTGCACATGCTTCTGTGACTGGTATTTTTCTACAAGCCAGACACCTAAGAAATTTAGTTAGAGAGAGAACTGTGTAAATTTTTTGCAATGACTTAATGCATACAAGCTCATTTTGACAGAAGCTGAACTAAATGCTGTTAAATAAATTAGAAAGTTATTAAGTGGTAAGCCGTATGAGGAAGAGTTACGGAAAGTAAGAAATTGAATTGAATTGATTTTTTTCAGATACATTTGCATCTATCATTCTCTCTACCCTTGGGTGGTCTTGTCCTACGCTATGTTCAGTTATTTCAATTTCTTACTTTCCGTTTCTCAAAGAAAAAGTTAAATAAAAAAAATGTTGTTAAAAGCTTCCCTTAAATGTGATGTGCTACTCTACTCCATAGTCAGGGAGCTGTTTCAAGTAGTGAATATTCCTAGTGAGGTCATAGCTTTAATTTTAATAATTTGGGAACTGTTGTTATCTAGTTAGTTAATAGGCATTTTCCCATAATACTTGGAACGTATGTAGCATCAGTTGCCTCTCTACCTAAAATGCCTCTGTTTGAAACAATGGGCAGCAATAAAAGAGCAATTTTTCTCCTTGCCTAAAAAATAAAGGTACTAAAATTTAATTTTGTAGATCATTGTGTTAGTACACAGAAGATCATTTTTGTGAAGTGATGTTTTGAACTGGTTTGCTGCTAGTCTGCTGGCACTTTCTGATGTTTGCAAACTTTATTAGCTGTTACTTAGTTTCTCAAAAATAATAGAGTGCAAATTAGTAGTTCTCAAGGTTTAACTTTATCACAATTAAAAACTTCTCTGTTGTATTTGTTGCTGTCATGCCTGTACCTATCATCTATAATTTAACGTGTAGGAAATCACCTACATTTTAGTAGATATTGATAGTCATGATAGTGTACAATTGCCACATTTTAATAGCAGAGTGCAGAAAAATGATGTAACTTTTTTGAAGTCACATGAGTGGCAGAGGTGAGATTACATCTTGGATCCCGCATTTAAAAATATATGAAAGTATATTTATTATAAATAAATGAAATATGAAAATATTAAAGCATATGAATATATGCATATATTATTACAAAGATATATGTGAAAAATCATCCTTTTTTACTTTATTATAGAGTATAGAACAGACATTACTTTTCAGCACTGCAACTACAGGAAGGATGAGAACTACATCCCTTTAATTGCTTTCTGGAAAAGTGACTAGCCTAGTTCCTGGTTTATGAACACACATAGTTTTCTGGCAAGCTGACATGATATATTTTTGTCACCAAAGTAGTCTGTAGACTGCAGCACTCCTTTGGTGTAGTCATGGGAAAGTGCTGTGCTGGTGTTACGGCCCTTCCCGAATTCAGACAAGTCTGCGCCAGTGTTAACGGTGCACGGCTGTGCTTCTGTAAATACAGATTTGGCAGTTGAAGGGGTCATTGTGTTCAGTGACAGGTTTCATTACTTGTGAATTTTGTTCAGGCTCTTACCAGTTTTGGGGGGCAGCAGAAGCAGCAGAGAGTTCGTCACCCCAAGACCATCAGCATACTTCCTACGCCGTCACTCCTTCCGTGTCCAAATGTCGTTGTCTGAGCTGAGGCATTGTACTGGTGCCATCTGTGCCTGCTGTGGCCCCTGCCACAAGTGCTCTCCTTTCCTCCCTTTCGCTGCAGCTTGGGATCACAGCTTTGCTTCCTAAGCTATCTATTATTTTTCATAATGTTATCAGCTTGGCAGAGTTTGGCTTGTCTGATTGTCATTCTGTCACTGTTGCCTAGCTCAACGGCAGTACAGTTGCTGGACGGTGAAACTGTCACCCAACAACAACAGCTGTGCAAACAAACAAGTTAGCATTGATAGTCATCAATAGCTTTGTGCAAGTCGTGGCATTGAGGTACACCAGAACTTGTGCAATCTGTCTGCTTTCTTTGTCCCACAGTATAACCAGACTGGCTGCTCTGCGCTGATGAGGGCATGATTGTCATGCTGTGGTGTGCCTTCACCTCCTTCTCTTTTTCCTTTGCTTTTCCTTCCTCTTTGTGGGCTGTCTGGCTGCTCCCGGGCACATCTGCCATGCGTCCCATCTGCTCTCCATGAGAGGCGTGCACAGTTCTGACAAGCAGTATTCAAGTAGTACACTGTTCTTCTGGAGATGACAGAAAACAATAATTTGTATTATTAATGGCATGTGACTAATGCTTCCTGCTTCTAAAACGCTAAGCAAAGCAAATAGCGAGGAACATTGGCTTGCGAACTTGCCGGTGAGTTGTTGTTTCAAAATCCTATATGCACCAGTGAATTTTTCCCACTCCACTTACCTCAAGTAACGATGCTCTTACCTTGTCTTGCAGCTTGTAACTTTTTCAAGACATGTTGTGTTTTCCTTAAAAAAAAAAAAGAAACATTTTTTTCAGAAGTTGTGTTCTTTCCTTCCTGGTGTCAGTGGCAAGATTCTTTACATTAAGAGGCACAGGTGTATAACAACATTGTTATTTGCTATTCTTTATGTCTTTCAAGGAAAAAATATTAGCAGACTGTCAAGAAAAAACTAATTCTAAAGTCAATAAATTTAAGGGCAGTCTTGCCTCTTATGCATGTCTATTGGACTGCTTATGGTGGTGCAAGTAACTCTTCAGAACATCTTTCTGTGACATGTAATCACTTCCAGCAGGATCTTGCCTTGTGACAGCTCCCCTATCAAATTGAACAAAGACAAATGGAGCTCTCTGGGGGTGAAGGAAGATGATGATAGACAGCATAGGCATGTATAGGCAGTGAAACTGTTTTGTTTGTGGAATCACCTCTAGCTTTGGGTCAAAGATTTGTGGAGATACGTGATCAAAAGTACAGTTACTAATTAGTATGTATTCACCTTTGCCAGTCATATTAACTGTCATGTAGCAATTCCATGTTTACCACGCTTACTGTGTTGAAGCTAACACAGCTGTCTTGCATTACTGCTGCAGGGATTTACAACATGAAGCTGTGATGAGCAAGAAGAACTTCATCTGTTAGCATGTTTGCCTGCAATTTGGAATTCACTGTGAGCAAGCGCTAGGCATCCAAAGTGTGACCAAGGTGGACAGGATTTTACAGGGCTGGCTAAAAGGAATTGTGCATGCGTGTAGGGAGAGAAGTGATTCATTTTGGCAGCGTTTGTTTCATAGCCTTGTAAGTCTTTTCCTTTAGTAACTCCCTAATTACTCAAAATGTCACAGAGAGAAAAATAAGGGCTGGAAGCCTAAGCCAAAGGAAGGAGTGAGGCTAGGGACACTTTTAGCGAGGAGAAAACATTGAACAGGTTTTGGTCAGCGAACGAGGCTGGCTCGGGGTCCATGTTTCAGTTCTGTGCTTGCTGGAAACTGCTTTGTCTGTTACCCACGTTATCTGCTTGTGAAAGCTGTTATTCCATGGTGGCTCACTGTGCCGTGTTCAAACAGCTGACCTCCATGGAAGGAGTCAAGGATGGACTTGTGTTTTTGTCTTACATAACTTTTACAAGAGTCTATCTATTTTTT
Source organism: Aptenodytes patagonicus (assembly GCF_965638725.1). Lineage (NCBI taxonomy): Eukaryota > Metazoa > Chordata > Aves > Sphenisciformes > Spheniscidae > Aptenodytes > Aptenodytes patagonicus. The sequence goes on from NC_134949.1 coordinate 64,376,643, forward strand.
CTTTTCCTTTTTTTTTTTTTTTTTTTTTTGTCCTGAGAGCATTGTAAGGCAGTATGTTTTATCATCACACCACAACTAAGCATCATAAAGCTGGCAATGCCTACAGTGAGTTTCAGGAGGAAAAAATGGATTGGGACTACTTGAGAGAATATAATCTGCTATGCTGCAAAACATTGTCCATGAGATCTGTAAAATAAAGTATATAATCACAGCACTCATATTTGATTAGGTGTGATTAATGGTACAGAGGTATTAGCTCTGTGCATTAATTCTTGTAATTGTGCTTTTCAGATCAGCAGCTTCAAAATTTCTCAAGTTGGTATGTCAGTGCTTGAAAAGTTGTGTCAAGGAATTTAGGAAACAGACCAGGGAGGAGGGGATGATTACAGCAGTTTATCACCTTTGGAAAGTGTTGTTAGACTCGTAACAGTGCGTAACAGATAGGTGAGCTATTCGTGCAAGATCTACCGGGGTTACTGAGTTCAAGGCATCCTCTAAAGGATTACAAATGTAGTTACAATTGAGCAGTGTACTGTATCACCGTCAGGCACTTTATACTGTGTATGCTCGTTTTTATTTTAAACTGATCCCTGGCGGTTTAACTGGATGGGATTCTTGGCCCCCGCAGCTTTTTTAATGCGCGGTGTCAGTAGGTTCCAGCAGCACTGCGTGGACGCTCCCATATGAAAACAGGATGATCAGGTGGGATAGATAATTTAAGGATGAAGCCTTTGTGTGTATCCCTGGGGCAATTTTCTGTGATTTCCTTTAATATTCAGTTCTGAAGGCTACTAATCAAGTTGACATTTCAGAAAAGTACTCAAGCAATAATCAACCTTTTCTCTGCAAAACGCATCCATGGTTGGAAAAGCTTCTATACAGATCTTCTCTGTAACCCAAGAACACTTTTGTGAGAGAGGAGGAATTATAGCCAAGTTATGCAAATGATATCATATATGACTTTTGCAAGTATTTTGTTAAAATATCTGGTGAATTCTTAGCTTTTTTTTCCTTCGTGTTTGAACCCGGCTCTTACTACATGAATTCTGCAAACTGGAGCAGTGAAAGTTTTATTACAGGTGGCCCATAAACAGAATACTCCTGCAGCAGGTTGTGAATAAAGATGGCAATTGTGTAATGAAGCAATTTGTCACTGACTGTTAAAAGGCCAGAAGTTAAATGAATGGCTGACAGTGTAAGCATAACTACCAGACATGTTACTTAGCAAATTCTTGTAGTTGATCAGGTCCACATTTGCCTTACGTAAAGGGAACTGCTCTCATCTCTCATAAGTGTCACTCATTTCTCATGTGCAAAGGAGGATCTGGTCCTTGAAACAGAACAGATCTGCTAGTGAGCCTAATATTAAGAAATAATAAAACCGGAGGAAATGAAGTGATACTAAAGGAAAGCAGAAGACCTAAAGTTGGCAAAATTTTTCCCTGCATTGTTCCTTGTTACCCTTTTTGGTTTGTTTACTTCATGAGACCATGAGCTGCCATGCGCTGTAGCCTTGCATATGTAAGAGGGAGCCACTTTCCGTCCTTCTGTGGGGCTCGCTGAAGTGCTGCTGCAGAGAGACGAGTAGGTGCAGAGTGGGAGGAGCTCGTGTTGTCCTGCTCATTTCCAGGGAATGGAGTTTCACAGGGAATCTTACTATTTGTGCTGAGTCGCTCATGGAGGTTTTTCACGGACTGAGAGGTTTTGTCTCAGCCCTTGAATTCTGGGCAGTTGTCTCCAGAAATACTGTGTGTGAGGTTTGCTCATTGCAATCTTACTACTTGTGCTAATCTGGTGTTTTTTGGTTTTTGTTTTTCTCTCTCCCTCTTTATTTAGGTGAGAGATCCTTGGAGCAGCAAAATTTTTCCTTTTTTTCAATGGACTCAAAGGCGCACCAAAGCACATCAGGCAGCAGGACACAAATGGCCTTAGCAAAAAGTACTTTGGAGTCCGAAGAAAGTAATTTCCTTCAAACGGTTTTATCATCAGTTACCACTCCCTTTGATGTGACTTTATTTAACCAAGAAGAAATGGTCAGGATTTCAGAAGGGAGAAGTACGCCATTGGTAGATGTCTCTGTAACAAGCAGTGAGGCATTCTTAAGTGACAATGAATTTATTAACTCATTTCCAAAGGCACAGTGGACTCCTCCACTGAAGTCTTTTGCCGTTTTAACAGATCATCACTCAGTTAATACAGTAGAGCCACCAAGAGAAACGTTAGAAACTGTGTTGTTAACACCTTCGTTATATGTCCTTTTTTCACCGTATGATATCTCAAAAACAGCACAGCAAAAGACTCCGTTGAGCGCTGTCCCTGAACTCAGTAACACTCTTAAAGAATTGAAGCCTTTTGTACCAGATAGTGAAATGCTAACTGCAAGCAGAGACTTGCCATTGTACCCTCCAAATACAGCTATTTATTTCACTTCCATTCCTTCAGACGCAGGAATTGCAGTGAGGGAAAACATAAATGCAAGTTCAACAGCTCTGCCTTTTGGGGATGCTTCAGAAGGGTCACCTCTTCATCTCAAGCTGCTGGATAAAAACAGCCGTGTGACCCCAGATGCCACAGCACAGAGTACAGACCCGTATGGTGATATTTACGCCTATGCGAGTAGCAGGGCAGCAGAAACTCTGAGTCTAAGGACCTACCCCACTCCAAGCATTCCCTGGGCCATGCCAGCCTCAGCAGCCAGTGCTGAGCCTGCTTTGTTTCCTATTAGTCTTCCACTTGCGTCTTTCCTGCTTCACTCAGCTGCCATTTCCACGGACTCTAATATGGTTCTTAACACCAGCCTGTTTACACATGAATTCTCCAGTGCAGCACCAAATTTGCCTGCCAGTTCAGAAATACCAAGTCAATCAGAGCTTGTCAATGAGCTCATGAGTCCAGTGCCTTTTACGAGATCATACAGTTCTTGTCTGTATTGTGACTCAGTTTCACTTCTGCCAGAAGCAGGCTTTTCCCCAGAACATGATGTGGGCTCAGGCGATTATGTTGAAACTTTGTCCATCAAAGCCCCTGAAGTACAAGGCATAACTCCATTTACAACTATAATTACTGACGGGTATGAATTAGAGGAGCCTACACCTGAGATTTTTGATACTTCTTTTCCATCAAGACCAGTTGTTTCATTTTCTTCAAGATTCGCAGAAATGCCCCATTCAAGCGTGTTTTTATTAAGCACTATGGACACTGTCCTTAACAGCAGAACACGTATAACAATTTCTCCTTCTTACCATCAGCTCCCTGGAGGAACGTCACTGAGCATGTCTGTTGCCCAGTTTTCCCTCCCTGTTCTGGAAACGGTTTTGTTGATGCCAAGCACTCATGTAGAATTTCCTGATGCCACCACTGTTCTGTTTGACTCTACCTTCATCCCGAGCGAGCCGGTAGCATCATTTGCAGTCAGTCATACGACTTTGCTGGAGTCGCCAGAATTAATGCCATCAGAATCTGTGGTTTTGCTTGACGAAACATCTACAAAGGAAGAACCGTCTTCAAATATTTCAGATTTTCCATCCAATCTTTTATCAACACCATTTCTTATTGAACCGAGCTACTTGTCTTTATCATCAGCCATGCTAAATTCTTACTCTGTCATGCGAAGTGATTTATCAACACTCTTACCTCAGACCTTGTTGACTGGGACATCAGTACTTTCTGAGGATGTTTCCAGCTGGGATTTAGCTACCACTGTCAGGTCTGCCACTGACGCTGAGGTTTCTCAGTTCCCTCTTGGCCAAACATCATACTTTTATTCAAATGCATCCTCTGTTCCAGGTGCACGTGTTCCTGAAATAACGCTGTCATCAGATTTTCACTCTGAGTTGTCTGTGTTTCTGGAAGCACCCTCAGTATTGCCAGCAGGCTCTGAAGTTGTGTTTACCTCAGCTGTTACAGGAGCTACCTCTCAGTTGGAGCCTTCACTCTCCGCCTCTCACTCCGTGGTTCCTACCCTGGTGCTGCCTGCTTCCGACACCCAGTCTGTTACCAGCAGCATCTTGCTCAATGAAACAAATCTGATCTCTTTGTTTACTACCTTTCTGGCAACTCCTGTCTTAAATGTATCTTCATCTGTGCTCTCAACTGCTCCAGCTTCTGATGAGGATATTGGTGCTACAGTTAACCCCACGCTGCTTTTAATGTCTCGCAGCGAGGGCAGTGTCCACACAGCCTTTCCTCCCGCAGACCCTGACAACCTGACGTCACGTGCCGACACCAGCCGCGTGATGCCCTTTCCTACAGCATCTCTTTCTGTGACCACATCGTCTGCTCCCACGCAATTTCCTCCGACTTCTAGCCCTCCCACTGGATATGAAGTTCCAGCAGGAAGCAGTGTAACTGCTGGTACTGAGGCATCGGCTGCTCCCACCACTGTCCTCACGACCACTGCCACCACGGGCAGCCGCGGCACAACTGTTGCAGGCAGCCTGGGGACGTTCTCCTCCACCCCTCTGGCGACCACTACTCCACCTGAACCTGTGGTCGTAACCTCTGCCATGACTACTACCAAGCAACCCTACGTCTGCGACATCACGGTTCCCGATGCTTACTTAGTCACTGCGGGTAAGATATTCCTAACATTTTTATTTTGTTTTTCAGAAGCCACTGTAATGCGAGCCCCTAGCTAAATTGCAGGTGTTGAATTAGCAAAGTGAGCCTTTCAAAGAAATATGGTGTGTAGTTTAGACAAACGGCTGTAAAAGCATTGTTTTATCATTTACTCTTGAAAATAATAGAATTCACTTGAACAAAGTCCGTTGTGATAGTGAGTTACATATACATTACACTGCACAGAGAATGAAATTGTCTTCTAAAATTGCTGATGTGTATATGCAAGTATACTGAATTAGAGGTTGCTTTATCATTTAATGGGTTGTAAATGAGTGTTACTGTCATGGTACTGTTCTGCCAAACTATTAAATGTTCTGACTGAGTAAGTTTCTCCTTTCAGTTGTTGCTGCTGTTTGTAAAAAAAACCTGCATGTGAGGTAATGTTGCAATATGAGAGAGGAGAGTTGGCTTAAAAAATGTTTGTGTTTCGTTACCTTTTTTTGTAATTTTACCGTACTAGCTTATGTTTATATTTTCCCTCCTCCCATACTTACTTCAATTGGATTTGGTGTGTTTGTAACCAGAAAAAGTGACGTTAGTGTGTTTCAAAATTAATTGTCTCAGCATCTGTGTTTGCTTTTTTGGTGTTTTCCTACCTCTTCCCTAGCTTGTTAACAAAACAATACCAGCGAACTAATCCAGGGCAGCTGCAGAAGTGCTGCATGTTCTGTGGTAAGCAACACATTTTGCCCTTAAGATTTACTTGTAATATGTAAAGCAGAATGAGCATAATCTCATCCTCCAGATATGAAGGTGAGCTGGCTGTGCTGGTGATGAGGAAGATTTTTTTTTTTTTTTTTTTAACCTGCAATTTGAGTAGTTTTGTAGGCAAGTTACTAATGGAAAGTAAATGCAGGATGACAACACGATGCTTTTCAGTTGTTTCCTTGACCATAGTCACAGTCTCAAGTGTGACTGTAACAGACATGACATCCATAGGGATGTGGGGTTTTTAAAGCAGTTTCTTACTCAGTGGATATCCCTGTCAGTAATCAATGTCAAGCTTGTGTACTTTTTATTTGAGAGAAAAGTAGATACGTATTTTCTGTGGCTTTTTTCTGACCTCATCTGCATTCCATGCGTTGCCTACAAAACTTTAACTGCGTTATGACAGCAGGCTCATTGTGCACAGGTCAGACTGAATGTGCTGCGACTTTCAGATCCAATTTGAATGCCTCAGTGGCTCTTGAGAAGATTCTTACTAGAATGCTAAAGATATTAGATATGGAAAAACAAAGCGAGAGAGAGAAAGTAAACCTGGAGTTCCTTAAACTGTATGTACAGTCACTTTTTAGGATACAGTCATACCTTTACCTGTTTCCTTGTCCATCGTCTTACCTGTTTGATGCAGTTGATCTCATTGCCTGCTTTTTCATGCATTGCACAATTGAAAATGCAGCTTTGCACCAAAGCCCAGGAGATGAAGCTAAAATGTATTTACTGACTGACATTAATTTCCAGTGCTGGCCCGAAGAGCTGTTCTACAAAATGTCAGTGAATCCATCAGAGAAGTGCTCAGAGTTCAGTTCAGGCGATCAGTAGAGCTAGAGGTAAGTGGCATGAAGCGTGTACAAGTACTCTTTGACCAATGCAATGCAATAGTGGTTTTATTTCACAGGCTAAAACGGTGATTTAAAAACAACCCGTGTGGTACTATATCAGAGAGAGGTTTAGTCTAACTTAATGTTAGTCATGTTTGTTTGTTTGTTTGGGTTTTTTTAATGTGAATATGACATCAGCTTTTTCACTTTTAGAATGCCATCATTTTCTAGGACAGACCTTTCTTGGTTTTGCCAGAGGTGAGCAAGCAGTGCCCAGCCCCTACTGCTCACCTCCTTTGGCTGGTGAATTGAAACTGAACTGAAAAGCTTTTACCCTTCGAAATACCTGTTAAAAAGTTCTGTTTCTTCTGCTAGCTGAGTGTATACTTAGCACCTTAAACAAAACAAAACCTTCTGCACAGCCCTGTGCTATTTTATGTTGTAAGTGAGGCCATCAACACTTGCAGGGGAGGTGGTGGAATCCCAAATGCAGGATTTGGCAGATGAAAAAGGCAGGGAAAAAAATCAGGTGTGCAATGGTAAGATATTATTTTTAAGCCTTCAAATAGGTGTGACTCCTGTCCTTCCCCCACTCACAGGGCTAGGAATTGCTGCGCTTTTGGGTTTATTTTGAAAGCTTCCTCTGCTTTGATGTTCAAGGAATCATCTTTGAACAATATTTCAGTCTTGTTTCCTAACCTCAAAGTGAGTGTCTGGTTGAGATGAGGTATAAAGGCTCTATTCCCCCCCTCTGTCTCAAACCCTCTGAGAGGCAAAGACCGTAGAGGTAGTTTGGGAGCACCTTTGTTGTATAATCAGATACTTCAACACTGGGGACAAAATGAAATGTTTCAATGGAATTACTGGTGTAGGTGCAGGTTCAGCTGCACTTGCAATTTTTCATGCCTTTTTTGGGTCTATGATCTCATTTTCATTATGAAGTTTACTCAAGTAGCAGTTTGAATTTTGAACATAGCTCAAGTTTTTCCGTGCACAGAATCCCCCGGTGCCTCTAACTTCTGCTTGCCGATCTGTGTGGGGAAACAGTGTTTTGACAGCTCCTGCCATAATCGCTGCACTCAGTAATTAAACAACTCCTGCCTGATGTTTGAGAATATACATCTCTACTACCCAGTCAAGATAGGAGTGTTATGAATTTCTGCCAAACTTCAGCCACAGTGAGCTGTACCTATAAATTATGTTTAGTTCAGGTCCTTTTAGCAATACCTGCCCATAAGCTTTTTAGGTTTTTCTTGTAAATAAGAGATTTTTCTTCTGGTTTGTGAATTATACCTTCAGATTCTGCAAACTGGCATAGTCAAGTAGAAGTCAAAAGTTCATGATGATAGAACTACCCTAATTTTCAATGACCTTAAATGCCTCAATAATATGGAAGTGCATACCCTCTTAATAGTAACAGCAGTAAGACAAAATCTATTGCTAAATATTTGAAGATTGATTGGAGCCAACATCTGATATCTTGCTTCTTTATATTTTTGCCTTTTAAATTCCTTCCTTTCATGCCCGCTATTGCCTTGTAAAGCTCTCAATAGGGTATTTTGGCCCTAAGGCTGTTCAGAAGCAACTGTTTTTATAAATAATGCAGTTAGTCCAGCTTCATTCTTTGCAAATTCTTTTTTATCAAAAGGAGAAAACATCTCTGTGGAATCAGTTATTCTTATTTTATGCTAGAATGCTGCTATCATATGTGTTCTCTTTCTGATGCCTTGGGTATGGGTTTTGCACTAAAACTAATCGCTAGCAAATGTCTTCACCTCTAACAGTGAAGTACTAACAAAACTGTTATTTTAAATAAAGAGCTGTCTATAGTATCGGTATGTTTAATGGTGATATAATGCAAAATTTTAAACAGAATTCATCTATATTGCTAAACTTAATTGATCAGACTTGACTTTTGTTAGTCGAGAGTACCCAGGAACCGTGTGTACATTTGCAAGTTATGGTAAAGCAATGCACTTCTCTAAGTTGCTTTTTTACTGTCTCCCCTATTACAGCTCACAGATGTTGTTCCCTTGCTGTGATATAACGCACAGTAAATCAGGAGACAATCTTGTTAAATTTAACTTGGTAATATTGTATGCTTTAAAAATAAAATCCATGGCAACGATGGATATAACTGCTGCTCACTTAAGTACAAACCAAGTTTAACACTGAAAGGAGAATTAAAACATTTTTTTTCCAAGTTTTTCAGTTGAAACTTTGGTCTCTGCTGCTTTATTATTTCAAACATTCTGAGTTGTTGAAGTGGAAAAAAAAAAAAAAGGAGGCAGGTTTGAATCCTGCCTAATGAAAAAAACTTTTGTCAATCTTTTCCTAGCAAAAGTCCTTACAGCAAAGTGAGAATAACCTAAAATTTTAAAGTTTTTTCCAGTTGGTCTCAATGTATTGCATCTGCAAAAGAATAAGAGCCTATTGTTTGAATAAGTAGTTTTTGTCAACTTTCTCTAATGTAAACCTTATGACACTTGGGTAAGTCTGTTATGTAATGTTTCCTTGGCTTAGCTTTGTTGCACTGGAGTGTGAAATAAAATAGTGTTGGCAGTGACTCGCTGCCAGGACCCCTGGTGCCATTAAGTTCATGCCAACAGAAAAAAGCTTTTTGCCAGCCTCATTTGTGCTTGGAAATTTCACCATGCAGTATAATGTATACCTCAGCCACTTTGTTGCTGTATTTAATGTGGGTTTGGGGTTGTCCTTAGCCTATTGGTTTCTATATCCAAAATTAGTTAACCTCTGCCTTCAAAGTAAGGAGATCAGTTCATTGTCAGGCAGTTAAATACTTCTTTCAAAGATGCCACCTTGTGGGCTTGTGCTGGCTTCATCGCTACTCACTGCTGCTGAGATTCTGGCTGGTACCGTTTAGGTGTATAAAAACGGTGAGAGAATTGTTGCCTTAGGATCCTGGTGTGTGTAGAAGCAGAAGCTTTGTTTCATTTTTAAGACCTGTGAGCCTTTGTAGCCCATCTTCAGGAAGTCAAACGCTCTCTGCAGGCCCTTTACAGGATACTTAATAAGGTGGTAGGGAGGAAATCAGTTGTTTATGCTTTCTGCCAGATGTTTACACGGCATAATGCAGTGGAGTGTAGACATGGAGTAGATTGTAGCAAAGGTGCATCTAATCAAATATTTTAGCAGACAAAAATCAATAGTAATGCTTAGGGAAGATAATAAGGGACAGAATAAGCATACAATGATGATTTCCCCAAATACTCTTCTAGCCTCTAGTAAATTGAGGCTTGAAAACTTTCTGTACTAGAAGTGCTCTCTTGGGAGGGTAGCTTTGAATGAGATAGGTTGTTTCCTGGAAACAGCAGAGTTGGACTAGCCGTCACCCTTTGGAGAAAGGATACCTTAACTTGAGGTGGTATAAGGGTTCTCTGCTCCTACTGAAGGTTTCTGCTTTTGTTGTGGGAATGGCTCCAAAGTGCACGTGGAGTTTTGTGTGCTTCTCTGGCTTTCTGGCCCAAAGTGTTAAGAAATTTGTACTTGTTTCATACAAGAAATTTGTGCTTGTTTAATATAAGAAATTTGTGCTTTTTTACTTTAATAGTAATACTCTAAAATGTGGTGGTTCAGCTAGCTAACTTGTTAGCATCTAACTGTCCTGGCAGTAGAGGTGAAACCTCCAAGAGAGGGTTGGATGGATGGATGGGTTTGTGAACCGTTAGAGCTGTGCCAAGAGGAGCTATTCTAATTCATGAATCGAGAGTCATGAGCTGTGCTCATCTATCCTAGACAACTTTGCAAACTTCTCTGTGAATTAGCTTGTAGACAGCATCATGCTGGCATGGCTATATTATTTCTGTCATCTGAATTATGTTGTGGAGAGCTAACTCTAGACAACCCTGCAATATCTCAAGCAGAAATAGCTATTGTTTTGACCTGTAGTGGTTCTAATTACCTACCTCAAAATTACACTTAAAAGTTTGTTTGTTTGTTTGTTTGTTTTTTTAAACTTCCACTCTTCTGGAGTTGCTGTCGCTCTTCTGCTGCAGTGAAGCACAAAAGAGAAACACTGTTAGCTGTTAAGACGAAAAAGTCAATGCAAAATTTCAGGGGGGTGTTCAGGGTAGGCTGCTTTCATTGCATCTATGGTGCACTGCAACAGGTCAGAGATGGAGGCAGCTGAGTTAGTCACCAGAAGCTTGCTTTCTTGTGTGAAATACCTAACTCTAGTGCATAACTGTATGCTGGCTATACTAGGCCTCTCTTCCTCAGAATATATTGCTTTAGAAATCACCAGCAAATTGTCACTGAGATTCGTAATTCTAATTCCTCTTTTTTCTTGCCTTTTAAGTCGTCTCCTTTGCAAGTAATGGGCAACTTTCTTTTGGCATGTCTTACCCATTACAACTGTTGTTTCCATTTGACAAACTGAAGCTGCAGAGATAATTTCATCCTGAGATAAAGGGATAAAATTTCAGATAAGAGGAACTGAAAAGAGCTGTGCATATTATTCATATCAAACAAATTTTAGTTCTGTGGGTCTAAATCCATTTAAAATAAAAGCTGGATGCTGCATATATTTGTGGACTAAGAAGGAAGGAAGGAATAATGAGCAGCATAGATTTTTTTTTTTTTTTTTTTCATTTCCTTCTGCTACTGAGGTGTTTTCTTCTGGTGAAGATAATGTCTTTGAAATGCATGTTTTTTAGAGGACAGGAAAGAACTGCTTGCTTTCTCATCTAAACAGCAATTGCCATCACTTTACACTGTTGCAGAAATACCAGTAAGGAACCTGTGGGTTCCTACAATTTAAGTAGCACTGTGCTTTTCGGTAAGGCTGATCCTGAAGTTGAGGATATCTAACATATCCCTTCACCAGCACAAAGCCTGCAAGGTGCTAGCATCTCTTCATCTAAGAGGTGCACATTTATCAGAACCCTTGGGTCTCTGGTTTAGATTATTTATTTATTTGTGAGGCCATCATGTTGGACATCTCAAAATATTTTTAGTGTGACTGCCTTAGGCAAATAAAGCAAACTGGGGGAGTAAACCAAAGAGGAAAAAAAAATGTTGGGGAAACAGGTGTCCTTGATATTGAGAGAGTTTCTGTGAAGGAGAGAAGACACTGCAATATGTTTAAATAAATAAAACCCTTCATCTTGTTTTTACTTAGGTGACAGAGAAATGGTGAATAAGAGTGGAAACATTCACCTAGGTTTATATTTAACTTACAATCTCATTTCTTTTACGATGACTAAGGCTCCTCAGGGTTTTGAAGAAGACTCAAAGTCAGGAGATTAATTGGGAGAGGAAAATTGTAATTGTGGTAACTGTGCTGAAATAAGCAGATAGAAGTGTTCTCTGGAAGAAAGCGTTCTTGAGTGAAAATTATATCCATAAAACACAGGTTATGTGTATTTTGCTTCTTGTGTATCACATGTGAATGGTATAGGATGTATTCGCTGTGAAGTATAGGAGTGAAATGCAGAAGCTATGCAAGCGGTTCAGTAAGTAAACAGCAATTTTGTATGGGAACTCTTACATACTCCAGGGGAATGCAGGTGAGGGGGAGTGCTGCTATGCTGAGATGTGATAAATAAGAAGTGTTGAGATTGGTGTGTTGTGCTGAAGAGATTCTAGTAGATGCACCTAGCGCAGGGGAGTTGCCTCTCTGATGCGCTAGAGCAGAGGCTGCAGGGCACAGCGCTAGCCCAGTGTTTATGCTTCTGTTCTCTCTTTGAAAAATAAAGATCGCATTTTCCTACCTCTTGTTGATGTGGCTTTGAAATGCATAAGACTATGTAGGTCTAAAGTGTTGCCAAATTTCACACTGAAGATTTTTTTTAAAAAATTTCTTTTTCTTTTTTTGTAGGTTTATAAAATTTCCCCCACATTTGCTTTCTTGGTGACATCAGGTCCTTTTGTTTACACGGCAGTAGCTGTCATAAATGTGCTTGTGAACAGCAGTCTTCTTTGTGGTGAGACTCCCATGATCCTCTCACTGCATCCTTCTTTCACTGTGCCAGATAACAGATTCCAAGTTCAGACAGGTGAGTTCTTCCTGACACGAAGAGGAGCAGATGTAGCTTCATACTGATTCACACTTCTTCACTTGTGATTAAGTATGCAAGGTCGAGTCAAAACCCTATGTTCTACTGCTGTGAATCTTAATTCTTGGTTGTTAGTGAAACACTTGCTGGATCCGTGGTTGAGAGATGATAAATTGTAAATGGTTAACCCTATCGTTCCATGATTTTTCAGGAAAATTTTTTTGGCACGTTGCAAAATAGCTGTGCTCTCTTTCTTGCTTCAAAAGGTGAGAAGAGAAAAAAATTTCTCTGAAACATTTACTCATAAAATGACAGTGCAGCTACTTTATAATGCTTGAGTCAAGTTTCAAATTATGTTTACCTTAAAAGCTACTTTTTAGAATTCTCATAGTGTAGGAGAATTGGTGAGCAGGAGGATTGATTGCTCATGTGTAATGTGAGGAGGAGGATTGCTCATGTAGTATTCAGCTTTCCATGGCTGCTGTATGGCAGTATTTTACGTGAAGTCCATGACTACTAATAAACTAAAGTAAAATATTACCCATGTAATAGATTTTGAGAGTCAGTGGTATAATTTAAAATAATCTTCAGGCACTATTTGCATAACAAAACCACCTGCCTGGTCGGTTGACTGCGTAATGAGGTAGTGACAGGGATTGAGTATATAGGCAGAGAGTTAATGAATGTCAAGCATGGTGCTTTTGTTCAGGTATGTTTCGTGTTGTTTCTGCTCTGTTAATAACTGTATCGTAAGACATCACTTCTTTAATTGTGCAGATGTGATGTCTTTTTCCACTGCTTAACATGGTTATATAGACAGTAGACATATTTTCTGTTCTTGAACCTTGTATAACATTGCTATTAGGGTCTGTAACCTAATCATAGCATTTCTTTGGGTAAGACTAGATCAGGAAATCCACAGATGTGCATGTAGTTAAGGTCTGTGTGCCTGCTCACATTCCTCTACACTCTCTCTCTCTCCCCTGTGCTCTTTCTTTCTCCCCTGTGAAAGACTTTAAGGTGTATGTATCTAGATTTAAAAGATTGTGTGCTAATTAAGTGTTTTGAAAGTGTTAGACTGATACTAATGTGTATTAATGGACCCAATATGTGGTCCTTTAGACAAGCTAAATACTGTATTTCAGTCTACAAGAAAAAGAGATTTGTTGCTTTTTTCCTTAAGATTTTCATTGATCTGTTGAGTACTAAGGATTTCAGCATGGCTGATTCAGTGTTCAAGTCCTGTAAAATTAGCCACATGTATGTAGTGAAGGTCTGTCAGTATGCAAGAGGAAACAGTGGGTATTTTGTCACTAATATCTTTTGGTAATCTAATTACCACTGCAACAGATATTAATGAATAAAGAATTTACTGCACCAACCAAAATGTATTTCTACTGTATTTCTACCCAGTGTTTCACTAAATATGTCCTGAATTCCATGAAAAAGTGATAGCCTTGTGGATTCTCTTGCTCATTTTGTTCTCTCTCATAGAAGTACTTGTCTGTAGGAATAATGTGTACCCTTTGCCTTCAGTGCTTCAGTTTGTGCCTCGGAACGTGGATGTTGGGTTCTGCAACTTTAGCCGGCGCATTGAGAAAGGGCTGAAAATGGCATTCATGGAAGTGAGCAAACACCAGGAGTTCTACAACTTCACTGTGCAGGTAAGTTTTGTGTCTGTCCCTTTTCCTCCTCATCTTTGGTTGTCCTGTGTTTCATCCAGCCAGTAAAATGAGTTAGGTGTTCACTGGCTACCACTTGCCATCTAGATCATGTAGAACTATGAAGCTTTGTCATGAAGTCAGGATTTTTTTCCCCTACAAAATAATGTGGCACCACATATCTCTCTGGTTTCAAGCTTTTTGAAAAAATGATCCAAGATGATAATTTATATCCAAAAACATTATTCAATGTAATTGGGTTTATACTTTTTAATATAAAGGCTGCCCCAACCCTTATCAAAGTCATTCCCATCAGATTTTACTATTACAGAGTAGGGTGTAGTTAGAACGTTTTTGTTGGAAGACAACTTTCAGGTCTCATTGTCACTCAGGGGATCCTATTAGGGAATATAGGACTTCGATGCACTCTGCCATTATGTGAGCAAACATGCTAGTTGCTTCTGAGGTCTAGAAATACTTAGAGCAGTATATGATGTCCATGGCAGCTGCTACTGGAACTTCACGCATGAGATGTATTACATATGTGCTGGGTACTGAATCACATAGCAGAGCTTAAAACTCCCTGGAAAGTCAGTAATTCAACTTAATGAGACCAACTCCCTCTTCTGTCTGAATTCTTAAATTTAATCTAGCTTTGTTATAATACCAAAATTAATAAAAATTTTATCGTGTTATTTAACCGGCACTATAAATGCCCACCTGTGGTACCCTAAAATAAAATGGTAGCGGGAAAAATGGCATGAACTTTATAGTACCTAAAGTGTAGTACTTATAGTAAAGTGCTCAGAACTGTACAACTGAATGACACAACGTGACTGCATAGACCGAAGACAGAACACGCAAAACAATTTCTTGGACTATCAGCTTAGCAAACTTTTATTTTAAATACTTCCTTACTGTCTGGAAGAGGTTTGTCTACATGACCACAGTTGCTGTGTACATTGGTGCCAAAATAAGGCTTCTAACCAGTGGTAGGGTCTGGGCGTGCATGGTGCAGGAGGTTTTGACCAAGAGAATATGCATTTTCAGAATGTTTCTTTAACATGGTCTCTTCCCGTCTGTTCCACGCAGTTTGGTCTTCATCTAAGATTTCTTTATCGGTAGATTTATTTTGCTGACTGTCTCTCTAGGTGGGTTTTTTCATAATTTTCTGGACTGTAGCTTTCAGATCATTCTGGATTGTGATTGACCTTAAAGGATAACTCTTCGAAGAGGATTTCACATGTAACTTTGCCTCTTCTGAGACTCAGCAGGCTGAATCAATATGGAATAGATGTTCCTTTGTTTTGATGTGAACTGCCCCCCCTTCATATTAGGAAAAAAAAATTGTCAAGGAAGGGATGGAAATGCCAGTGATTTGGTTTTGCTGACCCTGCTTCAATCTTGTCTTTTCAGATACTGAATGTAACTCTGAGCAGGCCCGGGGTAGCATTTCGGCAAGGCCCCGTGAGCATTGTTTTTGCCATCCGAGATAGATACGGTTTTCTAAATGGGTCTGAAGTCAGTGAGCAGCTAAGAAACTTGTCCGTGGTGGAATTCAGCTTCTATCTGGGCTTTCCTGTGCAGCAAATTGCTGAACGTGAGTACTTGCTGTTTGCCAAGACTGCAAAATACTTTTTTTAGTATTTTTTCCTTGCTACAGTTTTGAAGTAATTTTGTGCATAAACGATAATGCAGCTTCAAGTACCTAACTTGTATCATGAATTCTGCAGAGCAAATCCATACCACACTCTGCTCACATCCTGTGTATCACTGTTACAGCAACTTATTGCTTTTGTCATCATCCTTTCCTTTTGCGCTGGGCCAGTTGTGCTTAACCTGGCTTCATTAGTCCGTTGGTCTTAGTCCAGATTTTTAAAAAAAAAAAAAAAAAAAGTCACTTTGAGCAATATTGCTGTGAAGTACATTCCAAGGTGTGTCTCTGTGGTTATGTCTACAGGGGCCTTTGCTGCTTCTCAGTAGGGTTTATGACCTTGGGCTTTGCGTTGCACTTAACTGTGGCTCTGACTTCTAGAAAGCCTGGGACACTGGCAACATAAGCTTGTATTTGCCCATATAGTCTGTCTGGGTTATCTGTTAGTCAGCAGCAGTGCTTTTCTGAGTAGTCTGTTACCTTTTAAGGTATTACCTTTTAAGCATATCTCTCGCTTCTTATGTACAACTTGCATTGCAAGTCATTTTTTCCAGTTCTTGGCCATCCTAAACTTAGATTAATGGGATCTGCCTGCACAGAAGAGTTTTCTTGATGCTCAGCCTTGACAACTTATGTTTGGTTAGATTTTTCAGATGACCTCAGTCTCATAAATAAGCCAAGTTTCTAAACTCAACAATTAACCTAATTACACTAGTGGATTGTTCATGACAGAAATGACTCATGAACATAAGCAAGATCATGAGAGAACAGTACTTGCCTTTCCCCCCTTGTGGGTGTTACTGTTAGCTCAGTCCATTAATTCCCCTTTTCTCTATCTCACTGTGCTGTCCAATGCAGATTTTTAATTTTTGGAGTTATTTTTGTGAGCTATATAGGTGCGTAACATCAGACACAGTGATTCTTGCTATACAGTTAAACGTCTAGTGGAAAATCAGGCCTAATGGCATCTGCTTGTTCATTATACAGCTGTGCAATAGTATGTCAATGAAGATACTGTAAAGAGATTGATTGTCTACAGAAGTTGTTCTCTATAGCCCCTTTAAATCTGTATCAGATGACTGCACAGGAGACTTTCCCAATGACTAGAAGTAGTTTAAACGTACTAATTTTTTGAAAATGCTTGTTTTCATTTTTCAGCATTTTTGAACCCTCTGCTCCCATAGTCAATTAAAAAATGTACAAGGTGGTTGACTCATTTCCTTTAAACATTTCTGCTCTTATTTGGTCTCACACAGACTGTACCTGTGTAGTGGTAGCTGTATTTAATTGAGCCAGGACCAAAAGCCTTGAGAATCCCTGTCCATAGATGACTAGCATTTCTTTTGTTCCTTGTGAGGCCACAGAACTTCTCAGGGTGCGGGCTGTGGTCTTTATCTCTCACTGAATTCAGATTAAATGTTGCTCTTGCCTTGATTGCTTGAAAGACATTTCTCTTTACTCTGTGTGTTCTCTTTTGCACCTTTGCTCTAGAGTTTATCACTTTTAGTCTCTTGGGTAACATTTTTGGTGTCATGGGGCTTTTTTTTCCTATGATGTATGCACATCTGGTCCTACAGTTTTTAGTTTTGTCCATATATTCTGGAATGATACTTGTAGTGAATTTGCAGGTTGCCCCTTGCTGAGAATCCATCTTCTGGATTGTGCGATGGAGCTACAGTGCAATTAAATGATAACAGAATTTCTACCAAGGCAGATATATCCTGAAAGACAGGCTGGTCATAGGGGAAAAACATTCCTATTAAACATGCATGTACACTGTTCTCCTTATTTTCCTTTCCTGATGGTACTTAGGAAATTTGAAGGTAATTTCTTTAGTGCTTATAGTGTTATCCCTATGCTTATAATGCCTAGCCAGTGGGTCTGATTCTTGACCGATGGCAGTGGAGCTCTGTGATAGCTCAAATGTTAATGAGAAAGCTGTGCAAAGTAGAATGAGTGAAGAGGTCAGGCAGTGCCTTTGGAAAAAGGTCCCACTAGGATTTCTCCTCTTTTCCTGACTACTCTGAGGATTTGCAATGAAGTCATGTAGTTGTTGGCTGTTATGGCCTGGCAAATTTAGCCTCTGTTAGTACAGTGGCATGTCCCAGCCTGTGGGTGAGATATTTCTATAACTTTCTTTCCAAAGCTTCAGGAATTGTTTGTTCCCGTTGGCAATCCTACGCAAGCATGCCAACAGTGTGGTAGTTTCATTCCTGCAAATTCCAGCACAGGCCTCTAGACTTCAAACACAAAATAATTATTCTTCCTCCCCTCAAATCCACCAAATCTTCCAAACACTACTGAACCTCAAATCCTCAATCCTCCCTTAGTGTAGGAAGGCAGAGTATCTCATCAGTGGTGACTAAGTCCATCGTGATACACAGTTTATTCCCAGATTCTTATATTTGGAGCTCTTGAAAAATGCTATTGCTTTGGTGCACATCCCTGGTAGTGGGAATGATGGCAGCCAAACAAGCCATGTATACACCCTTGCCTTCAATGACCCTACCTAACTGCTGCCATAGTTTATTGAATCAGTGTTGCCAACAGAGCAGATCACTTGCCTCAGAGATCTTAGCCAGAGTTTGTTGGTGGTGGTGTTTCTTAGTTTGTTTGACAGAGAAATTTTGAAGACTACCTTCAAATTTGTCTAGACTGAATTTTCAAAACTTTTAATTTTGAATTAAAATAAATAAAATACATGCAATAAATCAAACTAGAATAAGTATATTAAATTTCAATTTAGTAATTCAGAATTTTTAGGAAACATGAGATCTTCCCAAAGTTTGCAATGTAGAAAACATGAGGTTTTGGTGGATATGGTGCCCTAAATCAAAGAGCATCTTGTCAGCATTTGACTTGCATGTTGCTAGAGGAACTCATATTTACTGTAGATTGAGTCTACTGCAGGACAGCTCATGTTCATTTGAACTTGTCTGGTTTGGTCTCAATAGTGCTTGGCACATTTGTAGTCACTGTTTTGGGACACCAGACATGGTGACATTTGATAAGTCAGCAAAGTGGGAACACAGTTTCTCAGCTTACTAGAGCTATGGGTCTGTCAGCAAGCACAATAATGAATGTAGCTCATGCGCTTTTATAAGCAAGGCAATCACACTCGGTTATTTTTAGCCGTTTCTACAGTTTCTTCCACTGTTGCTGTGACTGTATTTTGAGCCAAAGGATTTTAGATCTTCAGTATTCAGAGCCAGAAATTATGTCCAAAGGCTCAGCAGCGTTGGGCAGATCCTTCTTGAGACATCTTATTCAGCATTCTGTTGAGGATGACCAACAGCCAGATCCTCAAAGCTACTTTGGCAGGAAGATGCCTAAATATTTTTGTTTTCTAGGCCCTGAACTCTCTGCTTTAATGCTGTCCCTCAGTTTACAGAGGAGTTGTAGCAGGGAAGGTCTTGTGAAGATCTTCCTTAGGTAGCTGCTTTGCTCTGTGCAAATTAATATGCAACCCTCTGCTTTTCAATGTGAATTTTGGGGGGAATTTTGGATATTTATATATTTACATATAAACAATGTATGTATGTTATTGTTTATATGTAAATACGAAATGTTCCTTGCCATACTGTTCTATGCCATTTGTGCCTTAGTTATCAGGCGTGGTAACAGTTAATACTCTTGGTGGTGACTTTTTTTTCCCCCTGAGGGCTCTGTATATGATTTTGTAAGTTTTATAGTCTGCATCTGAAGAAAAAGAACTGATTTGTAGGTGAGCTGAGCTGTCAGGGAGTTGAACTTGATTCAAACTGAGGAAAAGCTACTTGTATAATATCACTGTATCTCAACACTGTTAAGTGAAGTGAGAGCTTGCCTTCGATATCCCAAATATGAGCCTTGTTTGAAGGAATGTATTTGCTCCCTGCTGCTTGTTCACTTCACATTGCCTTTCACACACAGCCCTTCCACTGGATTTTTCACGACTAATAGGTACTGTTTATACTTTTAACTGTGTGGGTTGTCCCTGTGCAGTACGTCATTAACAACAGAATTTTTTGTCAGCTTTTTCCACTCATTTAGAGTCAGGGTCAGTAGTGAAAGTTGTTAGTTTGACAGAACGGACTGTTCTCTGCAGGAATAGGGCTGTTGGAGTCGTCAAGCCTGGAAACTTCCAGACTTTTTTCTTTTCCCTACAGACTTCTAGGTGACTTCAGCAACATGCTTACATTCAAATGTTCAGTTTATACCTTCCTGCATGCTTGTTTTGCGTTGTCCACCTTAGATCTCACATTTTAGGTTGTAAATTGGTTAGATGGTCATGAACTACATGTCAGCAGAAAGAAAACCTAGTCTCATCACGGTTTTTGGGTGCTAGTTCATTAAAAACAATAGGAAAGAATATATTTGGTATCTCTTTATGGCTGGAAGATTTCTCTGAGGATAGGCAAAGGCTAGCTGTGGACTAGATGAGGAATATTTGCCTTCATGAACTTACCGCCAATAAATCTCTTTGGTTTTATTATGGCTTTAAATAGAGAGAGTTGCCTTGGGACCTGCTATTTTTTTTAGTGCCATAAGTAGCACTTTGATGGGTGGCATCTATTTCAGATATCTTGCAGATGTTGCAGGGCCAATAGGCTAATACGAAATCGTATGATACAGCCCAAAGACTGGAGAAATGATTGCTAATTTTTAACTGTGTGGATTTTGGATCAGACTTTTAACAGATACAGTGTGTTACTATTGCCTGCACCCCAATATTTGCATGGAATCTTATTTTTCAGTTGATGCCTTCTCATTCCAAATATTGCATTCCCTCCATGCTTTCTATTACTGTTCCTCCATTTACCAGAAATAAGAACAATCAATATGGTAGTGGTTCTATCCTGCATGGTCCCACACGTGTCTCTATGAGAGAGAGGGTCGGAGAGATCCTTGTTGGAGCATCTGGCGAAGGCCATGTTGCCTGAGTGGTGTGCTTCAGATTGCCGTCAAGAGGTTTCTGGGTGACTAGGTGACCCTTTGCCTTTTCAGTCAGCATTGAATCAATGCTGTTACGCAGTATGGTGCTTCAGGGCTGTGTGTTAAAATCTTCTAGTGATGATAGCATCTCCTTCATTAATGAATCTATAGTCATTAGCAGACCAGCTGCAATCTAACTAATAATTGCATTTTGTCTATCCAACTTCCCCCTCAGAATAACAATCACTGTGCTGTTTTTAATCATTAGTTCCAGGGGGCATTAGGAATCTTGCAAATAGGATCTTGCTGCAGTGCTGAGACTCCAGCTGAGTTCAGGATCTGGCCACGGCGAGACGCTTCAGTGACCTGTGGAATAAGAGTTGGAGCCTGGATTTTCTGACTTCTGATCATGGTCTCAATTGCAGAAGTGTCCATCATTTCATGCATTCTTCGTCAGGTTTTAGAACCCAGATTTAGTTGCCAATGATCACAGCACCTCTCCCTTTTCAATTTCAAGATTTTCTCCTCAAGTTGTTTTATTTTTAAATTTCATTAATTCCGTGAAAAGTTTAAGTGAATAGTCATCCAGCAATTTGCATGAATTAAATCATTTTCAAGTACTAATTAGAAAAAGTGTGAAGAGCACATTAAGTATTGAGGCAAAACATGATTTTGCTTTAAAGGAAGAAAAAACTCACAACTGCCAGCAGTTCAAAGTTTTATGGTCATTGGAAGGTTTTTGATTTTCTTATCTTGCTCTTTCCATGCTTTGGAAAAACAACAGATGCAGTTCAGTTTATGCTTTTTTGTTCAGGTTGTATCTCTAAATTGAAGTAAACAGTTGCATGACCAGAGTAAGTAGAACTCCAATGTAAAAGCTACGATCAGAAGAATGGTGTATCAGGATGCCAAAAATAAATGTGTTTGTTTAAATGGACTGTGAGGTGCTTTTTGTGTGTCTGAGAGTTTTGGAAATTTGATGCATCTCGGTCAGTCTATAGAGGTCTTATGTTTCCTGTTCAGCATAAAGGACAATATTCTGATAGCCTTCCAAATAGTAAGTCATAAAGTGCCTCCCACCTAGTTCTCTTGAGGCTAGTGGTGCTGCTATTGAGACAAAGGTGGAATAAAAAAATTTTCATTTTTTTTCCATGGGACTATTTATAAATCTATGAAAATAAAAGGTACAACGTAGCTAGTAATTCTTTTGCTCTTGCCTTAAAAAAAAATTTGTAAGTTTTTTAAGGGGCAAAAGCATCAGTTTTTAGGTACACTGACAGAGGTCAGCTACTCTACAAATTATTGCATAACTAAATTAGAAAAATGGTAATTTTCTGTTTCTCCGAAACATGCAATAGTGGCAAACTATTCTACAACTGAAGGCAGGACATCTTTACTCTAAACTGATCTAGCACGGACCAGGTCATTTAATTGTTATGTGCTGCATTCTTTCCGTCCATGAAATGGTTTAAAAATTAACCTTTGTATAGTGCTTAACAAACTGCATCTGGATTAAATATTTTGAGAAAGTTAAGACCCTTCCTTTTTCTTACTGCCATAGCGAAGCTTAAGACTTCCCTTGAGGAAACTGTTGGCCCAGCCCCCATCTTCATTTCTTTCCCAACATGTCTTTACTGCTCTCCAGTGGAAACCTTGGGAAAAATCTTATCCCTACTGAAGTCAGTGGAAATAGACTTTATTTCCTTCACTGGGGCAAGGATTTCACTCTGGAGCGAGCTTTTTTGGAAGAATTGAGAAATTAAGAAAGCTTGGAGCCACCAAGCCAAACACAAGCCATGAGATTTGTCTACAGCAATGTTTCTATATGCATTTATTTGTGATTTTTGTAAAAAAAAAAAAAATAAAATTATCAAGATGGTGTTTTTTAAATGCTTCCCCCTGCACAAGTCTGGAACACAAATCAGATATATTTAGTTTTCTGCTTTACATTTAGTGTTTGTATGTAGTTTCTGCTTTAGAGAAGGTCTTATTTTCATTCTGAGACACTCATGAGTTGCCTTGCTGCCCTTTGAGCAAAAGTCTGATCCTGCAGCTAGCTCAGTAAAAGTCACAATTCAGACAGTGAGCTTTTAAATTTCTAGGAGCAATGACCTCGGTACAGCAGCTTGAAATCTTTCAGGTAATAAATCTGACTGCTTCAGTTAGGTTCTTTTTGTTCAGAGATGAACTGGGGAGTGTATGTTCGGAGCACTTTCCTTGCCGTTGTGTCTGCATAGCCTCAGGAGTAGTAATACATCTGTGTAAATAAGATGCTTACTGACAGTATAAATTATGAAGCGGCTTCTTTTCTTGTGTATGTTGTTGAGAATACTGTTCTTACGGATGTTTTTCCTCCATTCTGTTTTTCCCTCAGCCTTTCATTATCCTAAGCTTAATGTGTCTCAGTTGATGAAATCTTCCTGGGTGAAAACAGGTACGTATCGTCTCTCTGAGTAAGTAAGAGCGCAATTATTTTTGTTAGTAGGGTAACTTGCCTACATAAATAAAGATAGCTTAGGGGTGCTGCATTTTTATGAGGTAATAACGTGCCTGAGCTGAATAAATTCTAAAGGCAAAGGCCTAGTGACCTGGAATATCTGGGAAATGTAATTCCTAGGTCTAGAATGAACTACTGCAATTCCTTGATAATGCACACAAAGTAGTTTTTGTCTATAAAGCAGTTCCTTCTTAGTGAGACAACTTACACTGTCAGGCCTAAAGTGTCTACTCTGCATGCTGTCAATATACCACATTGATTTTTAGGTTTTTATTTTAAGAGAAAATTAAAATTTTATTTGTGTGGCACTTTCTACCAAAACATGCCAGGAATAAAACAGAATGAAAACAGATACATTCCGGGTACATGAAAGAGTTTCATCACGTTCCATTGATCTCTTCCAATTCATTCACAGCAGATCCCTCTCATGCAAGTCTTCTGGATGTTTTATTCTATAATTTGCAGATACGGTTGAGCTGTCACATTTAGATGCTCAAAGGCTGTTGAGGTTGCCTGCACGCTGTAGGTCCTACCTGCTTCTTTTAAGCAGAAAGCCTGAACAGTGACCAGGCTATGCCTAGTAAACTTGCTGTTAGGGTGCAGATGCCCCACTGGATACAATTCTGTCTTCCCACAACATTTCCACCAGTAGTATAGACTTACTCTTTTTTCAGGTATCCCTGTCTCCTCTCACCACTGACCCAGTTTACTTTCTAAGCAGGAATTGCAACTTAATTTCTGAAGCCCACACAGTTTGTTTTAGAGAAGAAAAATGAAGAATTTCAGATCACATTCAGTAACGTGAGAGAAGCTACATGTGTGTATCCCACATCCAATGTCATCCTTCCTTAGAGATTTATGTTGGCTTTTTTGGTCACACCCCCACCCTCTTTTGCTCAGCCTTAGGTTTGCTTTGTCCATTGTTGCTGGAAGTTTCCTTAGATCCTGCAGTAAGAAGAGGTTCTTCCAGCTCAGAAGTCATGTTCCTTTGGGTTTTTCTAAACTTCCAGACTGTAAGATTTTGAAAGCCAACTGCAGCACCATTTTTGCTGTAGAAGAATTTTTTGTAATCCCAGTTCTTGCAGGCAGCCTGGTAAAAGCTAGTAGACTTTGGCTGGGTCAGTCCTTTCAGTCTGTATATTGTATTGTAAGGGTAATGACGCATGACATAGGAAAATGGTAGAATTTATGCACGTAAAGATGAGGTTTTTAATATCACATTACCCAGATATATGTGCGTGTATCCCAACAGTCATAAAATGTTGGGATACACAGTGTTCTCTGTAGCTGTCCCTCTCAGTTGTAGAACACAGTTCATGCTATTAAGCGTAATTCATTGGTACTGAAATTCAATACACAGGCAAGAATGGTCTTCTACTTGCTGTATGTAATAGCCTTAGGCCATTGTCTATTTATTTTGCTATTTAATTCTGAGATACTTAGTCTGTGATTGAATTTAGAAGGCAGATGCTGTTGATGTCTGTGAGAAATCATGAAAATGTTTCCTTTTTCTGACATCTGCAGTGAAAATTTTTGAACGGAAAAAGTAGTTTTAATATTTTTGTTTTTAAAATTAAAACAAAATTGTATTTAATTGATTTGATCTAATTGGATGGGATTTTATTAAGCACCACACTTTAAAAAATAAACATGAAAACACTTACTGAAAAGGGGACTTTTAAAAAATATAAACGATTTTAGTGGAGAGCCTCAGGAATGAAACCTGAATTATTTTACTGCAGTCAGCGGTGAGTTGGTTTACTATCCTTTAGGGTTGTTTAATTAGGTCATTTGAATGACTCTCACTGCATTCACTCCACTTTTACTGGATGCCGTCTCGTTAGCAAAGGTCCACACTTTTTTCATGTTTTCCTATATGTTGTTCCTCAGGGATTCCTCTCAGCATTAGCTGTGCCCCAGTGACCCAGAGTAACTGGGGTTGGGAAGTGAAGTGGGCAGGGCTACTAACCAGTTTTTTTGTGCTATGATTGTCATACTTGTTAATCTTTGTCTTATCTAGGGAAGATGCGCTTGGAATACACAGCTTCATTCATGTGCTGCTGGTCTCCTATTTTTTCTCCTTGATTCTGAACCCTTGCCCTGCCCATCTCCACCTGTGTATCACTTCTGAACACAACATTTTGGCTGAAAGTAGTTGCAGCAGGCAATTTGGACTGAATTTTCTCTTTTATTTGTTTTTAAACAATTCATTGAATGCTCATAAGTTTATGCTTTTTTAGAATTGAAACTTTCTTCAGTATCCTGGGTCTGTCTAGACTGGCTGAGATTCCAAAAATGCCCTCTGCCCTATTTTTTTTATTTTTTAAAAATTTGTTTCTTTTAGCTTTTTCCCACCCAATGTCTTCCTTTCCAACACGTAACCTCCAGCTGAACTGGGCAGTATTTCCATATGAATACAGCTGCTCTTGAATTGTCCATGAGATGTCACAGGGTGACTCAAAGCTTGTAATTGCAGTTGCAGAAAAGACACTGCAAAGTTTTACTAATTCATTTGTGTTCTTGGGTTACTTTCTCTGCAATGTAGTTCTCTTGGGTGTCGTCGACCAGCGAATTCAGGAGGAAGTGTTTCAGGCTGAGATGGAGCGGAAACTAGCTCACCTGTTAAACGAGGCTTTGGCCAGAGGGCGGATATGGAGACGAGCCAGTTTTGCAGGCAGCAACATTGTGCAGGTATTAAGAGCTCAAAGTCAGAGGAAGAAATAAAGGGGAACAAATTATTGACTAAGTTAATATTTTCTAGGTTTTGAGGTGAGAAAGATAACTCAAAAGCATGTATCATGTTTAGCTAGTTGATGATGCTTGTGTTTTGCATCTAAAATACGGTTCTTTTTGGATACCTTGTTGTCTTTAAGCTAAACATAACAAATGGAAACAACTGAGTATTTTAAATGGCTACAAAAAAAATTCTGATGGCTTCTTAAAAACTATATTGAAAGTTATTTTACCAACATCCTGTTTTAAAAACGTGCTATCTTGTCGGACTTACGTGAGGTGCCTAGCAAAAGGAGACAGGATGGTCATTGAGTCAAAAAAAGTACTCTGCTGGAACAGCTACTTCACAGTTCTCTGTGGTGTTTTGGTGGTGGTGTAGGAATATGAAATAGAATCATGTGCAGCCTGATGCAGCAGTAGAGTAGTATATTCTACCCCTTAATTGCTTATTTGTCACAGTACTCCTGGTCACAGGAATGGCTTTCAAGTAAGAATGATTAATCATGTCAAATTTTGCACACGTGGCAGCTTCTGCTATCTGGATTCCAGTGCTGCTTTATAGTTTTGTCACAGGTGGAATTATTCACATAATGTCCAGGAAGACTTGGATATTTAATTTTTAGTTTTAAATTCTCACGTGTTCTTTCTAGTCAGTTCAACCAACTGAAAGCCAAAATACTTTTTAATGCCTCATCTTCTCAAAAATTATTTTCCAGCTAGTTCATCGACAGTTGGTTTACTTCACAGATGCCCTTCTAGTAGTTCAGACCTATTATCTTTATTTAATTTAATCCTACAGTTTTTGCTACCACTTACATTTCCAGATGTTGGGATTTTCTTACTTTTGTTTTCCTGTCTCAGAAACATCTGTTTCAGTAATAGAGATTTTATTTTGTTTTTCTTCTGTGCAGCTTTGAATTGCTGTAAATAGATGTCTGCTTCAGGTCTTCTATTCCCAACACCTCTTATTGCACTTTGTTCTTTACGCCTCAGTCCCCCCTTTGCATATAAAGTAAACAAATATTCCTTATGTTGCTAGCAAAGATATCACAGCCTATAAAATGTGTACGTGTAGATTACGGTTTTACTATTTTACATAATAAAGCTCAGGTAATTTATCTTTGCATGCACAAAATTACAAGCAGGTCCTTCCTCACTAAAGAACAGTATTTCTGAAAGTGAAAATAGTGTTTTTCTTATGACTTTGTACTACTTACTGGGACATAAGATGAGGTCTGCAGCTTATGTTCCAAACAGCAGTGCTGCTCATTTATGCCACTTAATTAGTGCAAAGAGTCTGCAAACTGCTGTCTTTGGGCAGTGGAGGATTCTCTTAGTTACGGTCAACACATCATACCATCGCACATAACACAGGGCTCCTCCGGGTGCTCACAGCCAATGCTGTTAGAAAGGGTTAGCAGTGTAATAAAGGAGATGTGGAAAAAGGAAGGCTGAAGAAGATACCTTGCTGCTAGGTGTCTGTGATAGGTGTCCTGCTTTCCTGCACGAGAATGATAGGTACCATCAGGTACTATAGCTTCTTGGTAGCTTGCTTTGGCAGGATGTTCAGGTGTGTAGTAGGTGAGACAGCCTTAGAGGCTATTGTGTGCAGCTGAAGTGATGTACCTGCTAGTGGGCTCCTGAGTGGAGGATGATTTCTTTCAAGGATGCTCCCACATCAGTTGAGGATCTGGTCCATAGTCGTTTTTAGTTTTACTGCTGCTAATTCTATTCCTCATAGCTAAGTTTATAATCTGTGTTTGAAGTGTGTTGTATATATACATCTGTTTGTGTCTTCAGGAAAAGCTATTAATGTTCTTCGTGCCTTATATTCAGATTTTTCCATACATATTTCTTGCACACAAACCAGTGACTTCTAGGATAGTGAAAGTAAGAACAGAAGCTGCCAGTAACACTGAAGTGTTGGATGCTTTTATTAGCAGGATATGCATAGATCCATGAAAGACTAGACACATATTTCACTTGCACTGAGCCCATATAGACCCGAGCTTTTCCTGAGGTGAAAGATATTTATAGTGTATTGAAATGTGACATTTCTAAGCTCTGTGGAAAATTAGGACTGTGGGTCAGAAGGTGAAGCAATTATTTGTGAATGTTACTGCAGGCATATTAGTTTCCTTTCACATACTAAGAAAATAGAAGTGATACCTTGTGAGGTTTAGATTTCATTTCTAAAGGCATGTGTTAGGATCTAAGAATGTTAAAAAGTACTCTTTAAATCTAGACACGTTGAATAAGAGCTTTGGACTACCTAGGGTGCCCAAATAGCATTGCTTTCCCCTCCTGTTTGCCTATCTGTGCTGTTAACAGGTGGCTCTCCATGATAAAAGAAGAAAAAAAGCCTATAACCATTACGTAAAAAAAAAAAAAACCCTCTGAAGCCTTACACCTGACTGTAATACATGAGATAGTTCCATTCGTTTTTGTGTAATGCTCATATTAATGTTTCACAGAGCAAGTCATATATTTTTTTAATATGTGTCTGCTGTTGCTTCAAATTTAAGGCACATGTTTAATGCGGTTTGCATTGCATCTGCAGAGGCTAGGCCCTGTGCTATATTTTGTCAATAGTTTACCGTAATAACTCAATTCTCATTAATTTTTTTTAGGAATTAAATGGCTTAATTGTAGTTTAAAAATACACCAGGAGCTAATAAAAAAATAATTTTCCTTCATTTCAGCATGCTTGGTCTTTTGAACCTAATAGAAAGCGAAAAGGTGATTCTACTAAGTGACAAAAAGAACGATGTTCTGATTTAAAGAGCACGTTAAGCAGCACTGTAGTTTTAATGTGTGTGAGAAAGTAGTATCTATGAGGGGACGTAACGACTGAATTGAGCTTTTCATTAAGGCAGAGGTTCATTCTCTGGGTTTTCTACTGACAGCTTGTCTCTCTCCTGAGTGTGTAATCTGCGTAAAGGCCCAGTCTTGCTGGGAGTTTTTTAGGTTGTTTTAAATAGAGCCTTTGGGGACTGCTGCTGCCTCACCTTTTCCTCAGAGGCATTTCAGCCCTCCGACGGCCACCCCGGGCAGAGACCGGCCCCTCCGTCAGGTTGCCCACAGTCTGTTCCTACCTCTGTTTTGGCAAGCCAGTTTCTTGGCTGGCCAAGCCTCTGCAAGCCAGCAGAGGAAATTTCCTTAGTGTTGCCTTCAGTGCCCTGGCCCCCTCAGTTCACTTACCAGTCTCCCCAGCTCAGCGCAAGGAGGGTCTGCCAAAGCGGGTATGTGTCTGGTGCTATGATAACAAGTGCTGCCCTGTCCAGCCCCAGCCGGAGCACTTCAGGAGGCAGCTGGCTGCCTGCAAGCTGCACTGCCATTTCCCGTCCTGACAGGTTCCTGTGAGAGCTTTCTCAGACCCCGGGCAGGTTACGTGCGATGCCTGTTTCACACGTTTTGTTACGTTGTCTGCTGAACCGTTCAGACTGCAGTTACAGCTTGATTGAATTGCCTGGACACTAAAATTCTACTTTTAATAAGGCAGAAAGCAGAATCTTTTTTGATTGTTTTTTCTTCCTAGGGGATGAACGTAGTGGAAAAAAGGAACATAAACCTCATACATACATTTTGGAGATTGTGTGTATGCATGTTTGCTTGTTTCTAAGTAATGCTCATGCCTTAGAAAACCTGAAGCGGTTCACCCAACGATTCCTTACCCCTGACGGGGTTGCTGACTGGGACATCCCACTGGCTGACTGACACTCTGCAAATGCCTTGCGAGCTTGCCCACCACCTGGATTTCCCCGCTTTAAATTATGAACTAGATTTGGTTACCAAGGCAACTCTGTTCACTGACCTATGATACTCTCTTGAAAACACTTTTTAAATTAAATTTACTGACACCTGAACACAGTTAAGCCTTTACTCTGTGGAGGTTAAATGCACATCTAGTATCAACAAAGATGGTATCATTTATGTACACAGAAGTTGAATTAGTCTTTTCTTTTTTTTCTTTTTTTTTCTTTCATTTTCTGCCTCCCATGTATTGAAATTCTTGTATCTCTTCCTCCCTATGTCATCCCTTACTGCCAAAGTATAAATGTAAAATGCTTAAATGCTTACTTACACATGGGCCGCATTGCTGGATGCCTTGAAAGTATCATTTCTGCCTCTGCTTGCATTCTTAGCACTCTCAAGGACAAGAAACATCTCTAAAATATGAGACAAAACCAGTCTGAAGCTGCACAGAGAGTATAATTTGGAGCAAAATGGCACAAAACTTAGTATACAGAAACTGTGTAAAAAAAAATGGGCGAAGTGGCTTAATTCTATAAACAGACTTAAAAACAGTTCAGATCCCGTGTGCCATTTGCTGTGTTGCAGCAAACTCAGAGGTTAGTTTTAAATAAAAAAAGGTTTTTAGTGAACCAGGGTGACAGACATGAAAACTGAAGTACAGATACTGTCGCAATTGCTGAATTTACATACAAGTCTAGTTGTGTCTCATAGTCACCTCAAGAATACCCTGCTCAGCCATCAGCTTTCCCAGAATAGAAATCCATAACCATCTCTCCTTGGATTTTAAATTTTGTCTGCAGCTTCCCTCAGTATGGTGTGAGCACTCATTAAAATACTGTGTATTCAGAAAGAATTATTTCAGATAAAACTTATCTTAAAACAGTGAGCTTAGTTCATCAATGCCAGCCTGCACCTCCACCCTCTACTAATTTCTTCATGCTCGTTCCCTTGTTCTCTATACTGTGCCAAAATAGCTCCAGCTACTTCTTCCTATCTCTCCTCTGACTGTTCTCACCCATCCCTGTTCCTCAGCACAGGGAGCCATACACTGTTGTTTTTATTCTGTGTTAAAATTGTGTTGTTTCAGTTGTGGCAACTTGCACTGGAATCTGTCCCCTTCCCCTCTGCCCTTTCTAAAGGCAGCTATGGAGAAGTTTCTTTTTTAACCCATTCAGCCAGTTTCTGACTGTTACCCTGTATGTACAACACACATATAATTATAGTACTTTTAGGGTACTCCACAATGCCATAAAATGTGTGACAATTCAATTTAAGAATCTTCTAAATTTCTCTGATTCTGTAGCTTTGCTACACACAGAGGTTTCATGAAATCAAACGAAGGACCCATTGACTTTCAGTCCCATGTGGCCTTTCAACTCCTTTTTTCTCCATGTGATTTAAGTGCTACTTAGAAAGGGTTCATCCGTGCTGAAAGCAGATACCAGTCCATACACCCTGCTGCTCTGTGCACTGAGGCCAGGCTGTGGTGAAGGCAGCCCAGCTGAAGCAGAAATACAACGATGTGGGCATTTGTTAACTAATGATATATCTGGGTTCTGTGAAACCAGATTCAGCCTTAAAGCTGCTGAATATGTGTGTTGAAACCTTATTTATTGATACTCTTTTGTTACCTTCAGTCAGGGATCGGTTGCTCCTTAGCTGGTAGAAGAATGAATAGCGTTCAGGATGAGAACGGCATTGGTTAATGGGTCCTGTTAGCAGGTCTTGCTGTATTTCAGAAATCTGCACATTTTCCTCCTCTATTTGTAGGTGTTCTGTTTCTTACATCAAATGTGACTGATGTTGAACATTATTCTTTGCTTTCAGTTGATTTGGCCTAGACGACTTTTATGACAATTGTGCTTTCTTTTTTTTTTTCCTTTCTTCTTTTTTTTTTTTTTTTTTTTTTTATTCTATATCTTGCTGTTACCACTCCTGGGAAATACTTTTTTAGGACATGTTGAGTTGATGTCCCCAAAGACCAGAACATCATCTCTGTTGAGCCAGAATATCGCATTGCTTTCCTTCAACATGACTATTTTGTTGGAAACTAGTAAAGGAAAAATACAAAGTTTTGCTTTTGCAAACCTCAGATATGCAAACATTTGTGGGTTTGCTTTACTTTAAGCCTATGGGCAGTGTTTGAGATTCTATTATATTAAATACGTACTTCATAGTAAAGGATAATTCTGAAGGAAACTAAATGTATTGTTCTACTTGTGGCGATTCCTTCCAGAGCTCTTCAAACTCTGTTTTACATGATAGAATACCTCCTACTATTTGTTTGGCCTAATTCTAGGTTGAGCTCACCATTACATGTAAATGGTTAAACAGAGGACAGTTGTTATATATAAGATTTAATTTTACAGGAATTCAAAATTGTTTTGTGAGTCTTATATGCAATGTAGATGTTTGGTGGTTAGAGAGTATCTACAGGGCTTCCTCATAGCATGCATTCTTTTGATTATTAACATCTTCAGAAGTAGGTAGGAAGAATTGCTTCCCACAGTGTCAAAAACATTCCTTCCTGAAGGAAGGTGGATGTCAGGGGGAGCTGTTTGGAGGATGAAGGTGACTGTGCAGGTGCTTTCGCTGAGGAAGAGCAAACAGTTCTATTTGAAGCTAACAGAATATTTGCCTGTGTAGCTGCTTAACATTTGGAAAAACTGGAACAAAGAGGTGTGTGTTATGAATAAGAAAGCAAAGTCAAAGTAGGTATTTAGAGAAGGAAAAGTGCAATCACACTAATCTCTTCAGTAGCTCCTGCTAACCGACAAATGCTAAAGGCAGAGGAGACTTCCAGGGTGGCATGGTGTTGGCATCTTTAGAGTGAAAGCAGTTCTCTTCAATACTGGATCTGTACGTTGTCATGAAACGAATAGGAAAAAAAAATGGACATTTCAGGTTTGCCATAAAAATGTATTATACAAGGGATCACTTCCCTGGAAATTTTCCTTTCAGTTACAAAATAGATATTTCTGTAAATTTCCTAGGGTCTTGGAGCACTTGAGTGGTGCTTGTGTAATTAGACACCGATATATTATTCCAGCAATGCTGTCTTCCCCTGGAAGGCTTCCGATCAGAACCTTTTGTATAAGTATTATATCCTGAATAAATATCCTGAATTTTAGTTTGGAAACAAATGATTATTACTGAATATTAGCTCTGTGTATCTATGCTTGTCCAACATTGATTTAAGCTCTTCTCAGATGAGAGAACTAGCCTGTGTGTATGTTGCCTTTGCTGCATACTGTATTTTGGAGCACTACACATGGCATGTCTTCCCATCAGACTTCTCTGGATATTGACAATTTCCAAACTGTGCCAGTTCACAGCAGTTACGTGGTTAGTATAATATCACGTTCTTTGGTGAGATAGAGAGATTTTCCTTAACAGCAGTTGTATTTCTACATCATAATACAAGGTGGAATCTTTTTTATGCACTAGGGGTTGCACACAGTGGCAATTAAGACAGATACTGATGCCATCTTGGCAAAGCTGTTCCAAATGTTTCTTTTTAGATAAGTGTCCTTAAGGTCCAGGCCCTGTGAAGGGAAGGGGGAGAGAGGGTAAGGACTGAAAGACCAAATGTATGGGAGCCCCAGATAAATACAACTGAAAATGTAAAAGCTTTCCAATTTCTTCTCAGATTGTGAACGTGTCACGGTTAGTTGGTGTTGATAACCCCGTGGAGCTGATCTATTTTGTGGAGGACCAAGATGGAGAGAGACTCAGTGCTCTGAAGTGCTCAGACCTGATGAACAGAGTTGATATCCAGCGGGCTGCAATCATCCTTGGATACCGCATTGAAGGCACCGTTGCACAGCGTAAGCCCTATCAAATCCACACTGATGCCAGCAAAGAGAAACAGGAAGGGTGACATTAGCTTTGGAGACTATGGCACTGCAGTGTGCCCAGTGTTGCAGTGTTTTGTTCTTGGGATGCTGCAATTTTGACGCTCCTGAGGAAATAAATTTTAGCAGTCTTGCAGTGAGCTATATGGTGTTGCTTTGCTTCTTGAGGACTCTGCTGAGCTTGGAATTGCAACAGGGTCCTTAAGTGCAAGCCTCATTGCATTCACTTTAGTGCTTGTGCTAGGAGAATACTGTGCTAGCTAGATACCTTCTTGCCATTTTCATCTCTTTCTGCTAGTCCAGTATTTCTACACTGCTTATCTTGCCCAGGAGCTTGCACACAACTCACGATTGTGGGATGGGTGGGTGTCAGAGCGAAACGGGTGTTTCCTTTAGCTGAGTAATGGCAGTGAAGTTTAACACAAGTCACTGGTTTTTGTTTGTCTGAATTATCGTTTCTGTGAGTGAAAGATGTAGGCTAATGCTAGTTGGGGCATTTTGGAGGGTATAAGAAGAAAGAAACACTTTATTTCCTTCATTGAATATGATTGACCTTATTTTTATTTGTTTGTCCATCAGTAATCTATAAGTAATGTAATCTTTTAATAAAGATAATATAAAAGGAATGTAATCTTTTACTAGACACACAGCAGAATAAATATGACAGGTCATAGAAAGTCATAACGACTTTATTCAGGAAGCTTGGTATGTAAATTGCAATAAGGAGCGAGACAGAAGGCCTACTCAAAATTCCATGTTATGATTAGGAAAGAAACTTGAAAATATTTTAAAACAGTAACAGACGTTATCTACAATAGATCATATACAATACAACGTTGCTACGAATGCTTAATTACCTTTTCTGTTTTCTGTGCAATATGGAGGCATGAGTTACATTGTACCACAGGGTATTTTGCCAATAGAACTGGCATGTGTCTGATTTTTAAAATTCTCTGCAGAAAGAAAAGAAAGAAAATAGTAATAATGGGACCTTCTGGATGTGTTTCTAAATTTTGTCCCTCATTAAAACAGTAGTTTAAAGATAGGTCAGTAGCTCATATACGTCTGCTTAATATCTGTTAATGGACTGTAATATTGGTTAGACAGAAATGCAAAACAGTTGCAAGAATAAATTCCCTTTACAAAAAATGGTAAGTGTTGAACAAATTTAATGAAGTGTTTATAGCTTATTCTGCATGTTGAAACTTTGATGCGTCATTAGAAAGTTCTTTTAAGAGGCATAGAATTGTAGAATTTTTTCTAAATGTTTCCTATTGGAAGAAACTAGACAAAAAAAGGTTATTTTTATAACAGAAAATGTAGTATCATAAATGAGCTGTCAGATGTATAAAATATAAGAATTATAATATTTTCCTTTAATCTCTAGATTCATCATTAGAATGGCTGTTAATAAAAATGATATATAAAAATAAGATTGCATAGACATACCGTTTTTAATGTGAAAACATCATTTTAGGAAAGTGCATCAGTTTGACTAGAAGTGTGTTACTGCTGTGGTTTTTAGTCCCACATATAACCACTATGCAAAATAGAGCAAATGAAAGTTTTGTAGATTCTTCCAGTTCACTTTTTACATGCATGACCAGTTCGATTACACTTTCCAGTAGTTTTTTCATCTGTTTGGCTCGCACACTGACAATGAAACAGAGAAAGGAAAAAAAAGTAATAAAAACTGCAGAACTATACACCTTGGGGAGGAGGGTCTTACTGATTTCAAATTGACTGTGATTATTGATGGGGAAGGTAACAAAATATATAATGTATAACTAAAGAGAAGAGGCAGCTGATAATACTGCTTAAAGCAGGATACAGGCAATAAGGTTGGAAAGTCCTTCTCACCTTTGTTAGTGGTAAGTCATTTTTCTGGACCCATTTCACTATGTCAGCTCAGTTTTGGATTACGGAATGATGTGGCAGAAGTGTATTTTCATTAGTAATTTAAACACGGGTCTTCAGAAGGTAGGCCAGGACAATCGATCACCTGCCCCATGCTTCCTGAGCATGACATACATTAACTTATAAGTGGTATGACATTTCCTGTGATGTGCGGCTGGTTTCTGATAAATTCTTTAACTACCATTTACAAGAACATAAAAATACGTAACCTTGAAGTGTCCTCATTTAAAAATATATAACCACATAAAATTGCTGTCTTCTTTTTAACTTAACAGCTGTGGAGAAGCTGAAGGAGTCCACCTCAGAGTCACAGAATAGCAACCTATGGATTATTGTTGGTGTGGCAGTCCCAGTTGCTGTGGTGCTCCTGATCGTTATTATTTTATACTGGAAACTTTGTCGAACAGACAAACTGGAGTTTCAGCCAGACACGATGAGCAACATTCAGCAGCGACAGAAGGTAAAAGGGGGAGCTGTGCTGAGAGGAGCTTGAGTATTCTGAGTATAAATGAATGGGAGAGTCTAGGGAACACCTAGCATCCTTAAATAGCATGTGGAAACACAGTTTCAGAGCCTTCTGTTTTTTAAAAAAAGAAAAAAAGTCAAATGGTAGTTGAAGTCAAGAATCCCATAGTGTTTTATTTATTCTCCTAGGTATATGATACTGAGTTAGATAGGTACATCCTTCTGAAATGTGGGCACTGAGGCTGAAAGGAACCTTTCTTTATCGCTTCATTTCAAGGCTTTGGCTAGGACTGAATAAGAGGAAGTATACTGAGTGTTTAATCATTGACCTTGTTTTCTGCAGAGGGTTGAATTTTTCTTTGGAGAGCTTCTGCTAAACTAATTTGACAGCTAAACCACACCATCCGTTATACCTCATGCTGGAACTAGAATTTGCTAGAGCCTATCCTTCCTGGTCTGCTTTCTGCTGGAGCTCTTGTGTCATCATTGTGAGAGCCTGTTGCAGGACTAGAACTTTAATTAGTGGATCCACATGAGACTGCATGAGTGAGCGTGTGGGCCGGAGTGTTGGAGGACTGGGTTAGGATGGTGAAAAATTCAGTAGTCTGTCTTTTTCCTGCCCAAGACTGTAAATTAAAAAATATGTGGTCCAGGATTTTCACAAAGGATGTATTCAGTAAAAAGAGTGGAAAAGTGACTAAAGGGTTACAAATCCTACTTTCCCTTTTTACAGCTGAAGAGAACCGGTCTGTTTCTCAGAGATGCTTATTACTGACTGTACCTTCAGAGGCATTATTAAAGGCAAAATAATCTGCCTGTGCTAATCCTCTGGTACTGTAGTCATGTTCTTGTACTGTCGCCTCATGTTCAGTCATACAGTTTTCTCCATAACAAGTCTTGTCTGTACACCATGCTCTCTTTCAAGATAATTAATGATGTGAAAGATGAGAGAAGCAGAAAGCGGTTGCACTTCCAAAGCAGTCAGAACAAATCAATAGTAACTTCCACTTGTCTTGCCACTGCAGATTGAGTGTCAGAATCGAGGTCGGCAACAAGTGGTACCCTTTGATGAACTTCACCCCCTGGTACCTTGTTTCACCTGTGCTGCGGTAATATGTAACATAGATTTTGATTGAAGAAGTTCCCCACAGTAGTTTCAGCTAATTTGAGAAGGGTCATACAAAAAAGGCGAGAGGGGATCATTACCCTTGGTACACTATTTCATCACATGCATTTGCGGTACCTCTCTGCTGTCGCAAGCTTTTTGTAAGAAAGCGGTTGGGTTGACTGTAAGGCCAGAAACATCTTTCATAGTTTTACTTTCTTTTGGGAAAATGGCTCAGTTGTTTTTCTCCACTGCTTCCACAGTATTGTACATTTTAATCGTTCATGAATCGGAAGCCTTGAACTCGTTTGTATGCAAGTCTCATTTCAGTTCACCTAGGGAGCCTGTCACTTTGCCTTCTTTAGGGAAGTCACTGTAAGCAAACTAGAAAGAACCAGTAAGGACGTCTAGTCCAATCCTTGTGCCAGTGGATGGCTTATACGTTAATACTAAATGAGGTAAAGCAATAAAAAGTGTCTTAAATTTTTATCGCTTAGCAGATTAAACAACTGGCAGAGTCTACTTTGAAAACCATTTTCCTCCTTTGCCCAAGATCCAGAACAAAAGTAGTACTCTGGCTTCCTTAGTAGCAGCCTGTCTTTGGGCTTTCTTCATGTCTTCGAACAGTGGGTTGGAATTCCAGGTCAGAATAGGGCATATTTAATAAGCACTGAAGACCCCCAGACAGTCACAAGAGAGTACAAATGATTAGGGAGATTTGGTCTGGTCCTGCCCTTTAAAATTGTTTGTGTTTTTTATACTTTTTTTACAGTAATTGCCAAGAAATGATCAAAGGAGTGAAATCATGTAGTTGGGGATTTAGGTCTGTAAATAAACTCAATTTAAAAATGGACTCGGGCTCCCCCTTCCTCACCCCACCCACAATTATTTCCATTCCCGCTTCACAGAGCTTGACTTTGGTACCAAAGGAAAGTGAAGGCCTGCACTGCATCTGTAAATGGAAGTATGTTTAGGTTAAAGATCTGGGTTTTTCTCTTGGAATCAATATTTCATTGGTAAAAACCATAAAGATGCATTTATAGTGCTAGCTTTTCTCACTTCCATTAATCTTTAAAAAAATTTTCTTTTAATGTAAATATAGAAATGGAATGTATAAATATCAAAGTATTTCATTAACATATGCATGGTATATCCATACTGGAAATAAAGACAATTCTTTTCAACTATGTAATAAATCTACAATGTGTTTCGCACTTGAAAATGTGTGTTGGTTGGAAGATAGGAAACTGAGACACGCTTTTCTTTTTCAGATTAAATAGGATATCATACTGCACTGGTGGATCTCCGGAGGTAGCACCAGTCTTTTTTTACAGTGTGTTTTAATTAGCCATTTTAACATAGCAGATCAGTGGGCAGCATAATAATCTGTTAGAATTCACAGTAGCAGCTGATAGCAAATTATGTCACCTGTGACTTAAAAGCCTGGAACAGGGTTGGAAGTGGGGTGAGGGGAAAGCCTGTTTGCTTCACGCTGCTGAGGAAAGACTTTGCCACTAAAAGGCTGGTTCCTTGAAACACCAAGAGAGAGAACTTCT
Source organism: Aptenodytes patagonicus (assembly GCF_965638725.1). NCBI lineage: Eukaryota > Metazoa > Chordata > Aves > Sphenisciformes > Spheniscidae > Aptenodytes > Aptenodytes patagonicus. The sequence goes on from NC_134949.1 coordinate 64,414,933, forward strand.
GTAACGTATGGTAATGCAGATTACATAAGTAAGACATAAGTTTTGCAGGAGCTTTTTATCCTCAGTTTAGAGTCTCTTTTACAAATTTGCGTTCTTCTCTTCAGAGCAATGCTTTAAAGACACTACAAATTTTCCTGGATTCTGTGGCCCCATGTGTCATTCTAGTATCATCTTTTCTCTCTTCCTTCCTTTCACTTAATCACTTAATTCTCGTTTTAAACTCCTGCTTTTTCCTGAAATATTTTTATATGCACTCAGACAATATAATTATTTAAGTTTTAAATTTAATCTTCTGTATGTCAAGGTTTACTTTTACAGAGTAGGTGTGATTTCTGTGTTCCTATGACCACCATTAAAAGTAAGTCATAAGCTGCATACCCTCACAGTCTATCTTCTGGTGAAGCAGACCAGTACTACTATCTGTTGATAGTAAGACCCTACATGCCTTTTGGGTGTGCCTCGAGGGTATGGCTGCCCAGGTACACCTCAGTGAGGTAAAGATCACCAGGTAGTTGCGTTACGCAACAATTCAGGCATACTGGCCAGCGTATCATGCCAGCACAGCTAACCTGCTTTGGTCCCTTATCTGCTCTGTGGACACCCCTTTAGAATACTTAGGTCACAGTCCCTCACTTGTGACTGTCAATAAAAGCATATTTCCCATTTCAGCAGGCATGGCTGTGTTGAAAAATACTCAGATCCTGCGGTGACAAACCCACAGAAGTACCCAAGATTGTATCTGTATTTATGTGCCATAGCAGCCCCGAAGCTGGACTTGAGTCCAGATTTGCTGCTTGTCCCCACCCTCAAGGCCAGGTCACTCTCAAAGATAATATAGATAACAGCAAAGATAATGTTTCTTCTAAGGTGGTGACATGGGCAGGGTCAACTGTATTCAGCGAAGGCCTGTTCTGCAGATTGGGTGTACCATGCCACTCCACCAGTTTCCGTTCTCTCCTTCTGGCCTTCTAGTTTCATCACAGGATCAGTGTCTTGCAGATGGGATGGCGTAAGTGTCCTTCTTAAAAAGGCTCATAATGTTATCTTCTGCAAAGGGTAGAGAGAAAGCCTGAACTCAGACAATACTAAGGGATGTTTTACTTCTGGGTAGTCTCAGAAGTCTGCTACTGAAGTGAATATGAATACAAAGATAAATACATAGGAGAGAAAACTGACGCTAACAAAACCAGGTTCGAAGATAAAGTAATAAAAAAAAAAAAGGACCTTGAAGAGACTGATTAGCTAATCCATCCCTCTGCCTCAAAGCAGGATTAATAATACCTGAAAAATATTGTTACCTTTTTCATTCTGGAGATTAGATGGGAAAACGTGCTTAGATCGAAGTTATTTGGACCCTTTTTAAACTGGGAGCTAAGGAAGCAGGTCAGAGCAGTGAATTTCTATGCAAGATTCATTGGTCTGTGCAAGGATAATTCTTTTCAAGATATGGAACTAAGATACTTAAAAGGCACATCAAGTATTCATGACTTGTTCTGTAAGCCGTAGCATCCTACTGGAAATTCACCTTGATGTGATCTGGGTTGTTGCGCTGGATAAAGATGTCTTTGCCTTTGGAAGTAAAAAAAAATGCCTAAGTGGCATTTTAAAATTACAGGATTCTCTCTCTTGCCGTTGCCTATATCCACCGCAACATTGTCCAAACCTGAGCTTTTTTTCTTGCAAAAAAAAAAGCTGTGCCTTTTGTGGGAAATGGAATTTTTGCCATGGGTTGTTTTTCTTCTTCATGAAAAAATGGATAAATGTCTTTAATGCCCAAACCATCATTCTGCTCTGTACTGGAGTATTGAAATTTTTGTGTGAAAACACCTTCAACCCCTTTCCTCTTCCCCAGAGAGCAAAAAAGCCATTCTGTATATTATCTGTAATGCAAACAGAGTTGGCAATATTATTTCTTTCTCTGTGGACATCCAAAAATTAAAATGGAACCTGGTTCACTAGGGATTTCACTTTCCCTGCTGTGTACAAGCGTTTGGAGGAAAAAAAAGTCAAATCCTTTGCTAGGACTTTTCCGAGGTAGTTTCAGCTCTAGGCAGTTATTCATGGGAAGGCTCCCCACCCTAATGACAAGAATCTCACACCTGTGGACAAGCTCATTGATGGTTTATTTAGAAGGTCTTGGATGTTCTCCTGTAAATGCTGGGCATGCTGAAGTCATTGCCCTTTGCAACGCTAACTTGGACCGAGTTGCTTACTCAGCTCCTAGTTTTTCCAAGGCCACATCCTAAAACCCTAGGGGGAAAAAGCCTACTTCTCCAGCCAGCAGTTGCTCCTCTGTGGGGCCCTCTGCATGCCACTGGTTCTTAAAAGGCTGAACACATCTCTCCAGCTCAGTGCCCCTCCTGTGTGTTCACATGTGGGAGAGGTGGGGTGGCTCAGTCCCCATGAAGCCTAGGACAAAGCGTACAGTACCCCACCTTCTCCTTGAGCCGTAGCACAGATAGTGTCAGAGCTGGAGGGCTGCCAATCTGCATCGTGTGCCAGCAAACCTCAGCTAATGTGTAATCACCTGGGGACCGTTACCAGCCCTTGCGTGTCTGCTCTAATCTGTGCTGCTTCTGACAGCCAGCCAGACCTCCGTGTGTCACTCACGGTTACAGGTAATGAGTCATGCATTCTGTAAGATGTCTGAGAGAGGCTTGTGTGGATTTTTATTTTTCCCTCCAAGCAGGGACATCTGATACCTGAATCTCATGTGTCAGGTGTAACTTTACACCTCTGAATTGAGAGTTTTGCTTATTATTGTGTATTCAGTAGACTACCTCTTGGATGTTCCCAGGATCAAAGAGGCCAGCCCTGCTGGAGGCTAAATAGTAGGCTTCTGCTCCTGGTATAAAGAATTCTTGTGATGTTTTGACATCCTGTAATGCTTTTGTTCATCTGTATAATGTAGAGGCAACAGCTCTGCATTGCAGAACAATTCTAGTCAAAAGAGACTCATGTTAAGAAAGGCAGCTGACACCAGTCTTAATAAAAACTACTTGAAAACTGACATGAGTTTCTGCAAGAGATTCATGTCTGTGCTTACTGTTTGCATAACAAGTATCATTCATTTCTAATAGCAGCCTTAACTAACTATCCAAATTGTTGTCTTTTTGGAATTGGCATACAGGTTCTGCTGCTTCAGAGTCAATAGCTGGATTCTAAAAAGGAACACATTATTCAACATCTTAATTACTTCTCAACAGTACATTTCTCTGACAGCAATTCCTCTGCAAGAGCTCTTTTGTGGGAACTCTTCTTCTGTAATGAGGATTAACTATTCACAAATTGTAGAAATAAAATACCACACTTAGATATACTGCTTATACCAATAGACATGAAAAGTAAAATGTCTCCATCTGCTTTTTTTACAAACATTTGAGTAGCTGTCTTGAGGTCAGACCAAAAGACCAGCTAGTCCAGGTGCCAAAAGCAAAAGCCTGTAGAAGGGGAGAAGAACAGGGCAAGTACATGTGATGTTTTGCCTTGAGTAACTCTTCAGCCTCCAGTTATTTGAGGCTAAGGGACTTTCTCTAGAAGTTGTGATACTTAGCAACCCTCAACAATTTCTCTTCCATGAATTTGTCTGGTCCTTCTAAACCCATCTGAGCTGCTGACAGGGATTTCCACAGCATGTTATATGAAGAACCACGTCACCTGGTTTCATGTTGCTTTTACCCTGCCACCTCCTTGTTTTCTGTGATGGCCCCTAGTCCTTGTATTGGAGGGGACAGTGAACAGCTGATTCCTAGGCACTTGCTCCTTGCCAGCCTTGACTTTACAGATCTCTGTCATATTCCCATCTCCATCATCTCTTTTTCCAGACAGAGGAGTCCCAGTTTTCTTATCCATTCTTTTGAACTGCCCTTTGAACCAACTGTGCTAGCCTTTGAAAAGGCTAGAACATTTTCTAATTCTTTTCCATCCTTTTTGAGAGGGAGAGACTAGAACTGCATGTGCTATTCAAAATGTAGGTGACCCATGGATTTAGAGTGACATTTATATAGTGGCTACTCTTTGAAAAGGTGTTAAACAAAAAGAAAAAGAATCCATTTTCAAAATACGGATAAACTTTATACCATTGTCGTGGTTTAACCCCAGTCAGCAACCAAACACCACGCAGCTGCTCACTCACCTTCCCCCCCAGTGGAATGGGGGAGAGAATCAGAAGAGCAAAAGAAAGAAAACTCATGGGTTGAGATAAGAACGGCTTAATAATGATAATAATAATAATTGTAATGAAAAGGAAAACAACAACAGAGAGAGAGGAACAAAACCCAGGAAAAACAAGTGATGCAACCGCTCACCACCCACCAACCGATGCCCAGCCAGTCCCTGAGCAGCGAACACTGCCCCCCGGCAAACTCCCCCCAGCTTATATACGAAGCATGATGTCACATGGTATGGAATATACCTTTGGCCAGTGTGGGTCAGCTGTCCTGGCTGTGCCCCCTCCCAGCTTCTTGTGCACCTCCTTGCCGGCAGAGCATGGGAAGCTGAAAAGTCCTTGATTTTATTGTTGCTAAGCAGTGTTTATACTAAAACATCGGTGTGTTATCACATTATTCTCATGCTAAATGCAAAACACAGCACTATACCAGCTACTAGGATGAAAATTAACTCTTATCCCAGCCGAAACCAGGACAACCATCTTAAACATAATAGACCACTGAGACTAGATTTATACTGGGGAAATAAATTCTGTCTTTCCTAACAAAAGCTGATAAAGAGTTTACTGTACAGTTTAGCTATTTTGGGAACAAGGAAACGGGCCAATATCAAATCACTGTTGCCTAAGGTTTTAATGTTGCTACTCACTTGTAGCTTCATTTCAGCAAGCAGATTATTTCTGCAGTATATATGAATGCACTTTCTTTCTGTGTGCATTAAACCCTTTTTAGATATATAAATGTCTGAGTCACTGAGCCCAACAAAATACCAGCACAAAAATAAATGAAAATTGCTGACCTATGCTCTACCTTAGAAGTCTTACTTTTCTCATCATTTGCGAAGAGGAAGTGTTTCTGGACTGTGTTGTGTATGTGCTCTGTCCAGATGGTGAGAGCCATGTTATGAATGTATTCTTTTGCTTCACAAGTTGAGAAGAGAGTTTCCTTAATTTATAATTTTTTGATGCGTTGTGCTACCTCTCTTAGAGGTTACAGTTGATGTCAGTGTTGTGTACGTGGCCTTGGAGGAATAATTGTTTGACATAACTTATGGACAGAAGACTGGTGGAACTGAGACACAGCGGTGACCTGTCTATCCTATAAAGCTGGTAATCTTTTTCTAATTTACTCCTGACACTTTCATCCAACCAGTGTGCAGAGGAACCTCACCAAACCGTGATTAAGATAGTATCCGCCCTGCAGCATTTCTGTCTGAGAAGGAAGGCTAAAAGTGTGTATGATTCAGGCACAAGATTCTGCCTGTTACAGCAGTTATCCCAGCAGCCTGTGGGCATAGATGTACTCAGAGTTATGGGCTTTCAACAACATGATCCCTCTTATATTTTGTGAAATTTACTGAGCTGTCACAGTAATATTAGTGTGGCAGGAAGAAAAGCACAAAGGAGAAGAAGAGGGATGATGAAAATCCGCGAGAAGAATTTGTCTTAAGAAAATATTTCAGAACAGGTGTCTTGAGAATTTCAGGCTTTATAAAGTTTTATAAGTTTGGGGGTTTCTTTATTTGTTTTTAATCCAACTCCAGGAGCAAAATTCCTGAGGTGGTATTTTTTGTGGGATTCCTGCTTTACTTACTCTCTGTATGGCAGTAAACCAGAGTTTTGACTTTTCAGAGGAGGGAAGGAGGACCAGAGGCTGTACGCTAGCTTGTTCTGGTTTTCCATGCCAGCACTGGCTATACCGTGTGCTACTTTTCCCCATCTTGATGGTAGAAACCCATGCGACTATTAAGCATGTTTCTTCTCCACGAGGACATGTTTGCTCAACTGTTTTACCTGTTCCCAGTAACAGTGATAGTTGACAGAAGTGCTGTTGTGATGACAAACATGAGATGTAACTTGTGTGAAGAGGTACTTGGTCCGAGATGAGAAAATGGGCAGCATTTTGTACATACAACCCCTTTTTTGGCCCTCAGATCTCAAAATCCTGCTTCTTTTTGAGATGGGGCTTGTCATAGAGGGTACAGGCTGTAACACAGCTGTAATGGAAGGGTGATGGCATCCCACCTAAGAGGCAATATAGTGAACTGGCATTGCACATACACTTCTTTTTACATACCTACACGGTTATCAAGTGAAGGTATTTAAATGGAATTAGAGACCTTTTTTGGTTTGGTGCTTAAAAACATTTCTTAAACCAGCAGCAGTGAAGCATCCCTCTGCACATTTGTCAGTGATGCTTAGTATATTTTTTTGAAGTAGGCCGGGAAAGAGTTTGTGCTGACGGCATAAGTTGGTTGCATCATATCCCATTTCATAGGGAAATTGTGTCAATGGCACAAAAGGATCTTGAGAAATACAGATGGGTCTTTTTTCAGTATTTTGAGGGAGGCTATGGAGATGGAACTCTGCTTCTATGTGATCTACTAATACGCTTTTTTCATCAACAAAGGTTTCTTGTGTCTTAACTCAGATACGTGTTATTGTTCTTGAATGGCATGTATAATTTGTATGCATACTTTACAGGCAGTCCCTGACTATGATCCCAAAGAGTTTTATGTTGAAGGAGAGCAATGTAAACAAAAATACAGAGGGTGTACTTATGTGCGTAAGGGGTGGGAATGATATTAGAATGAGCTGAATAGGAAAATGAGACTGAGAAAGGTGAACATGCCTTGGTACTTCTAAAGTTTTATTTATTGGTAGATTGGTAGGTGTTTTAAATATCGCATGGAACAGTCACTGCAAACAATATGGATGAATGATCCTTGTGGGAGGAAGAAGTAGGTGACATCTTGGATGGGATAGTAGAAGCATGGTGAAAAAAAAAGAGTTAAAATTAAGAAGACCCTAGCAAGCACGCTAGCAGCTGCAAATAATTGTGCTTACTGGTACATCATGAGAGTAATGCAGTGAATTTGCACTACCCTATGCTATGGTGCCCTGGGAATACAGAGAAGGGTTTGGTGGTGTGAATCTCAGATCGTGGAAGGCAGTTTGCAATGTTTAATAGCTTTAAGCCACCCTAAATCAGACGGACTTATATCTTCAACCTACATTAATTTTAAGAACACTGATTCTCATTGCCTTGCTGCATTTAAACTAGTAGACTTGAAAACTTTTTTTTTCTGTAAAATTTCTTTATCCCGTCATTTTTGTAGCATTCCACGTGCTAGCATGTTAGTAAGGTTATAAGTCAGCAGAACTTCTTTACAGGGTTTCCTGTCCTGTTCATAGATTGTGTACCAACACTAAAGTATTACTTTTGAAATCATGCTTAGCTCCTTTGTTTCCTTAGAAATGTATCTTAACAGCCTCTTCTCAATGAGTCTAGCTCTACAAGGAACAAGGCAGGACTGTGGTATAAAATCAATAGAAAATTGTCTTAATGCATTATTCTTCATATTATGTCCAAATTCAAATGCCACTTGTAGGAACTACAGGAAGAATACTGAGTAAGTGTATTTCTTCTCTTCTGCTTTCTGCTGAAATTATTCACTGACCTGTGTGTGCAGTATTTGCTTTCTTGAAGAAACAGATTTTTGACATTCCTGGTGTGTCTCTGCATCTAACAAAAGAATATATTGGCAACCATGTTATATTTATGTGACTTGAACAGTACTGAAACTATTAGCTGCTTTCATGGAGTAAGTCTTGACCGAGGTGCACAGACTTTGTAGGCCTCTGTGGAAATGATATGATTTTTCTACAAATTGAGCTTCAGATACTTTTTTTTTTTTTTCATTCAGTATGTAACAGTAGAATTAAAGCACTGTCTTGACTTACCAATTTGAAATCATCTTCCCCTTAGATTTCAGCAGGTTCTGCATTTGTATAATAATACAATGCCTTACGAATGCAGTAGTTTAGACATGTTCATTTTGGTGGTAAGCTTCAGAGTAGTTTATCTTTTCCCTTTCGCAAATATAGAAAGATAAAACAAATGAAAACCTTCTCTAACAACTTACATTTAAAACAAGAAACCTTTGCTAATACTGGTTTTGTGCAGTCTTAGGTAAAGGCACTTGAGGCTGATAAAAAGAGGCTCAGTTTCAGCACCTGAACAAGTAGCGGTATCAGCACAAATGTTCTCTTAAAAGAGATTGTATTCTTTCCTTGGTGGTGGTTAATTTATGAATAGTAGATGACAGATCCACACATGGTATTCTGGCCACCTGTCCTAAGATGAGCAGAGGTCATCCAATCTGTTACACCATATAACTTGATATTAAGAAAAGGAAGAATGCAGCAGGTGGCACACAGAAATTCGTAAGAAAATGTAGGAAAGCTCTTCAGTCTGGAACAACACTATTCATTCGTTCCACTCAGTCTCAGTGATCTGACCATCTAGTCTTGCAGAAAGCAGAGTTGTGTTTCAGTATCCTTCAGACACTTTTCACTGAAAATGTAGATTTTTTTTTTTTTTTTTAGTATCAGTTCTCAGTTAAAGTCATAATGTTGCCATGGTCTAGGAGGTGAAGTATCAGAAGTGTAGATTTTTTTTTTTTTTTTTTAAGAAAATAAAGTGGGTTTCTGCCAGCTTTGTTTCTGCAGTAGTAATCATATTAGTATTACTATTTCGCAAATAACAGGTATTATTTTTAGTAAGTCGTTTTATCAATTTTTTCATTGAGGACCATCTTTTCATGGTCCCCTGGCCATTTTCAGTGGCCTTGAAAGGTCATGAACAGTCAGATATGTTTTTTATATATGTATTTTCACATTATATTTTTTAATCATGGTTTTTCATTCATATGCGCAAACATGCATGTACGCACATGCATACAGTCTCTCATACCGTTCATATATTGGCTGGAGCTGGTACTGCCAACTTAAGCTTTTTTAGCAGGAGATATCTAGAAATGTTATTATTTGGCTGTACAAAACTCTGCAAGATTTGAATCATTCAGGTCGAAGTTTTCCATTCAAGTTTCAGTTTTATACTGAATCTTTTTTTAAGATGATAAGAACAGCTTGTTCTTTCAAAGAACGAGGTTAAGAAAAAATAGAGTGCTCTGTCCAAATTTTAAAAATCATTTTGGAGAAGCTCTAGGGCATATTCTCAGCCTTTGGGGCTGCAGGGTGGGGAAGGAAAGGAAACAGGACCAGAAGGTTTTTCTGTGTGAGGGAAATGCTTTTGCTGATTCTGTGGGGAATTGCCCATGTCTAAGTTTTAAACCTTTGGGAAAATGTTTGCATGTGATTGACAGAGACTTGTTAGAGGTTTACCAGTTAAATTCTCATAGGTTTACACCTGTTCTGCACATATAAGCTCTGTAGAGCTGTACCTTCAAAGCTGAGAGGGTTTTTTCTCTGTTGCTGTACACAGAGGTTGTTATGAGGCCAGGTAAAGGAATAAGGAGCAATGAGCCTCGGGTTCTTGGATAGCGTAAACTGGAACGGGCAGCTGGCAGGCAGAGGGAGAGAGGGGCAAGAGGGCAGGATGGAGGGACTGGTTCTGCCTGGCAAGGAAGAGTAAGACCAGATGAGGAGTTTACCTGGCTGCAACTTCAGGAAAATAGAGCCACATGTTCTGTGGTGCCTGGGGTGAGTGCTTCTTGAGGCCTGGGATGGTGATACCTGAGACTTGCCAGTCCTCTGTTGCCACAAGCGTCCATGAAATCCATTGGCAAAGTCTCAGCCACCCTAGCTGCAGACGTGCATAAAAGAATACATCCTTTCTTTTCTTACATCCCCTCCTTCTTTCACTGTGTGTTTGCCAACTTCTGCATGAAATGAGATGGGTATCCTGGTTCTACAAATAACATTCTTACTTTCTACCCAACTTTGACTAATAGCAGAAGGCTGGGATCCAGCAGGGTGGGAGAGAGAAAGAAGGTTCCTATGGAAGAAATGAATTTATGATTTTGTAACTCAAGACTCTATTGCAATGCCTATGCATGAGAGGATCCAGTTGTGATTGTTCAGACAATCTTAACTGTGCCATTTCTTATAGTGTGAGTGCTTGTCTTTGCAATACTAACAGTCTTTTAATTCAGCTTCTGTGTGGTCTGTCTGCAGATAAACATTTGTGCATACATATGCTGTGGTGTATGTACATGTACACATAAATATATCTGTTTCCGTAACTGTGCTTAGATGAAAGGTTATGTTAGACTGCAGCTAGGAATAAGACTATTCAAAGTTAAAAGATTAAAAATTTATATTTTTGCATGTTGCTTTACTCCCCAGAGGGTTTACAAACCCAGTATGTTAGAGTTAACTCTAAGGTATATGTTGAAATGCATGCTTCAGACATGCAGCAATCTTAATAAAACCATACTAGTAATTCCAATATTGCTAGAATGTTTGTCTCTTTAGTTGTCCTTGCCCATTCCACCCATCACACTATTCAAAAAGGAGCAGTAACTTTGCAGGTCAGGTCAAGGGTGCTTATGAAGGGGTAGAGCACCACCAAATTTTTTTGTGAAATAGTTGTGCCCAGCACATGGTGAAGACTCTCATCATCTTTGGAGCAAAGGGGGCTGGAGGCAAGGGAGGGGAATGTAGTGAACTAGAGGAAGCGATCATCAGGGATCAGCAGCAGGGCTGTATAGGCATGAGGGTGGAGCATGAAAGGGTTCGAAGAAGGGAAACCACTGAAGGGCTTCAAAGGAAGAGCGTCGCACGCAGGAATATCTTCAAAGAGAATAGACGTAATGTCAAATGGATCAGAGGTGGAGGTGCGGTAACTAAGAGGAGTTTCAGTAATCAAAGTGCTGCAAGCCATCATGATAATTCTGGCAGCAGAAGTGAAAAGTGCCTCCTTAGAAGTATTTTTTTTGGGGGAAAAAAAGGCATGGAGATTTGGGGTGTTTTTTTAAGCAAGCAAGATCCTGAAGACAACATTTCAACTATGAAGGGGGGGAAGTTTCAGGAAGGTTCACTAGGTGGCTGTGACTCAAAAAATAAACAGTTACACCTTCACCTGGTCTAGCTCAGCAGTGCCTTTTTGAATCAGTAGTTGCAGCCATTTACATAAATTCAATAATTGAATCACCCATAATGCTGAATTGAAGGGACTGTTGTAAAGCCCCAGAAAAATGGAGTGTAGTGGAAGACATCCAGATCTGTTCAAATAATAAGCTTACTCATTTTGTGAGAAGAGGACCCTGAAACCTCAACCGTTGAGATAGCTCTTGGATTTTACAGGAGAGCTTTTATTGCCATCTACTGGTCTAAATAGGCAGTTTGCTCTACTACAACATCCTTTCTAAGAACCATTTGGAAAATGTTTGCTTACTAAGAAAATATTTTGAAGAGATTGTTTCAGAATATTCCTTAGGCAAGCTTATCTTTGGCATGATATCAGACGAGTCTGTTTATAGTTAGCTATGTTGGCATGCCAAGCTTTATGAAAGGGGGTTCATTTAAACATCTGGAACCTGACGCACCCATAAACACACTCCAACACATGCTTCACTTTGCAGGAAATCAGCTCTAGGAACACACAGAGGGTTTTGTACGTGTGCTGTGCAGTGGGTATGTGTGCATGCACTTTGAAAACTGGAGTTGTCAACATTTCTTTCTACTTTTGACTTCCAAACTACATAAAATTGAGCGGGACTTGAAGAAAAACTTTCTCTTGATTAGTTCTTCAGAATTTCTAATGACTCCAAAGCCCCAAAAAATCAGCAGGAGAGCTTGAAACTTGGAGGCTTGATTAAATTAAGTCTGAATCAAGTCATTGACAAGGTGAGATTAGCTTTTTTATAAATAGTTTATAAATACAGTTATAAAACTGCAAGGGCCAGTTCTGTGTCTTTCTCAAGCAAGACACCCATTGAATCCATAATCCCTTAATAAGATCTCTAGGATAAGTATCTAATTTCTCTAAACTCCAAAGCCTTTTGTATATTTTTCTGTCTATTCAGTATGAAATTCCTACGAGGTAGATTTTCAGTTCTTTTCTGGAGGCATCCATGCTGGCTGAAAAGCCATTGCTAGGCTGCCATATAACTCAGATCTGCAGAACGTTTATCTTTCATCAGATGAACTAGGTGTTTGTACAAGCACTCCCTGACTCCTGCAGATTTGGGGAGCTCAAAAGGGGGAAGATCAGCAGTGACATTATTCAAATTATTTAAACTCACCTCACTCATTTTGACTGAAAAAAATGGAAGGATGACCTGGCAATAGTTACCATTTCAGTCAGTACAAAGGTGTCTATGGCCTTGCACCCATAAGTACGCAAAAAGCTCCTCACACAATGATTAAATCTGAAGAAATAGCTGGAAAAAGATGTAGCAGCAACAGAAGGCTATTTTTTTAACTAGATTTGCTGATTTGGAGTTTTAAACTGTGTGTCATTATACTGAAGTAAGATGACAGAATTGTGGGGGGTTTATTTTTCTTTTCCCTGCAGCGCTCATGTTCATTCCTGAGACTACCATAGCCTGATCATCCTCCTAGTGGCCATTGTTTGCAGATCTTAACCAAAGCCTTTGTACTCATTGTCACTCATGGTTCCTATTTTTTGTCTTTGTTCTTCTCTCGCAGCTACAAGCCCCCAGTGTGAAAGGCTTTGATTTTGCAAAGCAGCATCTGGGCCAGCACAATAAAGATGATGTCCTGATTATCCATGAGCCAGCTCCTTTACCAGGACCTATTAAGGATACTACCCCATCTGAAAACGGAGATGTGCCCAGCCCCAAATCCAAGACTTCCTCAAAGCCTTCAAAGACTGTTCGACACAGAGGGAGGTCAGTTCACAGAGATAAAACAAATTGTAGTAGGTGACAGTTTATTAATGGCTGGCTATTACTGTATTTTTAGGGCAATTTCAGTGGAAAGAACTGTTCCAGAGCTCTGGGACTTGCGTTTTCTAGTGGGCCATCAGAGTTACACCTCGCTACTCAATAGTACAATGTTGTAAGGATTTAGTGTCCATTTTTCTCTTAAAGGCAACATTCCCAGTTAAGAGTGGTATTTAAGACACTACTGGGTTGGCTGGAGTCAAGTCATTGCTTGTTTAGTGGAAACACCAAGTGTATGTTTTCTGATGTATTCTCTTTGTAGTGATCTCTGGCTACCACGGCAACGGGTGGTTAAAAACAAGTGAAAACCATTGACAAATAGCAGTGTGTTTCAATAATATTAGTAGTGATCAATACATGTATGATAAGATATAAGATATTATGTATCCTTATAAGTAAGATAAGGAATTTCCAGCAATAAGTGGTATCTCCAAAATTCAGGGAAGATGCATGAGTGTTTTTATTTGTGGTTATCTGGTTGCTTTCATAGCAAACCAGCTTTGGTCAGGAAAAGGAGTGATGATTTACAGCTGTGCAAGTGGAGAAGTGTCTGTCAGCCTTCAGCAGTAATTTCCTAACCTTTTCCAATAATCAAATAATGTGAATGTGTCTTGCTGGAAAGGATTGTGTTTGTAGGATAGGCGCTGTAACCGAGCTATGTAGTAAAGAAGGATCTGTGCATTAAAAAAAAAAAAGGGATAAGTGGGAAGGCAATAGGTGGGAAAAAAACGGAGCCCTGAGGAGAGGAGTGCTATGATGAGTCACAAACAGCTCCTCACTGCGGAGTTCCTCTGTGCTCCACTTCCCAGTAACTCTTCTTCCTCTCCCTCCTTCTCATATTTTTCCACTCCTTTGTCTCCAGCTCTGCATCCCCTGTGCTTTTACCTATGTGCTATTGCATGGTGGGAGAAAAAAAAAAACAAGCAAGGGCAGAGTTGAATGAGCTTAGAAAGAAACTAACGGTGGTTCTTCCTGAGCTGCAGGTCTCTGAGACACAGCTTGCTCCTCTGCTCAACCTTCTGTGCTTCCTCTAAAGCCCCAGTTGTCCTAAGGTACTTGCTTCATCTTCCCCACGTGGGCTTTGTACAGCTCAGTTTCCACTTTCCCAGATGCTGAGTCTGTCTTCCTAACTCCCTATGGGCCTTGCAAGTAGTAGACTACCAGTGGTACAGTGGAAGGTGGGCAAAATTGCAAAATAATGGAAGAAAAATTAGCTAACTCGTTTTGGTGTAGCTTACATAAATTAAAACAAATTAATATAAATCAGAAGGACAAGCGTTTCTGTGTTTCTTTTAAAAAGTTCAAAAGTGACCTAAGACAGAGATGATACTTAAGGGGAGGAGAAGGTATCCATATTCACATGCACATCAGTATAAGAAAGAAATTTAAACTTGAGGCTGTTACTGTATTTCTTCTAGAATAATTCAGAAAATAAAGCGGGACAATTTTCAGAAGCCAACATTTTAATGCTTCCCCTGAAGACAATAATGAAGCGTTGATCAAATTTGGAACAAAGATATTTCCTTTTTTAATAGCATCTAAATTCAATCACTTCAAAATGTTTTCGAAACAGAATTTCCCTCCTCTCCCTCATCCTCCCTTAAGAGCAAATCTCCTTTTAGGCTTAACTATGGAGATGTTCCCATCATCTCCCTAACATGCTGACATGCCCACGTCAGCTTGAGATTTAAAACATTTATTCCCTGAGGCAGAAGTTGAAATGTGAAATGATAGTATAGTGTGTTGTGTTGGTTTTAGCTGTTTTCTGTTTTGTGAGGAAATACAGAACTGGGCTCATCACAGTGCAATTCAGGACTGTATGTTGCATGCCAGGAAATATAGTTGTGATTTGAGTACATGTTCTGTATCTGTAAAAAACAACAAACAAGGAAAACAACCGAGTTCTGAAAGCACAACATCTCTAGGCTCCGGCTGAGAGTTGGACCTGTTGTTTTGGCTTGAGAGGATACAACTGCATATTCCTCAGCACTTATAAAGAATGACTGATGTTGACTCAGCACTATTTATGTTCCTATAATTTACTTAATGATAATTTAGATAGACTGAGGAAAGAGTATGAAGGAATACAAAGCACAATGAGGTGAAACAGAAAGTCAGTAGCAGATCTGGAAACAGAACTCCAGCCTTATACTCTGCTGAACCAAGACAAAAGTGATGGAGATGATAGTTCTGCCCACCCTCTCCACCTTAGAAAAGAGGAAAAGATGCAATGGTGCAGATCTGTAAGCTCATTGAGAACCAGTTCTCCTTTTTTCCCTGCTAATTTTTTTTTTTTTTATTGGGATGTGACCTATTAGTATTACAGTCCTGCAGAAAAGAATGAAAGACAGAGTTCAATTAACAGTGCATTGTTCAGGGAGGAGAAAAAGGGGAGTTAAATTTGGAACATTGCCTGCTGCAACGAGTAGGTTTAACTTTCAATGAATTTGTCTGGCTGGGTATAGTTATCTTAGCCTGCATGCTCTAGACAGGTTGATGTTTAGCCAAGAGCCTCAGTAACTAGTTCAGATATCCATCTAGCCCAAGCAAATCTTGCACTTAACAAGGTTAATGCACAGACACGTGCACACTTTCAGTGATTAACTCCCTGCAGGAATAGAATATGAATGTTCACAAGATAAAATGGTCACTAGAGACGCTATCACAAAGGCTGATCCCATATGAAAAGACAGGCTTTGGTGTCAGCTGGGCAGTGGTGTATGCCCTATATTTTTGCTATTTTTATACTTTCTGAATAATTTTACAGCTGAAGTATTCTGTTGGGGAAAATCACAGTATTTATATTTTTCCCGTAATCGCCCACAAAAATTATGAACACTGAGATTGTAATTTGTAGGTAACAAATGTTTTTAAGAATCTCATGACTGCATGGGATAAATACATAAAAGTAGCATTTTTGAATGGGCCTACGTTTAACTAGTCAGGAAAATATTCACATGGACTTGTAATGTTAGCAAGAAAACATGGAAGTTAGCAAGTCTGAATATTAGACTAATTACCTGTATGGGTTTCTTATTTCTAATATAATTCTTTTCTGTCTGAAAAGTAAACTGCTACTTATGAATGCGGAGTTTTTTTCTTGAAGTGCATTTTAAAGGAAAGATTAGTTAATAATCTTTTCACATGTGATTCCTATTGCAGTCAGTTTTCACACGCAACAGTAACATCATGGCAATGAATATCTAACTGATAATTTATTATAAATTTACTTATAAACAGAGGAAGATATTAGCAGTCTTCACAAAATACTTTAGCACAGGATTCTTTGCATGTGAGAACTGTGCCCCTTTGCAAACTTATGTTACATGTTGGTTTGGGGTTTTTTTTAATGTTTGTGGCAGAGTTTCGCCATCAGACGCTGACTCCACAGCAAGTGAACAATCCAGCGGGAGAGAGACAGGAGAAGAAACTGCAAGACCATCAACTGTTGCAAACGAGGGCAAACCACGCAGAGCAGTGAAGAAAGGTTTGTTACTTTTTTTTCCTTGTGTGCACTAGCAGTGCTTAACTCAGGTTGAAAAGTTACTCTGGTGCTGTAACTTTTCCAAACTCATCTTTGGCTGTTGATTTTTCTGGTTTGTGTCACAGAAAATTTTCTTTCTCTCCTTTTTGGTTTAGTTTTTTCTGTTGAAACTGAAGATCTACACATTCCTTTCATTCCAGCAAGCTTTTGAAACTAATGGCTTAGCAGGGATGAATCTTCCCTCCTTTTCTCTCCCACACACCCCTGGCAAACCTCTTTCCATTTAGGCCTAATTGTGGCTCTTGTGGTAGCAGTCTTGCAGACAGTTACATGGGCAGTAGAGGTCACAGCAGGACTTGATACAGCATGGGTATAGGTCTGTAACTGTAACTTCAAAAAAATGAGATTAAAGAAAAGAGACCAGAGAGGTAAAAGTTTTACAAATAAGTTCTAATTCAGAAATCAAAAATGCCTTCATGATTGTGCTTTAGAAAGATGAAATCCAGTGCTAATACATTAATAACAGTGACATTTTTTTGTAAAGAATCATCTTTGTTCCAGTTAAAGTGCCACCATTTGTCTTAGAGGTACCCTAAGATATATTTATTTCCTCATTGAAAAGTTGAAAAAACGCTGCAAACCCACTTTCATTTTTTAATTAAAACATTCTTTTAAATTCTTTTCCTGTTTAAAAGTGTGCAGTTAACTGTGCCTACAAAAACACTAAGTGTTTTTTCTGAGAGCCTTTTGGGTTTAGATGCCTTGCTCCTTGCTTGAGGTTTTTAGTTACCAGATCTTTGCCTTAAATCACAATAGTCTTCCTAGAGAAAATTCTGATACTGAATATCTGGTAAAGGAGTTTGTGATATCCCCATCTGTTCTTAATACACATGGCCTTGACAGCAGCAGAAACTGAGAAGAAGAAAATACTGACCACGTTGTGAGCAGTCTCTTCGGTATATTGAATGTTTTTCCACATACTCTGTGAAGTACCAGCTGAGATGGAAAGATGACTACCGAGGAATGCAGTGCCCCTGAAATTCAGATCACAGCAGACAATCTTCTGGTTTTGTTTATGTTGAAGAAATGAGATTGAGGAATATGTAAGATAGTTTATATTAAACTGCTAGCTCTTGGGTGGCTAAACAGCAAGTTCAATAATGTATGATTCTTAAACTTTCATAATGTGGACTGCTCCTGGAAGAGCAAGGGTGATGGAGCAGGCTTTCCTCTGTAACGAACATGTAAGAAAACAAAGCACAGGATCTGCTAATGTGACTAAAAAGTTGTACTTCCTAATAATTCAGCAGGCAGCATATGCTGTATGTACTTTACACAATTTACAAAAATAAGATACTGTACTGATGCTACATATGTTTTCAGTGCCTTGGGTTTGCTCTAAGGACCAGAAATGATGTCCAAGTAAATATGTAGGAAAACAATTATGCTATGACAGAGCTCATCTCAGGATGGTTTATGAGTTGCTCCAACCTATTCTGTTGCCCTTATTTAGTGCTCTCCCATTTCTTCTTACCTGGGGACTCCATTTTTGTCTCTTTGTTTTCCATCTGGCTTAAAACCTTATGTAAGGTTTAACATTTCCTTTTGGTGTAGAAGCGTTAGGTATTGCTGCATCTGAATTATCTGGCAAAGGCAGCAAGGATATTGAGTAAAATGTGTCCTTTTTACCTATCATGCTCTTACTGGATCAAATATACTATTTTTTCAGCATTTGGTGCCTCTAGTTTGGTAATCATAGGGACTATTTTTAGCATTCAGAATTGGAGGCACTGTCTGCAGAGAGCTCTCTGTCTGTTAAATGGCAGATTCAGCTCCCTTTTTGGGCAGCTGAGGCTTGGCAGTTTGATCCAAGTTCATGCATTTCATTCAAAAGTAAATGCAATCATCTTTCTGCTGTGTGTTTTTTCCAGTTGCCATTCCAGCTGAATTATTTGTAATAATTATTGTGTTGTCTCTTCTTTTTCCTTTATGTTGTCAGGAGCAAACAGAGTGGGTAAGTAACCAGAGCTGGTAGTTGAGTACAAACATGAATAGAGGTGCTGGGGTAGCTGCAATTATATCTTAAGGATGGAAGGATTTGTCTTCCGAGTCTAAAAAAACAAAATTGCTTTTGAGCTATTGAAGTATAAAAAATTCTCAGTAACACAAATTATAGTCATCCAATTTAGGCACATTTTTCTAATTTCCTCCCAATTCTTCCAAATTATTGAGGAAAACATCACTGTGAAAGAAGCAAAACTGAGGCAGCTGTTGGTCCTGAAACTAGCTTTGTATAAACAAGTTAGAGATATTGTTAGAGTTAGCATCTTTACTGGAAGCCCGAGACAAATGCAAGCTACCTGCAAAGAAGCACAAATATTTTCTCATCAACTAGTGTTTTTCTGGTCAGGACTGAGACATAGCAAAGATGGGGCAGGAGAAAGCTGACATTAATAATGCATACCATATCTAGAGATAAATTAAGGACTGTGTCCTCTGATAGCAGTTTCCATCTTATAATGGTAGAGAAGGATGGATATAAGGCTGGCTATGATGCTTTCCATTGTTGGGTTTGTACAAGTAATTAATGAGAGTCAACAGCTGCATCCTGGGGACATAATCTACTGGGATACAAAGAAATTTGTCTGAAACTGCATACTCTGGCATGATTCAAATATCAGTGGATCAGTGGAAGATTCCCATTGACTTTACCTGATTTTGGATTAGGCTTTATGCGCCTTGGTTGCTGTGTCTTTTGTTTTCATTTCAAGAGGGTGCAGGAAGCAATAGCCTTCCTCTATCTCCAACTGTATTTGTTTTCATATGAAATCATAGCTTCCTGCAGAGCCATTCATTTTCCTGACATTTCAATTCAATTAGTAGTTTCAACCCAGGGAATAGTGATGAACATTGATCCTGACATATGACCTATATGGACTGGTTGTTTAAACGTGTTCTGTCCAGTATTTGGGTATTAATTCCTCTCCATTATTTCTCAGCCTCAGCTGTCTAGTCTGAGATCAAAATTTCATTCATATAGTGCCATCTGATAGCTTTGTAAGGAAGATTTTCTAACCATGGACAATAGTGTAATATAAGAACTTTGAAATGAGAAACCATTCTTATTCACTCTGTCAAAACTTCTAAAGGAGCTCATTCATGTGTTGAGTTAGAAACCATTTCTCCTTCTGTTGTACGTTTACAGCATTGTGCAGTTCCCGGCTTTCTTATCTACTTTACTATACTTCCATCTTGGTTTGTATTTATAGAGACATTCAGC
Organism: Aptenodytes patagonicus; assembly: GCF_965638725.1. NCBI lineage: Eukaryota > Metazoa > Chordata > Aves > Sphenisciformes > Spheniscidae > Aptenodytes > Aptenodytes patagonicus. Next base: position 64,434,579 of record NC_134949.1, read on the forward strand.
ATATGCACACAGAGAAGATTTAAAAGTCAGATGCAGCTTATGGGGGTTTTTTTGTGTGTGTGTGCATCTCTTCTGCAAAAGAGGGTAACATATGATGTTACTGTAGAGCCTTACCAAAATTTGACAGTGGGACTTTTGGACAGTTTTACAAAATGAGTTTAAGAACCGTTTCAGCTAAGGGGCCTCTGCCAAGCACTTGTTTGTGTGTGCAGAAGGAAAGGTTTTGGATGAAATTATAAAGATTCAGAATGAATGCTCAGCATAATTGAATATATTGGACCTTGCTAACCAAGTAATATGAAAATAACCTTAATATTTTATGTTGGAGGTCCGTGAGCTTTGAGAACTGCTATTAGACTGGAAAGGTTGGAAAAAATGACTAATGTACCGGGAAAATGAGAAAGATGGATGCAGAAGTTCAGATTTCCATTGCACTACAGGATCGCTCTGAGGGATTCACACTAACTACTTAATACATCTTGTGCCCCTCTCTGAGAGGCAATGCTTGCACGCTTCTAAGAAATGCATGAAGATGGGTCTGTGAAGATGACAAATGGTAAAGACCGTATAAATAGCTACAGAAAAGAGATGGATATATTTTATTTAGGCTCTGTGTCTTGCAAAACATTTGGGACACAGAGATCTTGAGTGGAACTGTTTACCTTCTTTTTAAGGACACTTACACAGGAAAGTCACATTTATAAATGATGCATAACATTTATAAATGTGTACACTTGACAATGCATTGATCAAACTTGAGAAATATGAAAAATAAGAATTTTGCTTAGCTTATGGCCAGATTGCTTTCCAGCCCAAAAGTAATGTGCTATGAATATAATAAAGTGTACCATTCCTTCCCTCTCCTGCTCCCTTTTTGTGCTAGAAGAGAGAAGCAAAGGAACAAGTCATCTACTGTGATCTTCTGCAGAAGATAGCATTCACTCCTCTTCTGAACCCTATACTTCATTACCAGCATGTGTTGCAAATGGATCAGAGCAGTGGCTGTTTTCCTTCTTGTCTGTTGGAGTTGGATCAAGTTGATCAACAATTGATTCTGTATTGGAATCAAATCAGATTCTCCTTCTGATTTGAATCTGAGAACCACAGCCCGTTATTAGAAGTCTGTGCAAGAATGTGAGACTATGTCCCTCTACTCTGTGTATTCCTTGATAAGAAGAGTCACAAATCTTAATCTCTTATTGGTTATATTTCATGCTGAAAAGCAGTTTGAGGTTTTGTGGCCTTACCATGTGGACAAGACAAAAGATTATTTTGCAAGTCTTCAGCAGTTTTTGCAAGCCTAATCCACATAACAGTCCCTGTTGTTGGCCTAGCTCCAGCAAAAAATACTTAAATATGTGCTTAACTGCAGACCACTGGGGTGATCCTACAGATTTCAAGTCTTTTGAGGGAGATGACCCATTTCTGTTGCAGTGATTAACTGTTGGCAGGACCAGGGCTGCAACTTTCATGTGTTTTGGTTTCCATAACATCTTTTGCTGATCGTATCTGAGTTGATATAACCTCTTCAGCAAATTACAATATGGCAATATTTGTGCAGCTTGCTTATTACTATGTAAACTGTTTATCCTGTCACAGAGAAGAAAACAGTACTTTCTTTAAAAGCTTTAATCAGTAAAATGTCTGTAGAATTCTTTGTGTTTTTTGTGGATTTCTAAGGGGGGGGTTATTTAGTTCATATATCACTCCTCCTATCACTTAAGAACTGCATTTTGCAGTGAGACATCTTTTATTGCTCTTTGAACCTCCATTTGAGGAATTTGCATCTCCTTAAGTACTGATAAGAGGAACTATTAGCAGTATGTACTTGAACAGCTTTTTATGGAGTAAAGTAGATTGAGATTTTGGGGGTTTGCAAATGCCAAGAGCTTGATTTACAGAAATAAAGAATGACCGCTTACCTTCTGGAAATATAGTGGAAAAATGTTTATAATTTGCAAACCACTGGGTAAACTTGTATACTAAATGTGAATCAGCTGGAAGGCCTATAGGGCAAATTAAACACAGATGGAAAACATGGCATAGTCTTGTAGCATAGCATCTGTAGAGCTTAACATTTGACTGAGATAACCCTAGCAGCACTACTTTACTCTGTATTTGTTCTGGTGATTTAGGACCTCCTCAGACCAGCAGTGGAAATGAGCAGCATTCCTCAGCCTCTATCTTCGAACATGTGGATAGGATGTCACGTTCCTCAGATGCCAGCAGACGGGTCCCAAGCAAGATCCAGCTGATTGCTATGCAACCGATGGCAGCACCTCCGGTTCAGAACTCAGTGCTTTCTGATCGAGTAGCAGAGACCAACAAAATTAATAAAGAGGTATTTTTAAAGTGCTTTGAATGTTTGTGGAGGACTGTATGCCCAGCCAAGAGGGAAGTGAAAAGTATCCGTTTTCTTGTTGTCAGGAGTTCCTCGTTAGTTCCTGAGGAGTTGAATCTTGACAGGTTACAGGAATAATCCTATTTCCGTCCAGAGAGATAATCTGACCTGTTTTTAAGGTCTTTTTAAGGTCTTAAACACTGAGAGAGGAACAAATTTGATGGTCAGAATATCTTGTTAGCCTCCTTTTGCTAGTCAGCAGGACATGACTTACGAGAGTTGTGTTAATGTGTGAGAATTGGAACGTCTGGCCCACCTTGGTTTTCATTCTACACCATTCTTTTGACTTTTCAGCAATTCAGGAAGTGGGTTATACAAACAAGTTATCTCAAGACATTCTGGGGTGTGAATTTGCAGCACATTCATTGCTTCCAACTTGTGATGTGTTTATGTAACAGTAAACATACAGAAACTTCCTGCTTTCTCTGAGGCTCATGTTACTGTAAGCAGAATATGAGCACACCTGGGGCATTAGGAGGGAAGGTAATGCGCTGTAAAACCACATCATACACTGCCTGACAGTACCATGTACCTGCATCCTGGTTTTGTACTGGGTGTAAGATGTCATCTTCTCATAATTCAGAGTGGAAGATTACTGAAACCTTTAACTTAATTGTGTTAAGATACTGTGTTTCTGAGTACCTTACAGAAGAGAGGTAAATGCATGTATCTAGTATACGTAGGCAAGAGGGGCCACAAAACAGAAATCTGATTATATGGGCAGAAGACACATAATTCTAACTATAAATGTAAAGAGCAAGTCTGGCTTGTGTCCCTTTTGTGGTTTTTTGGGGATTTTCATGAGAGAATACACAAACATCAATTTTTATTTGCTTTTTGATTTGCTGCAGCAGATGTGTTCCAGAACTAGTCCAGCACAGGCAGAGCGGTTGTTGCTACCTGATCTGGTGCCCAAGTGTTTTCCATTGATAAGAATGATTTCAGTGAGTGTTGGGCCAGGACTTAAGTGTGGTCTTACAATAGCTTTTCCGAGATCATGAGATGCACTCTAGGGAATTTGAAAAAAAAGGTAGGAGAGAGGCATGAAAACTCAGCCTGCTTGAAGACGTAGAGCTGATAATGCCATGTTCATGTAGGGACCTGGGCCCTTGTATTGCTGCTACGTTTCTGCATAGCTTATATTCTGCATAGCTTCTCATGCTTAGCAGAGGCACCGAGTTATGAGCTCAATTAGCTCTTTAAGTTCTTGCTTCTTATGTGGTGAAGGTCATTAAAGGGAACGGGTGACAGACTTCACCACTATTGATCAAATGCATCTCTGTTTGACAAGCAAAGGTAGATGTAGCCTGTACTGGTTAGTCTTATTTTTTCAGAGCAGTGTCACTTCTGGCAGACAGCAGGAGTTTTTTGTGTTCCTCCTGCCTTTTGTTAACAAACTGCCGCCTCTCTCTAATTGCACCTGCTGTGCTGGCAATCGTATTGTGTATAATAGTACATTACCTGGGGAAACAGTGGGGATACTGCAAAACATCCAAGAAAGAAAGTGTGTTTACAAATTGTGTGACTTATTTTAATCCTTCAGAGATTTGGGGGAGGGAGGGGCAAGCAGGGAGTAGAGGAAGAGAGGTTTACGAAAGAGCAGCAAAAAGTTCTGTTTGCAAAAACTACAAATGAAAAATGCGGTTGATTTTTTCCCTCCTTCTTTAAGATACAAACAGCCCTGAGGCATAAATCTGAGATTGAGCATCACCGCAATAAGATTCGTCTTCGTGCCAAGCGCAAAGGGCACTATGAATTTCCAGTGGTGGATGATGTGGTAGTGGTTGACTCCAAAGAACAGCACAGAATATACCGCAAGGCACAGATGCAGATTGACAAGATCTTGGATCCTGGAGGCAGTGTGCCTACTGTCTTCATAGAGCCCAGGAAGAGGTAGGATTTCAAAGATGGGAAAGAACAATTTTCTTCTAGAGTCAGCGTCCAAAGTATGTCAAACCTGTACTTCTGAAGTTTCAGAGCTTAAAATCATTTTGATCCCTAGTTGAATTTGAGTTATCTAGGTGAAAAGGTTTGGGTTGTTCTAAACATTTTTATTTATTTCAGTATATGCCAGTGTGTTTCAGTATGTGCCAGAAAAAATTATTCTTTTACAAGTTCTCAGGGGTGAATTCTCGATAAATAAACCCAAATGTATGAAAACTGTCTTAAAACAATTTAGTATTTGCGGTGCCATTTGTTTGAATAATTCTTGTGTGGTGTAGAGGGATCAAAATTGTAATGTAAGCACTAGAAAAAGAAACATGGAAAATATAAACTGCAAGAAATAATATTTTTATAAAGGGGGGAAAAGATGCAAAATAAGGAAACCCTTGAACAGCTTACAAAGCATGAAGATTCTGAATTTTAAAGGCAAATTCACAAATCAACAAGATAACCTTTTACATATTCCCCCTGGGTGATGAGGCATGTTTTTCAGCCTCACAGATCTGCCTTCTTGGCATTATATTTCCAGAGAAGGACTTCTCTGGGCTGTGTTTAGAGCTTATGAATACTGGCACTTGTTCCTGGAGCACTGGTACCCTGTGACTGCTTCTGCACTGATAGAAAGTAGCTTTTCCCCAGCTACATGGGTTCCTTAGCTGGTTTGCCTGGTAGGGTTAAACCCAACATGCCAAGCGCAAAGCCTTGTTGGCAGTGTGGTCTGTTCTGCTGCTGCAAATGTGTCAGACATTGGTCTGGGAGGTCTGGAGAGGCACTGGCAAGGGCTGGAGCATGGACAGCTTTGAAAGATGGATGTAGAAGGGAAGTGACACTGGAGAGAGTTCGAGGGAGGAAGGGGACAGTTTGGAGAGCTGTCAATGAGAGTGTTGTTAGGAGAAGCTTGAGGAGAGAGATTCAAGGCTAACTAATGGGACTGGCATGAAAAACTGGGAAAGGGAAGAGAAACAGGGCTGAGGCAAGGATGACTTGGAGAGAATGGGCAGAGGAGCTCAACCTTGAGTGGGGTGAGAAGAAAAATTGTAAACCGAAATGTGATTACCTTTGTCTTGTTTGTTTTTTCTCTCTCTCTGCTTTTTGTTTTCTTCCTGTTAAGTTCTCGTGCAAAACGTTCTCCCAAGCAGCGTCGGCGACATCAGATGAATGGTAGTCCTATCGATGCAGAAAAGGACAGGTTAATCACAACTGACAGTGATGGGACATACAAAAGGCCTCCAGGAGTCAATAACTCTGCATATATTGTATGTATGTCTCTTGAATGACAGGAGTGCTCTGATAATTGTAATGACAGTTGTGACATGGAGAGGTTTTTGGCCTTCTGACTATGGTCTGTAGAGCTAATTTCAGTTACATGTAGTTAACATGTAAATCAACGTGAAACAAGGATTTCATTGGCAGTCTGTCAGTATTAAGCAGTAAAATTCTGCCAAGTATTCCTTGATAATAAAGAGGCCAAGAACCAAAACCTTGTTTTCATTAATGCCACTGCATTATGCACATGAAAATGTGCCTGGCATGTTCCACAGTATGTTGAACATAGTTTCATTCTAGTCCAATTTGCTGGATGTTATATATTGGTATGTTACAGAAAATTTCATCCTTTGCTCTCACAGAGTGGAAGAGTCGGTTCCTTTCATGAGACATTTTCTCATCTTTAAAATGTGGGAATTAATTATTAATGAAAGAGAAACATGTCTTTGTACTGCAGAAACTTGAAACAATTCCAGTACAATGTCTTGAAAATTAATTTTGTTTCCTCTCTAAAAAAGGCAAAGACACAGGAGAATGCTTCTGTTCAATCGTATCCATGTCACAAACTGTATTTAGGCATCTTTAACTTCTAAGCAGACTTTACTAAGCCTAATGCTAATATTGGAAACCCCTGGACAGTTTTCATCTTGAAAGATGGTTTAATAATTTTAAGAATTTCACCATTAGCTGCATATGCAGTCAAGTGACTACAATGTCGATTTCTGCGGTTTCCTTCTGCCTTCAAACAAGAATGTGATGATTTTAACGTCATGCTGCAGCAGAATGAATTATCATCTGAAGCTGTTTAATTAAGATGTGTCACACAGCAAGCTCAGCCCCTTTGGCATCTGTAGCGAGACAGTACTCAGAATGCTAAGTTCCCAATGAAGTAGAGGCTTTTGCATCTTGACGACTGATTTTGCAGTGTGCACACAGTGGTAAGAATGAGCTTTGATAATAAGTCTGCTGCTGCAAAGCTCGTTTAATTTCCTGTTACTGATGAACAATAAGCCCATGTGGTAAGATCCCAGGTAGTTATTGCGATGCATGCCTCAGGAATTGCTGCTATGAAGCACTTATATGAATCCCATTCAGGGGATGATGCACCCAAGTTCAAGTTCTGTGCAGCTAACCACTTAGTTGCTTAACAGCTCCCTTTGTGTGTTTTTCTAGGAGGTAATAATTTTTTAATATTACTGCTGATGTGGTCAGTTGTAAGCTAAAGACAATTAATTTCTTGGAACTGCAAAAGGTGCAGAGAAGTCAAAGATGTAGACAGAGCTGATTGTCTTTTTCTAGGTGGAGCAAATGCTCTCTGCATGACTTCAGTACATGCTTGCAAACCGCAAGATTTCTGTTATAGCTGAGTAACTCTTGCACAAAGCTCCACTGCCTTACCTGAGATCAGAGTGTTTCAGATCACACGCACATTTGAACAGCTGGTGTCATGTATGTGCATGCATACGTGCATGCAGAAGTGGGGAAGAAAAGGGGCAGGTTTTGCCCAGCACCGGCACTTGTGCCATTTATCTCATTGTGGTTCTGGCAGAGAAAATGTTGCTCAGACTTAAGGCCTACAGGGGCTTGGAAGCTGGCTGGTTAGATCTTCTCTCTGGCTGCCCTTCACCTTCTTTCTGTTTCCTCCAGTCTGATCCAGACTTGCCTCCTGAACCTCAGACATCATCTTCAGCTGATCTGGGGAAGTTCCCCGGCTTGCCTTCCCACCCAGTCTCCCAGTACGTCCCACCGCAGCCATCCATTGAAGAGGCTCGGCAAACCATGCACTCGCTGCTGGATGATGCTTTTGCGCTGGTGGCTCCCAGCAGCCAAGCAGCCAATTCCACGGCCGTCACACCACCCGGGGTCTCTGCAGGACAGCCGGTAAACAACACTCCTGCTCGAGCAGGGAGGGGAACCACATGCACCCAGTGGGGATCACCTTATGGTCCAACTCAGGCAGTAAACAACCCATTTAATGTGAGTGATGCAATTTAAAAGGCTTTTCTGGGCAGGTAGTTAGCACCAGTTGAGCTGTGGTCAGTGTTATTGTGCCCTTGCTGTCAGGACTTATCACAAATGTGGAACAGTTTCTGGAACCAGGAGAATTCAGAAATGACCGTCGCAAGATGGTAAACTTGCTTTTTAAGCTGTTTGGATTCTTTTCCCTTTTCCTATCCCAACCACAAGAGAAGATAGGAGTTCTCCTCCTTTAGGATAACTTTTCTGTTCTTCTCAGTTACCATCTTTCACAGATCAGTCTTGTTATGTCCAAGAGTAAAGCTTTATTTTTTAAAATATATGTGCTAGTTCATATTTTGACAACGAAAAAAGAATGTGTTGGGCTTAGGTCATATTTTTAAGCAGGGCATCCAAATGCTTCCAGGAGGTGAGGGACAGGGAAGCAGTATTTCTGTGTATGATTTTTTGCATTTTATGGAGCACTGAGACACATGGATAATCTTTTAGGTAATCTCGCGTTCCACAACAATTCAGTAGAAGTTTCATAATGCCATTGGACTCTTGAGTCCAAGCCTCGTGGTCTCTCTGCTGCAGTCTGATGCTGGTTGAGGTATAAAGAGATCTCCAAATGCAAAGCTTCATTTGCTGAAAGTTTTAAGCTAAGTAGGCATTGGAGCAGCCCTTGATCTTGTGCAAGTGAGAGAAAGTATTTTTGAAAGGTTTTTAAGTTAAGACTCTGATCAGACAGAAGAGAGTGCTAGCCCACTGTAGCAGTGATTCCCAGATCTTGTACTGCTGGGTTTGTAAAACTAAGCTCTTATGGTTGCAATCAAGTCACACATACAGGCCTAGTGATCTCTGCCATTCGTCACTTAAAAGGCTGACAGTGGACTCCCCAGGGTATGCATTTTGATTTTAATTTGGTTTTTTTCATTCTTCTGACAGAGATACGTGGAATTTGGAATGACTCCGCCAACAGCACCAGGTCTCCTACCAAGGTAGCTTTTCACTGACAGAATTATCATTTATTATTTTCCTTGCAATTCCTCGAGTTCTTACTGGCACTGGTATATTATTATGCAAAGTACTGTAGAAATGAGAAGTTACAGGAGTCCAGATCCAGCCTGTGTAATTTATTTATGTAGCATGAATGACATATGCATGCTGTATGGAATCCAAGCCTCCATTTAAAAGAAATGTGTTTCTAGCTCTTTGGCTATAGAGGTATGCTTCCAAATACTGAGTAGACCACTGAGTTTCAGCTTTTATAGAGTCTGAAACAGTTACTCAGATGCATGTAATTCTCCCAATATTCTCGCTTTCTTCTTGTTTCTGTAGCCTCAGGGCAACACTCACTCGCAAAAGCTTGCAGATGACTAAGAGATTCATTCTGGTTTTAACCAAGTTGAGAACAAATTACAGACCATGGTGACCCTTGCAGAGAAAGCCTGCCTTGCAGGCCTATTATTATAAAATCAGGGGGGAAGAACTAATTTTCCATCTTCTCCTGGCCTTGCTGTGGGAGGATCATGTAAAGAGAAGAAAACAGTTGTCCAGGTGACTGCTAATTCCACGTTTGGTATCTGTTTTAACTACACGTGAAGTTGGACTCTTGAGTCGTGGTACCACTGTGGTTAGACTTGTCTCACCCTCTCCAAGCTGCTGCAGCCAAGGTGGTAAAAAGGTGGCTTCATGCCGCTCTCTCATTACCTTCTTACAGCTCACCATGTGAGATGAAATCCCATTGGTATCAGTGTCATTCATTAGATTTCACCTAAAGTCTTCACTGCCTTGGAAACTTGATGGTAAAACAGATATGAAGAACTTTCCTTTATCCATTGTTCTGCAACCTGATTTTGAAAGGACCAGCTAGAAAAGGAGGAGTCTCTAAGCACATTTTATTACTTAGGTCTTGGCTGAAGGTGACAGTTTCAGTGTGTGTGGAGCATACATGAAATGCACACAGTATGCAATGCAGTGTATTTTTTGTAATTTCGGTTACCTTGAAGATTGAGCTTTGAGACTGCCAACAGAAAGCATAACCAATTGTTTGTTATTGAGGATTTTCTCTTTGTTAGCCTCTTATGCATTCAGGGAAAATGTGATAAATTAATCATGAAAGTGCTGTAACCCATGTTAATACACCTGAGCAAGATAGTGTCTTTGCAACATATTTTTTGTTCAAAAGTGTATCAACCTTTGGCATAGACACTCTGGATTTCTTCAAGTTGCAAATTAATGGCATCATTATTAATAGTTCAAATGCTGGCTCTGCCAGTGCCGGCAGATTAAGTTAACAATCTGCAAGGTCGTTGGCCTTAACAGGAAGAATTCCTTTAAATTTTCATTAAAATAGAAGGTTTCCTAAAGCTTGGTCAATAGAAAACAAGGAAAGAGTTGTCATGGTTGTGGAGTGGGGCTTATGCTCAAATTCAGAAGATAATTATAAACAAATTGATAGAGACAGTGCACCAATTAAAGGAAGGAAAAATAACCTGAGGTCAGTATGATTAGGTGCCATGTATCAATGTCATAGTCCATGGGCTTAAATATCCAATGCATGGAATAATATTTGGGTGACCGTACTGTTCCCTTCTCTGTACAAATGCAGTCAGAATCTTTAATGGGGTGGAACCAACCTGGGTAAAAAAAAAAAATTAAATGTAAAAGACCTAGGTCACATAACAGCTAGGCAAACATAAAGGCACAATGAACAGCTTTTACCAGAAAATGAATATTGCATCATGCAGCAGAGAGAGAGATGCATAGCCATAGTGGGTTAGTGGTGTAAAATTGATTTCTGGGGCGGTATCTCCCCACTTAATTAAATAACTGGAGATTAATAATTTTTTTTGAATGTGCAAAGATGAATTGAAGGGTGGGTCTCAGTCTGGAAATAGGAAGGAGAACTAGAAAGCTTGTATGATACAGATTCAGAGTTGTATCCTGTTTTTATACTCTTCTGTTGATCTCTGACTTTAAAGAGTAGCTATATCTATCTATTATAAAGAAGATTGAGAAGAGAGGGTGATGGGTTATCGAACGTGCACCTTTCAAGTACAAACCTATCAGCAATAAAGGATATACTTCCGGTCCTCTGAAAAATTGTCTCAAAAATAATACATTTGCAGTAATGTTGAGAAAATATTTTCTTTAGACAACATCAAAAAATGGTAGTAATTTATCAGCTACAAGATTCCAGCTCAGCATTGCAGGCATAAAGGGCCAGGTGATCACATGCTTTACTGGTTACAGTAATTAACATAACAGAAGTGACATTGTTAAACATTACCTACCCATTCAGGCATTTATTTTAACTAGCTTGTAAGTCTGGTTGGAAATGGTTTCCTCTGGATCTGCTGAGTGGACAGGTGGGATTGTATGCAAGGGAGCTGGGGAAATTCTGACACTTCCACAATGGGATTGTTGCAGCTTGAACCCCTTATACCGCCTCCATTTAATACTGTAAGCCAAGTAGCTAGTACTTTAATTTACAATTACTTGTTTGTGCTTTATTAGGCTCTTATTTGGCTTTATTAGGCTATTTATTATTATGTCAGCTTTCCTTGCTATCTGGCTGTCATACAAAGGTGGTTAGTTTTCCAAATAAAGCACAAATCAAGAATAGTTTGAATTAGATGCAGTCAAGGGATTTTCCTGTAAAACAAAAGGGTGTAAAACTGAGGTCTTGAGCAATGGGATAGGTTGCAGTCCATAGCCTAGAAGGGCTTAGATGCCGTTCTGGTAAAAGGCATATAAAACTCATCCCTATTCCTCCCTTTGTGTAATTTCATGTGCCTGACTTGGGATGTTTGTCTCTCTTTGCTTCCTTTATACTCACCAGTGAGAGGCTCCTGCAGAAAATTATTTAGTGAACCTAATCTTTTGCTTTGAATGCCTCTTGAGGAGTGTGTCTCTCTTCTTTGATCATACCTGGAGTCTAAGAGAGACTAGCCTAGTAACCTAAGCACCTGAAGTTTGGGCATCCACACCTCCACTATATTGACAGGCATCAATAAGCCTTGAAAACTCAGCTGCCATCAGTCTTTTAAAATATAGTCTCTCCACGCCAGGGTTAAGATATATTAATGGGAAGCATAGGAAAAGCAGCATTTCCATCTTCTCTACTCCTGTTCTGTGAATGAATTATAGGGTTTCTTTTACAAGTCCTATTACCTTGGCACAATAATAAAGTTAGTTCATACATGCTAATGACAGCTTTGAGTAGTTTGATGAATCTTAAAGAGCAAAGTTTTGAAAATTTCCTGAAAAATGATCAGAACGCTTGATGAAATAATAATTGTTCATGAAATACACATGTAATGCAGTTTGTATGATTTGATTTAGACCAAAACTCTGTGCCCAGAAACTCAAGTAAGTCAGATTTGTTGCTAAGGTAAGCAGCTACATCACTACTGAAGTCTTATTTTTCTTTTTTTTTCTTTTTTTTTTTTTTCATTGAAGATGCTTTTTTTCCCTAAGGGGAAAACAAGATCTATGGGCTTTTTTTCTCTGCATTGGGAGACTGCAACATGTCGAAAAACACTTGTGTGAAATTTTGTTAGAGTTTCTAACTCCTATTCCTGTGCAGTGCAGGTCGTGAAGCAGGAATATATTCCTCAGATGTAATTATTTTCTTTAACATTTAAGGTCAAAATGTACATTAAAAGGCATCATAAAGGGTTGTTGTATGAGGTACACCTGCATTACTGCTTCTAATTAGGTAATTCACTTATTGTGACCTTGAGTCCTTACTTTTCCACAGGCAGAACTTTGGGCCAGGTTTTCTTCAACCTGCAGAGTTAATGCACCCAGACCAGCAGCCGCCTGAGGTTCAGTATTCCTCCAGAGGGATATACTCAGAGGAAATGCCGCCAGTGGCACGGCCGCGACCAGTTGGAAGCACTGCAGGTACACTTCACTTAAGTTGAATATGCGCTAAAATAACTGATCCTTTTCCATATCTGCTCTTACACTGAGGTCACCATTAAGACGTCATTCTCCTTCAGCTACTACACTTGAAATGTGGTCCTTGTCTTCACTGCCAAAAAAAAGTGATCACAAAGTGAGGTTGACTTTACATCCATAGGACCTTGCAGAAAAAGTCAGTGCTTTGCTGCCTTTTTAGTATCTTACAAGTATTGGTTATCACAGAGCGTAATTTCAAAAAACCCATTCTCCAAGAATGGAAAACTACTTAATTGTTTCAGAGCATACAGTGTATGCTAACTTTCCACTGCTGACTATTTCTTTTGTGCTAAATGAGCTAACTGGTGCATCCCAAATCAGCCTGCTAAATAACAATTTTTTTAATACTTTTCTGCATCTTTATTTCTCATTTCTCTTCCTAGAAATGTATGCATAGAAGCAGGATCTTTTAGCTTCTGATGATATTATCTATTGCTGCTGTCCCATATGAAATCATCTTCCCTGATTTCATTGTGAGATAATTTCTGTAGCACTCATCAATGCTATCATGAATAAGATTCTAACATCACATGGCAATTAAGCAGCAAACACTGATTCTGAGAATAAAATATTCTATTCCTATGCAAATGCCACAGTTAATTTTCTCCCAGAGAAATGTTTTCTTCCTGGGGAGTTGAAAAAGACTGGAAATATGATCATATACTCACGTCAGAGTCCTAGTTTTGATAGCTGCTGTCCTCTCCCTGTAGATATTAAATGAATGAGAATGACAGGGATGTAGTGAGCGTTACAGTTTGATGATGATTATTTTATTGTCTGATTCACACTATTCTCTAAATGTTTATGTATATTCTGCTTTAAAGTTTGGAGGCAATTCAGATTATTAGTTCCTGTCCTTCAGCATAATTATGTGCAAATATCAAACTTCTCAAATATGGGGTTTTTGAGGGGAAAATATGAAAGTGACCTAACTGTCCATCACGTAAATCACACTGTTTTTGTCTTTTCCTCCCTTTTTGTACATACACAAACACACACACAGTTTTCTCTTATGTATCTGTGGGTTTATTAAATGTGTCTTGTTTCTAATGAATAATAAAATATAATAATAAAATAAATTTTGTTTCCCTGTGGGAGGAAATTCAGGAAAAAGGAAAGCTGGCATGTTGTTACATGTCTCTTGCAATTAATGGTGGTGGCTATCCTTGCATGTGTTTGAAAGCAGCAGGAGGGAAGGGAAAGGAGAAAGGAGGAGGTTAGCTTTCAGGCTGAAAGGAGATACAGTGTGTTCTGACCTTCTCGTTAGTCAACGACAGCATCGTTTAATATTTAACCACAAAGCAAAGCTGAAAGAACCATACTCTTATATAGTCATGTATTTTGTTCTTCTGAGAGATGGAATAGAAAACAGTCTGGAGAGTTAGGGTCTTGCCAGTGTGATGCAAATAAGGTGTACCACAGGAGCAAATGTCTTCTCTTTGCTGCTAAGTAATTTACATGAAAGCATTGCCAGGGCTTTCAGTAAACGCTGTTTGGAAAGGGCTGGCATATTTTTGGAATGAAGTGTAGTCCATGTCTGAGATGCATGTATCTCAATCTCTTCTTTCAGTGCAGTGGCAATGAAAAGCATCACACTCAAATGAACTCCACAAAATGCACGTAACTTTTCCTTCTTTATTCTACACTGACAGCCTTCTTTCTGCTGATTTTTTTATTAATTGCACAGAAACAGAGCTCCACTTTCTTCTTGTCTCCTGCTTCCAACAAAGTTTAATATTGTCATTTGTCTGCCCTACAAACTTTACTGTGTATAAAGATGAAAAAACAATATTTGCTTTTAAGGTTCTCAGATACAGCACCTCACTCAGGTGGGAATTGCTAGCAGGATCGGAGGTCAACAAGTGGAGATCCCCTCAGGCAGAGCAGGGCATGGCCAGCCGGGGGGGCCAGGGTGGCCGCAGTACCGTGGAGAGGATGAATATGCTAGGCGAGATGCAGTGAGTACTGTGTTACACATTTGCATAGTTTCTGAAGTAGTGATATGTTCGGGTATTTTTTTTCCTGCATTACTGTTTGGAACTTTTTCCTCCTGGAATACTTTCAGTTGCTTCTCTGACATTCTTTGCTTTGCTCTTCGAACCCTTGTTAGCTCTTCTAACTTTTGCTTGCTGTTCTTTCACCTTTGCTTCTCTCTAACTGCTTTCTCTCACTTTACCCTAACCTTTTTTTTTTTCTCACTTGAGGCCTTCACCCATTAATTGCAGTTCACCCAGTTCTGCTTCTGAGCTCCAGCAGAGGTGGATACTGCTTTCCATTTTCTTCTTTGAAATAATGCCTCTGTATTTTGAGATCATTGTAAGTAGAAAACATTGAATTAAATTGTCCCAGACTACCGTCCTACTTTGTATTGGTATAGTTCTTTTGTCTTCCATATCAGTGCGCAACAGGAGGAGTCAGGGCAACAGAATAAGGTACATATTTGCACGTAACAGTAGAGGTGTTTCTAAACAAGTTATTTTTCTAGCCTTAGTCAAGAGGATGTGGTAAATTAATATGTATTCATTTACCAGTGTTGCCTAGGCAGCCATCGTGATTTCATGTTCTTGGCAGTCGTGCTTCTAGAGGTTGACGTTGCTGATTCAACCAGATATGTGAGGTTGAAGATAGTATATGGCCTTTCCAGGAAAGATACAGTTGCCTGCTACCAGTCCATGTTTGATGTACTTGCATCCTGAAGCAGACTGACCTGTGACAGCTTTATTGTAGTACTCTTGAGGGCAACAACTTCATGCTCCTTCTTTTGCTCAAACTATCATTTTTCTGGTTTCTTCCTTGAGGGAGGAAGGAAGGATCTCCTCCTTTGTATACTTAGGGCAGCGTGTGTTCACACTATTTGAAGTTGCTTTGCAGTATTGCATGATCTCAAAATGGCTTTACATAAAGAAAATGCAACAGGATGGGCCTCATCTTTAGATTTTGAACTCCAAATGAACTTGAGCAGCATAAAGCTTTTGAGAACTGGGCACACTAGAGACAAACTCTACTGATACTATTCAAAAACTTTTAACTGTCAAAGCCAAAAGATGTATTTGCCTAACTTAACTTACTATCTGTGCTTGGAACTGTGGTATTTGAGTACAAGAACATCATAATTTCAGTTTACATCTAGAAGAGCACTTGCATGAGAGATCTTAGTGTCTCCCCTGTTCCATTTTCAGAGGCATCTCTAGGTTACCCTTCATTGGCCCTTCTTATCATTTGTCTGTCTTTTCTGAAAATGACTTTTCTTTTCTAGATCTGTGGGCCTTTCCCTTCTGTCCCCCAAGTGCATGTTCAGCCATTACTTTCTTAATATTTTATTATTTGAGTTGCTAACATATTACTGAAAATTCAGTTACGGACCCATTATCTGAGATGCTATGCAAACAGTTGGTTTTGACATCACTTACATGCACAACTTTCAAAGATTCATGGCCCAATACAATATGATTTGGTTGCAGTTTGCACCTTCAGTCACCGTTTCAGATGGGTACATGTCACCTCAATCCAGGTTGACTTTCTTTTAATTAATCAGAGTTTAAACACTTCCTCAGCTTTGACAGAACTTTTTGCTCACTGGTTGCTGCAGTTCATATGTTATTGCAATGTGATTTTTTTTCAGGTTTGTTTTTTTTTTTTTAAATAAAAAAAGCACAAGGAGGAGATCATGGACTAAAACTATCTGAGTATGGTGTCATTTAGTTGTAGGAGAGCTCACCTAGTCCCTGCACTTTCCTTTTCCTATGAGGTATCCTTTCTTTTTTTGCAAAGGATTATTCCCATTAAAAAAGAAAAGCATTATTAGATGAGCCCTAGTCTTGTAGTTTTCTGTAGTTAAATAATTACCTTCAGGGTTTGGATTCCTTCACTAGTCCAGAGCTCTAAATTTGTCTTTCCTCCTTTTGGAAAGGAGGATTTACTTAATGACAGTCATGTTCCTTATGGTGCAGTATTCCACTGATCCTTTGCAAACAGTCGTACTGTTCCCACATTCTGAGCAAGTTTCTAAAATTAAAATCTGCATTTAGGAAGATTAGATCTAGAGCGCTCTTCTCACCCACAAACTCGAGAGGGATCTGCATTTGTGTTCCTGCAATGGCCCTTTACCTCACAGTATCCTCACCTATTATTCCTGCAGTCAACACCTGATTTTTCTGCTGGAATAAGACCTCTCACTTGTATCTCCTGACCCAAAGCCAGTGTGCAGGTTACCATCAATTCACCTTGATCCTCCATCTAGAAGGCCTTGGCAACCTGAATAATTATAGCATTTCCGTAGCTGCCACAAAATACAATACTGAGCAAGTGGTGATTTGGGCAGCAGAACAAATGAAGCCTGGTTTCTTATGGGTGTAGTGTCTTGCATACTCTACCTCCCTACCACCACCTGACATCACCTCCTATCCATCTACAATCCCCTATAGCTCTCCACTGTTTTCCCAAGTCTTCAGGCTTCCAGTGTTTCCCCCAAGCCACCCTTATCCTTTTACTCTATTGTTATACTCCGGCTGCCCACCATAGCGTCACTAAACCATCTCACCATACTTCAAGTTGTCTCTCATGTCCCCTAGCTATCTATCCCCTGTGACATACATGCTGGCTGACAGGTCCAGCTGAGCACAGCCTAACCTGGCCTTTCTGCCACTCAGAAGCAGATTCAATGACAGCACAAATCAGGTTATGTCTAATTAGCTACCTATTTTTGTGAATTTTAGAATATATATCTGTTCATACATACACATATATATGTGTGTGTGTGTATTTATACATCCAATTCAGTTGAAATTGGCCACAGAGTTCAATAGTTATTAAATGGAGATTAACAAATTCACAATGTGATCTCATAAATCTTCATTCCTTAAGAAGGAAGATTCAATACAGATATTTTTGTCAGTTATTTTTTACTGTTGTTGATTATACAGAAGTTTCTATATAAAAATATATAATTTATAGATACTGTATAAAACTATATATTGTTACATATGTAATATTATATAATATGTTGATGTGTATTTCTGTTAGTAAAAAAATTTAAAAGTTAAAAAAAAACAGCAAAAATTCTTCCAACCTTTTTACTCTCCTTATTTTGCTGTTGTAGTTTAATATAGGTTAGGTTTCTGAATCAATCTGGTTTTGAAAGTTCTCCAACCTGTTTAATTCTGATGTTATATATGAGATCACAGAAATACACCCTTTGTTTCTCTGAGATATTTAAGAAAACTTTGATAGCCTTAATGTTAAAAAACCAGCCACTGCGGTCATCAGATGTTCTTCCTAACTTCCCTTAAGAAACCATTCTTATGGTGCTAATTCAGTGCAGTATGAGATAGGAGCTGAATCACGTAATGCATTTTAACGTGAAAGTAACCTGAACATGACCTTTAAAGGTCCCTTCCAACCCAAACTATTCTATGATTCTATGATAATTTAGGTTGCTGTTAAGACTCATGTGTCAAGGAATGTTTGCTTTTAATATTTTTTTTATATCATCTCTTCTCTATAAACCCACAGAGTACTTGTCAGGTTTGCTAACTCTAGACTGCACGTATGAATCAGTTTCAGGTTTCACTGCCAAATGAATAATTCTGAACAATCAAGAGAACCATTCATTCCTTTCTGATGCTAAAATCGCCTCCCTTTTATAAGAAGTAAGACAGGATGTTACTTGGAAAACCTTCTTTACCTATCATTCTTCTATTAAAGCCTCTCTTCCTCTTAATCTCTCGCCCCAAATTAACTGCATAAATGATCAGTGCTGTACCTGAGCTGTGCAAGAGAGTCAGAATCTATTATTAGTTCTACTTTATACAAAATGGCTTGGATTTTACTCATTTATATTATGAGAGATGTTAAGGAACATACTCTCGTGCATTTTTGTGTTCCCTGCACACTGCTGCCACAGTCACTCTAGGTCCCCCATACCCTTCCCAGGCTTTGCTTTGTAATCCCTTCATTCCCCTCCCCCTCACCCCAAATCCTCTTCTAGCTGACCTTGCTGTCCTTTCTTCCCTCATCAGATTGCTCTCTCTGCTACTACTTAAGGCTTATCCACAGAGAAAGATAGTGCTCACTAAATTGTGATAACTGTGATCTGAACTTGGTGCAGCTAGCTGCTCCTCATCCCCAGCGCAGACCCTTTGAAAGGGGATTATGCTGCTTTGCTCCCAGTTGTGCGTTCAGCAGGGTGTGTTCAAGTCCTTCATGTCCAGTGTTTTCTTCTGGCTGTCTCAGCCTTCAGCAATATGAGGCAAGAGGAAATGCTTGCTTTAGGGATGTCAGCCGGAATTTAGATTTTTTTGAAATGTACCTCATTTGTGTCCATACTGGGAGTCAGTGCAGTCACCTAGTGTACTTAAATTCATGCTTTATTTTAGTGTAAGCAGATTTTTTCCCAGATAGACAAGCCCAGAAACTCAGGCTTTTGTTTTGTTTCTCTCTTCTTTTGGTAGAAAATACATGCTACTGAACAAATGCAGAATTAACCCCTTTCTACCCTGAAACAATGATTGTCCCTAAACTGGGATAGTGGTTCTCAGATATGTAAAACAACTGTTGAGTATAGAAAAATCTAATCTTTCCAATTTGAATAATTTTCTCCTGCTGCTTCTTCTGTTGACTGTGTTTTCCTGGGCACTGGTCAGTCACAGGGTCCTCACAAGTGTACAGTCTGAACAGGCAAGCCAGGCAGGGAAGGGGAAGGTTAAAGTAGTAGTATCTCTATTTATAGATAGTATGGAGAAGTGACAGCCGGGAATAAAGTGAATTGCCTGCTGTCTTTTAGGAAGTTGATGGAAAGGCAAGGAAAGATAAGCCAATTCTGTTGACTTCCAGTTCTGTGGTTTTTCTTCCCACCTTCTTCCACTTCAGTTTCTAAACATACCATAGATTAGAAAGGGGGACAGACTTTTTAATGGATGCTCAAAGAGATTTTGAAAATCCCTGAACTTGAGGCAGTCCAGCAATTTTGTGTACACTTGTTGTTTTGTGCTCCATAAGAGGAATCACTCATTCATGCAACAGAAGAACAGTGGCAGCAGATAGAAGCATCTCCATGCTGCTTTCCCTCTGTTCCTTGCCTTTTTGCTTTCCTGTCTTTTCTGGGATTACCATGTTTGTTCAGAAAGTGCAATAATGCTTTCTGCCTTTTTCTAGACGCATATGCATGGACACCAAGAATATTCCTCCTCACCAGTATTCCAGATGCCGAGGACTTCAGCCAGGCAGCCTTCGGCACCCCCTGCTCAGCTTCCACACAACAGCCTTCAGGGCCAGGGCCTTTGCTACACCACCAGTTCCACTGAGGACCTCCAGCCCAGCCACTCTTCAGCCTCTCTTATCAAAGCAATTAGAGAAGAACTTCTACGACTTTCTCAGAAACAGACAACAGTGCAGAACTTCCATAGCTGATTTAGCATTCCCTTGCAAATCTGCCAGGTATCTGCTTCCTATGGAAGCAAAGACTTAGAGGAAATCAGCAATGTTCTCTCAAAAGAATGAACTTTCACAGTTCTGTTGACAACACTCCGGAAAAAATGAAAAAGGCAGCAAAATGAGGATAGTAAGGAGAGATGGGGGACAAACAGGGAAAATCATCGGTGTCATCACAAGTAATATTAATTAATCTGCTAATATTACGGTGCTCCTCTTCTCTCCCTACCTTCATTCAGCCTAACAAATAAATAAAACCTTAGGTCAAGAAGTCAACAATCCAGCAACAAAAAAATCACAGGAACAAACTCGAAGTATGATAGACTCCTTTTTCTAAGGAAGTAGGCGAAGGTTTGAATAAACTAAGATGACATTTTGCAAGAGATTACAAGTATTCTGAACTCTCCAGTGCTTATGGGGAACTGGTTTGTGTTGCTGTTCTGCAAGATTACAAACTGTATCAGCTCAAGGGTGTCGAAGGTGTGATCCCACATAAGAATCGCTTTGGTTGTCAGAACAATGGGACTACTTAGAATAAAAGTCTTTGAGCTACATGTAACAAACTGGAACAATAATTGTTATAGCTCTGTGCTTCCAAATGGAGCTACCCTCTGCACTCTTCCTTGTTTTCCTTCTGGTGCTGAAGCTTCAAGTGTTCCTTCATCTTCAATGTTTGCAAAGTGAAACATTGGCCTTGTATAACTAAGAAAATATCTGTAGACTTATTCAGGCTGGAAAAACAAAGCAAAGCATCCAAACAGAAAGGGCTCGGTATTTATTTTGTTTAAGAATTATTGAAAACTAGGAGAGGAATACTCAGCCACAGTTGAATGTGAGGAAATGTGTATGTATATCTTTAAAAAATATATTTACATTCTATACGCTCTTGCAAGACCAGCGATAAAATATTGCCACTCTGTAGTTTGCTTTGTGGACAGAAACCAATCCAGCCTGACTGGTACAGGGTCACCAGCATTACGTTATAAGTTGATGTCCTAAATCATTGCTTATGTTTGGATCTGAATAATTTTAGTGAAAGTCAGTGACAGTTTAGAGCATTAACATAGGCTTAGATTTGAGGTTTTGAGACAGTTTCTATATTTATACTTGTTTCCACTGTCCCTTTGGACAAAGAGTAAGCATTATCCCCATGGTAAGAATGGTACGTGCCATGGAACTGTTTGTTGCTGTTTTTTCCAGAGTTTTAATTTAATACTAGCTATGAATTTACTAATATTTGGCCATTGCATAACTGTAACTGACATAATACATACGAAAATTTTACTTAAGTCATGATTTGTTGGAGTGTTTTTATTTTCAGATCAGACTGAACTAAAGCTAACAAACTGGCACGGGGATAGAGGGTAAGCTCAGTGTTTGTGAGGCAGCTTGGGAGCCTTGCCCTAGAAAAATGAAAAGCAAAACTATTTGGTGCTACGGTGTGGGTATTTCAAACACTAGTAGATGGTAGTCGCAAAAGGTCTAAGGAACAGTAGTCTGCCAAAGAGATCACTGGGCAGTTGATCAGGGTAGGGCTGCGTTTGCCTCGCTTACTGGGGTAGAAATGGCATTGGTAAAATACAGGTATATAACACCGGTATGGTATGGTGGTCTTTGGCTACCAAATCTGTTCCTGGTTCCAGTGCACAGTTCAATAACTGTGACAGGACTAACTCAGACTGAAATGAAAACGGGTAGGAGGACACCATGGAAGAACCCTACGTGCGTTGTTCATGAAGTATGTACATAATATTCATTGCCAAAGCCAAAACTAGGAAGCAACTGGCTGCTCACCAAAGTGGGAAGAAAACGTGGTAGGTTTCCCCTCTTTATTAGGAAGCTCAGTTATTTTCCTGTTTACCCATGATCATCAAAAGGCTGTATGAAATTGTTTTGAGGGACTTACTGTAGTGAAGCAGTCTAAATTAGTTACCAGTTCCCTGGCCAATACTTAAAGCCTTCATGGGCACTGGTTGAGGTTTGAATGGAGTCAGAAAACCAACATGGTTGTGAACAGCAGTACCAACAGGTTATTATGTTTTGAATTTTTGTGTGATAATCACTTCTAGGATAAAAATTAAAAAATATTTATTTTTTGCCAAGTTTGTAAACGTGAATGTTGCCAATATTTCTGCAAAATGTCAGGTTTTGCAGAACGAAGGGTGTATCAGGCAATGTTCATTTGGTCTTTTTGACAATGCTGAAGACTGTTCCTAAGTGTTCCCATTAAAACCATCTCTTTCATAGCCCACATCCTTCTCCAGCTTAATTCTGCGGTGAGGCCAGAGGCCAGTGCTTATAATATTAGCATGTTACTGTGACTTCATTTCAAGAAAATGTGGGCTTCTAGAAAGTAAGTTCATTGTCTGGCTGCTGGTTCCAGCTATTTAAAAAGGAATATGAAATGAGAGCTTTGAAAGTTAGAAGTACTTAAGCCATTTCTCATTCATTTTTGCTAGTGATGGTGATGCTATTATGCTATTCTATCTTTTTATGTTTGGAAGAATATCCTTTTTCTTTTCAGTCCGAAATCTTATGAAGAACATGTACGGGACAGATATGTAGTGGTAAATAAAAGAAGCTTTCTGATGCAAAAATCCCTCTTTAAAACCTTACAAGTTCACGGAGAGGGACACTAAAATATAAGAAGTCGGAAAGCTGTGTTTGGAAGTTAAGTTCTCAAACTGGCTGGAGGCCTGATCCACTGTTCACAAAAAATGGTGTGGCATAGTCTGTATCTTCATATAGTAAGAAAAGTAACACATAAGGCACCAGTTCCAAGGATGGTCTTAACAAGGAAGACCCACACTTTACTTTCTGCAGCTACAGGAAAAGCTGAGTTTTTCATGTGCTCCAAAAGGACTCTGTGGAATGCATGTGCCAAAATGTGTGTTTCCATTTGGGAATTCAGGGAAAGAAATCTTTAAGCTTCTGCATCCCCATGTGCTTGAGCTCTTTTGCCAAATTTTTTTATTGCTCTATTAAAAGGGGAGGAGGGGGACCCCAAACCTTTTTTTCTGAAACTTAAAGTATCCTGAATTTAAGTATCTGTTAATGAATCTACCAGTTTCTGAAAACACTGATCAGATGAGAAGTTGGTACAGGCACAGAAAGCTGTTACCAACAGCTACATCCATTTCCATGACTAAACCATCTGGTTCATGGAATCCTCAGGCTCTTCTCTTTCTTCACAATTTTCCTTGACATTTGTGTTTAGTCTGTGTTTAGTTTGGCATATAGAAGAACTTGGCAAGATGAGAGCTACGTAATTTAGCTTGGTTGGTTTGCTTTTCCTTTCCACGGCCAAAATGTTGACCTCTAGCCTGCTTCTTGATTATCTTTGGAGCTAAGTGAAATTTTACAATTATTTTTCATACGCTCAATTTGAAAGGCGGGGCACACTTCAGTACTATAAAATATTCTCTACCAGAACGTAACACGTGGTCCTGTCAGTGACTATGGGCATGTGGCTCAAGAAAGAAAACCTTGCTTTTAGGAGGAGTGAGTGGCATAGGTGCTGGACTCATAATGTCAAATATGCGCACTTTGGAGCAGTAAGTGGAATTTCACTGACCCTTTGCAATGTACTGTACTTGCAATGGTTTGGAACAGGCTTCATATATAGTGGTTGGAGAGCAGCAGCATCACACAAGGTCTGTGTATCACCTCTGCGCCCAAAGGAGTGGTTGGCGAGATGTTGGCTACCCCAATAATGTGCACCTTTATGCACACGCGTAAATACGTGAATAGGCTGATCACCCAAAAGTGCATGTTCCTACCAAGTGCTGAAGCCAGGGCCTTTAAATTAGACCACTGACAGCAGGGTTACAGTGTTATCTTGGAAAGAGGCTGTTTACAGTGTTCATAACTTCCCAAGAACCAAACAGCTGACACTGTTGTGTGGTAACTCACGACTTGAAAGTACATTAGATGGATTACACAAGGAAGCTAGTATGTATTCGAGCCCAAGTGAAGTCACCAGTTGTGTGATGCGGATGGCAGTAGGCAGTTGAACTCATTTTTTAACTCTTACCGTCACTACATTCTCCCCTTTTCCAGCTTCAATAATTTTTCAGCTCAAGGAAGAAACAGGCATTTCCCATTCCATGCCTTATCTAGCAGTTCTTTGTTAACAGGTGTCAGTCCTTGAAAAAAACATACCTTGGCCAAGAGCTTTGAAGTGGCAGCATGAAGAACATTTGTGACTTTGAGGTGGGAACCTGTTGTGGGCCATACTTTTGCAGAAGTAAATAAATAAATGGATTTAAAAAAAAAAAAACACAACACCTGTTTGGTGTTTTCTGAATATGGAGGTAAAGCTGAAAATGGATTAAAAGAGAAAGGATGACATGTGATTGTCAGAAGGCAAAGGACAGCAACCAGGTCTCCAGGACCACCTGTGACAGTGCACTAAAAAGAGAGAGAAAATCCTGGGGACTCCCCCTGCTCCCACTCAAGCTGATTCCGTAACACAAGCCCTCTTCTGTGCAGTCCTTCGCCACTTGCAATGCTGGTCTGTACGAGTGAGGAACATCTCTCATCAGTGAGACTCCCAAAAGCAGTTCACCAAGGCTGTAGAGTTTCTCCAGGACTGTTTAGATGTGCCTAGAGAAAAGTAGCAGCTTTAAAGTGCTTAAATGTGGAAATAAAAATCCAGTACCCTTTTGTGGTGGGCATCTTTTCCCTCTTCCTGTCATATTTTATTTTAAAATCGGGGGAAACCCTGAGGATGTATTCCAGTGTCACCAGTCTGCTGTCATTCATATATTCCAGTCCTAAATACTGAGGAAGCAGAAATTAGGAATGAAAGTTTTTGGCAATGCTGATGAAGATTCACTGTAGTTACACAGTATTTTGGTGCGAGTGCACTTGAGTGCTTGTAAAGTCTGGTATCTCTCTCCTAGCGAGTGTCCCTTGAAATGCAGCTTATGTCAGAAGGAGGACTGTAAAAATTTTCTTCTGTATCTCTGACAGTAATTCAATGAGAGCAGAACAAGCTCAGCTTGTAGGTAGGGTTGGTAGTTCAGATCCAAATGTTGGTCTGCATATTGCCCCTGGTTGCATCTGCGTGACTTCCACTGAAGACCATTTAGTTGCATGTATGGTTTGGGAGGAGAATTTATCTTACAAATTCCTTAGTACAGTTTGGGATGCACTTGGCAAGATGTGTCTAGCTTTGACGTACAAGTCCCAGGGTGAGCTTACTCACTCCAAGAGTGAGAAACTTGAGAAGCAAAAATCCTGTGGAGTTGCACTGCCTTTTTAAAGAGACTTTTCTGGAGTAGAGCTGCAGTCCGGTGAATCCCACTGAAGACTGATAGATGAAAAAAAAGTTAACATTAGTACTAGAAAAATACACATTTTTTTTGCACTTCATAGTTTGTAGAGCTGGAATGTTTTGCCTTGATTTCATGTTACTTTTTCTTGATACTCTTTACATTTAAAGTATGTGTTTTCCTTTGTAATGGCCATTCCTGTTTAGTTTTGAGTAGTTCTTACTCCATGAGTGGAAGTTTATGTTCAGGCTGTTACATCTTGCCTTAATCGGAATAAAATGTTGGCACATTTGAACAAATGCTCTGAAGATTCTTTTGAAATGAACGCTAAACCTCTGTGAATCCCTGACGTGGTGGTTTTCAGGTTCACTTACAGTAATCCTCTTATTGCCACATGGTACAGCAGGCGAAGTGAAATGAGAATTAAGAGAGTAGAAGAGACTGAAAGATGAAAATTATTGTTTTGCATTTCCAATTATATTCTAATGTACGCACTTCTTAAGAGCTCTGTTATGTTCCCATGAAAACTTCTTTAAGATTTCTGTCCCGAGGCTTCTCAGAAGTTGGTTTTCTCATCCAGGCTGTTTGCATGTTTTAGTGGTGCACATGATTTAAAAGCAGCAGCTGGATATTGTTTGTGTTTCAGGAAAAACTTCTTCATATTCAAGGAAAATTAATGCAGTGTTATATTTGGCAATGCGCTGTGCTCTTTTGGTCCTCAAATGCAGATCTGAAAGAAACTTGACTAAAGAAATAGGAATTTCAAAAATACTGCAATAATAAAAAATCAGGAAGCTTTTATCCTTGGACTTAAGGAAACAGGAGAAAGAATTGTGGATTAGCCACCATCAGTAGTACTTCAACATAGTTGCCAAATATGAAATTGTTCAATTTCGATGCAATACAGGGGATCTGGGCATCCACAAACTCGTGAACCAATTACTGGAATTTGTTAGTCCATGCAATCCTGGATAAAATGGTTTCAGGTAAGTCGCCTTGCATTTTGCATGGAACAATGAATCCTGTCAAGCATTTCCGTGGATGAGTTTGATCCTTATGATACTTTCTGTCTTCGGGCTTGATGATGGCAGCTTTAAACAAGAACACTTCAAAAAAATCAAGATTAAAGGTGAGGAATCTCTCATTTAGAGGATTTGTAGATGTGCAGTCAAGTATTTACGTGATTGCTACATCCTCCTATACTTCACTGCCATGTGGAAGAAAATTTGCTAGGATGCTGGAAACCGCATTCTTGCTTTTGCAGAGTAGAACTGCAAAGAAGTTAAGTTGTTTGTCGCTTCCAGCAGACAGCATCGCTGACACGATACTGCCTACAATAATCTCACTTCTGCCTGGGAGCGAAGAGCACCGTTTCCTGCAGCTTTGCACGTAAGCAGCACTCAACACGAGTGCCAATGAGCATTATTTAGTCCTCTTTGAGGATGAACTAATGTCTCTTACCTAACGTTATCACACATCTGTACTAGATGTTATTATAGCTCAGCTAAAGCATGGTGATTTCTTCATATATTTGAGCCCAGAGGGTTGCCACATTAGAATTGAATGTTGTTGGACTGCTCTGTTTTAAATATATGGTATGTTGAAACACCACAAAGGGGGAAACAGACTAGCAGAGATTGCTTTGCAGATACCTCCCTTCTCTTCCCCCATTTAGACAAAGCAGACAGAGCTGTAGAGGACCTGAAGAAGTACTGTAACTTTTGCTCCAGAAAGTCACACTGAAAAACGAATTTGGCTGCATGTTTAATCCTGTGATCTGGAAACTACAGGCTAGGAAAGGTGGTTCTGGTTCTCCCAGTGACTCGCCAACCACAGCTCTGTATATTGGTACCACTTGTTTTGTCTTTATGATTAGATAAATCGAAGAGATTGGAAAAGCCACTAATAGAAAGGGTATTAATAGAAAGAACTTAGTGAAGAGAAGTCATCAGAAAAGAGGCAGAGCTTACAGAAATATCATCGGTTGGGGGTCGATTTGATTTCCAGTTCCCCACTGGAAAGGGAAGAGGAGGAAAGGACAAGGCAGGTCTTTTGGGTTGTTGCAACCAACATTGGGCACAGCTGTGGGCAGGGAATGAGGGGACGAAACCGAGTGTATCGCAAATAATAAACTGAAAGCTGAAATGGGTAAATAGTTTGGAAGATTCAGCCACCAAAGAGCGCAGAGGCAGCAGAACTAGGACTTGGGGGTTAGAGAAATGTCTTCTACGTGCTTGTTTTTAAAAATAAAGCTACTCGTATGAAATAGTTGAAGGGTGACACACTGTGTTTAAGTTGGTGCCCAAACTCTCAGTAGTGAACATGTGAAGTTTACGGAAAATAAGATCAATGGGAGAGAGAAGGGTGAGGGGAAACCAGAGTGTTTGTAATCACAAGGGAAAAGTTGAAAAGAAAAAGTCATAGAAAGGTATTATTGCATGAAACTATCTACACTCCTCAAAGGATTAATTTCCAAATGCTGGGGGGAAGAGCTGCTGCAAGAGAGCTCAGTTCTGTATCAGAAGAGTGCTTCTGTATTTCACCTGTGAGCTGGGCAGGGGAGGGGAGGGGAAGGGAAGGGAAGGGAGGATTGCTGTATGCAGCGTGCTTTTACCTTCTTCCCCAAATACCTGCTGCTGGGAGACAGAACTGGACTAGACAGGCCTTTGATCCCACCTTGCTGTTGCAACCGCATGCGAAAGGTCTGTATGGCCTGTGGCACCTTCATCTAAATTAGGTTATAAATTGCCCCAGGCTCTTTGGGTTCCCTCAAGCGGCAAACCAAATTGGGGGGAACACCTTTGGAGAGACAGGGAAATGGAGGGATTTGGGACTGACATAACTTGAGTGGTGTTTAATTCACGCTGTCCCCAAAATATGCGTCTGGTAGGTTTACAAATAGACGATGTGACTTTACCACTCATAGTAGCAGAGGGAGAAAATGTAAACTTTTACAATTAGTTTAGTTCTTTAGCTCTTAGAGCGAAGGGCACCGTGACAAGCAGGGTGTGGGGTTTGGAACAGAACTTCATTTGCTGGTCACTGAGGCTGGATGCTTTTCCCCTGTGAATGCGGAGAGGCTTTCTTTTGGGAGGGAGAAGTCAATTCTGGGGGAGTTTTATGTCCGCAAGACGTAGGGGCCCATAAACCATTATTTCTGATGGGCGAGCAAAATGTTTTACTGAATGTGTCTCCAGATTTCATACCATCAAATTGTACAGGAAAAGTCTGCGTGTCTCTCAGAGCTGTATTTTTTCCCAAGCTGTTTGCAGACTTGGGGGACAATACTGCATTGTTTACCCCATGTTTATTTCCAGAAGGTTATTACGAAATAGGATGTTGGAAATAAGCTCTTTGAAAAGTGCAGGTTTGATTCTGGGACAGAAACCTGAAGTGAGGTTTGAATTCCACAACTGATACCCTAAAATAAGTGGGATCTGGAGCGTAAGGATGAGAGGGGGTGGTTGCTTCCCAAGAATGCCTGTATTTCATTCTTTGGCTGTAATTAATTACAATCATTTTCTGAAATCCTAGTTTTTGTAATGGCATTATCAAAATTCCTACAAAGTCCCAGTACAGAGCACCTTTTCTTATGAATTTAACCTCTGTCTTTTCTCTGTGTTTTATGCAAGTAGGAAGCTCTGGTGCTTGCCAGTTTTCATCCCTCTAGTGATTTTGCAAAGTGTAATCATTGTAAAGTGCAATTGCTTAATATGTAGCTCATTCACTAAAGCCCCAAGGATAGAGGCAGTGAGTAATGTGAGTCATTACCAGAGCAATGGAATCTAGAAAGATGAAGAGTCATGCATCAAGTACCAATTCATTTAGTCTTGAATTAAGAATTTAAAAAATTGCTAGTCAGATGTGATTGATATTATCTCCAAGCAAATTAAGTAGTTACCCTGGAATGCTGTGCTGCTACTAATGTTTTTTGGTATTAGAAGTGCTGATCAGTTACATGTTCCCTACTGCTCTGTTTGTCTATCGAGACACTTGCAGACCAGCGGCTTTCCCAGGTGCTGTCTGCGCCTCTCCTTTCCAGGCACTGCATACTTTAATGCCTGAAATTCAGAAACTTTGTCCAGAAAATATGACGAAGTGTTCTGGCCTGATCAGCAATGTTAGGGTTCACACTCGTGTGTTTCAGTCACGCTTACTTTTATTCAGCCATCCAAGTTTCAACCATTTTTTGCTTTTCTTTGTACTAAATCGTATGAGTTGGAATAGATTTCTTCTCCATCTTGTTCCAGCAAGGAACTTTTTGGTCCAAAGGCATAGAATTTGACTGGACAATGTACTATAAATGACTGGAGCATTAACATTTCCATCAACGATCTGAGAGGGTAGTTTGCAGCTTAGTAGGTGATACGAGCTATCTAACTTATTTTTTACATGCTTTGAGATGAACGAGAGCCCAAACCAGCTCAGTGCTACAGCATGACATTGTATGTAGCAGTCTGAAGGGGCACCAAGGTTTAACACAGGTGAAATGACTTACGCATGCTGATAAATCGGGAGTTATGTTTTGCTTCCAAGGTTTCCTGTGGGAACAAAAATGACAGGCTTCCTGAATTACAATGAAAGAAAACCCAAACAACAAAATAAGGCATGTGCTTGGATGTATGTGTAGCTCCCTTGAAGTCAACAGGACTTGGGCAGCACTGCACTAGTTGGGCATCTACTATTAGAGGTACTATAATGTCAGTGATATTATTAGGAACGTGAGATAATACACAATAAATGACTACACCAGTCTATGACAGTGCTTGTGGACCACATTTATAAACCATTGTACTATAAAGTCACCTTTAATTTGTGCACCAAAACCAGACCATAGCCTTCTACTGTGACTTGATGGGTCTTAAAATAGGGGTTATAACCCACAAGTTGTGCTACTGTGTGTTCCCTATTGTCTTTATATGAATTTCTCAAGTCTTTCGGATGCAACTTTTTTATTCTGTGCTTTCTGTAACTATTGAGAAGCCCCTGAAGCACTCACAGTGCTGTTAGGGATTTTCTCCTCCTTTTGCACGGTGCATTGCTTTGCATTGTACTTCTGATTGCCCACCATGCCTAGAATCAGTACAACACATAGCGTGTACCTCAGAGAGTCTCTTTAAAATAATATTTTATTGTTTTGTACTCTATTGCATAGGAACAGATAAGATGTTTAAGTTGGTAGCCTTTGAGCTTTCGGGATACTGCCACTTTGTTTAGGGATCCCAGAACACACTGGGAGTAGTAGTATGTTCATGAAATTCATTACAGGACTAAGTGACCTAATCCACTTCATGGGAAGTCAAATGACTTGAAAAGAAGAGGCTATAGATCAAACCTGGCAATGTGAGATGTCAAAGCAGGTGATGCAGTAAGGAAACAAAACTGTTATATTAGGCCAGAGGTTTACAGGTCACTGGTCTAGAAAAAGTATACATTTCACAGCAGAAATGATCTGTAAGATCATATTCCATTTGTATACCTGATTTTGTTGAGACTTGGGTGTCATCCTTGAACACAGGTATACAAAATCCTTGGGGCTATTACGTTATATGAAAAACTATGATATTTTTTTCCGTTTTCCCCCGTTCGGTTGAGCTGGGAATCCCCAACAAAAGCTGCGAGAAGCGAAACTTGAGGTTTAAGGCTACTACATTCCTTGAAGGTAGCTGCACACAGCAGACTAATTTGGAGAGTGTGAAAAACAAACAAGCTGTGCTTTTAAAGGCAGGCTTTAGGAAGCCCCCCAGAACTGCCCGGTTATTATGAAGCTAGTTTGTGGGTGTAGTGCTCGGCTATAGGACATCTAGATCTTGCGTCACATGCTTACAACTCTTTAAACTGGAATAGATTTACTTCCGTGACTGGCTGCATCCATGCACTCGTAGCCTTAGCCAAGGAAATGCGAAAGCTGTGAAACATATCCCCTCAAAGAAGAAAACCAGTGCCATATCCAGCAGGCAATTCTGTGTTCCCAACCAGGAGAACAATCTCCCTAAGACTGGAGAACTGTAGGAAGAGGTCTGCAGAAGGTAGACACTAAGGCAATACATGGAGATTTTTTCACAGTATCTATCACATTGCTTTCAGGCCAATGCACATTTTCCACTATTAAAACTAATAAATCGGGAAAAAAACAATGTATGTAGCTAGAAGATTTGTTGTCCATCAGTGATTGCAGTGGTTATTAACTGTCAACTCACTGTTCTTTCAGTCAACACCAACAATAAGATGTAGTCCTTTGTTTCTGTAAGATTGTACATATATGAGTTTTTTGGTTGGTTTTTTTTTGTGGAACGAAGTAGTTGGTTGGTCCAACACAGAGATTTGTCGTGTGAAAATTACTTTTGGTTTAATTGTTGTATGTTGAAATGCTGAGATTTTTTTCCTTAATTGAGCAGTATTTTGTGATTGTTTACTACTAGTAGTATGGCGCATGTAAAAAGAAAAAAAAAAAACCAAAATAGAACAACCAAACAAAACACACACAGTAAAAAAGCCACAAAAGAATTAAGCCCTTCCCTTTCAAAACTTTCTTTCCTGATGCTAGCGTCTCTGCTCAACATTTCACTCCAGAAGACTTTTTGTGTTAAGTGGTACTAGGGAAGGATGTCTTTTCCTCAGTGTCTAACTTGTATGCGTGCCTGTTGATGGTGGATAGTTGATAAGGGGCGACTGCCCATCACTCTGAAATGGCACAGTGTTGTCCTGATCAAAGTGTCTAGTTGTGCCAGAATCAATCTGAAGAGTCTTAAACTGATTTGTATCTTTTCTAACTGGAAAAGCTATGCATTGATAAGCTGAAGGGAGGCTTTAATGATGTTTAATAGATACAAATCTCTAACAGAGCTTTCTTTGATTTAAGAGTAACTTTTTATGTTTCATTTCAGTTGGTCTCTATGCCGGTTTGGAAATCCTATGTGTGTCTAGATGGGTTTAACAATGATTTATTGTTTTAATAATAGATAGAAATCCAACCGGTGCAACTGTCCCAAATGAGACAGTTTGACTGCAGTGAGGCAAACCCTCCTTTGTGAGTATTTCTTGTCAGAATCATGTTTCTAACAATTTGGGTTGGGTGATTCCTTGCCAATATAAGCTTTATCAATACAAAACAGTCAGTGAGAATCTTTCCATCAATAAGAGTGTTTATTATCATCTTGCATAAACAGGATCAGTTCTGTGTATGAATTGGATATGCTGGTTTAAACCTGCTTGCCACGGTTCAGCTTGGCTTGGTTACTCAGGCAGGTACAAGCTGAATAAATAGAACCAATGTTCAATTCCTGCAAAACAGTTCACATATAAAGTGCTCTGGAAAAATGAGTTTTAATTTCAAACCAGCCCAAACAATCCTTAAGTTTCCATAACAGAGTTTTCACTGGTATCAGTTAATAGACTTTAAAATACCACAGGTTAGTGAGTGAAAAGGACTCAGTACAATCCATGAGTTGCATCTGCTTACTGATGTAACCTAGCCTATAGCTTAGTAACGGATCTGGTAACATTGATCCTCCAGAAAATAGCTTTATTTGCCCACTTTCTGTTTCAAAGTCAAAGGTGGTGTACTGGGTTGTCTTAAGGCAGTGTGCTATAAACTGGTAACTGGTCCCTCAGCATCTCATTGCTGCTGGTGCACTCACAGCAAGCATGAAAGGGCGCAGGGAAAAGGTTTTCTGTGCACTGTGGGACATACATGGTGGCTTGCAGGGACTTGCCTGCTCCACACCTTGACTGGCAGCTCTGACCTGCTGGGGAGGATGAAGCCCCAGCAGGTGCCCTGCTTAGATCTGCCCTTTGTTGGCTGAAGGCACGTTCCCTTTCTTTTTTGTTTCTTAGGAAATGGTTGAAATGCTTTGTCAGTCTCTCTGCACCTCACTGCTCCCGGGTGCTGCGGCTTGCTGGCTTGCCCTGTTTCAGGCCACCAAATATTTGGGTTCATCAGGCCGGAGTTTCATGACCTTGTCCACGCAGAGCAGGATGAGAGTCAGAAACCAGAGGCTCCAGCCGACGGCCGCTGCAATCCATCCATAATCGTCCACGCTCGTCGGGCAGCACATGGCCGCTTGCGTGCAGAAGTTCATGTCTGGTGGCAAAGAAATGAAGTGAGCTGCCGGGAGGCTAAGTACGTAACAGGTTTCTTTTGCTAGAAGGCAGATGAGACAGTGACTTCACTGTCTGTCCTGTGGCCTGTCAGTCTGCCTTGGCATCTTTCCCCTAAGCCTGCCTCTTAACCTGGGGGATGGCAATATTCAGTTTCATCTGTACGTCTTCAAGGCTCAGTCATCCCTGTCCGGCCAAATATCTGAGCTGCTCCTCTTACCACTGTGCCCACCATTACGGAAATCTTTTAAAACATCAACTTAGCATCTCCTCAGTCAGTTTTAGGAATGGAGTATGATAGAAGTAGCTAGTTAAAATTAAAAATAAACTCGGGGTAGAGAAACCTTCATGTGAGAGAGTATGAGGATCTCTAGCAGAGACACCTTCAGCAGGATCTCCAATAGTTTAGGTACCCAATACATCTGCTGGCAATAGAAGCAGTGGCTGCTCTCTGCTGGGCTGTTAACTGTGACTTGCATGTAACAACTGCAAAACATGCTATCATTGGGGGATCCCTGTTTTACGTGTTTAAAAATGAAATAATTTTTCCAATTCCATGTATTTTTTCTTGCACCTTTTGCATCTTTTTCTGTTTAAATCAGTCCAATTTCCTGAAGTCAGTTAAGTAATATGTCATTAGTTGTTTCATCTATGCTGTTATTTAGAGGCATCTGCCATACTTTTTCCATCACAAGGGCACAGTGAAGATACCCAGCTCTGTGTCTGCATCCTGGGTGGTAACGTGGAAATATCAAAGGGAGCCTAGAGGGCCATGGTATCTCGACCCCTTGGGTTGGAATAGAAGCTGAGCGTGAAACCCCAGCATCCAGGAGAGCTGAGGCAGCCAAAACCACCTTGCAGCTACATGCATAGTGTGTTGATGAGCACAAAACCTGTCAGCTGTGAAAAGTGAATGCCTCCTGAGCTTGGTGCAGGGCAGCCAGCCTCTTGCACCATGCCAGGGAAAAGGCAAGTGCAGGCGCTGCTCAGTTGCTCTCATACACGTCTGTCAGGCAGGACCATGTTCCTGTGCATTGACCTACAGTACAGTTGTCCTGCACAGTAGAGAGCAGCTCTTCCCACAACAAAAGAGACATGTTTTGTATGTACCTAGAGAAGGGGGAGGGATGCCTGCTCCCTATACCCATGTCATGCTTTGAAGCAGCATACCTCTGTTGGTACACGTACTATGTTTCGGGAAGTGCAGGACTGTGGAGATGTTTGACATTTGGGATGGAGGATGACTCTGGGAGGACTGGTGGGATCTCAGGTTGCCTGGGACTGGCTGTTTGGGGCAGACCTGGTGGGGCAGGGGAAAGAGGTGCTCCCGGGAGTCTACATTGTGCCTACAGGCAGTCAGTCTGGCAGGGAGCTTTAGGACACACAAATTGAATTAGCTATGAATTAGTCTGTTCAAAGCTATGAGTCCATCTGAATGTACCTAAGATATACTGGGCATGCCAATGGAGGAGTCTTAGAAATGCATCCTAGAGTTTCACCCACAATGGAAGCCTTGACAACAGATAAATCCTTTTCCAGGACAGCCTCTCAGTCACCTGTGTAGTCTCATCACCTGGCTTTATCATGGTAGTAACGATTTATGAAGACTTACTAAGACATGGTGCTTCGTACTCAGTTGTGAGCATGGAGCTTGTTGAAACATTGGAGATGTCTTCAGCTGCTGCCAGAAGGAAAGCACAGGAGAAAAGGCAAGTTGGATTAGAAAAGCAATACTAGGCATCAAGCATGAAAATCTGAAAGCCATTGGCCTTGTAGAGGTCTGTAGGATGGAAACAACTTGGAGAAAATAAATTCCTGCCCCTAAACACTGCTGCATCAAGGTGTGCTTTCACACCCCACCACTGTCAACACAGGCTTAGAGAGACCTGTTGTAGCACCAGCCATAAGGAGCAGTTGGATCACTGTGCCTCTACCTGAGTATGACCCTGGTGTGAGCCATTCACTCAGAGCTCAAATTAGCCACCATCCTTTCCCAAGCTACAGGGGCGGAACGAGCAAGGACTGAAATGAGAGAAAGCATTCAGTGGTGTAGGGAGATCCATGGCCAGCGAGCAGTACATCTACCTCTTTTTGCCCTTAGAAAAATCCCAGTAACTCTAAGGTATGAAGGAGACTGGCTGAGCCCATCAGCACAGGGCCTCAGCAGATCCACCGTAGCCTTGGCGGGAAGCTTTGGCTTTGCTGCAGTTCAGGCACAGCTGTGGCTGAAATTGTTCTGGCTGGGCTCCAGTTCAGGCCAGTACGAGCTCATTAACCAGCTCAGGTTGGAAAATACAACATACAGAAATAAGTAAGGGAGGAAGGGGCCAGGGGCTTCAATGAAGAAGGTTTTGACTCTTTATCCTGCTTCCTACCCAGAATTGGAGCACACTTGCACTCCGGCACAGTGCTGGTCTCCAGCCCTCCAAATCTGTATATGGTGTCACAGGCCAAAGCCTCCTTAGACCTCCTAATACCCTCCTTGCCCCTCAGCTTCAGCGTACACCTCGCAGTACTGCAGGATCAGATGCAAGGACAGCTGCAGGACGTCTGTGTGGGAAAAGCACAGGCTGCTGTGGTCCCTGTGCATTACCACCAGCCTGTCCCCTGCTGCAGAATGAAGGGAGTCAAAGAAATATCTCCTCCTGTGCCACTACGAGCAGTACAGTTTGAGTTCAGCCAGGTGAAGTATCCCATGCTGATATGGTCCCCTGCAGAGATACATGAAAAACACAGCCTGGAGAGACTACAGGAGTAAGGACTCCTGCTCTACGCAGATGGAGGGGCTCCAACGTGCTACCTCATAGCAGAGGCTATGAGAGAGCTATTTCTAGTCAAACCACCACTCTGAGCTGGTAATTTATTTGGAGTGTGATAGAAAGAGGAAATCAGTTCCAGCTTGATTTCACTGAAGACTTCAAAATAATGGCTCAGCTTTGCTTTCAGCTCAGGAAAACAAACCAGAACAAGACCTTTGACCAAACCTTTGCTTTGAGTTTGGTATTTTCCAAGTAACAGCAAATAAACCGAGGTTGTCCTGCAGGAGATGTCCCCCTTGGGGTCACCTGCTGTTGGCCAGCTTTGCATTTCGAGCTGACTGACCGTCAGCAAGACCAGAGCTTTCCTTATGGTCACTGCCATGCTGGGAGCGGGTCCACGGGCAGCCTGCTTCAGGGAAGGGTCTGAGTACTCCCCATTCCTCTTTCTGACTCTGCTAGGACTTGCTGAATGACCTTGGCCAAGCCCATAATTTGTTTTCTGGGTTAATAAGTACCTCACAGGAGCACTGGAAAGAATCATTAAGACCGTGCATGACCTGTGGAAGAAAGTGCTGCAGAATGCCGAGTGTTCGTTCATGTTTATAGACTTTGCAGCCCAAAGGACAGGCTGTCAAAGCTATCCCATCTTTAAACATCTAGCAGGTCTCAGCTGGTGCTGATATACAAACGCAGGCAGTAGCCTGATGGGAAGGGAGCAGCTCACAGGTCTCATTTACATTTTTTTTTTTTAGGCAACATCTCCAATTAAGGGGGCACCAAAGGCAAATTTCCTGCAAAAAGCACCTAATAAGAGCTAAACCGGACTACAGTGAGCCTCTTGGGTGGTATTTCAAATGGTCCCCTGCCTCAGCAACCACACGAAGGCCAAGTAACTGTGGTCCCCTACCTCCTTGCTATTCAGTGGAGCAACCTGCAACCCAGTCCCATTCACAGCGGATCTGTAAATAGCTGGCAAAAGCACATCTCTTCAGAAAGATGCTGTGATCAATCAAGTCAAGTAAGTCTCATTAGCATTAATCAATCCCAGCTCTTTACACTTTTTAGATGAGGCAAGGGAGCCCACCTTGTTTTTAAAGAACAAATTACTGTCAGTGGGCAATACATTTAGATGTTGAGAGGAGTGGGGGAAAAGGCAGGATATAGAAACTGGAGCATAAGAGAAGAGAAATACCTGCTGAGCAGGAATACCGGAGCACAGTGGCGAAGAAGAGCACAGCAAAGGCTGCCCAGGGCTCGCTGGAGAAGTGCTTCATGCTGGGGGTCCAGCTCCCACCCGAGTGGCCGCACAGATCAGGTCACCGTCGCCGGCAGCTCTGGTTCAGCAAATCCTCAACAAGCTCAGAGAGCTGGTGTGCAGGGCAGAGGGTGGAGCAAAGGAGCTTCCTGCTGCCAGGACACCTTGAACTTTCCTGCCACAACAGGGTGAGGAAAGAGAAGGGCTCCGACCAAAACAGCTCCAGCAGGAGGTGGATACCAGTGCTGAGGCAGGTGGAGGGCCCCTGAAGGCCAAGCCTGAAGGTTTCTCCCCAGGATCTGCTGCAGCCGGAGGGAGGAAAGGCCTCCAAAGCCAGCCCTTCCCCACAGGGTCCCAGGCAGTTTCTGTCTTCTGAGTCTCCTTTTGGTCCTGCGAAGATGGTCTAATAGATTTGGAAAGGAGCGGAGGATCAGGGTAGAGAATTTGTCTTCCTGTTTGGCTTTGATTTTGCATGGTTGTTGGCTTGACTTCCCCCCCAAAACTGCCCAGCAGTGATGATTTTCTGGAAGGGCTGTGTGGAAGCCTAAAAAAAGACAGTCTTTGGTCACGCTAATACAGTAGCCATTGGGTTAACACAGGCTATGGGATGTTTCGACCGAGAAATGGGATGATACCAGTTGCTTTGTGTAGGCTACCAACAGCTATTACACAGTAACAATGGCCTTTCCTTAAGGACCTGTGTTGGGTTATGGGTTGGGATCAGTTCAAGCTTGGGGCCTCTCTGCACAGGAGAAGCTGTTGCCATTCTTGCCCCGTGAGCACAGCCGCGTCACTGCCTCCATCACCCATGTGCAATGTGGTGCTGAAAGAGCATTTTTTTTCTCTTCTTGTAGCTATGCCACCTCCTCCATGACATAGGCAAAACCAAGAGCTGCTCCCTCCCACCAGCACAGCTCTATCTGCAGACCAGGAGGGTTGCTGGCAAAATAATATCGGCTGGAGGGCAAGATTTTTTCTGCAATCCTGGCTGGAAGAGCCACACTGTTGAAGTGCTTATGTTGTTGTCCTGGTCTGACGAGCACTGCACATTGCTGCTGTTCCCCAGACTGTTGGCTCTGCTTGCTCCTACCTTTGAGCCACCACGATGTCCTTGTTAGAGAAAACTTCAGGCATTAAATCGGGCAGGAAGGCACTGGGAGAGGTGGGCTCAGCAGGGAGCAGGTTGGTGGTGCTGTTCAGTGGTGGTCACTCATGGCTTCAGGTGCTCATGTGAGAATGAAGCTGTCTGGGGCCTGTTCGGGATGTGTAGCCATCCCATGGGAGGTCAGGAGGAAGGTCCCTGAGGCAGCAATCCTAGTAGGATGGGTAGTATCTAAAAATTTTCTTGTTTTTTCCCTCCACACTGCTGAAACCCGCAGAGACGGGCGTAATAGACTTCCCACAGGAACTGCGGTGAGCTACGTACAACAGGGTGCTGCTGTGCAAAACTATGATGAGGTTTGTTTGGTTTCCCTTTGTTTAAGAAAAAGTTTGAGGTCAAAACCCATGTAGGCTTAGCCCTGCCTGGCATTTCTGTGGGGTGAACCTGCTTGTCCTCCCCACTGGCCACCCCCCACCACTGAAAACACTATGCTCCCCTCCAGCTGTGAGTATTTCCACAATGCAGCAGGACCAAGCAGCCGGAGGTTTCCCCCAGAGAGAGGGCACACCGAGCCGCAGATGAAGGCAGGCCAGCTGAAGCAGGCATGTTTATACCCATCTTGTCTCCCTGTTTTCATGTCAACGCATTGCCGGGGCTGGTGGAGTTAGACCTGTGCTGGCCGGTCTGTGACAGTCACCTCCTGCTGCTGCGAGTGTGCGTGGCCCTGTCCTTCGGCTGGCACCCAAGGGGCGGCCGAAGGTAAGTCATGCTCGGCTGGCAGCTCTGCTGGTGTGTGACTCCAGCCGCCATCACTCTTGGCCTTGGTAAACATGAGTCACGGCAGGAGAGATGCTGTAAGAATGCTCTGACTGCTCAGAGTTGCTTGAGATTAGCCCATAGGATAATCTTCATCTCTGCCTCATTTCAGTGTCTAAGTCCTTTCATGCTAGTTGTCTTTAATTTGTGTTTTTATCTGAGTGCTTTGTTGCATCAAAACTAAAACTCAACTCTACTGGGGAAAGGCCCTCCACTTCCTTCACGCTTCACCTGTTCCTCCTGAATTTCTCACCCATGATTCCTGCTGAAAGTTGACCTGGCAGTTAATTTTGCAAAAATAATGAGTACAAAAGTGTTCGGTGCAGCACAAAATGTTTGAGTGGAAAAGAAAAGACAAAGCTGCTCTGCTATTGTGTGAATGATTCAATTTGTAATGAAATGTCTTTTGAATTTTAACTATTACCTAAATGCTCTTTGTCAGCTTGCAGGTAAATGTGCCCGTTTCTAAAGGATGCTGAAAATGTTTTGTACAATTAACATAATGTATTTCTTTTCCTTTCCAAAACACATTCCCTCCGTGGTTCAGAAAGGGCCTGCTCCAAAGCCTCCTGAAGCAGTGAACCAGCTGCACTTGGCTTCAGTGATTTTTGGATCGGATTGGAAATGAAGGCTTTGCTTGATAAGTTCAGACACAATGGGACTCCTGTAAAACCATCTCCTGACACAGATTTGGATTTGTTTCATTTCTTCTGTGTAACACATTCATATTTCAGTTCTGTGACTGCCCGAAGAGCGGTAAGACTCTCCAAAGCC
This sequence comes from Aptenodytes patagonicus, assembly GCF_965638725.1. Lineage (NCBI taxonomy): Eukaryota > Metazoa > Chordata > Aves > Sphenisciformes > Spheniscidae > Aptenodytes > Aptenodytes patagonicus. Next base: position 64,474,627 of record NC_134949.1, read on the forward strand.
TTCCCCTAGCTTGGTTTCTATGCATCGCATGAACGCCTATCTCCACTGGGGTGCCCTGGCAGGCGGGGCACCGCTGCAGCACCAGCAGAGATGGGGGCTTCCTTTCCTCGGGCTCCCGTTTCCTTGCAGTTCCCAAGGCAGGACTCCGTTTGCTCTAAAATTAGGTACTTCCCCACCCCTCCCCTTGGAGACTCTCCCACAGTGTGTAGCGCTGCTGGTCAGCTTTTCCTGACGATTATGAAGGAGGCAATACCTACCGTTTGGTATATTTTGTGCCACAGAGAGCACTTCACAGTTAAAGTTCTCTGATGACCAAGGTATTACCCTTGACACATCGCCACCAGGTGTGGCTCTGAGAAAGTTGTTACCTTTATCACACGCGTACGCACTCACTTTGTGTGTGAGTGTATATATATATATTTTCTGTTTACATAGGCAACATGTTTATATTTTTAATTCCAATTGAAAGCTGATTGCTGCTGCAATCCTGTTCCGTCCCAGCAGTGACCAGCATGATGATAACTGAGCCGTAGCACGGTATTTAACTCAGGGCAAAACACACAACCCATGAGAGCACAGCAGAGCAGGCACATCATCTCTGGACATATCAGCGGTAAGAGGACAAATCCCTTTGTTCCGTACGACACTCGAGGTCAGTTTAACTACACCCCTACTCTTGTCTCAGCATACCTGAGGTGCTACTCTGCTTAGCTGCTGCAACAGGAGGGAGCTTTGGTGAAAGAGAGCTCACACATTAACATCACGTGTAGCCACACAAAACCTTCTGCGCGGTGGAGCTAAGCATGGAGGGATTATGGCTGAGATACTGATCCCAGAGCCTCCTACAGCTGCATGAAACTTCCCCATGCTGCTGAAAGTGATGACAGCCTAGCTGGAGGGGTTGCGTGTTTGGGACCCCCCTGAGCTCTGTGTGTTGGCACACTGAAGTTGATAATAAGTTGACAATTCCCAGTTACTATTGACAAGGGCTCTGTGCAGCCTTTGAGGTCGTGGACCTAAATGCCAAGGAGGATGCTGGGTGGTCTGTGCTATCGGTGAGACCGCAGGAGTGGATCTATCGTCTCCTGTGTTTGCTTTGTAGGTAGCAAAATCTCCAAGTGCAGCTCTAGAAAAAGTGTCTCTTCAGAGGGCAGGTCTGTCTGTTAGCAGCCCACTGTCTGTATTGCAGGGTGAGCTCCCTCCCAGGTGGCCTTTACAAAGCTCCAAAAAGCTTAAGGGCCTTTATAAAGCCCTCAAAATGACTTTAAAAAGCTCAAAACCTTAAGCCTGATGCCAATAATGTGTCCATTGGAGAGGGGGCCGTTTTGTTTGGTATCTTCATTGATGTGAAAAATAGCCGTCTAAGATAAAGCTACCTATGAACAGGGGATTCGATTTTTAAAACTAGACAAATGGAGGAAAAAAATCAAAACCACAAAGGTTTTACTCTTTAAATGAAAGAAGGGGAGAGGGGATCTGCTTTCTGTTGCACAGAGGAAAGCAGCTCTAGCATTTCTAATAACTCCACAACCGTGCCCTTTGTGTTTTCCAGTCTAAGCTGGGTTTGCTATTAGACAAATGTTGAGCCTGTGGCCCTGCTGTGACCCCATGCTGTCCCTCTGGAGATCCCAGCGAGGGAGCCCGAGACCAGCAGGCTGGGTGGCGCGGGGCTGCCTGAGGAGGGCTGCCTTCAGCTCGCCCAGGCAGAGCTGCTGGTGCCGACAATGAGCCCGCTGATGGAGCTCCTCTGAACAGCGCCTCATCATCAGCTGTCATCATCTGATTTTTAATAATAAGATTATTATAAAATAATGTTGTTACTTCTACGTGCCAGAGGCATGAAACAGGATATGCTTTCTGCTTCTCTCCTCTGCCTGGGAAGGGGGGGAGGGAAGGGCAAGAGAGATGGCTTTATCCCCACTCTCCGTGTTCACTCGCCCCTTGGCTAACGGGATGGAGTGGCTTGCTTTGGTGACGAAGTGTGTGTTTGGGGCCCCTTCCGCTCCCCCCGCCCCGACAGCTTGTAGGGGAGTAGCTGAGTGTAACTGTGGGGCTGAATAAGAGCAGCATAGGTGCAAAACAGAAGCAAATCCTGGTATCATCAAATGAACACAACGGCTTTGCCGGGGGAAGATATGCTGTGGGTTCAGAAGTGGGGGGAGTAGCCTGAGAAGCTGTTTTAATTTGTTGTGTCGCTATACCTCAGCTGAGAACTGAATGATGACTCCTGTTATTTAGCATTACAGCACAGGCTGCAAGGCAATGCCCTTCCTTTCCCACACCAGCTTCTTCTCAGCCCTGTGTGATGGACGTGCTGTTTTTGCATGTGATGAGCGGCCGACAGCAACGACTTCACTTCTGCCTTACCGAGAGAAGTTCCCATTTGCCGACAGAAAGTGCTGAATTTCATCAGCCTTCGCTCTCTTTCCTTGGTAGCGCCGATGGAGAAAGCAGAGCTGGCCGGCGGCGGCGGCTGGTGCGGGAGGAGCACGGTGCAGCCAAAGCGTGTGGGAGGCCAGGGAGCCCCACAGCCAGCTCGGCTGAGCAAAATGAAAGCTTTTGGCCCACCCGCTAGAATTGCCTTATAATTTTTAATACATCCTTTTTGGGTCGTGCAGCTTGAGGCAGCTGGATTTCGGAAAGCGGCGGGAGCCCTCTCGCACCAGCTGAGCTAGCGAAGCAGGACCACTCCTCGTTGCTTTTGAATAGAAAACCTCTGTGCTGGGAAACTCTCTGCTGTTACTCACCTTTTGGCATTGTTCCCTTGGACAAGCTATACCCTTCGGCTTGTCGGGTCAGGGCTACTGGGTACCTCTGAAAAAACAGGTCTGAGAAAGCACTTCTTTAAGGGGTACTTTACATTTTACATATAGCCATGCATTTTCATTAGCTCTTCTTTTGAGATAAAACTTCTTATGGATGCTAGATTTAATAGTGACCCAGCCACCCTTATTTCACCAGGATGAAACCCTGCCTCCTCTGACCTCAGTGGGAGCTAAGCCATTAGTTTTAGGAGGGGCCGAATATCTCTCTGGAGCCCTTGCTTTAGCAGCTGAAGTGGGAGAAAGTCTATAAAGCCACTTTTTCCCACAGCATTTGTTATTTTGAGGGGTGAAAATCAAGTTCCCGTGTCCCTATATTGCCCCAGGCTAGCGCAGCACTCCTGACCGAGCCCCTGCCCTCCCAGCCTTCTCTTTGCTGTATAGCTTTGCCCGTCCCCCGGCTGCAGGAATATCATTAATCTCCCATTGTTTCTCTGTCCTTTCCCTGGCTGCCTTCGGTGACGTAAAAACAGCGAGAAACAACGCAGAAGTTTTCCGCCTCCCTGACGACTGATCTTCCATCCAGGGCTTGCAAATGAGGTTTTGTGGGTTTATAGCTCTCCAGGTACAGCAGGTTTCAAAGGCTCTCGCTCGTTTTCGGGTGGCCGGGGCGGTGTGAGCCGGCATGACCCATCTGTTATTAGTCTCAACAAGCTGCGTGCTGCCACAACACGGCTTGTGCTTGTCACAGAGCTGACGCAGAGGTTGTGACTGAGCCAGAAAGCACTGGGTCCAGACCACCCAGGGGTTGTTTCGGGACAGAAAAAGTTTCCCTTCTCTGGTCCAGACCAGTTCTGACCTTAAAAGAAAAGGTTTGCTGTGCCCCCCGTGAGACAGGACAGTTGGCCGGGGCGCTTCGCTCGCTGCCCTCCTTGCCCGGCACGGTGCTTGCAACCATGCCAAAGCACAACCCTGCTGTCGTCGCCTGACGGGACTGCTGGCCAGCCGAGGGGAGAGCTCGCCCCTTCCCGGGGGAGAGGGCCTGCTGGAAAGGAGCGCGGTGGCTGAGAGGTAAACCCGAGTAACACCTTCGCCAAAGCGATTTATGGCACCGGGATTTACCCTGCCCAAAACCTGGTGCGTTTTAATGCAGTGCAGCACCGCTGGAAAATAGCGACCGGGGGATAGTGTGAGTGGTTTCTCAGTTAACTGTTCTTTTGCCAAAGGAAAAAAACTGGGGGAGAGGGGGTATTGATAGAGGCATGGCTGGCAGCAGGTGGCTTTGGGCAAGCCTCCTGTAGCTGCAGGAATGGATGAAGGGCAAACGTTCTGCCTTCCTCGGAATGGGGCTGGGAAGGGTTTCCTGGCTGCAAAGAGGTTTCTCTTTTTGTTTTTCACTTTTCTCTCATTCCAAACCAAGATGAAAGTGAGCCTTTGGGGTTTTTCACTGGCTGATTACCAAGGAAAAGTAGAACCCTGGGCTTGGGTGGTTTGAAGCAGTTTAACTAAGATATTTCCAGATATTTCATTTGAGTTTTGTTCTTTAATTCTAAGGTTTTAACATTTTTTATGGATGTTAACTGCAGGTTTAGAAATACAAGCTCCTTTAAATTGTAGTCTCTTCACACTTTTCAGTCTAAAGAAGTTAAGATGGGACATTTTGATGATCTTTTAAATTTTTTGAAAATCAGAGCTAGGGAATTTTTTTTACTTTCTTGCATGAGTAGTGGGGGTCTCTTGCAGCTTTTGTGTCTTTCTCCTGTGAAAAATATAGTTTGCTGAAAGATGTCTAACCAACTTTAAAGATTATATCTTTACTCAATGCACTGGAGCTGGCATATGATATGTTCTATTTTAACAAGCTACTAGTTGTCATATATTATATTTTCAACATCTTAAATCATTTAGTGAATGGGTACAGAGAGTAAGACAAGGAAAACTCACAGGACAATTGAGCAAATACAGACTTGTGACTACTGTGCTCCTGTTAAACAAGGCTTTAATATCTTGCAAGGTGTTTCCCTCACATTTAAGATAAATCTTTCATATGTTATAAAGAAAATTATTAGAATCCACATTTTTAAAAGTGTTGCAAGACAACGTTCATGGAGAGACAGAGAGGGTTAAGGACAATTGACTTCCCATCCCTGTCAACAGGTAGAAGTGAGGATTTGTTTTGCTATTTATAAAATTTAGGCTTGCTACAAAATTAAATGCATGCAAGAAATGTATCTACTTGCATGTTTTTCTCTGGGTAGTAATAATTACTGTGTTTGTGCATGCAAATCAGTTAATTTTGGCAATTTGTATGTTCAGGTTACTCAAAGTTAATAAGAAGCAGCATATAGACAAAAGGAACTTTTATGAAATGCATGGTATTTCATGTATCTCATTTTGAAAACAGTCCTTTATGGGGAGAAAATGCTTTTTAAATCTTAAAGTTTGTTTTAATTTAAATATAATAGTCCTCTTCTCCCCATCCCCATATAACATGTTCCAGATGTGTTTGCAATGTTGTGTTCATACTACCAATGAAAGTGATAAAAACCAGTCAGGCCTCTTTCACCCGCCTAACTGCAAGGTGAAATTAATGATTTTTCTTCTCTGTCTTGTGGAAGACAAAGATAAATTGAGTCCTTCACAGGCTCAGCATTCAAAACCTAAATCAAGGGCCTGAGTGCAGTGGCCTGAAGCATCTTTGGTCCAGCAGAGGACAGGGCAGGGTATTTGCTCATCTGTCCTAGGGGCCCAGTGGCTCCCCCTTTTCCCTGTGTCACACACACACCTTAGCATCCATCACCATGCTGGTAGGATACAACATCATGTGGCTCCAAGGAGGCTTTTAGGAGGTGAAAAACCCTTTTGAAGGACATGATGGGCAGCGTTGGGTTAATTTCCAGCACTTTGACTCAGTGATCCCAATGTTCCCACAGCGTTCAGCACTTTCTGGCACCTCCCCGGGCAAGGAAAACTGCGCCGCTGCCACTGGCCCCCACAGACGCCCAGGTTGGAGGAGGGCAGGCAAAATGGCCTCGATCTTCCGGAGCGAGGAGATGAGCCTGATGCAGCTCTTTCTGCAGGTGGAGGCTGCCTACTGCTGTGTGGCTGAGCTTGGGGAGCTGGGTCTGGTCCAGTTCAGAGACGTGAGTAGTGCCCAGCCGGCATGCTGAGCTGTGGGAGATGCACCCCGGGGTGTGCTTGTCCTTCCCTCAAAGCACTTGGGGAAAGTGCACCTGCAGGGTGGTCAAAAAGCCCATGGAGAGAGCAGGACTTCCCCAAAGCTGATCTGAAAGCCAATCACCATGCTGAGATCCAACCTGTTCCTGAGTCCCCATCTAGTGCTCTGCACACTCTATGCACAACCTTAGGACTATTCCCTCCACCACCAGAAAACAGGGAGTCTCTCCATGAGAGTCCATCTATGATTCCTGCTGTCACAGCAAGGCTGGGTGGGAATGAGCCTGGTAAGGCCACGATGTCCTTGGCCCTAAGGAAACCCACGGTATTGCCCTGCCTCTAGGAGTCTGTAAGATGCAGCGCTGTTGGCCGTCTGCACTGAAGGCGTTCGTTCTGTGCTGATGTTAAAAATGAGTGCGGCAGCGTGCAGCCTCCAGCCCCAGGCTTGTTTTCCCTCCTGTTTTTAGCTGAATGTGAATGTGAACAGCTTCCAGAGAAAGTTTGTGAATGAAGTGAGAAGGTGCGAATCCTTGGGGAGGATCCTGCGTAAGTAAATGCTTGTCAAATGCAATTGGCTTTCCACCAACTGCTGGTGTGGGATTTATTTCTTTGTTAAGTGCTCTCACACAGTGGAGCAGAATTAGTGGCAAAGTGGTGATGTTTTCATCTGAGCCCCTGGAAATGTTTTGCGTGCGTCAGCTAATTACCGCTTCACCCCATATGGGCAATAAATGGTTGCCCCTGTTTTGAAAACTGAACTGAAAGGAGGTTAATTAGCTTATATAAAACCACAAGATAAATCTGGGGCTGGGCAGGAGGCTCATCCAGATAACCAGACTCTTACACCAGTGTGCCAGCCGTTGGCATATGCTTTCTGTGGCCCAGTGCTTCAGCCTGGGGACAAATCCTTAAAATCTGAGCAACAGAACTCGTGGTGCCTGCTCTCCTATGGACGTGTGTCCTGTGAGCTCTGCACTCACCCCACCACGACACTGGTGCCCACCATAGCCACTGTGGCAAGGACAGCACTTGCCATTGCTAGAGCGGAGGAGCAAAGCCTGAGCTTGCTGTGTGCCTTATTTACTGCCCCAAGCAAGGGGGTGCTGTGCCAGCTATTTGTGCCAGGGCTGAGGGCTGCCCAGGGCAAGGGACTGGGAGCAGCCACCACAACTTCAGGAGGAACAGCGTCCTCACTGAGAAAGGAGGCTGCTGGGTGTCCAGCTCTTGATGGTTGTGTATATGCACTGAGATGATGGCCCTTGTATATCACTGCCCCTTGTCACACCTCCATGTGATGCCTCAGTCCTGACAGGGGGTTTAGCAGCAGCTGGTGACCAGGATGATGCAGCAGGGATGACTCTATCGAGACTTCTGTGTCCTTTCCTTGCAGGTTTTCTGGAAAATGAGATGGAAGACAATGTTGAGATAGTCAAACTAGAAAAGTACCCAGAGACCCCGCTGCCTCGGGAAATGATTGATATGGAGGTACAGAATTTGGAGCGGGCCAAGGAGAGAGAGAAGGGAATGTGCATCGGGATGTCTGTGTAATGTACTCGATACAGCCCTCCCCTGTAAGGAAGGACCCGGTAGCTGAGGCTGGCACAGCTCTCCCTGCCTGTGGAGGTGCTCCCCGAATCACTGTCTCAGCAGTTAGGTTAAGGCTGGTCTTACTGCATGTTTGTAAAGGATCCCAGTCTTCTTACCACCCCCCGTGAAACATCCTTCTGGTCCCATGTATTAATGGAAAGGTGTCACGACCGCAGAATGCCCCCATCATCCTGTAGGAGACAAGAAGAAGGTTTTTGGTGATTAACCAGGAGAGCTGATGTTAGAACTGGCTTCACTGCATAAAAACCCCAGGGCTGTCTGTCCTGGTGGGAGTATGGTTGTGATATAATAATATTGTGGCCTGATACAAATATTTGTGCCTTGCTTTTGGATGTGCAAGGGATGCTTTATTCTAGCCCAGCTGGAAGCTGTTTACTGACAGGGTAACTTTTAAATGCTGCACATGTAGGTGTCTAGGAAGAAAAATCATGCTTTCCAAGGCCTTCAGCTTCACGAGTAAGGTGGTTGCCTGGTGTGTTCCAGGACCCACATTCTCACCTAATTTTTGGCCTATAGCTAATGAACCTAAGCTAATGGCCTTGTTGTAGGCTGCTTTTGTGGTCAGTAGACTGACAGCCAGTCCACCTGGGGTCTGAGATGTCCTGCGGGGAACCACAGAGGTGCCAAGACAGGCTGAGACACCTACACCAGGCACCCACTTACCTGCCTGAGCTTCGGTGAGGTGAGTCAGAACTCTAATGCCAGAAGAGGACAAAGCACCCAGTAGGGAATGTGGCAAAGGGAAAATGAGGCATTGGCATTGATTAATATCTTCCTACAAACTCAGTGTTTATTGAAGTGCTTGTTGAATATTTCTGTATTCCCCCTTGAAAAAAAACAACCATCTGTTGTTTGAGATTTGGTATCAGCTTGGTAAAGGGCCATTGGTCTGCTTCAGAGTTTGTCTGGATGTGCTTGGACCCTAAACAGACAGTGCTGGAGAAGCTTGAAGCCGAGCTGCTGGAAGCCAACCAGAACCAGCAAACGCTGAAGCAGAACTTCCTCGAGCTGACGGAGCTCAAACATCTGCTGAAGAAAACCCAGGACTTCTTTGAAGTGAGTGGCCTCTTTGCTTTTCCAACAGAGTTGTGGAAGGTTCCTAAAAATACTGCCATTTTCATTTGATGTGTGTTGCTGTTACTGATTTTTAATCAAAACCCAGCGGTCTTTACCACAAGCCAGTAAGATATGTTTGCAAAAGCACCTCTGCCAGTTTGGAGCATGCATTGCTCCATGAGCCGGTGGGTCTCAAGAACTTGGTTCCCAGATGTCTTTGAAAATGGCATTTATGCTTTTCAGTTGCTAAGATATAGTTTACCTTTTTTTTCCCTCCTTTTGGTCTAAATCTCTGTGGAAAGTTACCTTTGGGGAAAAAAATGTCAGGAGAAAAATGTGAAAATAATTTTCAAACTGGCAGTGCTAAATAGTTTTTAAAACTAATGTTTTCCAGGCGGAAACCAATCTGCCAGATGATTTCTTCAGTGAAGACACATCTGGACTGCTGGAGCTGAGAAGCACTCCTGCTGCTGCAGCTGCCAAGCTGGGGTGTGTATTGGTGATGGCCCCCAGTTTGGCCAGGCTTCCCACCTGCACCGCATTGCCGTGACACCAGTACACTTCCTTCAGCTTCTAAGCAGAAGTTGCTCACCAGCCTCTTCAGCATAGCTGTTTGATGAAGATGAGACAGTGACTGTCCTCTGAAGCTGTCACCAAAACTATGGTCAGGTTATGGGTCAGTGGGACAAATGGACTTTCACTTCCAGGCCACCAATTCCAGTGACCCCTTAGTAGGTATTGACTGAAAATTGTTATCTTACAGCATCTCTCACCTGTGGCTTCTGGACTTGGGCGCCTGGCTACCAGCCTGGTCCTCACGAATGGATGTCTAGCCACAGCAAAAAGCCATGGGGTTGCTTGCACTAGGCTTTGTCTGCAACAGAAAATGGCACTGAGGGTGAGCGTTAGGGGAGTGGAAACGCCACCGTGCATATGGCTGATGATAATTCGGTGGACAGCACAGACTCAAACAGCTTTCCCTTGTGTTTACATCAGCTAGGTGTTGTGAAACTCGCTGATGGTGTTTTTCCAGGCTGGTGTTTTTAGCTGCTTATGCTGGTATTTCTGAAGTCCTGTTCAACTCTTTTATGAGCTAAGCATATGCCTGCAGAGGGCTTGCCTTAGTGGGTGTATACCAGCATGTCATGCTGCGCTTCAAAGGTGCAGTCTGGTGCTTTCTGGGAAAGGGAAAACAGGAGGGAGTAAAGATAAACCACAACTTCAGAATTGCTATGTCCTACCTCTGTCATTCAGGCACTCTCCGTTCATGTGACTTTAAGCATCTCTCCTTTTCTCCATTTCTAGCCAGAATTGTCTCTTCTCCTTTTTCTGTTGATCTGGGGAGGACTTACAATGTTTTAAAGAAAGAACAACAGGATAAAGTCAGTAGATTGAGATAAAAGCCAGACTCGAGCAAGGAGATCTTTCCTAGAAGTGCCTACAGCAGCAGCAGAGCCCTGGCTATCAAAGACTAGAAAACAAGAGATTGTAAAATCATGTGTGTTACAGGTCCTAAAAGACTTAGAATGGACTTGTAATTTATTTATCTTTTAACTCTGCTCAGATTCACAGCAGGGGTAATAAAGAGGGAAAGGATGATACCCTTTGAGCGTTTACTGTGGCGAGCCTGCAGGGGAAACATCTACCTGAGGTACACCGAAATGGACACCCCCCTGGAGGACCCTGTGACGGTAGGTACTGACCTGTTTTTGCTTCACCGCTGGTCCTCGTGCATGCCTGTGACCTGCAGAAACCAAACTGGTGCCCTGGCACCACCACTGCTGCAGCACCGGCTGCCTCACCAGAGCTGGGTGTCTGAAAGCAGCCTGTAGAAAAAAGGTGGAAAAGTCTGAGGATGGGAGAAGTTTTTTTGACATTGCTTTCCCTTTTTGCCATTATCAAGGTGGCTTCTTTGTCCTCCCTGGTCAAGGTGCGTGTGAGTCCTAGCAGGGTGGCTGTGTTACGGGGACCACCGGGGAGGTAGGCTGTGGCTGTCCTCACCTGGGGCTTACCACAGAGGGTTGATTCCTCTTGGTGTCTCTGGGGTGAGCCCTGTGCCCTGGTGGACCTCCTGTCCCTACCTCTCTGCTCTACATTGCTCTTTCCCCCATAACCCGGAGCTGCCGCCTGTGCCTGGTCCCTGAAGAAGCATCTAGGGAAAACAATGCTGCTGGAAAACTGGGGCTGGGGGAAAGGAGCAACCCAGTGAAGAGGCTGCTGAAAAAAACCCACCACCTTTTCTGCACTGGACTCTTTCCTCTGGGTGCTTTAAATTCTGCTTGAATTGCGTTGCAGAGAGAAGAGGTGAAGAAGAACGTGTTCATTATCTTCTATCAAGGAGAGCAGCTTAAACAAAAAATCAAGAAGATTTGTGATGGGTAAGGCAGGCTGGTGGGCAAGCCACAGTGAATCCTGTGGAGCTGTTTACCTATCAGCCTGGGCTGGCTGAATTTGGAGCCCCAGATTAGATCTCCGTGCCCCAGCTGTCAGCTCTGCCACCGAGCTCCCTTCTGCTCCTCAGGTCTGCTGCTGCTAATCATGAAAGATATCCATCACCTTGGCACTTGGAAACCGAGGTCCTAAATTTTCCAAAGTAACTTAAAGATCTTGGGAGCTTCAGTTGCTAGGATTTTAACTTGGGACATCTTAAAGGGGACTGGTTTTTAAGAAATACTCAGCATTTTCCCTGAAAACCAGGGGCCCTAACTTGGGCACTCAGAACATGGTAATCCCCGAACTGCTCTCAAGCCTTCCGGCATTTCAGTGTAAAAAGATGATGCTGTAGTTTATTGAACCCTTTCCCAAGGCCTTTGGGCAATATCTGTGTAATCAGAGACAGAGCCCAGAAGAGAAAGGAAAGCTTCATACAGCCTGACTTGTTTCCACCCTGTTAATCATCTTGAAAAGATAATTCAGGTTGAATATTTTGTTACTCTTTCATAACACTGATGACCGATGGGCTTTGTTGCAGTGTAAATCAGATTTGACGAGGGGATCTGTCTGCTGTCACCGAATCCATTTCAGGTATAGCCCCTCGGCCAAGCGGGGCCAGCCAAGTCCCTGCAGGCTGCAGAAGGTCGCGGGGAGGGGGTGAGCAATCGCTATTACCTGACATTTGCACTCAGGGCAGGTCTTTCCTTACATCCTGCCTTTAATCAGAATAAAAGCAGGAAAGTCAGTTCATCCAGCGGGGAGAACTGACTTCAGTCCCATGAAGCGATAGACCCCTGGGGACTGTTAGCAATTCCTGCACTAGAAACAGGGCCCTCCAAGATGCCGTCTACAGGCAGTGGCGGGCAATGCTTATCCTGAGAGCAATTCAGCCCTCCCGAGGTGGGCATTTCTCTCTATAGAGCAGCCAAGGGGGCATGGAAAGCTGGGGGAAGACTCCCAGGTCTCAGTCACTCATTTCTGATCCTGAACCTCAGACATGGAGGGAGTTTTGCCATCGCCACTGTGCAGGATCAGGCTGCTGCTGATGGTGGTCTTTGAGCTTTCGGCGAGTCTCGTTCGCTTTCTGGATTACAATTTCCTGCTTATGTGCCATTTCTTTGCCTGCTTTTTAGACACCATTCAGTACCCTTCTTCCCTTCTGCACTCATGGGCAGTTGATAGTGGTGAACGTTTCCCATTGCATTCGCCCCTGTGCCGATGGCCTTGCAAGTTGCCAGGTCATACATTTAGAGCTGGCTGCGGCTGCCCACAGAGTGCTGCAGGCGCTTCATTTTGGAGGATTTTTTTTTTCCCCCTGCAGCATTTTAAATTCCCTGCAATCAAAAGCCCAATACTTTTTTTCTGGGGTGGGAGTAAAAGAACAGGCAATGCGATGCCTGTCAGCATTTTTGTTATTGATTGAACCCAGAATCTTCCAAACCAGAGGCACGACCTTCTGCAGCTGGGTGCAGCCGGGAGCGTGGGGCCAGGCAGCACTGGAAGTGTGAGCAGATCCCTGCAGGGTGGGCCATGACGTGCAAAGTTGTTATGAGCTGGTGGTATGTATGTGGTTGTAGGTTTATAGAAAGGAACTTAGGCTGGTTTCTCTCAGCCTCTTGTAACTGAAGGAAAACATACCTACCTAAGACAAATTCACAGGATGTCCTTCGCGGTGCTAGCGCACCATTTTTTGTTTATTGCCAGCTAATCAGCTAAATACATTTGAAATTGTCTTTTATTTCTTTTCTTCCTCCCTTTCAAATTTTCTGCTTGCTAATATGCACGTATCTATGGATGTTTTGCTGAGTGGCAATTTTTAAATTGTATTAATCCCATGACTCTCCTTTTGTGCTCTGTGGGCCATCAGCCATCCCTGGTACACAGGTCCAGACATTTCGGTCTGGTCCATCTTTAAGGCAGGGTTAACTATACCTAAAGCAGATGGCAGTGTCATTCCAGCCCCAGCAGGACATTTCTGCTTAGCACTAAGTCATCATTCATGACAAGTAAATATCCTGCAAAAATCATGGGACTGGTATAAGCCAGTCTCCTGCAAGGCAGGCTAAGATTTGTTTGCAGAGCAGTGTGCCTCAGGTTACGCTTGTAGTCCCTGCTTGACTCTAATTGGTAACATTAGTCTGCCAATTTCATGAGCATTAAGTCCATGCACAAATTTATTAGTGAAAGGTGTAGAGGGAGCAGGGAGGAGGAAAATGTAAGAATTTTTCTTTTCCTCTTTTTCTTGCGGCTGCCTCGGTGCTAATGTGAATACTAAACTGGGTTTATCAATGTAAGGATTCCCTGCTGAATTCTCCTGGAGCTTTCAGAGATGTCTGTGCCATTAGGGCAAAGCTGATACTCAGTATGCAAAATGGCTGTTAAAAGATCAAAGCAACACTGCTGCAATAACGTTATTGGAAACAGGGGAACTGTACAGCATGGAGGAATAAGCTTTCAAGTTTGATTAAAAATCCTTATTAAAGATGAACTAAGAGCTGTGAAGAATAAGAAGATGGAAATAATTAGGTAGGGTGAATAACCTTTGGAAACGAATACCAGGTGTTGAGTGAGGAGAGATTCAATTCTGGAAAGGGAAGTTTAGCTGAAGAGCACGTGCTGTCATTACACACAGCTCTGGGCTGATCTCTAGGAAACTGCTGCGTGTTTTGTTCAATTTGCAACTGTCCTCACTTGTGTGTGCGCTGGAACTGATTTTGGAGAGCAGGTGGTGATGTATTCTGTGCTCAGACAAAGCCAGAAGGTGATGCTTATCTGTACACAGAGCATGCACGTTTTTGTCTCTTAAACAGGGATAGACCCCATGACCCTCTTACATCTTCTTCTAATTCATCTCACGTGCAGAAAGGCAGCCCTTCAGCAACCCTAACTCAGCGTAACTCCACTGCAGGATGGTGGAAGTGTGTTGCCTTAGGTGGGCAGATGATCTCCACTCTGCAAAGAGGAGTGATCTCTTCCTGAAGACCTGTTGGGGCAATGCTGAAGGACGACATTTATAATGCCCTTGAAGTGGCAGGGCTGGCACAAGCACTAGATATCACTGAACAAACCGAGCAGGAAAAAATGGAGGGATCTCTGCTATTTTAGTTACTGCAGCACCTCAGCTCAGTTAAAGCTTGTAGGCACAGAGCCTTGCAGCAGTGCACCTTGTGATCTGCAAGGTCTCAGTGGGAACTCCTTGCCTGCTCTTTGTGCATGAAGTACAGTCTGGGACTTGTTTTGCAGGCAGGACAGGTAGCTGTATACTTTTCAGAGAGAAATGCAACTTATTTATTTCTAATTGACTGTATTGGGTTCATATAGTGGCTCTACAACACTGCAGTGGAGAAGGTCATGTTGCATACTATAGATGAAGCAGTATAAAACACCTACGTGGATATAAGATCTTCACTCACATATTGGAAGCCCACATTAGTCCTTATTATACCACATTAAACAAACCAGCTGAATCTCCCAAATGCAGCCTTGAGGGTAAGCTTATAAAAGCATTTATAGTGGCCTGGCCACATGTAAGCTGACGTAACGGATACCACTCTCAGGTGTTTAAAATTTAAACTTCACCCATCCTTCCCTTGCTCCCCAGCTGTCTAGCCAAACAGATGGACCAGAAGCCAAGAGCCGGCTGCATGGTCATTCTCCTTTTGTTTTATCCTGGAAATACAGTCGTTTGGTTTTGGGTTTTTTTGGGTTTTGGTTTTTTTACAGGGTTATTTACTTACACAGCCTGCACACACGAAGGGCGTTTGCTTGCTGTGCAGCAGTAGCTCAGCTGCTGCCTTCCCCCAGTGACTGCTCGAGGGTAGTGCAGAGGCAGGGACACGGTATTTTTCCAGCCTCGGTGCAAGAGGGACATCTGTTGGCTACCGAGTTAACGGGGCTGCCTTCGCCAGGGTGGGTTTTTTGTGGCTCTGCAGTTCAAGCAGCTTCCCCAGACGTTAGCAGGGCATCCGTACTGTGGGCATAAGGGAGGTGCCTGTGTATCAGTGCTGACCGCTGTGGAATATCATGTACCTTGTAGCACCTGAGGCAGGGAGTGTTTCTTTCAGCTAGAACAGGCGAAGGGATCCTTTTTCTCATGAAAAGATAAATGTACCTTTTTGGACCTTTCTGGGAGACCACGCACAACTTTGTAGTATGTAAGAAGTGTATACTACCCGGTGAGGAATAAAGTCCGGTTTCCCCACCTTTGAGCTGAGAAGAGTCCAGAGGAAGAAGTAGTCAGTCAAATAAATGGTGTTTCTCACTTCTTTCTTACTGAGGCTAGATTTCGTGCCACAGTCTATCCCTGTCCAGAGTCTGCCACCGAGCGCCGAGAAATGCTTGATGGAGTCAACACAAGGATCGAGGATTTAAACACAGTAAGTGCCAGCAGCTTTACTGGGGTCTGAACCCTGCAAGTGGGACCTGCCCAGACATTTGTCCTATCTGAAACCCTGTGGCCACGGCCAGATCCCAGGCTTGTTTTGGGAGCTGGCAGTGCAGAGCTGGCCAGGGGCTGGGGATGAAGCCACCAGCCCAGGAATGGTCCCCTGCCTGTTGCAGAGGCCAGTGCCTGTGCTCTGTTCTGCCCATTTACACCCCTCAGGAGCTGCTGGGGGACAGCCTCCCATGTAAGGGACTCAAAAACTACTTGCTGCTGTTGGCTGTGCAGAGGTCAGAGGTTTAGATCTTATGATATGGGGCTACAGAGTGGTCATCAGCAGGCTACAGGTATTGTAACCAAATTGCACATTGTCCAAAATGGTTTAATCTAGCTCTTACAGCATGGTTTCCCTCAGCAGCTCACAAAGTTGCTCAGTCACAAGTGTAGTACAACTATACTAGGCTCAGAGAGGACTCTAAAGATTTATTTTATATTTAAATTATGTTTTCTTTACCAAGGAAATGTTGGGGTACTTGTCATACTAGCAATGGAAAGCCAAGACTGCTGTTATAGAAGTACAAGTCTCCAACCTCTTTACTCCAACATTTAACACAGGGCTTAAAATTACAAGTTCAGTTGCTATGGGTGCTCAGTAGCTTGTATATCCATATACTGTATCAGGACTTCACGTGTTTTGGAGGGACTCCTGTCTGTGACCTTTGTATTGTCACACACAACAGACAGCAGGTCCCAAGGCAGGAGGGAATGGACACCCTGTTTGCCTGAGGTGGCCCATCTGGCAGTTGACACCCTGCTGTCACCCCTCTGTGGATGCCTGTGACTGCCAAGCCTGCACGCAAAACTGCTTCCAAACTGACTTTCACTCCTGAGCATCATGGGCAGCTAGGCTGCTTCGGTGCTTGTAGACCACACAGGTTATCTTCCTAACACGTTATGTCCGTTGCTCATTTATGCAGCAGCACTGTGGCGGGCACATGATGCATTGAGGTCCCACCAGGGCCATGAGCTGTAGCTCTAGCAGGGCAGGCACGCTCGTGGAT
The DNA here is from genome assembly GCF_965638725.1 of Aptenodytes patagonicus. NCBI lineage: Eukaryota > Metazoa > Chordata > Aves > Sphenisciformes > Spheniscidae > Aptenodytes > Aptenodytes patagonicus. The sequence goes on from NC_134949.1 coordinate 64,491,105, forward strand.
GTGATGTGCCCCAAGTTCACGGCACAGAGCTGCCTACAGGAGATGGCAGGGTGGGAGCGCATGGTGAGATGTGACCGGTCTGTAAGCAACTGGGTAAGGAGCCAATCCCACAGCTCAGTAACTCCCGATGGTCTCCTCTACACTTACAGAGGCTCAGGGCCATGCAGGGAGAGTCCTTATTGAACAGCGTTGTGCACCTGGTGTCAAGTGCTCCTGTGTCCAGACCTGAACACACTGCCCTCCAGGGCATTCCTATGAATCGCTCCCTTTCCGCAACCCTCTTCCACCTGCCTTCCCCAAATAACTGCTAGTAGACCAGGCCACCTATGCCTTCCTATCATCTCGAGCACTGCCTGTGCTGTGCTTACAGGTGATAACCCAAACCGAGTCCCACCGCCAGCGACTGCTGCATGAGGCAGCAGCCAACTTGTGGTCCTGGGGGATCAAGGTGAAGAAAATCAAGGCCATCTACCACATCCTGAATTGCTGTAACATCGATGTCACCCAGCAGTGCGTCATTGCAGAGATCTGGTTCCCAGTGGCTGATGCTGGCCGGATAAAAAGAGCTCTCCATCAGGGAATGGTAAGAGACCAACATTTTGGGTCCCTGAAGCTGTCACCGAAACTGCATTGTTTATATGTTGAGCATATGTTCAGACTTCTGTCTGTTACTGTAATGCTGGGCTCCCTTTTCTGTTTTAATTAAAGCTGAGGTTGTTGCATGATAGCTTGGCCTCGGGGAGTTTGTCAGCATTAAATCTTAGCAGGTTTGTGATCAACCCACAAGGCTCAGCAGTGCTGGCAGCTTTCCCTGAACAAACCAATAGCACAGAAAATGGAAAAATCTGGATATTAGAAAAAGGGTTGAGATATAACACTCTTGAGCCCAGCTTTCATGTTGCTGCCTGCGCACATTTGGACACAGACCTTGGTGCTGTGGGACCGATTCCTCTCTGCTAGCCACCCTGACTGTGTCTGTCCTTGTCACCGGGTTTGCAGGAGCGCAGTGGCTCTACTATCGCCCCTATCCTGACCGCCATACACACCAGGATGGCACCACCCACCTTCAACAGGACCAACAAGTTCACAGCTGGATTTCAGAACATTGTGGATGCGTACGGTGTGGGCAACTACAGGGAGATGAACCCAGGTGAGAAAAACACTCAGTGACCTGCGCCTGGCTTGCTAGAGCCAAAGTGAAGCCTTTGAGCTCCATCACTATCCTAAAACATGCACTCATTGCTGATTGAGAAATGTGAACCATATTTTCTGCTGGTAAAAACTGGTACTGTTTGGTGCATAGGCATGGATTTTCTCAGGCAAAGAATTTGGCCATCAGTCTTCAGTGATTAATTGTGGCAGGAATAATGAACTACATAAATACAGGATGGGGAATAAGTGGTAAGGCAACAGCACTGAAGAAAAGACCTAAGCTCACAAGGCAAATATAAGCTGAGCTTATCGTACTGAGGCAAAAAAAAGTCTAAAGGACCTGAGAAAAGTGTGAAACACTCATCTCAAGGAGAGCACTGAGAATGAACAGAAACCTAGAGTCTTTCTGGTGGTAAAGCTAGTTCTGCATTAGATCTGATTGCCTGGTGAGTAGGGGAGGGATCCTGGAGGCTTTTGAGGGCAGCAGCTATGAGGAATGGTCCAGTGGGGTAGACTGCTTCTCTGCTGAGGTCTTTTTGTTTAGGAGGAGCTGAGCTTCTTGTCCTTTCCTTCCTGCAGCTCCATACACTATCATTACCTTCCCCTTCTTGTTTGCGGTGATGTTTGGGGATTGTGGCCATGGCGCTGTCATGCTGGGCTTTGCACTCTGGATGGTCATTAATGAGAAGAGCCTTCTTGCCCAGAAAAACACTAACGAGGTGAGTACCAGGGAGCTGGTGCACCCTATCAGCATAGGAAAAGGCTCATCATCTCTGTTTGATAAAGAGGGCACCCAGCCTCCCAAAGGCTGAGTGGAGATCCTTCAAAGATGCTCATGAGGCAGAGATTTGGCAAGTAATTCTGCCTGCTTCTACACAGAGACCTGGGTGGGCCCAAGGGACCTAGAGTTTCCTATGAATAATTGTATATATATAGATTAGTACAATCGTGTCTCCTGTTTGCTGAGGCCCACCATTTGATGGGACTGCAGGTACTTTTGTCACTGGCACTGCCTTTTCCCCCTGCAGATCTGGAACACCTTTTTCAGTGGGCGCTACCTGATCTTGCTCATGGGCATATTCTCCATGTACACTGGCTTCATCTACAATGACTGCTTCTCCAAATCGTTCAACATCTTTGGCTCTTCCTGGCATATCATCCCCATGTTTAAAAATAGCACTTGGAAGTAAGTGGCTAAATGTGGGAAACAACTGAAAACACACCAAATGGAGCACATAGGCTTTGAAAGAAAGACACAGTGACTGCCTGTGTGGGGAAGGGAAGAACTCTCTGCTGTGGATGCAGTCATGAATGAACCAGAGGTTTTGTCTGTCACACACAGACGAACTCACTATTGAAATGGAAATGTAGAGTCCCCGGGAACATGCCTGTTTGTTCAGGCACTGATGTGCATAAAAATCTGCAGGTGTCCGGGACTTGATGCATAGAGAATTATCAGTGTGACGGAGACTGTCCTTGTGTAGGACCCATTTACACACCTACACACACACACGTGTGCACACAAGCGCAGGATAACAGTTCACAGAAAGGCTGGAGTTGGTGACAGGTATCATGTGGTAGTCCTCAGCACATCTCACATAAATGTACCGTAGGCGTATATGGTGAGATTAAGCTGCAAAGGCCATTTCACTTTTCTTTTGTAGTAAGGATGTGCTTCTGGACAATACGGTGCTGCAGTTGGATCCGGCAGTCCCAGGAGTCTACTCTGGAAATCCATATCCATTTGGAATAGATCCGGTAATTAAATTAAAATGCTCTAGGATAATTTGTATTTCAATCCTGTTTCTACATATCAGGTACATCAGCAGCTCCCTGCTCTCTCTCCTGAAGCCATGCTCCTCTCTTCTTGCTCTTTGCCTGCTCTTTTCATAGTAGTTGTGAAGCTTTTCTTTAGCAATCGAGGATATATATTGCTGACAGTTTTGCACAGGCAGCAGCAAAATGGTAAGCAGGAAGGAACTTCGATTTCGCTGGAGAGTGGTCTTGCACTGCAGTCTCCACTCTGTCACCAGGCTGCTGGACTCAGTTTCCTTACTTGAGTACTTAACCCATTCCAGAGCTACCTCACAAGTTTGAGGGTAAAGTCCTAATTTCTATGCAGTGTATTTATTGTATGAAGTGTGAAGTAAATGCCAGGATTAGTTAATGGATCCACATTTTTTTCTCTGTGTCCTATTTCCCTTTTCTTGACGTTCTCTGTTTATCACATATTGAAATGCAGTTGTTAACATCAAGCTTTCCTGTTTCAATCTTCATGTCAGCCAATGAACCTCTGTTCTGCTGCATGTGCTCTCATTTCTGTTGGCCACACAAAGAAACACTGGCTTCCCCTGGTTTGCAGAGAGATTGATCTTGTAGGAAGTTTTTCACAAACCAGGCTCTAAAGCTCTGCCCAGGACACAGGCAGTGCAGTTCAAGAAGTCACGACATAGGAAGATGAATTTTCTGTACATTGCCCCATCACATCCCTAATTTAAGTTAACCCAGGCTAGCCCCTCTTCCACCCTGGCTGCTGCTTGCTCGAGAGCCTGGGACCCCTGGCTGGGAGGGAGGTACGGCTGAACAAGTGCTGGCAGGGAAGGGGTGGACTGGAAAGCACCAGCCCCTGCATGGCCCTCTCTATGGAAATTATCCCCGTCATCTGCCGAGAAGGACGGACGGCTCTTGGCATTTTGCAAGTCCTAGAAGGATGGCTGAGGTATATCTTGGAAAAGAAAGAGTCAACCTGAGCTGAGGAGGCTAGGCAGTCTCTTCCATAGCAATAGAAGAGGCAAAGCATGCCAGACAAAGGCACATAAGCGAATGTTTTGTTTTCCAAATAATCCTGTCTTCCCTGCTTTCTCTTCAGGTGCTATACTTAGTGTCTGAAAAGAGGTATCTGCTTACCATCTTTGGGGTCAGAAGGCTTTGGGGTCTAGAAAGTTTTACAAGAAAGGAGAAGGAACCTCGGAGCTCTGTAATGTAATAAAGGCAGGAGTGAGAAGAGGGATGTGGTTACTGTCCTACCACAGCTGAAAAGTTACTGCAGAGAGGCAGGCAATAATCTGGTCTCCACGGCCAAAGAGCTGGAATGAGCTGGTTTTTTGTTCAAACAAAAAGTTTGAACATGCTCTGCCCTCGGTACTTCTCTGGTGAAGGCGGAACAAATTTCCATAGCAGCAGGAGGGATTTTCTCATGCCCTTCCACCTCTGCTAAAGGAGGTGACTCAGCCTAAGGGCAAGGAATGAGACTGAAAAGATCTAGGTTCTGCTACCAGCCTTTGCATCGGTTTCTGGAGGATTGCAGCAAAGTCACTACATCGTTTCAAATCCTTGTTATTTCCTCTGTTAAACAAGAATACTTTATACCTTTTAGATTAGAAGCTTGGCAGAGTGAAAAGTATTATAAGGAACATCTAGATATCTGTCACTTGTTTTCTTCTTACTAGAACTGTCAGGAGTAAATTGGTGGCATCAAAGCAACAACTGCCACAAATCTGTTATTGAGCAAACACCTGAAAACCTTGTTCTTAGGCCTCTCTCTGCTCCTTTTCCCAAAGATCTGGAATGTTGCATCGAACAAGCTGACTTTCCTGAACTCCTACAAAATGAAGATGTCGGTTGTCATAGGGATTGTGCACATGATTTTTGGGGTGGTACTCAGTCTCTTCAACCACATGTAAGTTTGTTTCACCAAGCCCGTTGCTGCAGCACACAAGTCCTCATCTTTAAACTAGTGTCCTTCATTCAGAGAAAGCCTCATATCTCGGACCGATGACTGGAATTTTCCCCTTTCCCCAGTGTGAGTAGAAATGCCCCGTACACTGACTCACGCCACTGTTGGTACAGAGTGCTGAATCCAAAGGCCAGAGGACAGCTGTCACACTGCAGATATTCTCTTGGATAAACTCTTTTTCGCTCTCTTATATTCATGATTTTGCAGAAATGCTAAAGTACACTAAACTAAAAATATATAGCACCTCCCACTATTGATAACTTCTGTCTTGAAAGACAAACTCTTTTGGTCCAATCCAAAGCACACTGAAATCTTGCACAGTGTGTGTGCATGTCTTTCTCCTGACTTAGTGGGCCTTTGGTCAGGATCTGTGGGTGTGCATGTCTATACCTCTGCCTCTATATTTTGGAACAAAAAATAAGAAATGGTGATAGAGTGGAGGGGGTGACACTACTGTCTTGAGAGACTTTCCAAAGCTGGAGGGTGTGTAGTGACCCTCAAGGATGGAAAGTGTTTGCAGGTGACAGAGAGGAGGACTGCCCCTATAGAATAGATTCTACACCTGGTTCTGACTTTCCTCAGCGTATAATGCCTAACTTTGTAAATTAGCCATTTTTTTTAAAAAATGGCTTTTATTTCAATGTATTAATCTTTTGAGGTGCTGAGATACTGGTGGGCCAAGTACAAAAACCTGGAGAGAATCAGTGTCACAAAGCTTTTGTATTTAAATAATGGCTTTCATTTATAAGAACTGCAATTACAGACTTCTTTCTTGCCTAGTGGTAGTTGTATGTTTCTTACATTATTTTCCATAGACTAAATGGTGTACAGTACTGCCATACTTGGACGCAACCTTGAATTAATACCCACTGTATTAATTGTAGTTATCTTTCCTGATTCTTTCCAGCTACTTCAAGAAATACATAAACATTATCCTTCAGTTCATTCCAGAAATGATTTTTATTGTCTCTCTTTTTGGCTACCTGGTCTTCATGATTATTTTCAAATGGTGTCATTTTGATGTCCACTCATCCCAGAGTGCACCAAGCATCCTCATCCACTTCATCAATATGTTTCTGTTCAATTACGGTGATGCTTCAAATGCTCCATTATATCTGCATCAGGTATGGATCAAGCAGCTCAAATCCACTGTAGCTGGTTTTGGATTCACAGTGGGTGTTGTGGAGAGTGGGCATAAAGATGGGGAACGAGCTCAGAAGCTCAAACACAAGTGCCAGTCACATAAGAGAAGTTTGTTCTTCTGGTATCCGTGTTGGCCTTGCAGACAGGTAGGACACAGAAGCTATTAATCGGTAATGCACAGCAAACCTCATTCTTAGTGTCATCCTTACAAGAACAATGATGCAATTTAAGATACTTTTGGGGAAAAAAAGAAAGAAGGGTGATTAGAGATGCAAAGGTGGGTATTGCAGATGTGCTGTCCTGAAGTCTTGGCACAATGCTAGAGACAAAGCAAGCCTCTCCTTTCCTGATAATTTCTTATTTCTTCTTTGGAAAACTTGACAATATTTAATATTAATAAATTTTAATATTTAAAACATAATATTTTAAGCTAAAAAATAGAAGTAGCTAGAGGATTTTCTGGCAGCTTTTTGTCAGAAATATCTCCTTTGGAGAGTTCACTTAAAAAAAAAAAAACAAGCAAAAAAATCTCCCCTAAGACAAAACTTCTTTTAAAGTCATCTCTATTTATTTGCTCAGAACACGCATTATTTTTTTTCTTGCTTGATTGTACATCAGCAGCATCAATGAAGAATCTGCAAGCAAATGCTGCCTCCAGCCACATGTATGCATCTACATCTATACAGTTGCACACTCTGGCAGTTCAATGTGAGCTCAGTTTTAGGGTGAGTCAGAGTTAGTAGAGAGTCCCGATCAGTTCCAAGTAACTGCATTAAGGCTGCAGGGCAGTTTGGGAAAACACAGTTTTCCCAGCCTTCAAAAAGTCATTAAATAACATTTTGTTTTGTAACAACCCAAAGCCTTTCCAAGATGGTAATTTTTTTCCCATAGTCCTATCCCCCTACCCCACCAGTAACTGTCTGTGCCATCCACCTGGGTAGTCTAAATGCAAAGACTGTATGAGACCAACCATAAGGTGATCAGAGATCACAGCCAGCTTTAAAAAAATGCAAAAGTTGTAGCTTGGGGTTTTGTTTGTTTGTTTGTTTGTTTGTTTTTCTTAAAGTGCAAACAGTTATGTTAGGACAGCAATAGGGGTGGCATACTGCAGCAAGAACACCTTATATTGTGGGGGCAATGTGTTATCAAACCTAAGCTATGGGGATTCAGTTCCCTCCTGGAATTGCTAATGTAGAGCAAATCCTGGATTCCCTGTTTTCCAGGGGAAGACTTGAATGACTTGGCTCTTACTGCAGCATTTCTACGCTGACCAAAGCAAGGCAGACTGACTGGCTCACCCAGCAGTTAGGACATTCACTTGGGACACTGGAGAGCCAGGTTCAAGTCAGTAACATTGGGGTTTGGCAAATTAACCCTTTCCAACATGAAAGCCTTTCATCTCCAAGTCTCCAGCCATGTCTAGCTGGCAGTGCTTTCTGGAGCCTTAAGCAGTATACATTTATTTTCATGTTCTTACAAGCAGAGGAGACTCAACCAATACAGGGAATATATCTGTTGTGTAAAAAAAATACCATTTTATAGAATCAGGTTTCTAACCATAAAGGCTAAAGGAAGTAAAGTAACTTTTTGCTCTTCTTGTTGTTTTGTCTTTCAGAAAGAAGTGCAGAGTTTCTTGGTCATATTTGCTCTGATTGCTGTTCCCTGGATGCTCCTAATTAAACCTTTCATCCTCCGAGCCAACCACCAGAAAGCGCAGCGCATGGTAAGGGATGTGGATCAGGCAAGGGGGGGTCAGTACAGCAAAGGCAAAGCTGAGGAGACAGACCCCAAAAAGTGTTTGCAGTGATCTAATTCTGCTTTTCTCTGATCTCAGAGTTTCTCTGGTGATTTCAAACTGCGCTTTACTGCACATGCGCCAAGAGCATGCGTATGGACGTTTGGCTGAGCCATCTAAATGGGAAGCAGGAGCTTTGCTCACAAGGCCATACCCTATTTGTTGGGAGAGGAGTTAGGCTGACACTGAGCTCTTTCAAGTGTCGTATCCAAAACCAGAGAAGGTTTAGAAAGACTGAAGTGCTGGTAAAGCCAAGACAGGGCAAAGACCTCACTTCCCAGTCCACAGCCACCACTAACAACTGGTTGGCTGCTCTGTAGGAACAGGGCATCTGCGATACTCCTGGCCTTGGAGAGTTCAACCCTGCTTGGAGGAGAGGCTTGATTTAAAAGCTGTTGCCTGCTTTCCAGTAGTGCTTTCTTCCCTAAGTGATTGCCTTCACATTAATGAAGCCCTCCTTCCCATGGGGTCTGTGGTTTGCCCAGCTCTTCAGCACATAACTGCGGCAGCTGCAGTTTCCCCAGTTGTTCATTAATTCTCTCATTTATTATGCTAACAGGACTTTACTTGTCTGTCAGGATTTACTTCTCTATAGTTGGAGTTAGTGCCTGGAGTACCTTTTATAGGGCACAGATGTTTCCATTTGAAGAAAGAGGTGCTGGTTGTGCTGTGTGACCTTTTCCAACCCAGTCACTTCTGACCTATAACTGAAAGCCAGGTCCCTGGGAGACCTTTGCAGCCCTGCCTCTGCGCTGTAATTTCTTATTTTGTCATTCTTCTGGGATTTGGATGAAAGCTTGACGTGGCTGACTCCATCTCCTGCTTTTATGCTAGTAACATCTGACAGCTTTTCCCCACCTCCTATTATGGCCTTGTATTTCTGTTCCTAATTTTCATATGTTAGCTGTCTGATCACATCTTACATTTACCCAGATTTATATGTTTGCAACAAAGTCTGTTCTCTATGCTGACATTCAGGTAAAGCAAAGATAAAGTGGGTGTGACAATGATTACTGCTGCAATAGGAAACAATATGTTATCATGAGACCTTACCCATGAAACCTGCTGGAAGCTATAAAGAGTGACAGGACAGAACCTGACAGAAGCTGTGAGGTCCGTATTTGGTTATGCTGTATAATAGGACTGTTGTAGGCATATAATGTAGGGCTATTCTTATGCTGTGCTGTCATTTCTGGAGTGAGGCTCAGATCAGGTTGTTCAGGCCTCTAGAAAAGCTCTGTGAAAAATTATTACAGAGAGAAGATGGGTTGTCATAAGGCTTTTGTCAATTTAAAATTAATCAAGAGACCTGAATTGTATTTCTGTCGGTATCCCAGGAACTGTGTGACCTTCATCAAGTCACCTCATCCTTTCAGGCTCCATTTCCCTTTCACTTGATGCTAATTTCTTTGATTTGCACCCATCTAATTGAGATCATCAGGTTTAATGTGCCTCAGTTTTCTCATTTGCCAAAAGTGGTGGATCTTCTCATGGTGGGTATAAAGGGTGCATTATGAGACTAGAAACTACCTCCAAATTAGTTGGAATCACTGGAAAATGCTCTAGGATGGAAAATATTTAAGTATTATTAGCAGGAGTTCTCAGTTTCTGTGGTCCATGATGACTGACTATTGTTGAAATTGTCCTCATGTTCATGATATAGTCCTTCATACGTTACCCATCATGAGGTTATTGATGGAGTTCTGTGCCATGGTCTGCTTCATTTTGCTGTCAACCTGTAGCATGACACAAAAGACATATTACATTTTTTTCCTGAAAGATTCAGTCTCAAGCCATCTCAGGAAACCCTGGAGGTGAAAATGAGGTAGATGTCCCAGAAACCAATCACTCTAAGAAAGCTTCCCAGGGAGACCACAGTGGTGGCCATGGAGGACATGAGGATGATGATGAAGAGGTAAGAAAATGTGGGCAGAAAATTATTCAGACACACACAATAGTAGAAGACACAAAGTCAAGCAGAAGGCTTTTGCAGAATTGCCAGCCCTTCTTTTTAATAAGATACCAAGACACACTGTTGCAACAGTTTGTGTTTCCAAACAGAGTAAGCTTTGAATTTTCATAGAATGAATTCCTCTAAATTTTTCCTTTAGTTTTGCCTGCTGAGGGCAGGCATTCTTACAAACCTCAAGCTTTTGTTTCCCTGGGGGAGGGCGTTGTTTCACTTCCACATTGCACCCAGAGAAGGTCAAACCTTCCCCAAGAGTCAGTGAGTTTTCCTTCCTTTAAAGTGCAAAGGAGCATTGAAAAGTTGGCAGCCTGCAGTGTTGGCTAGGGAGAAGAATCTTCCTTTGGCAGATATTGTCAAGGGCTTCTGCAGTACTCAGCAACACAGTTAAAAAAGTGACAAAAGTGTTTGTAACAGTTGGAAGTACCAACAAAATTGAATGTGGGTGTGGCTGACTGTTCCCAGTCACAGGGAATCTTCACAGTCTTAGAAGATATGTTTATTCAGTGATATCTCCCAAAATGCATATGTCAATAGGCAGATAGTCTGAAAAACCCTATTTTATATAAGAATTTCTGTCTCTACAAGAAATCACAAAGATTGGTAGCAACTGGATTGCCATCTTATTCCAGATTTGAAATTGTAAGACTGGAATATGAACTGGTTCCCGAACATTTGCTTTTCACTGGAATTGTAATTCTCCAGGGAGAATGTATGGGAAGATCATAGAGAACTGACAATTTTCAAAGCAGTCTTTTTATCTGGGAACTATCTCTGTGTTGCTCAGGACACATCAAGGAAAAGGGAGGAGTATGAAAAGCCTTTAGTGGAGTGTTGCTCTGTTAACCAGAAAGCCCTGAACTAAGCACTAATAAAATGCGTTTGGTTTAATGTTGTTTCAGTTCAATTTTGGAGACACATTTGTCCACCAAGCTATCCATACCATTGAATACTGCCTTGGCTGCATCTCCAACACAGCGTCCTACTTGCGGCTCTGGGCGTTGAGCTTAGCCCATGCACGTGAGTGATTGACTACCTGTTAGTTACCTCACCAGCAACTCCATGGTGATCACTGCTTCTGCCAGTGTTTGATTAATGCTGCAAATTTCTCCATGAAATCAAAGTTCTCCTTGTGGACGTTTGTGTCTTGGAATGTCTTCCTTCAGGTCAGATCAATCCAAGCGTTTTGTGGTGGCCATCTCATTTTTTAGTGGTGATCTCCAGCAGCTATATATCAGGCAGCTCCTGACTGCATGGCTTGGGACTCCTTGGTGGCTGGGACCCATTTTCCACACTGCTCTGTAGCCACCCCTCTGGAATAGTCCTCATGGCGTGTGGCATGGTGGGAGGTGCAGTCCAAATGGGTAGTCCAGTCCACAGAGTATGGGAACCATAGCTTCATTTCCCAGGAGGCACTTGCTATAGCCTAAGGGTATGCAGATGAATGTAAAAATTACTTGAAACAGTTTTGTTATTTGGTTCAGCAAACTAGAAAGAAAAGTTTTGGTTCAAGAACTCCTGGAACTTGTTGTTTTCACTGGGATTTTTCCCAGCAACTTTTAGTGGAACCTCACATTCCATGAGAAATGTACCACATTTCAATGTCTTTTGTCTTGATTTAAGATAAAAACAAATGCTCAAATACTAGAAATTGCCTCAGGCTGGAGCTTCAGATTTTCAATTACTCTAATTTTTCTGAAATGTTTTTTATTAATATTGCTGTACCGCCTCTGGCTAGCAGTTACGCCTGCCCTAAAGAATTGGGCACACAAAAAAGGCAAACAAAAGGGGCGGCACGCCATGGATTGACAGGGGTGAGCTGTACTTCTTGGCACAGAAATGAGCTTAGTAGGAGTCGAGTGGAAGCTAATACACATTAGCTTTACATGGAGGACAGGTATCTAAATATAAACTGACTAAAAAGCTTAGCTAACGGCAGTCCTATGTGTTATGTCAGAATTCTGCCTGGAAAACCACCATATTCCTTTGCAGCCTTACAAACTGGCATTGACAGGAGTATTTTTTCCTGAGGGCAGCTGTTGCAAGGGATCCCTTGCATCTGTTATCACCTAAACTAACAGGTCATTGAATCTGTAGTCTGAATACGGCTCGAGGACCAATGAGTGGCAAAATGGAAAATAAGGCTGAACCGGTGGCTGGAGCATCTGGATGGAGAAGAGCTGGGCTAAGTCCTTGCTTTGCCTGTATCACAAGAGGAAAATTGCTCAGTCCTGAATCTATCTAATGTGATTGGGGTAGTTAGGTTAGGAGTATGGTTTTGCATTGACAGGACATGTCAGATACACCAGTGCTGTGAATGTTGATATAAACCTGTGCAGGAAAAATAATCTTTAAGAGCATGCAAGCAACCTAACATTAATACAGCCTGCTTTGAGTGGGACCAACCAGTTGTCCTTTTTTTTTTTTTTGCACCACAGCTTCTCCATGACACCCTAAGAGAAGTGGTTTGGAGAACAAATGAGAATTACACATCTCCTGTGGGTCTTAGCTAGCATCGATGACTACAGCTTGTAACCTAATCTACACATGTATTGACTACATCAATCAATCATGTTCACTGGGATTTAGCAGCAGGTAGTCCTAGAAGGCTCCGCATACTGTCTATCTGCCATGTTAAAGAGGTGCAAATTAAACTGATGACTGTACCATGCGAGGGTAACAGCAGTCCTGGTAGTGTGCTCACATGGACTTGCGATACAAAGCCAAGCCAAAACAGCACCATCAGCTTCTGACACAGTGAAGAGGAGCAATGGAAAACAATCTGCATCTGCTTTCCTTCCCCGGTCATCGTGGAGAGGCAGGGTGGCCATACATGATTACTGTCATGTACATTTTATCCTAGGCCAGCTCATCTAACTGGGAAAAACGGGTGAGCTACCAGACTGCATGCTGTGTCTGTCCATACCTGTTGCTCAGTGCTGTTTTCCCTTTATTTCCTTTTGCAGAACTGTCAGAGGTCCTTTGGACCATGGTGATGCACAATGGGTTCAACAACAGCGGCTGGGCAGGCCTCATTGTCATCTTCATCATCTTCGCGGCATTTGCAGTGCTGACAGTAGCCATCCTGCTTGTCATGGAGGGGCTCTCAGCCTTTCTGCACGCCTTGCGTCTACACTGGTAGGTGGTGTGGTCTCTGGGAGCTTTTCCCAAAGCAGTCTTTGGGAGGGATCAGGCTGTGGAAACAGATGGCCACACCAGCCGGTGTTAGACATGCCATGCTAATACATATGCATTAGGACATCGGTCCCCCTTGGCAAGTGAAGCAAGGGAGACTCCTCCAAAGGGAGGTCAGAGCTCCCTACTCCATCTCTGAGCTGCTCCCTGGAGCAACCTGCCTGTCTTCCTGAGCCTGTGGGGGCTGTGGGCATGTGTGGCAAATGGCAACCTGCAGCTCTGCCCTGGTAAACACGCAGAGCCACCGAGGCCACCTTGACCTGCCTGATAAGGCCTGAAGGCACAGCCACACCACTGGTTGTGTATCCCACCCAGGGTTACCATCAAACAAGCCAGCTGGGTACTACCTACTGCAGCAGGAGTTCAGCCAGGGCTGCAAAAGCTGCAGAAAACCTGGGTCAGCACTTGTGCCATTAGGCCAGGTTGAGCTCCAGGCTGTTTTGGCTTTGTGGCAAACCAGTTTCAAGTTAGCTTATGTCCACCTTAACTAGACATCAGTCCAGGCAAGGACAGAAGTGCGGACGCACTATCAGGCTAGTGTGTAAAGCAAGACCAAGGTAACAAATCGCCCCTCACCACCACCATAACTTGGTATCCTGCCTGAGCACCCAAGCTGTGGCCTTTTTCACCATGTAATGTCCCACCACAAACCACAAACGCTGCCAAGGCAAAACCATGGTGCAGTTGCTTGTCATTGTGCAGGGAGGGAGAGATGTCTGTCTCCCACCAGTGTGTGCAACCAGCAGGCAGTTATCCCAGCTCTCAGAGCTGCTAGAAGCAGTTTAGTGGGCAGGCAAGGTCCTGCTAACTGGCCTCACGAGGAGTGTTTCCAGGCTGACTGATGGAAAGTTAAAGCTGATGCGTGCCAGGTCGCTCCCTGGCCTGCTCATTTCTCATTGCTGGCTCGAGAAGGAGCCCATGTTCCAGGCTTATAGGTCACCATCTCTCATGGCCTCCCTTTTCCTCTGGGTGCCACATTTCAGCCTCTCAGCTGGCCATAGGTCCTGCCTGTAGGCAGCACTGACACCCTGCTCTGTTCCTCCCCAGGGTTGAGTTCCAGAACAAGTTCTACGTGGGAGCCGGGTACAAATTTTCTCCATTCTCCTTCAAGCACATCATCGATGGCACCGCAGAAGAGTGAAGCCAGTACATCACTGCTTCACTCCTCAGACCAGGCTCTATATTCTTGTGGTGGCTCAACCATAGTGGTGGCTCATCCCATATACCCCAACCTCAATCATAGGGGTATATGGGATGAAACAGAATGGGATGTGGCCCTTGAAAGAAGAGCAGCTGTAGATTAAAATGTCCTAGCTGCGTTCACATATACTGCTGTATCAGCTGAGAGCTGAACTACCTCGGCTGGGCTGGCTGGACCCTTGGCTGTGTATCTCCACCAATGTCTTTACCAAGTACCTGGTCCTCAGCATTTGATCGGGTCAAATGCTGGCTGATGCAGCTTTGAATTAAATTGGTTATTAATAATCAACAATGGAGCATGTGTTTTGCTCCATTTACTGCCTTGTCTTTGTGGCATACTTTTGTCTGAGGAAAATATGTTTCGGCTGTTGTTTCAAGCTGTGGTTGATTGTATGACAACGATTAAGTCCCTTATAAGATTGCAGCCCTTCATTTAGCACACAATGCAAACCAGCTCAAAGACAGATCATATTGCAGGCTTGCAATTTTCTACATGCTTTACTACAACAACCCTCTTTTTATCCGATTTGCTCCAGGGCTTGACAGCACTGGGTTATAGACGTTTGCACACATCATCACTTAACAAAAGTGTTAGTTTTGAGCTGTGTAAACAAAAGAGTGTGCCAGTTTCCACATTGGCAGCCAATTTATTTCTCTCTATTGACGTGTTTCTCACTGGAGACTTGAGATGACTCCCCCTGTGCTGTATTTTTCAAGATGGGTTGTTAAAGCAGGCTGTGTAGAAATGCTAATATCAAATGAACAGAAAGAAGAGAGGAATCAAAACAGTTGAGATGAATTTGCAGTATTGATATACTGTGATCTTTCCTAAATATTCATGAATTACTAATCTTTCAAACTGAATAGTGTTAATTGTGACAGGCTATTTTTTTTAAGCATGGGGGATGTAAAACCCCCCCACAGATTTGGAGGTGACAGTGTTTCCTCCCATGGTGTGTGACAAAACAAGTCTCATTTTCAAACCTCGCAGCCCTGATATCCAGCTCCATGAAACAAACCCACCTGGGAGTGTTCCCTGCAGGACACACAGTGGAACGAATAGTCACCACAGGCCGTGAGTCTGCAGTAGTCAGGCTTGAGAGCCACCTTCCTGCTACAGTGACAGGGGAGAAAATACAGCCCCAGACAAAGCCATTGTTACACTTTTTCCCTTGTGGTGCCAAGAAGCCATCCTGGCATTGGGCACTGGTTACCAATTGAGCCAGGAGCCTTTTTCCCTTTCAACAACAGCAGCAGCTGGAGCTGAGAAGAGGTGGGCACAGGAGTGTGTCCATGACCCACGCGTGGCCTCGTGCCACCAGTTCTTTGGGCGCGGGCACAGTCAAAAAATGCATGGACATGAATGCAGCTGGTGTCACAGTTGCTCAGCATATGCACATCACCTTTGTTTCTTCCTTCCAGCCTATTTTGTTTATTCCTATTCAGCTGTCTTGAAGCAAGAAAGGCCAAACTAGTTTGGTGCATTACCAAACGCAGAGAAAACAATTTGCTTTATGAAACAGAGGGCAGATTTTCTGCACAAACACGTGTTTTATCTTTATTACACCTTTCCATGTGATTGCAATGTAACTGAGAAAGTGATTACCTGAAACAGAATATCTGTTCCTTTTAGAGCTTCTTGGTGTTTTGCTTTTTGTCTGAGGTTTACATTTTAAGCAAGAAAAACAAGTTATCCTGTGAGTACTGCAGGTGACAAGATGGTCTGTTGTTTACTGTACTGAACAGCGATCCAAACATTTGGCTTAATTCTGTATTCAGAACCCCCTTTCTGTGCGCAACTGAATAACGCAGCAGAGCCTGGGGCTCACTTGTGCATTCGTGATATGGGGACGGCACTTCCCCACTCCACACAAGGACCAAGCCCACTTATAATCAGGGAGCATTCAGCTGAAAAATTGCTGAGAGACAGGGCTGTTCTTACACACTTTGAGGAGAGCCCTGGCTTTCATCTGGATTGCTTTTACGACTTACTTAAAAACCCAGAAATGTTCTAGAGAGTATCTTGTTTTTAAAAGGTTTTCCTGCAGAAGATGAGGGGGATTTTGGAGCAGAGCAGTGACTGCCCGTTCCCCAGCACAGCTGCTAAGCTGAACGGGACCGTGTTTTCTAGCTGATGCTGTGAACGTGACCACCAGGTGTGGTCGGATCCAGCAGAGATCACCATTACAGACTAGTAGACGTTGGTACAACACCCTGGTGTCCTTATCTGGACCTTACTCATTGCTGGAGGAGGTGCGACTTCCAATTACCTGACCGGGAACTCTTCCCAAGTCAGAACCTCAGTGTGCCCCTCCGAGGCGGACTCAGGATCAGTGCCTAGGGAAGAATGGGTGCCTCTGGATCCAAAGCTCATCCCATTTCTAGGACAGTGTCTGTTTCTGAGAGCTGGTGACATGAGTTATCTCATTTGGAGAAAATTAGTACAAAAAAACTCAGTGAATGACCATGTAGGAAGGGAAAGGGATAACAAAGTCAATCAAATGGGTTTCAGTCGCTCACACACATTCTCTCCTGGATTTTTTATTCCTTCTCACGAGAGCCATTGCTGTGTGTGGCCAGGCCCTCCTGCCAGGACGACTTTGGTGATGTGGAGAATGAGGAAAGCCAGGTATCGAGTTCTTGTCCAGTCTCTTAGGTCCTCTAGACTGATGATGATGAACTGGTTTTTGGACTGAACTTTCATAAACCTAAGGAGTCAACAGTTTCTTGGAGCTTGGCCTCAGGCTCCTGTAGCGAACAGCACTTTCCTCAGTGTTTACCTGTGCGATGGCTCTCTGTCATTTCCTTGGCCGGCATGGAGACTTTTCTTCTTGCCCTCACTCTCTTGTTTCTCCTGGAGCTTTCACACATGCAGACGTTTCTGTTCATGCTTCACTACGACCAGTCTTTGCACTTCCATGGCAAATAACTAAAATATCATGAAGTGGTTAAAAAAAGCAACAGGCATAGCAACCCTTTGTTCAATCCCAAACACCTGGGCCTGAAAGCACATCTGTGGCTGAGAATTTCACTGGTATTTTGGTCATTTTTCCCCTTCTGTGCTGGGAAGCTGGAATGCCAAAACATCTGTACCCTCCTGTGATTGCACACGTGTTGTCTGAGTTTTGGCAATGAAAACATAATGGTATGGATCTGGCAGCCCGGAACATGCATCTAGTTCAGCAGATGCCAATAACAGCTGTAGCTGAATATTAGATATTATTAAGAGGAAAATAAGGCTGTGAAATAGCATATGTTGTTTGGTAGCAAATGTCTTCCTGATGCTTGGAAGCATGAGATTCAGCATGGGAGCTACATGCTTTGATAAAACTATTGCAGCATTGCTGCCAGCTCAGTGTACATATTTCAAAAGAGAAGGATTTTGAGAACCCTCATGGAAGAGAGAGACAGAAAACATCCCAGCATCTTCACTGGGAGAAACTAAAGCCAACGCCAACACACTTGAGTAGTAAAGGTCAACGTATACTCTCCTAGTCAAGAGCACATACCTATCGTAGCTCAGATTCACTGGCCAACCCAACCTGTAGCACAGAGATTCGTTGCATGGTGAGGTCAGGATCACTGCAGCAGTTTAAGCCACGAATGCTCCCTGCAGTTTGGTACTCAGTCAGGAAATTTAGAAGGATGAAGCAGATGGACAAGCCCCATTTTTTTCGTGGTGATGGCACCTGAGTTGGCTTCACCTGGCTTGAGGGGGGCTGTTGGCTGCAGTGCCTGGGTGCTGCTCCTGGCTTTGCAGGGGTTAGCAAAGGCCCCTTCCATGGACGCTGGTGCTGCAGGACCTGCCCCCAAAACCTGTCAGCTAAAATCTTGCTGGTGTAGTAATAGGGGTATCTCCCCAGTGCCCTCCCTCCATCTCCCTTGGGTCATCCCTGTGGTGGGCAGCCCCTGCGGAGGACCTGTAGGTGCCGTGGGACCAGCACAGGTAAGCACTGGGGCACCCCGCCTGCAGCACCTACTTCTGGGGGGCGGAGGTGGGTGGAGAGGGACCCGCCTGTGCCGGCGAGGAGGAAACCTGACTCCTGGGAGCTGGATCCCAAACCCACAGCACGGCAGAAAAGAGGAAAGGTCTGCTCCTCCGTGCCCGAGACATTGCAGAGGTAAGGAAGCTTCACTCAAAAAAAAAAAGAAACAATATCTAATCAAGCCTTGGCTTAATAGTGGGGGTATCTGATCATTTGTATGTCATGTGCAGAAGCTCTCTGACTTTACTGACAAAATTCCCAGCTGGTCTCACGAGCAGCGTTGCATACCATGTGCCCTTTGCTGTCTTGCAAGCCCTCCAGTGTGGGGCCACGGCATCCTGCTGCCGGGTCCCAGCAGCAGTTTCATTGCGCTCTTGGTTGCTCCCTTCGGGTGGAGGATGGCTAATTTCCCCGCCAGCAGCAGCTTTGTCACTGCTGTTCTTTTGGTCCATGTAATTGGCATTTAGTATTTTCAGTAGGATTTACAAATAGCGGGAAACCTGTGGCTCCCTGCAGAGGTGTAATAGACACTAGCTACTCCATCAGGGCAAACAGTGCTGCAAATGTTTGGGATGAGCAAACCGTGGGTTCAGTAGGAACTGTTAGGGGGTTTACTGAAGAGTTACATCTAAATCTCTGTCTTTTGGACATAAATGCTAAAGCAGAGCGTGCAGTGCCAGGGACTTACCTGAACCGTGGCTTCTTGTCTGCTCATGGATGAGTGAATTTTCCTCCAGCTGCCCCAATACCCTGGAGAGAGGGGGATGCAGGTGCCTGCACAGGTTTCTGGTGTTATTTGAGATGCTACAGCAGGTATCCCACCTGCTTACCTGTTGCTATTTGGGAGCAGTGTAGGTCTCCCGTAGGTGCTATCTGCCATCCTGATGCCTCTGTGGAGTGTTGGAGGTGGCAATGCACCCTTCTGCTTGAGCACCTGAGCCTCAACAGCGATCTCACATGGCAACGCAGGGGATCAGGGTTTCCTCCCCTTTTCTGGAAGAGCTGCAGCACTTCCCAGCATGGCGGCAAGTGGCCCAGAGAGGGTGAGTGCCAGTGAAACACTCCAGCGCCTCTCAGCAAAAATTAGCAGAGTATCCCAGCATCAGGCTTTCACGTTGTGGTGGGTGAGGGCTCAGGGCTTGATCCTTGCCCTGGACATGCCCCAGCCTGGCCTGCCAGCACCATGGGCTGTGCCTGCCATGGGCTTTGGAGGACAGTGGCTGTTTAACCAGAAACAGTTGTGACGTGGCAGCTTAGGGCAGAATGTGTTTGCAGGTCCCTAATCATAAAGGAACGGAAAAAGAGGCCCACAGATTTTGTTGTTGCAAAGCCCTTCATGATTCAGCCACACAGTAAAGCTTTACCTCTTCTCGCGGGCTCTTCCAGGCACCTTGTTTGGTTGCTCTTGAGCCGGTTCCACCTGGAAATGGTCCATAGCTGGTGGCCAGTGTGGTCAGCTGGTGTCACTGTGTGCTGCTGGCAGCTATCGCTGCCTCCAAGGACACTGCTGAGAGACAGTTGTAAGCAATATCCTACACGTCCTCGTGGATGCTGACTGTAATGATCTGTAACAGCAAGGTCAGTGTATGTGACCTGACTGACTATCTGCCATTAGGCCTTGATGACCTCCTTATAACTGTACCTCAGTATAATGCTTTTAAGGTATCCAACCTGGGAGTACTGTAACTCTGTGCTTCCCACGTTTGTGCCGCCCTCTATCTCAGCTGGGATTTCGTATCTTTCATTAGATGTTCTCGGTCATTAATTCTCTCAAGATCTCACCCTGCTGCAGCCTCCCTGATCACTGCTGGGTGGCCGTGAATGCTGCCTGGGCCAAGTCCGGCACCCCTGGAGGGAGGTCATCAAAGGAGAGGGTGTCGTCAAATTACAGATGGATTGAGCCCCCCCACCCCAGCGTCTGAGCATGCACTTGGCAGGAAATTTGTGGGTTAAAGCAAGTGGTGTGCTTAATCCCTGCTGTGGGATTAAGATGAGTTTTTCTGACTGGGAAAAGCAGCTGTAATCAGGCCAAGGGATCTAGCGTTGGAAACCAGAAATACCGGGCGAGGAAGCCAGCTCTCCCCTGTTGCAATCCAGAATGCACGGCTGTGTTTCTTGCTGAACTGAGAAGATGGGGATTAGCGTGGCCAGGGGGTGAGGCAGAGGATCAGGTTTGCAGCGGGAAGCGCAGACTGGGTGAGGAGAGTTTGGTGCTTGCCGCTCGCTGTCCACGCCATCCCGGGGCAGCCGGGGTTAGGGGCGTAGGCTGGGTCACCCTGCCTCTTGGCATGGCTGTTCCTACCCACTGGCTCTGTGTCAGTGCATGCTCTCATAAGGCTGAGCAATTACAGAGTGCAGCACCTCTACTTCTCACTCGACCCTGGCTCCCAAGGGGTGGCAATTTCTGCCTCCAAGAGGGGCAACCTGCTGCCAGTCATGTATGTCTTGGCTCTTGGAGATGCAGCATCTTTTGGCTGCCTCTGCATTTCATTCACCTCCGGGCTGGGGAAGTTGTCACACGCTCTCTTGTGTTAGCAGGTCTCCAGTCTTCCCTAAGGCAGTCCCTGGACTTTCCATAAAAACATCCAGTGCAATGCGATGACTGATCTCCGTCAGTTCAACTAACTTGCCTTGTGATGTTTCTATGTATTTTCACAAAAAAACACTCTGGGAAGGGACATGTCCTAATAGCTGCCTGAAACAAACCCATGTTTGAGCATACCTGAATGTTTCCACTCCAGCGCGGGATGCTGCTTTGCTGGCTTATTGCTCAGATGGCTTTGTGACTGTCCAGAGGTTTCACAGTTAAATCCCAGCCTTGCCCAACAGTGACGGTGGACCCCAGCAGGAGCTGAGATGGCCACTGCACCGAAAGAGACGGAAAATGCTATTGGTTTGGAGGAAATCCACACGGAGAGACAAGAACCCCCAAAAGGTGGGTTTGTATTGGCAGGACTAGAAATTTGGGTCCTCATTTAGCCAGGGTAGAGGAAGGGTGCCCAGTCCTGGCACTCCAGCTACCTAAAACTTCTGTACATGGAGCCACAAGCATCAGCTTCATACTGCTCCTCTCCCATCACAGCTACCAGACTGGTGTCTGCTACCTACGGCGATGGGAAGAGCTGGCTGGCTTGGTTTTTCTCAGGCCTCTGCTTTGTGTAAATATTTTATTATATCGGTAATTCAAGGATTCTGTCATTTTGGATAATTTTTTTTTTAAAGAAAAATATATTCTATTTCAAAAGCATTTTAAAGTGAAAAAAATTGTAGAAAAGCATAAAACGAAAAGTTCTACATTTGCAAAAAAAAAAAAGAAAGTTCTCCTGAAATCCTGCAGTAAGTTCTGTTCGATTTCAGAGGTAATGTTGATGGGTTTGAGACGTTTTAGTTGGGACGTAAATGGCCTGACAGAAAAATTTATGCAGCTATGACTTTACCTAAATAAGAGCTTAAAAGTATACATATACTGAAAGCTTTCTGCCAGGTCTGTTTATAAAGTCATCCCAGCCCTGATCTTGAGATGCTTTGTTTGCTCTTGAAATGGGGGTGGGGGGGAAGTCAGGAATAAAGGCTTCGGAAACGAAACTGAGCGCAGAGCTCCTGGCTGTGCTCGTCTTGCAGGGCTCAGGGCTGGGGCAGCCCCCAGCTCACACTGCCCATGCCAGGAGCGGGCCCGTACCCCAGGGGCACAGAGGGGCTGAGTCCCGGGTAGTTTGGGCAGAGGAAGAAAGCAGACCATTGCCCAGATGCAGTACCAGCCATGGGTTTCTGAAGCACCTGGGGTAACTCAGGACAAGGCTCTAAAAGCCCCAGGGGAGCGAGGCTGTCCTTCCCCTGTGCCCAGCTCGCCCTCTCCCCCGCTGGCTGCTGTTTCAGCAAACCCTGACGTGCCCGGCCACCAGCATGCCCAGGGGCTGGTCAGTGGACAAACAACTGGTAGATGTTTCCAGCCTTTTTCCTGGTGCAGTCCCACAGTAACATGAAAAATGTTCACGTTTCATAAAGAGGAGGTACAATTTGACTGCTGACAGATTTTTTGTCTCTGTCTTTCTTTCCCTTTGGTCTTCAGGGCAGAAGACGTTTACAGTGCAAGAAGCTGTGGAAACCATTGGGTTTGGGAGGTTCCACATTGTGCTTTTCCTGATCATGGGCAGCACTGGGGTAGGTGTCTGCAGCCATCTGCACTGGCCCAAAAAGCACTCATTTTCCTTATTCCTGTGCAATAACAACCATAAGCACCATGGGCACATATTGCAGCCCATTTTTTTCACATACATCTTCTCAAGCAGGATTTCTGCTGTTGTCATCTTTGGCCAAAATCGATATTGGCCACAAATGATATCAGACCTACTTCAGGGCAAAGCCGAGCAGGTTGGCCCAGAGCATCCTGGCCTGGCCCCTGCCCTGGAGCACTGTCCCACCGGGCAGCACTGACGGGGCACGTCTTCAATAGTGCCTGAGGGTTAGGTTCAGCCTCCCAACGCCATTTTTCATGCCATCCCCAGGGCACCCAAACCCTGTGCAATCTGGCATAGGAGGGCTGCACTCCTCTCACCCTTGGCTACTGGAAAAATTTCCTAACTACCAAGGTCTTGCGTTAATGGTGTATCTGGTCTGGGAACTGGGGCACAAGCCTGAGGCTGGGCTGGTGTAAAGGTGCGATGGGGACATACCCGTGAGGATCACTGCAGCTGAGGTGTAAAAACCTATGTGTAAATGATAGGCTCATTTCTTAATTGAAGCCAGCTGCTGGGGCAAAGAGCCAATGGAGCAATGAAGTTTTTAATCAAAAACGGTTTTAAGAGGTCATCTTTGTGTTAGATGCCTTAATTCACAGCTGGGTACCTAACCAAGCAGCTTGATTTACAGAGATAATTGAAGACCTTCCACTAGCATAGCTGGGTAAGAGTCTCCTCTGCAGTGGATGAGTCCAGCCTTCCTAGGTACACAGTGTACCTAGATACCTGTTTTCTAGGTGCACCTTTCTCCCCTCCTCTCCCTGTTTCCAAGCCCTCACGTCTTTCAGATCAGGCACAGGGCTCAGACCACTATCAAGGCACTATGGCTTCACAGGGCTGTTTTGACATGGTGGGACTGCCATGGCTGCAGGCTTGGTGGGACTGAGGGACTTTCCACTGTGGGCTCCTTGTGGCTTCCTTTCTTGCTAACGTGCACACTCATTCCTGAAGGTGGCCGAAGCCATGGAGATCATGCTAATAGCTGTTGTGTCCCCTCTCATCCGATGTGAGTGGCAGCTTCAAGACTGGCAGGTGGCTTTAGTGACAACGGTGAGTGACTTGTGTTTCCCCCATGCAGATCATCCACTACATGGACATTGTCCAGGCCACCACCACGGGCTTTGTAAAGTACATTTCCCAGTGGACTAAATAAATTCTTAGGGCCTCCTCTCAGGGACAAGAACAGTACCACAACTGTAGAAAACCAGAAAGCGAGCTGATGTAAGCACACGTTTGCACCCAGAGCTGTAATGCCAAAACAAGCCCCTACTTCCATATTGTTATTTTGAAATCCTTGCCATCCAACCCTCAGCTTTGAGGGTGGAAGGAGTGAGTACCTACATGGAGGAAGTCAACCACTGAAAGCCACCTCGCTCATGGCTCTGGGCACTGCAGTTCATCCTGCTGCTTGGAAAGCATTCAACTCACCCACAGTTTAAAGAGCAGAGCTGCCTGGTGCTGCTGGGAGTGGACCCTCCACAGCTGTGTTTCAATTCCCCTTAGATGGTGTTTTTTGGCTACATGATCTTCAGCATAGTGCTCGGGTTCCTGGCTGACAGGTATGGTCGCTGGAAGGTGAGTGAGCACCAGGGACTGCCCGTCCTTTTCCCAAGCCCTTCAGGAGCCGTGCACCTGGCTGAGCTCATGGTTTGATGACCCTAATTTTGCCCCTTTTGCAGATTCTGTTGCTCTCATTCCTCTGGGCAGCCTATTTCTCCCTGCTGACCTCATTTGCCCCATCCTACATCTGGTTCGTGTTCCTGCGGGCCATGGTAGGAGGTGGCGTGTCCGGCCACGCACAAGGGTAAGGCCATGCCTCGTGCATCATGGCATGGGCAGTGGCAAGCCAGCCTTCATGGAGAGGTTAGCAGAGGCACCCCCGGGACCTGGAGGGGCTGAGTTCCTGGGTTTACAGCAAGAAAGGCCCTTCAGCTCATTTCAGCTGACCCTGGCGGAACACCCGGTTCCCTTGCATTGAGCCTGACAAGCCATGGCTGCGCTGCGATCTGGAGGAGATGGCGGGGAAGGGGCCTCCACAGGGGCTGGAAGTGGAAAGGGGAGCAAATTCCCACATCACCTTAAAACAAAAAGTGCTGTTCTGTAATTTCACTGAATCCTGGTCGATCGACCTAAATTGCAGTTCCCAAGGACTTCAGAGCCCAAGAATAGAGGGGGCAGCTGGTTTACGTTAAGCCAGTGACAGAGGGATTATTAAGCACATATATTATAAAAACAATTAGACAGGTAACAGATGAGCAAAGGCTGCTTCCTCATAAAAAAGTCAGAACAATTCTGCTTAAGTAGCAAATTCTTCTTGAACTGATGTAAAACGTTCCCACGTAAATGAAACTTTTTGCCCTGTTGGGGTGGAAAGGGGGACATGGAGGGGGAGAGGAGAAATTCACAATATTAACAACCACTTCACTAGGAGCCTGGCAAAATAAATTATTTCTTTCGACTCTCTCAGGGAAACAAATGCATTTTTCATTTCAGCATCTTCCATGGTTCCTTGAACCTCTATGCTGCCCACGCAGGAAAGCCCAAAGCTGGTCACGCTGACCCGAGATCCCTTTGCTGAAGCAAAGGATGGGAGGGAGACAGGTGGTGTTGGGAGGAGAAGGCACCATGCGCCCAGGTCGTGCATCCGCCGAGCTCCCGGGGATGCCTCCTTCGCAGGAGCGCCCCGTTCCCTGGCCACGAAGGCTGCTAATGAGCCTGATGAGGATGGAGGGAAATTGTACATTTTATAAAACACTTCAATAGCTAAGATAGAAGGAGTCAATGTGGGCCTCTCCCTCCCTCTCTCTTTTCAGCCAAGGAAGCACAATTCACACCTGTGAGCTTGAGAGATGCCAGTGCCAGGCCCTCCCCCAAGGACTATCCAACCATTTGCTGAAAAGCGCAATGGACTGTTTTCTTTATTTAATGAAGAAAATTATTCACTAAAAATTGTCCACTCCTACAAATGTCCTCTGCGCCTGTGCTGACATGTCAGTTGCCCCACAGGACCTTCCCGTAAGTTTCCCGGTGCACAGGAACACCTGCCTGTATCCTGCAGCCCTGGCCTGGAGAGGATTCATGCCATGCATCTCCCTTGCGTGTAATTTGGTGTCCGCCCAAGTGAGAGGCATACTGAGCATGGGCCCCCTCTCTGGGTGCTCAGTGGTAGAAGAGGGATGGTCACTCTGCCTACGGGCAGCAACATCCAGCACTAACTGAGCTGAGCTGAACCGCTGGTTGATTAGTATAGAAATTCTCATTGTTGCTGTATTTCTGCATTTTTTTTCCCTTTTTGCTAGGCTTATCATAAAAACGGAATTTTTGCCCACCAAATACCGGGGATACATGTTGCCCTTATCTCAGGTAAGAGTGAGCACATTACTGTTTCTTCTAGCCCCGAGCCCTGGGAGATTTGTCCTGCTGCTGTTTGGAAGCCGGGTCGCCAGCATGTCAGCCTTTCTCCCAGACTATTCGCACGTGTCTTGGTCCGAGCAAGTGCTTGCTGCCTCCTGCGCCCCGGAGCGTGGCATCTGCTTTATTAAAGATGTACACAGGCAGCTGCCTGCAGAAGAGAGGCAATTTCTTCTCAAATAATCGGATGATCCAAACATTGCATGGGGACTTTGAGTGATGGCTGACACCCAGCCTCTCGGTTGCCCTATCAATAACGGTGCTACCTGCACTTATGGGGCCAGTGCCGATGGGCTTTCCGGCAAGCCCTGGGGCTAGCGGCACCACCGGCCCCCTCCGGGCCTGGGCTCATCCTCTCCTCTCTTCGGACTTGTTTAATAACAAGTGATTAATGAGGTGATTCCAAATGATGTCCTAATCTGTGCCTCTCCCTGTCCCTGCTCAGGGACAGCATGGGGCTTTGCACCGGATAGGGCTAGCATAGATCGCCCCAAATTCAGCCTGAGACGTGCTGGGAGGGTTGTGACCACTTGCTGGGCAAAGACCACAGCAAGCGTGACTGGGGTTGTTGCTTACTCCAGATTTCTGCAGTGGGCACTTGCTGCATGTGCAAATGATCTGCAGAAGCCTCATCAAGCACACAAATTCATCTGACTGTTGAACCAAAAGTGTTTGTATATGGTCTTGGTGGCAGGGATAATTTGCTTTTCATTACTGCCTGTTTGATCCCAGGGCTTCATTACCAAAGTGTCATGAGCAACACAAAAATTTATAAAAAAGAACAATCTTGTATTTCTCCCCAGAAATTTGTTATTTCTGCCCACAGATTGCTCATGAACTTGCTGCGGCTTTTATGTATTTGTTTGTGCTTAGTGTTGGCTGAGCTCCCTTGGGGGGTCCCCTGGAAAGGGATGCATCTCCTAATGGCAACAAGTGAACTGCGGGGAGGAATGTACGTGCAGATTGGGGGGCCAGATTTTCCATTGGTATAATTTGGCATTGAGTCTACTGGAGACCCACCAACTTCCAGCAGTGGAAATCTGGCCCGTTTTTGTCTTCGGTGCTCGTAAATCTGCTGCTTCCCTGCAGACATTCATACAAGAGGAAAATTCATGGGCATGAGCATTAGCAAAGAAGTGACTGGAAAGACAAAAGAAGTGGCTTTAAGTACAATGGTAGCCACAGCAAGTTATCTGTTTTCATCTGGAGCTAATTAAGACTATCTTCAGCCATCTCTTCCCAAATCCTTGTATTTCTTTCCCTCTTTCCTTCAACCCAAGCTCAACGTCTCAGACAGCTGTGGGATGGCTCGGTTTGAACCGCAGCGCTCCCCAGCACAGATCTCCACCTATCCACGGAACCAGACCAGAATGGAAGAAAATAAACAAATCGTTGCCATGTGTTCATGTTTTAACCTTTTCCTTTCCCTTGGAAAGGTGTTTTGGTTGGCAGGATCCTTGTTAATCATTGGCCTGGCATCGGTGGTGAACCCAACCATTGGCTGGCGGTGGCTGATCAGAATCGCCTCAATCCCCAGCATCCTCCTCATCCTGGTGTTCAAGGTAGGAAGAGCTCCTCTCCCCACCGCCCCGCCACCGCCCTGGCATCTCCCCCGGCACCAAGAGGCATTGTCCTCCACCCCCCACAAGCCTGGGACTGTCCTTGTGTCCTCCTTTTACCACTGCAGCCTTCTCACCTGGCGGGCTTGGGAAGGTCCTGATGGCCCGGGGGGGCTGCAGACCAGCTGGTGGGGAGACCTCATCCTGCGGGAGATGCCTTGGCTTTGCTTTGCAAAGCCTCCGGCTTTGCTGCCCTGCTGTAGCCCTCCAGCACTGCAGGCTCCAATGTCCAGGCTGCCAGCGGTACCCAGGGACCATGGTGATGGGCCAGACATCGAGAGGAAGACAAGCTAGGCAGGGTATACAAAAAATCACTAGTAATATCTTCAGTCTAGTGTTGGCCACAGCACACCCTCTTCAGTCTTTACATTTGCTAGGGCTGAGGAAAGAAGCCTCAGTAAATTGTTCGCAGAGCAAACAGGTGTCAGGGTCAACCGCGGCTTCCCCAGGTTTACTCATGCTTCAGAAATATCAGCCTTGGACATGAGGACCATCTTATTTGTGGGGAGTGATGTGGAAAATCCCTACTTACAGTGCTCGTGGGCACTGCAGTGCTAAGCTCTGGCTGGTGCAAGCCGTGCAGAAAGCCCCTCCTGCAGCTGAACAAATGCACGAGTCCATCTGGGGTGTTACCTGGGCAGTCAAATGCAAGGTCGCTGTGAACGTCCACACATATAACTTTGATGTTTGGTTTCCCTGATTATTTTTGCCATAAAAAAACAGGTAGCAAAAGTTTTTAGTGCAGAAGAGAAAAAGACACAGTCAGCATACATACCTTTAAGAAAGAAGTCTTTCATTCATAATTCAGTGATACAGATGTAATTGTTTATAATTTAATAGGGCCATCATTCAATAAAAAGCTATTTTATTTTGGAAAGACCACCACGTGTGGGTGAACATGGCAAATGCTAGTGGTGAGTGAGTTTGTTCCTAAATTTCATCCATGTTTTCCTGGTTTTTTAATGGCCTTGTTGAGTTTTCCTAGACTTTTGCTTAAGTAAGTGACATGTGCCTCATCCCGTTTTAGAATTTCAATTAATTAAGGGTTGGTTTTGTTAAACCTGTGTCTTTGGCTTCCACCTCTCACGAGTGCTTGCCGCAGACGGCTCAGTAGCAGATCCCTGGGAGCTGGACCAAGAAATGGGTTTGTTGGGCAGGGTGAGCCCCCCAACATGGGGTACGGGGAGGTGGGGCACACAGGGGTGCCCCAGGGCATGGCTGGGGAGGAGGGCAGGCAAAAGGCTGCTCCAGCTCAGGCGGCGCCCCGTGCTAACCTGGCCGGGCTCCTGGGCACGACGGGAAGCTGTGAGTAGGGCTGTGTGGACGGAGAGGTGCAGAAAGGCTTTCTGACGCAGCTCCACTTTCAGTTCATCCCGGAGTCGGCGCGGTACAGCGTGTCCATGGGAAATGTGGCAGCTGCCCTGGCCACGCTGCGGATGATAGCCAAGATGAATGGGGCAGCGATGCCCGAGGGGGTGCTGAAGGAGCCTGCCAAGGTAAGCCGAGCCCGCGGCGCTGCCCGGCCCCTCTGTCCCGGGCAGGGCTGCCGGCATCTGGGGTTCAGGGAGGGAGCGGGACCACCAAGCATGTCTCACTCTGCCTCTCTCCCCCTCCTCACCTGGTTTCTTTCCAAACAACTATTGAATGTGATGATGATGATGTCATTTTTCTTTTGGAGAGACAGTAATCTTGGCCCTCAAAATTAAATGGAGTTTTCTGCTTTTTTTCACATTCTTTGTGTTTGCTCAGAAAAATATCATGCTGAGAAAAGATTTGCTTCCTTTACCACAAAAAGGGCTCCCGGCAAAGTGTGCTCTTCCTTATTGCCCATCCATCCCCCAGGGGTGTCCCCTGTGCCGTGAGACCTGCCCCTCGGGGTCCCTTTCAGGGCTGTGGCCGGTCAGGCTGCAAGGGTCCCTGCCATGAGGTCAACCCACCACTCCCAGAGGCTTCTCCCAGCCCCTGGCCAGGCTTGTCCGCTGGGTCCCAGCACCCCAGGTCCCTGAGTGTGGAGCCACGGACCAGCAGAAGAGGGTCAAAGCAGGAGAGGCCATTTCAGAGCTACTGCCATTTGCACCTGTGAGCAGCTCAGGAGTTGATCACTACTAGACCGAAATGCCCAAAAGCATGTGTGGGTGTTGCAGGGGGGCCAGGCCCCCCCCCCCCCCCGGCTGCTCCCCCTTATCCCCAGTCCGGGCCCTGCTGAATGCAGGGTGGGAGGACTTATTCAGGTGGCTCCTTTGACCCCCTCCCAAGAGAGGAAGATTGGACAAAACTGTTGTCCAGGGCCTCAAAATTATTATCCAGCTCTTTTAAGTCCCTTTCCTGGCCCTCTTTGCTGCTTATTCAATCCCACAGGCACCAGGCATTGTCCTTAGCAATTCATGCAAGATGGTGCTATTGTATTGGAATTAATTAGGATTAAAGCTTCCCTGTAGTTTAACTGAATTTATGTAATGGACCCACATTGGCTGTGGGAAGGGTTTTTGTTAGTTGTGCACCCTCTCAGGCTTAACCAATGATGAGGAAAATAAAAATAAAAGCAACCCAAACCATCCCTGTGACCTCATCTCCCCTCAGTGGTGGGATGCTGGGGCAGCTGCCGGCTCTTGGGGAGCAGCAGGGCAGGCAGGGCCCCCCAGTGCCTGCTTGTCTCTCTGGTCACTGGCATTTCAGGCCTCCCGGCAAGATGCACATGGACACAAACTTGCTCCACATGCAGAGCAGCGGATGCTGGGCCCCTCTCCCAGCACGTGGGGCAACAGGAGCTGCCAGCAGCCCCGGCAGTGCGGGCCCCCAGAAGCAAACAGGCCCCCCTCAGGCACCGTGACGGTCATGCTGGGGCCAGACTGCCAGGAGCTGGGGGGGGTCCTGTGGGGGCTGGGAGTGCTCAGGGTGTTCTCTTCTCCTCCCCTCCATCCTTTGCAGCGTGTCATCCTGTGGGCATCCTTTGGGAAGAGGGGCTTTCCTCTCCGGAGGGCTGATGGGGTGCCGTGTTGCACCATCTGTCAGTGTTGTGCCATCGGCAGCCTGGGGCGAGGGCAGGGGGGCCTGGGGTGCCAGCTGCTGCTGCAGAACACTCACCCCTGTATAAAAGATGCTTTTTAAAAACCTTCTATTTCTATCAAACGATTTGCAGGGAAGGAGAGGAAGATTCAAGGACCTCATCCACCCCAAATACCTCAGAACCACTTTGCAGATATGGATCATATGGTAAAAAAAGTTGTCTGTCTTTTTTTTTTTTTTTCTTCTTGCTTGTCAGCTCATTCTCTCAGTTGCACATGTGCAGGGAGCAGAAGTCTCCTGTTGACTCTGCTGGCACGGGTCACCATAGGCATGTCCTGATCTCAGACCATGCCTCAGACACCCTGTGTTAGTCGGTGTTAACATAGGCAGAAGAAGGCCGGACATCCAGGATGGTGCAGGGCGCCATGAGTCCTTCCTCATGACAGGACGGCTCAGGGGAGGTGGGGTGGGAGCCAGACGAGAGCCACAGGAGGGAGCCCACGCCTGCCTGCAGCGTGCACCAGCAATGTGCCCATGGCTCCACTTCCCTTCTTGGTGTAAACTTGCTCTTCCCAAGAGGAGGAGAAATGCACCAGCTTTGCAGGCCAGCCAATGACATCAGTGAAATAGGGCTCTAAAGAAACTCATTAACTGTTACCAGTGCCACTGGCCGGGGAAAATTAAGATTGAAGAGAGACGGGTTTCATATGCAATGTTCCTGGTAGCTGTATGCAAGGGTAATATATGTTTCATTGACTTTGCTGTCTGGAATGGAAATATATAAATAATGGGTCTGTGGGAACTCATTGACCCAAAAGGTTGATAAGTCAGGCCTTGAATTTTTAATGTTTTTTTTTCCCCCCTCAACTTGTGCGAGTGTTATAAAATAATTTTTTGTTTTTCAATCCTCCTTTCTTTCCTAGTCTCCCCAGGAGTCACTGGCCTGTTCTCAGGTTTGCATTCCTGCTCCCCGTGCCCTGAGCATCCCCCGCCTCTCCAGGCAGCTCGTTTCCTAGCCCAGATTCTGCTGCTCATTTCTGAAACTGCCAGGGGAGATAAAAAAGTGAAAATTACTTCTTGGCCTGCTTATGATTATGCCTATGCTGAATTACTTGATAATGACACAGCCAGGCTGCCATCACCAATGCTGTGTTCTTGACAGCCAGCCAGGGTGCGATGTGAGCCTCTCCAGCCAGTTAATGAAAACCCCTTTCGACAATCCCTGAGCAGTCCCAGGACTAAAAAAAAACCTT
The DNA here is from genome assembly GCF_965638725.1 of Aptenodytes patagonicus. Classification (NCBI taxonomy): domain Eukaryota; kingdom Metazoa; phylum Chordata; class Aves; order Sphenisciformes; family Spheniscidae; genus Aptenodytes; species Aptenodytes patagonicus. Next base: position 64,522,805 of record NC_134949.1, read on the forward strand.
GACGGTTGCTTCATGTGAGCTGTAAGCATCGGGGCCTGATGCTGAGACTCCCTGGTGCCCTGGGAAGGGATGGTTTGGAAATGTCTCCAGTTACAGCCCCGTGTGAGGAAAGGGACTGAAGGGACACGCTCTCCCCAGCATGGCCACAGCAGGTCACCTGCTGCAGAGCAAGAAACAGCACTAAGGGGCAAGCAAAAACAGATGAGCTATGAGCTGGGGTGGGGTCCTCTGAGGAAGCGAGGTGCATGGACATAGGTGGTAGTGGTGTGCCGTGGGTGGGGTGACCAGTGACCTGGTGGGTGCACGAGTCACTGCTAGGCTCAGGCTAAGGGGGTCCATCACGCAGAGCTGGTGTGCATAGCGGGGGTCCCAGGGCACCCAAAACCTGCTGCATTTCAGTTTCCTCACCTTTCCCGTCGTTGCTGCCGCTCATTGCAGTGTTTCCCCCCACAGGCTTGGCATAGCTTTCGCTTATTACGGTGTCATCTTGGCCAGTGCTGAGTTACTCCAGCGGGACCTCGTCTGTGGCTCTGCTGCACCACCAGTGCAGGACCCTGGTGACGACTCTGAGGAGAGCCGCAGCCCGTGCCACTGCCACTTGTTTGGGCCTGCTGCCTACCAGACCATGATCATCAGCACAGTCGGAGAGATTGCACGTAATCTCTTCTCCCCTCCCCTCCCCTCCCTGCCATTCCCTTTTTACAGCCAGCCAATATTCGCTGCAAAGCTTTTAGCTTTGCATGCATTTAGTGACGTGCCAGAGGTCGAAATGTCCTCAGCATCGCTGGCAAGTGCCAGGCACAGGCTCTTCAAATGAAGGTCTGGGGGACAGGCCATGAGCTGGTGGCAAGGGGCAAGGGAGGGCATCGCTTCCCGGGTGAATAAGTCAACTTCAGCACAGGTCCTTCCAACAGCAGAGCCAAAGACCTCCTTTACAGTTAGTATGTACTGACAGGCTTGGTTAGATTCCAGGGGAAATTACCAGAACCAAGCCTGGCTTCCCAAATTCCCAGACGTAGTTTTTGGAAAGTCATAAATAAGCAAGGATTGCAAATAGTCACATTAATGTAACTGAATGCACCACAGAAGTGCCCTACTTTCAAAGAGATGGTGGCCTCAGGAGCAGGTCCTGTGCTGAGCGCTACAGTAAAGGACAGCCAAGTGCCCAGGGAATCCGCAGCAAACCAAAATGCTTCCTGGGGCAGCCTGCCAGGAAGCGCTGGGGTATGGCAGGGCAGCCCAAAGGCCGCCACTTGGCACTGTGTGTGGGTCTAGTATTGCAACACTCCTGGGAGGCGAACGTTTTCCCTGGTTCATGTAGAAACTGAGCTACCAAGCGACGGGGTGTTGGAGCCTGCAGGTGCAGCCGGGCTGGGACCAGTCCAGTGATGCACTCGGGTGCCTGCTTGGCTCCTGGCTCAGGGGGGGGGGCTCAACGGGGGCACACTCTGGGCCCCCGTGTTTGGTTGGGCCGTGGCCAGAGGGAGCAAAACCACCCAGGCCAGCGGTGTTCACCCGGCAGGTGCCTTCCTTGCCTGGGCTACTCATGGCTCAGGACCAGCACTGGTAGTACAGCAGGGCAATTTCAGAGGACAGGCTCCATCCTCTGAGAGGAAGGACAAACAAACAGAAAAGGGGCATGGGGGAAAACTACAGGGTTTGGGTACAGGAAGGGAATTATAGGGTTTGTGCATTTTGTAGAGCATTTGGTAGGCACTGGGGATGCAGAGAAGTATTTTTGAGGCACACTGTGTAAGGTCTATCAAGACAGGCACTCATTGCAGTTAGGTCATCTAACATTTTACGGTTTTGCTTTTTATCTCCAGTAAATCCTTTGAACATTCTCGGCATCAATTTCCTCGGAAGACGCCTGAGCCTGTGTATCACCATGGGATGTACGGCGCTATTCTTTCTTCTCCTTAATATCTGCACCTCGAGGTAGTCTCGCTCAGCACGCGGGTGTTGTTGGGGGGTGGCGGTGCAATGCTGTGGGCAGAGAGCAGTACCTGTGGTATTCTCAGGTCATCAGTCAGTCAGCCCAGTAATTCTTGTACACCTGAAAAACCCCTCTGGTTCTCTGCACTTCTTGGTAAAGCTGCGGCAGCAGATGCTGTGGTGCAGGGGTGTGCAGAGCAACTCACTTGTATTACTGAGCCCACATGGCTTCCCCTAAGCATACAACTAGCTGCTTTCTAGTGCAGTCTGGAAAATTAAAAATGATGTGAAGAACATCCACCAGAAAGAAGTCACGCTTTTCTTTCAGTCTCTTCCCCCCCTCCCCCCCTTCTTTCATTTTTGGCAATGCTACATATGTCTCCTCTAACTTGTAGAGTCGGGCACTTCAAGGGGAGCTCAAGGCATCAAGGGAAGGATGCCATGAATGCTGTAATTATCAGGTTGATTCGTGAGGATGTGTAAGAAAGACCTCTCTCAAGCTGGCAGAGCTTAAAGGTTATTGAAAATCAGGATGGCTTCAAGCCGAAGTTTCCTGTAAACTGGCTGGTAGACGGCTGCTCGCCAGCAGTGTACACCCCTGCTGCCTGTCCCGTGGGCCACTGGCCCCTGGAGGCTGGCTGAAATACTTGGGAGCTGGAGTGGGAGGCTGCAAATAGTCGTTAAGCTAAATAAACCCCTAACAGGAAGCTTACAGTCATTCAGTAAGGCATTGGCCTCTGTACTGCTATTATGATTTTCAGTTTTCCCTGAAACTGAGCCTGACCGTATTTGCTTGCAACAGTTTTATACGGGAACCGAAAGCGAGAGCTAGGCTGGAAGTCAGGCTTGGCCATAATGCTGACGGCACCAGCTGAGCCACTGTGGTCCTGTTCAGGTCATTCCCTCCAGCCCCTAACAGTGGCCTAAAGGAAACCTAACGTGCAATAGCCCGTTGTCAAACATGCCTTGCCAATGGACTAAAGAAAGATTATACTTGTCAGCAATCAACTCTTCCTTATGCTTTCCCTTACATTAAGCTGGTAAAAACTTTAGCACAGTGCATATATTAGGTTGCATGTCTGCTGATCACTGTTCAGTGATACTAACTCTTTGCTCCACACGGCTTTCTCTCTAGCGCAGGCATGACTGGGTTTCTCTTCATGTTGCGTGCCTTGGTTTCAGCAAACTTCAACACCATCTACATTTACACAGCAGAGGTGGGTCCTCCTGAAAGTACGTTAAACTGCTCTGGGGCATGAAAGACCATTTGCCTATACCCAGGAAAGCTGCCGTATTTATTGACTAGTTAGTCACCTTCCTTGAACTAAGTATCTCTGGCTTCCTGCCCACGCTGTTTTCATATGCAAGATCAGAGAAGGAATCGGAAAACTAGTTGGAGATGACAAGAGCAGGTGGAAGAGGAATGCCCTACTGAGCCACCTGTCTACAAAACGTTATTTCTGAGGATGTTGTGTACCACCATCTTCCAAAACCCACAATCTTTCCCCTCCCCAACCCCTGCAAAGTTAGAAAACAGGCTATTGCTGAAAAGAACCTTTTCCAGCACTTAAGGGACTGATAGTAGTCAGTCATACTACTACGGATAGTAGTATGAGGTAGTATATATACGATTTTTTTCACTTACTGGAAATTGCTGTGTTCTGTCTGCAAACGGTTTTAATCCTTCAGAGAGCTTGTCCTTCATACAACTTTGGAGTCATGAGTTCTGTGGGTTAAGTGTGCATTGTTGGGGTTTTTTGTTGTTCTGTTTTAAACAATTGTGTGGAGTTAAATGTATCACCTTGCTGATTGAGTAAAGTGATAAAAAGCAAACAGAAATAGCTCCCTATGTTGGCCTGATACTTCTTTTAATAGTACACTATATCGTTTAAGCATGCACCAGGCTTGAATAAATACCAACATTTTAATAGTCCTGAATTGGATGCTGTTGATGTAAAGACCACTGCTGCAACGGCTATATCATAAACCAATACTACTCACAATTTAATCAATGATCAAAACCAAACTTGGAAATGCCCTTTTCCAGCCACATGCCTGGACTCATCTTGAACTATCTTACCTCCATTGGCTTGGCCCAGTAAAGTATTTAATCAAAGGCTTCCATGTGTGTACTTGCTAAAATCTATTGATATTAACAGGACTTAATGAAAATTAAGCAAAATACATGCTTAAGTGTTGTATTTGCACAGGTATTTGGGAGATGTGAAAAAGAAAGTACACGAAGTGCATTCTTCTAAGCCTGGAGGTTTCTTACTGGGATCCATTTTTCTTTTTCCTCCTTCTAAACAAAAGTGCTGTTGATACAAATAAATAGGCAGTCTTGAAGGCAATATCCTTTCTTCCTGCTTTCCAGATACAGGGCCTGGCAATATAAATTGAATTCTTCCTTTAGCACCCAGCCTATCCTCTGGGACTTTGATGTGAGCTGCCCAGCACAGCTGGGAGAAAGGTGGTGGTAGTGGTGGTAAGCAAACAACAGGGGAATCGTTTCCAGCTTTGATTGACTTGCCCTAAAACCTTACTTGGGGCAAAAAAAATGGCAGATTTGTAATGGCACAAAAGAAACGCAAAGGAGCCTTTATTTCTTTTCATATCTTATCCCACTAGCTGCCCTCGATAACGTAATGGGTCTTTTAATTTTTTCTTTAAAAAAAAAAAAAAAAAGGAAAAATAAGGACACATATCACAGATCTTTGTTGCACTAATCCGATTTCTTTCTGGCCTGTTTTAGGTTTATCCCACCACAATGCGAGCCCTGGGGATGGGAACAAGCGGGTCATTGTGTCGTGTAGGAGCTATGGTGGCCCCATTTATATCACAAGTAAGAACACGCTTGATAATGTTGGTAAACATTGTGCCAATCATTGCTATCAAATATACAGAGAGATGCCCCTAAAGTTCACACACACAAAAAAAGAAGTATTCAATTCCCCCCCCAATTCATTAGTTCTTTATCTGATGCTTATACAGAGTACTTTGTGGTCTTTGCCAGATGCAGATCTGCAAAAATCTCTTCCCAGAGCTTAGCTTGCTAGTATTTGTTCCTTTCTGAAAGCTCTTAGATTCACAAGAGATTGTTTTTCTATTGTCAAGTCTCTCGGGTGTTTGTGACCCTTTGTCCACTCTTTAATTACTAATTAACCGCCAGCCCCCCCCTCCCCCTGCAACCCCCCCCCACTGAGCTGATGTTTGAACTGTTCATTTACCTGCAGGTTCTGATGAGTGCTTCTTTCGTCGGGACCCTGTGTCTTTTCTCATCCATGTGCGTCGTGTGTGCAATCTCTGCGTTCACACTGCCCATCGAGACCAAGGGCGTCGCACTGCAGGTTTGTATTACCGCTCCAGGAGCTCCCGTGTATCTACATGCTGTTTAGAAACTTAGTAGATTATGATTCAGCCAGAATCCAAACCAAACTCTCCTGAGGGTTCATAAGCCAGAATAAGGCCTGACAGGCAAGCACAGGAACGTGCTGTTGCAGCAGCTTAAAGCACCGTCACCCCAGTTGCCTAAAGCTCATTTCTCGTGAGCAAACCAGGCCTGCCCTAGCCCCAGCTACCTCATGCCAGCATGTTAGTTTCAGCTAGCGCAAGCCCCTCTTTGCTACTATCTCCAGTCCTGACTTGAAGTTGCTGCTTCACAGGCACACATTCTGTTCTGCCTGTGCTGCAGGGAGAGAGGACAGCAGCTGCAAGTAATACCTTAAACTACTAAAGCCATTTCTTCATCAAATTCAAGCCAAAAGCCCCAACTAAGCTTGGGGCTAAGCCCTTGTGGCTAGCGTTTCCTAAAAAGCAATCAGCCAAAACACTAAGCACAAAGATTAAGGGGGAAAGCTTAAATTCAGACAGCCTCCCATGCACAAGTCGCGCTAGTTTAATTACAGGAGGTGGTGAGCGGTTCATGATTCTAGTCAACTCAGCTATACCAGCATGGAAATTTTCACGTCATGCATGCAGCATGCCCACGTCCCACTGCCTGTCATTCTGCAGTCTTACCTGTATAAACTAGAAGACCATGGGCTAAATAATCCACATTCTTTAGCAGCCTAGCACAAAGACAGATGTTTGATCAAACTGGTTTATGTGGGCTTCAGAACCAGACTTTAAAAAAAAAAACTATGTACAAACACATATGACATATATTTACACACACACACACACTCACTCTTAACACACTTAACTTCATTGGGTCACATCTAAGGTTTCCCCAAGGTGCATGGGACAGTTAACCTCAGGGTTTTCAGAAAAGCAACGTAAACATTGCCTGCTTCTTTAAATGTTTGTCTTTTGCTTTTATGTTTTTATGCCATTTAAAATACCTGTATGATATTCTGTAAAAGTCTGGGGAAAAAAAATAACCAAAGTTTAAGAAAGGAAGTGGGCAAAGCAACTTATTCTTCCCTTGTGGGTGAAATTCAACCCCATGCACAGAGGCCAGAGAGCCACTTAGGCCTTCAAATGTTTGGATTTACAATAATTACTAAGCAAAACACTTCATTAAAACTGCTTTAGACCTAAAAGGAAAGCTTTGATTCAGCTACAGTTGGATTAACTTTGGCTAACAGTGGTTGAGATAAATGGGAGTGTAATGATTCCTCAATGGGATCCCCCCTTTTCCTGGGGACTTAATAGCATTATTATCCTCCTTGCTACAAATAAGAGTTATAAGCTCCAGCTGCTGGCCTTTACATGCACAAGTCAAAACGATGGAAAAATAAAAATTTGCAGAACTAGTTGTGTACTCAGAGAAGCCACCATTAGATCTTAAATTCAACTTGCTAACTCTTATCTCGTGGTCATTTCAGAGATTACATTCATGTACGTAGTCATTCAGGGACTGCTGAATCACGACTGTTGAACGTATTGTCTGAGGGCCTCAGACAGAACAGTCATCCAATCCACGCAAGAGTTTAAGTGCATGATGTAAAAGCTCTTTTAACATGGCAATATTTAGTCCTAAGGCTCCAGGCAATAGATGTCCTCCTTAAAGCTAGGTCTAATTGAACCAACTAAATAAAATATATGTAAGTAACTTTTTGTGAAATCTAGATGACGACAATTAGAAAGCATATCTACTCTTGTTTCAGTTTATTAGGACAGCATCAGTCCACTCTCAAAGCAGTCATGGGGATTGCCTGTCAGGGGAGAGACCTTTTGGACGTATCCAAAGGCATATTATTTTCTCCTGTATCCATTTCTGTTGGTTTTCGTGTGCATTTTATTAATTTTATGTATTTTTTTTTCTTTCCCATTTTTAGCAAGTAAAATGAAAGCAAGTGTTTGATGTTGGATTGGGTAGGAAAGAAAAATAAACCTTTGGAATCTGTCATTTCCTGTGAGCTGCATTTGATGTTGAATGCTGCTCCATACCATTTCCATTATTAAAAATTGCAACTGATCAGTGTAAGAGCTATGATTTGTATAGACAAATGGCAAATTTCTCAAGGACGTTCCCTTTCTTATGACTGAATAAATAGATGCCTTCTACCTGTCCCATGACATGAGATGAAGACTCTTCACTACTAGTGCTATTAGTAGTGACATTACATGCACACACACAAAAACAACAACAAAAAACCCCCAGCCACCATTCGGTGGATTGAGACAAAGGGGGGGGAAATACACAAAGTAGACACGGTCTTTGCCATAGCAGCTTGAAAGAATATAGTACTTTCCTTCAAAAACAAAATAGCATTCCTCAACTATTTGTGCATATACCATCTGCATTAAAGTAGTTAAATTTAACATCTCAAACCTCACTGCAGCGACAATTTCTGAAGATTCTTAGGGTGACATTCAAGACCACAAAATGAAAATTGAGTCAGATTTTTCCAGTGGATTATTTAAACAGAGATGTCTTCGAACAGTTTACAGCAGACAGATAAGTAACTGGGCTGCAGGAGTACACCTACGCTCCTCTCCCCCGTATCTTTCGCTGAGAGAACAACTTGAGTGTGAAGCTGTCTAACTTCACCTCTAAATGCACTAAGCCTCCTAATAAATCTGCTTGCAACTGACGGTCCAGAGAAACACACAGCACCTTCCTCTGGAAGCGCTGTTAAACTTGGTGACAGGGTATCTAGGACTTTGAGGCATTGCTAGGTCTTTAAGACTTCAAATGTTGCAATGGCAGTGCCCTCTTAAGTCTGTGCTACTGTAGTGTGCAGTGATCACACCCGATTTGTTAGAATGGTCTCTCTCACCGTCCTGTTCTGCTCCTTCACCTCTCTTCCTTTTTTTCTGGTATTCTGGGATGGTAAAACTCCTGCTACAAGCAACTCTCTTCAGGTAATAAAAACTTTCCACAAAAACCAAAACCAAACCAAACCAACCAAACAAACAAAAACCCCACAAAAAAAAACCCTAAGAAGGAAAAAGGGAAAATAAATGGTTACTCTGGCCAGCTTAAAAATCAACCACATGATCATGGCATTTCAAAAGCTATGTCAAAGGCCTGCTGCAAACACAACTGAGCGTTCTTTTGAAGTGTCCACTACATTTAAGTGTGCAGTGCCACCCTACAACAAAGGCAGGTGGGTAGTATCTCATCTGGTGAGAGGCAAAAAAAGGGCCTTTTTCTGAGTGCATATGTACACAGCAGGGAGGCACAAGCAGCACTTGTATCTAGTCTCTTCAATGATCCATCCACAGCACCACATCAGTGCTACACAGCATGTCAAAAGCAGGTTTGTGTACACTCGGATGTCTTCACAATTCCATCTGCAAAATTCTGGCAAAATCAGAGCTCAATTAACCCTAAAGACTGCCTGCTCTCCCAAAAACTCAGTTTTCATTTAAGAAGATATAAATTAAGAGTCTAAATCAATAGCTGGAGCAACCATAGACAGGTACTTCTCTAACTCTGCAATCTCTGAAGGCAGGAACAACCATCGATATTGTTGTCAGTGCTTCTGGAAAATAGAACAAAAAAAGGTAATTTGTCCTCACCTTCTGGTGATTTTAACAGGGACAGATGAAGGGTTGAAGAGCATTATCTTTCTTTTTTTCTCCACCTCTTCAAACTTGCGTACTTCCAAGTGAGTAACGATGCTGGTTGCATTCTGACAACATATTTAGAAATTTGGAAAAACAACAAAACCTTGTGGACAGAAAGGATGCTTTTTTGCCCTCTCTAAACATACACAAAGACTGACTAATAGTTGCAAGCAAACATTTTCCCCCTCGAGACTTTGCCTCCATTAAACAGAGGTACATCAAACTTGAGACACCTGTTAAACAAAATAGCACAGGGATACCATTGTTTCTTGCTGGTGGTGAGAAAAATGGCACAAAACAAAGTCCTAAATATTCTTATACTGTCCTTTACTTCTTCCATTAAAAACTCTCAAACAAATTCTTTTTTTTTTTTAAAGTTTTTTTTTAGTTTTTTTTAATACACTCTCCCTTACATTTTAAAATTACCAGTAACTTCTTTGGGGACAACTACACTTTCATTGTACCAGTCAGTATTGCAGGACAATAATATTACACCGTGTGTTTTCATGGCTTCTGTTAAATACAGTACAAAGAAATCAAATTATGGCCAGCCACATGCCTTTGGTAAAATTAAAAGTCTGGTGAGATCACATTTTCTTCAAACTCAAAAAGCCACATGTTGAACCCATGTAATGTTTTAAAGTTCAATTCTATACAAACTTCTTTTCTTCCTCAAAGTAAAGTTAAACAGCTGTCACCCCACACAAATGGCAATTTCTCTGCTGCTCCAGAAGTACGATGAAAGTTTGGAACTTCAGAGAAGCTCTCCACATGCCTTGGTCTCCATTAGATTTGTGTTTCAGACAAGGGGGAGAAAGTGTAGTAAATATCCACAAACCTACAAGTCAAAGCAGTCATGATTTTCCCCCTTTTCACGATTAACAGTGATAAATATTCTTAGTTTTTAAAAAACGTTCCGTAGTAACACATGCGGCTCATTTAAGCAACTGACGGTCTTCTCCTTTGAGGCGTTTTTTCCGGGGCTGTACAAAGTCATCATCCGAGTCATCAGTAAGTTCTGGATTATCTTTTTCACTCTGGCAGTTGGGTTGTACAGGGAACTTTCTCTCAGGATAAAGGTTCTTCAGAAGTTCTTCAAAGTACGCTTCAAGTTTCATGCCGGCATCAGCCACTTCTGAATCTGGCTGTTGGGTGAATTAACAACATCAATGCACCACGAAATAGCTTTATACTTAGATCACATTAGGTCTTTTAGGTGCTCTTACAAACTACAAAAAAAAAAAAATCAATCAGCAGTAAGAATGGCACCTGTGGAACACATAGTCCCAAAGAGCACAAGCCTGCAAAACAGAGGGCAAGGGTAGAACTTTTGGCCAACACCCCCAATGACTTTTTTCTCTGGCTTCTGTGATAATTCATCAATTGCAAAAGCCATACTGCCTGGGTTCTGAAAGCTATATAAAGAGGTTCTAAAACCTCCTAAATCCTGACGGGGGGGGGGGGGGGAGTTGGGTTATGCTGTGAAATAATAGGTATGCCTTCAGGGTGTTAAAGTGTTTTGGAACGACTGCTTGAAATGCCAGAATTTCTCTAGCTTGCAGACCTTTTTCAATTACAGTGAAAATACTACTAGGATAGATGATGATTGTAACATGGAAGACTAGGCAGTCCTAAAGTCATTCATAGCCACTATGGCTGATCAGTTTCCTGAAGCGGAGGTCACCATGGCAGGAAGTATTCCCAGCTATCAAGGGTGACTGGATGAGAACGCCATTGAGGCTACTTAGAGAAGCCTTTATTCCCAGTGTAATTCTCTCTCATTTTGTGGTCCACTCAGTACCTGCATCCCTTTTTCAGCATGTGTTCCCTTATGTGCAGTAAGGGATAATAAAAATCACTCAACACGCAACTAGAAATTGTAAGGGTGAGAGTACAGAATGAAAATCCCACTGAATTTAAGACTTGAGGAAAGGAGGATTAAACCAATTTTTAAATCAAATGCCCACCATTAGCCTCTATGATAAACAATTGTCCTATTCTTTAGCTGCTGTCCTGTCATTCAGCTAGCATGTTTGTCACAATCCTCCTTCTTTCTGTGGAAGGATCTACACTGCATAGTCACCTAACACCACAGTAGTTTCAAGCGTGATCTATGTTTTCACTGCAGTCTCATCCTCAAAATAAGTTTAATACAATAAATTCTTGTGTTGTAAGTTCTACCCCCACTAGTTTTCCTGCAAGCAACTAAGCCTACAAAACCAGATAAAGTATCTACTTTTCTAACCTCATTAAATTCAGCACAGTTTTGGAAAATCAGTCTGAAATCAGCCACAAAATCTTCCGGCTTTGTGTAGAACGAATTGGTCACTTCAAGTCTTTTCTTGATAGTTGACAAGTCCATAGGCTTTTTGATTATTTTGTAGTAATCAGGAACCTAAATGGAGAATAAAATTTTTTACCAAATGCAGTCATCTTCATTACTTATTGTTTTATAAACCTTTAGCTCTGAGAGAGAGGGCAAAACTTAGTCTCATCTTCGAAGTACAATTCTAAGACATTAGAATTGTACTTTTAACATATATGCAGACAGTTTCTGGAATAACAGTGACATATGCTAGTTTTGCTAGCTAAAAAATACTCCTCCCAATGCCTATTTTAAAATAAAAAAAACCCACCCCACCTACATTGACTACATATGATAGAGCAAATGATTTGGACATTATTTTTGGATGTAGTCAAATGAGCCATCTCTTAAATTTCACTCTCAGGACCACCACATGATAACTTTGGCAACCCACTCAAACGGAGACGGTACATGGGTTGCTCAAAATGAATTTTGGTCATGAAATATGTCCTTGGAAATGGTGGAAAATTTCAGAGATATCAATGATTTTGGCATCTCAAACTGTGGTTGTAGGATTAAGATTTATTCTTTCTTTGGAAAGAATTAGAAAATAAGATATGAAATCCAAAAATAATATTTTTATACTTTTTTCCTAACTACATTCACATTTTAAGAGAAATGCTATAATACCTGAATTTAGTAATACATGACCATCATATGATTAATCAATTAATCTCTTGTGCCCTTTCTTATTATTAAACTCTGTGGAATATTCTTCAAAAGAAGAATTCTTATTCAAATGGAGTAAAAAGGGTGCACAGGTGCATATTACTTATTGATGAATTCTTTTCCCATTGACTTGTCTTGAAGAACATAAAAGAGGTACTTTTCATCTGATCACGCTGGTAACTCTTCTGTGTATCCTTGGACTTCTAACGCACTCAGGTATTGTTTACCAGTTTAAACCAATAAATTTCAAGCTAATAATAAGAAATTCAATGTCATATTAGTACTATGGAGTACTCTAATTCTCAAAATCAGGTAATTTCTAAAAAACCCAAACATATCCCAATTCCCCTTTTTAGTGATATCACTCAGCACTGTGAAATCAGCAGACAGTGTTAGAACTTACTTTTTGTGTCCATTTTTGAAGTATTAAGTAAAATCAGTTCTTGGGGAACTTTACTAGCAAATCCCCTTCCAACCCAGTGCTTCAACTTTTAACTCCCCTTCAGACAGTTTTAATAAAATTAAACATGCTTAATACACTCAATGTCTGGGAAACTTGACCTTATAATGGACCGTGATGGGACATAAAAATGCCATTAGAAACGTGCCAGTTATGCTGCTAACATAAAATGGAAAGAAGTGAGGTACATACTGTGGGAGGAACTGGATCTTGAAAAGCAAGACTCATTTCATGACAGTAGAGGTATAGCAGCAGTCTCTCACACTTCTGTGTCAAGAAAAATAGATACCCAAGTAATTAGAGAATCCTACACGATTTGTTCTAAAATAACAAACTGCAGACAATACCAAACAGATGCTCAGTACTCCCCTAAGCAGAAAAGTGAGCACAGAAACTGTATTTGGAAGCAAGATTAACTGTCATAACTAGTGGCCTACAGCATTCCTTCTCTGCAATAGATATATCATTATCAACTCTCAAATGCATGCTATGAAACCTCATACAGCTACTAACAGTGTTATTCAGCATTTGCTGAGCCCAGCAGACATTCCAGGGAATAAAAAAAAAGCATGCGTGGCTCTTAGTGCTTTACAAATATTCAAAGATAGCAGTAATATTTTTCCTGATCTGGGTGTAACTGCTCTGTAACGCCAAAGCCCACAGTGCTTTTTGTTAGCAGCGGGAAGGAATATCTTTTCTTTGTGTATCCAAATATATTAAACTGGATCTTGAGCCTTGAAAGAAATTCTAAAAATAGTTTTGTGTGATTTTATGCTTGCTGATCCTTTATCAGAATATTTACAGGACTTACAACTTACATTTTTATAACTTACATTTAAAGCAAAATACAGAGCTAGCTTTTTTCCTTTTAGATAGCAGCACATGTAAATAATGGTTCCACAGGTAGACTAAGACCCCAAATAAAATACTAATTTCAGTGTATTTACACAAGTTGCCAACTGAAACCAAGTAAAACACTGCTGAAAGTTTCCAATACAGCTCAAAATTGCTTTAAAAAAAAGTTTTAAATAATAATAAAACAACTACAAAGAAATAAGAAAAATCAAAAAAGGCAAAAAAACTCCCAACCCCAAAACCCCAAGAATCCAAAAGATTCTGTCAAGCAGTTCAACTGTTTGCTCAAAGGCACAATTTTTTCCTTTTAACTCTAAGGTTTAAGGGAAAAACAGGAGTTGGAGACCCACTGCTTGCATTTCCACCAGAACATTCAAAAGCTGCAAAAGGGCAGCAGTTCCCAGAGACTTGTGTTAATCTCTGCAGGATCAGTATTGCATCTGTGTATATCTTCGTTGTGAAAGAACCACCTTGATTTTTTAAAAGGATGTTGACTAAAACCATTAGTTGATAATGTCACTCTATGCCAAATTTGCAAAGCACAAACAAAGAAAAAAATTCTCAATGCAAGGTCACTGTGTACGAGAGCTCTGTTAGAAACAGCACTTGGTAATTCCTAGAACACAGTCCCAGTTCTGAGCACCAGATCACAACCATTTCTCAGACGTTCAGCAGGTGTTGTTCAGCATGTTTACATGAAGGCTGCTATGATCTCAGAGCTTATTTAAAAAGTTAATTCTCTGTGTTTACCATCACTTCTTAAGAGATGCATACTTTTCAGAATACAAGCAGCAGCAAGACAGTACTCATTTTATCCTTACCCTACGGTCTATTGGCGCCAAACCCACAGCGTCGTCCAATTTTCTTTTTTCAGAGCTGTGAGCGGGTTTATCACAGTCATATTCAACTTCTGGCTTAGACAAATCCCGACAGAACGTACAAATCCACTCTCCACTAAGGAAGACAAACAGACACAGTGACCTCAGTGATGTAGCACACTCTTGACAAAAGGCTTTCCACATATTTCTGGAGAAGTTCCTCATTTGTGGGGTGTTTTTTTCTGCATCACGTGTGGTTTTGTTGTTGTTGGTTTTTTGAACACTACAAAAGGCAGAGACTGCTGGCAAAAATGCTTTATTAAAACTTTGTTTCCTTTTTAATGGCACTGGTGTCATTACAGAAAACTGGTTTGTCACAATAGACAAATGGTGTCTACCTTTGTTAGTACTGAAATTTTTCACTTGAGCTCATAGGATTCGAGCAAAGCACTATTAAAGAGTTCTGCTTCCTAACTACAGAGAGACTGAAGGAATCGTATAGGCCGAATAGAAGGAAAAGTATTAGTGTTACATGGCAAGAACTGTATATTCTCCCTACAAACTTGAACTACAACATATTACTGCTCTATACAGATCACCCTAAACAAGATTTTTTGGAAAACTGGAAATTCTTCACTCCTTAAAACTTTCAGATGTTCCTGATTTTATCAGTCTAGGAAAACCCTATAGATTTAAATGACAGCGTAAGATTACAACAAAATTAGTTCTGCAAGCTATGTTCACTGATTCTCTAATACAATTCGCGAACCTCAAAGTTTTGAAAAACCTATGAAGAGTCTATGTTTTTAATATAGTTCTCCACAAAGGAAGAAACTTGCATGCTTGCAGATAACCACAAGAGGGCCGAATTGTACTTCTTACGCAGTAGACAGAATTCAGCAATAACCAGTTGCGAGATCTAACCGTGTGTATTTACTCAGAGGTATGTTATAATAATAAGATCTTTGTAAATGGGAAATAGTTTCTGCAGCACCTTTTAATTCATTTCGATAGTAAGGCAGAAGACTTTCCAAGTTAAAAAAAAAATCTTACTGGTTTTTATTCAGAGTAATTCAAAGATTTCCACCATCTGCTAGTTGTAGCATACAGTAGTGAATAATAGGCATTTTCCTTCAGAGAGACTTTTACCGTCTCCTGTCTTAAGTTGACGGAGTTATTTATATGACAGTGTCACCTTTGTGCCTGGACTAGCATCAGAGACATGATGTGGTAGATATACAAAAATAGATACAGGCCATGATCTAAAGATCTTATGATACAAGAAAACAGGAAACACATGAAAGATGGAGGAATGATGCATTTAAATATCCAAGAATCGGGAAGAGTGCATGCGGTGGGTTGGAGTGAAGGAAAAAAGATGCAGTGGCCTTGTGAATCTATAGGGGAAATTGTTCTATCCACCTGAAGTAAGAACAAAAAGCAATCATGAAAGAAGTAGACTGACACTGCTGACGTGAATAATAAAGGAATTATTTTCTGTGTTTGAACGAACTAATGCTAAGAGACCAAAGTTTGTTAAGCAGACTGTTACAGCTGAAAAAAAAAAAACAAACCCCAACAAAAAAACCCCACAAAGATGAGAACAAAAACCTGCTACATCTGAAGCTAGCTGGAAAATTAAGCTAACCGTCGTTCTGAAATCCAGGAACACAGTGCACTTGTATTAATATGCATCTTTACAGATCTGAACACTTGTCAGAAAAGTTGTTTTTGGCTCCCTTGACCCCAAACATCATCATCTCAGTTTCCACAGAATAATCCAGTAAAAAAAAGAAATTTTAAAGACTTATTCTTGAAGCTTTAATTTTAATGGAAACAAAGCCTTGTAAATACATAGTTATCTACCTGCTTAAAGATTATTTTTTTCTTGTCAGAAAGGCACAAATGTTTATTAGTTTAAGTGTTTACTGTAACTTTACTGGGTTTTGCTTATGGCACAAAGCTGTAACGTAGCATCATTTTATTTAAAAAAAAACACCAAACTGTAATTTGAAGTTTCAAAAGGTAAAAGAAACATTTTTATGTGCCATTTCTAGTGACATTTAAAAGAGTAGATATGCTTGCAGAAGCATGCTTGTTCAGAGTAGCAGAGATGATCAATGTACTAAACTAAGTTGCTATCCAAATGTTTTACACCAGCAAACTATACTGATATTTAATAAGAAAACCTAATATTTATCAAAGCATTAAATACTGAACACATTATGACAGATGTTTTTATCCTTTAATAAGCTTATTGCATGGCATTTCCAAGTTGGAACATTGCAAGATGCCATTTATTTTAATCAAAGGCACTAATTCCAGAAGCAAACGCCAGTAATGCTTATAACAACAACCTATTTAAGACTGTATTTTGAAACTCAGGAAAGTGAGTAGTTGTTTTGTAACAGCCAGTCAAGAAAGCCTACTGCTTGTTTCAACGTTGAACGAGATGTTACTAGATGATGTCAGTCGCTACATCCCATGCTTGGAGTGTAGCCATAATAGTAAATCATATATTTAATACTATATTAGCTTAGATTTTTCTTTAAGTTTTTTATTGTTATTAAAGAAATGTAAATTTTTATGTCATCCTTAAAACATTTTATGACAGACTGGTAATTCTGTGGCCCAATTTTAATAATAGATGCCCTAGATGTAAGTGATCTTGCTTAATTGCCAAATAAGTGAAGTGTTTTATTATTGTGGCTGCAAATCTGTAAAGTTAAACTGGAGTTTCAACGCAAATTCCAAACTTCACCAATCAATAAAACCTCTCGATTCAAGACTTCAAAGAAGATACTGCTTCCTTCGAGGCTGAAACTTCTTGTACTGGGTTTCACAATACAAAGCTTATGTCTTTCAATGCAAGTTTAGATGGAATTGAAGGGGTCCTAATTACCTTGGAAAGCTCATCAACGTAGGGACATGGCAAGAAAGATGAAATACTTTGGGACACTTCTCACAGCAAAGGAGCTCCCCTCCATTTTGACATACTGCACACCAATCTTCATTGGGATCCTCCTCTTTTCTGCCCTCCCCAATGTGGGAGGGGCCTATCCATCCTGTCTTCCCACTGGGTGTGTTCTCCTGCAGCATCCCTGGCTGATCATCTGTGCTGTCCGGCGCATCCGTTTTTAAGACGGCTTCATCGGAAGTGGAATTGTGACCGCTATCTAACAGCAACGAAGTAAGTATACTTCTTGAAAAGGTGGCCTGTAAGAAGAAACAAAGGAAGCCATATTATAATATTTATGTGAATTTACATGACCCTAACAACAAGTAAACTGACCAGATTAACAAATTTATACGCAAGCAGCCATACAACTTGCAACACGCATGCAAAAATTACTACCGTACTATAACATCAGGCAACTAAACACAGGAAATTAGCTATGAAAGGCTACTTACTGCTCCGCTAATAAAAAACCCTAATCTTTGATGTCCCAAAAGTCTAGCAACCTTATTTATGTATATTACTGCACTATGATTAGAAACACTTCCTAGCACCACATGAAAATTTGATGTTTGCAAGCTATTTCCTGCTTTCCCAGGTTTTCAATGGATAAAAGCAGTCTGATTACACCAGTTAATTAATAGAATTGGCAGTAGAGCTAGTCTGATTTTGAATTTCACTTCTTCCTTTTATTTAGCGTTTTAGTTTTCCCCTGAAAAAAGTCCCCAACAGAACATTAGTAAATTATTTTATTCCCCATAAATGCAAAATACCCTCCCACCAGAGAGAAAGGAGATCTTTATAACTGTTAATATTACATTCCGAGGCCGGGATTCCTCATCCGTTTCTTGCTTCACTATAACAATTGGGAAATCAAAGTTCTCATTGGGTGCACTTGACTCCTGTTTAATTCTGATCGGCTCCAACATAACGACTGGGACTTTGTGTGTAGAATCAGCTCCTGGTGGCCTGCTGGAGGAGCCAGAACTGTAAATGACAGAAAGAGGCAGGAAAAAAAGGAAATTAAGAGTAAGAACTGGGCGCCTTTTGTACACCGATGCTTTCCGAGACCTCAGGATGCTAATCCATTTTGCTGCTTTGAATCCTGAGCGCTACAGTATTACTTTTATAGAATACAACATCCAAGTTTATTTCCTTTCATGTATATTGAAAAGGCATTACAAAAAGGGAAAATTTTAATGGCGCAGTTCCAGAACTAGAGAATTATTCATGGTTCTACTTCCCATTAGTGCAAGATTTACAAGTAATCTCCGTTTCTTTTAGGTCATACACAAAAAAGCACTTCCACTGAACATCATCCCACTTCGGAGGAGATGCAGCTGTATTTTGGGGAAGGCCAGTGTTTCTCCAGAGCTGAACTGATCATTGTAAACCACAGAAGTGAATAGGCCAGATAAAACACATATTTACATTATCTTGGAAGAGTTTTTCAGCCTTGCAGCTCTACCAAAACTGAGGCCCTACTTTTAGAACTAGATCTGCCTTTTTTCATGTCTTTAGTCGTAATAGGATGAGAATGGACAACCAAATGCAAAAATACCAGCTTATGATTTTTTTTAATAATAATGAAGAATTTTAAATCTAACAAAATGAATTTAAGCAGCAGCAGATAGAATCACATTTTTTTAAATGCAAGTAAAAGACTCTTCACACAAACATTTAAACAGTTCATAAGAGTCCTTCACAGAATTTACCACGTAAATGGAATAGAGCAAAAGGTATTCTATATTAAAAAGCATCTACATTTCCAATTCAAGTAGGATGAACGTCATCTGATTTTCTCTGCATGAAAAATTAATCTCATGTCAGGTGTATGTTCTAATTTATTGGAACACATTAATGGATCTGCACTCTTCAAGCAACATTGTGTAAATCTATTTGTCCATTAATTTTCCATCACTAAGGGATAAAAACATTTGTGTAGACTCTCAGTAGGTATCTAGTGCTCACTTAACTAACTCTATTATGGCAGAAAATTTGTAATAACCCTCTTTGTAACATCAGTTCCTTAAATCTGAAGTCATTTATAGTTCCACGAGGACTTTCATTATGCAACTTTTTCTTTTAGCCGATTTTTCTGAATTTTAAAAAAAAAACTAATTTAGAATTGGCATTCTTTTACTAACGCCAACCTAGCCATCATTTACAGAGTTAATACATTTTTAGATGTGCTATTAATACATTACAAATGAAATTACTACTTTTAGAATGCAAAGAGTGCTATAATAACCATCAGGCCTGGCCCAGTAACAGAGAAGGTGAGGCAAATTGACTTCTATACGCATGAACAAGAGAAGAGACTGAGGCATGTTCTATGGAGGTGGAAGTTACATTTTATTCTCTCCCACTCTTTCCTTACCTCTCTCTGCTCCCAACACTGGAGGCACTGGGTGAACGAATTGGAGGGTGTATGTTTGTCACGCTGACTCCTCCTAGGATAGAAGAATCAGATTAGAACAAACTACAGGTCTTTGCCAAGTCTGAGATGTGACTCAGGGGAGTACACAGGTTTGGGGGAAAATTTCTCCTGCAGTGTCATTTATTTAACCCATATCTCATTTAATACAAATTCATGAGAGGATGAGAAGCATCAGGGAAGGAGAGGACTAAAAAGAGGCCCATGCATGTAAGCAGGCTGATGGGTCAGTACCTTTGCTTGGCTGACCCCTCCACCTGATCATTGCAGTTTGTTTTATCTTACCTTACTAAATTCTAGCAGATCTCTCAGGATCTGCTAGGAAACTTTAAGCCAGACAAGCTGGCTAGAAGGAGGAAGTCTGGAGGCCAGGCATGAGAGAGACCAAAGGTCTGCGGACCAGATAGCTGAAAGAATTGTGAAGGACATTTTTGCTGAGCATTGGTCCTGAGAAAACAGAGTGGGCTGTTTGTGCTGTCTGCGAATGCGTTATCCACCTGTCTCAGCTAATCTGCCCAGGCACGTGAATGCCATGCAGGTACATGAATGTTGCACGAGTGCTTATTAGGAATTCACGCTCACAGAGCCTCACTACAGGCCAGATTGGGAAATGGGAGTAAAGAGCAGCTGCTGATTGCCACCAGGCATGGTGACAGGAATCCCCTGGGTCCTTCGAGTCCACCACATTTAGCTACCCATAACAACAACCTCTCTGGTCAACCTGTGTCAGTGCTGCACTACCCTTCTAGTGAAGAAGATCTTCTAATATCCAGATTGAACTTCCCAAGTCACCATTTGTAGCCACTGTGTCCTGTTACACCCTTTCTTTCTTTTTCAAATACTTGTCTCCTACCACAGCTTCTAGGTTTTAATTTGATGTACCCCTAAGAGTGACATTTTTCTATGTATTTCTATGCAATTCGCTAAAATATATTATGTTTTTCTCTCCATGTTTTTAAGATCTGGCCACTTAACCTTTGTTGACAATGCTAAAATATTGTCTCAACTTCAACTCCTACTAGGGTTTCTACAACTTTGCTTTCGTTTCATATTTCTCATCTTTGATATAAAATAGAAGTAACTAATTCTGATATCAGTGTTAACAGTGTCACATTAGATTTTGCCATTAGACCACTTAAACAGAAGATTGCACCACGTTCCAATTACCCGAGAGGCCTGGCGATGGTACCGATGAATTTGGTGACTGCACAGTTCTGTTCGAAGGGGGTTTTGGCTGATTCTGCTCTGCAGTGCCATCCTTCCTTACAACATTATCCAGTGTGATGTTTCCTGAACAATCAATCTAAAAGGTGGGGAAGAGAGGGGAAGCAGTTAGTGTTGGGAGGGGGGAAAAAACCCCCACAACAAACCCCCCCAAAAAACAACAACAAAAAACCACTCCATGCCTCTGCCATATTGTTATTTTGAAGGTGAAGACCAAAATGCAATTCACCTAACTTTAGCCATCCAAAAAGTGAGGTGGTTACTTTAAAACAGGTCGTCTTGCTTTTTCTAAAAAGAAAAGAAATGGCCAAATCCAGACAGTACTTCATTTTAAGATCAGAAGATTCTGTAAGTGCCAATTTTTCTCCATCAGCTACAGAGAAGGCTTACATCAGACAGGTAGTTTTCACACATTGAACTAAGAGATGAATTTTTATCTCCACACCTTCTTTTGACATGCTTACGTTATATATTCTAAAAAAGATAATAAGCAATACACAAACTACCCATTAATCCACTAGTGTTTAACAGGACTGGAAGAACCTCAAAGGACACTCAATTCCATCTCTCCCACATACCTTCTGGGCAGGGGCCATGCATATTGACTCAAAATGCAAACAGCAAACCAACACTTGTTCTCTCCACCCACAGCCCAGGCCAGATAACTGAACTCTGTTTTAGGGGCTCCCAGTTTACCATTCTAACTTTCTGTAAAAATTACGCATTCTGGTTTGATAAAGCAAAATAACTTTTGAAATGTTAGGTTTTTTGCAATACATAAGATCATGTCTGATAAGAAAATAGGTCACCTTGCTATCAGTTTTCTCCATTATCCAGACACCTCACAAATCCACTGGTATCCACTGCATTGACCACTGAAATTTCTATTTATAAGCTAGACTTATCCAAAGTGAATGCAGAGGCCCCTGCTACGTCAGCATATTTACAGTGATTTGGGCCATGTATCTTAATAGCATAAACTTAACCATATACAAGAGTTCATAATAATACTGTGCACAAAAATCAATATGCTAAAATGTCTCACAGACCCAGTAGTTTTATGATCATGCTGTGTAGTTCACCTTTTAAGCCTGACAGATACTGTGATTCTCTACTCTACGTACTCTATTTAAAAAATAGAACACTTATCTGAGAGTTTATTGGTGAGAACAAAAGACAGGTGGGAGAAACAGGGAGTAACAGCAAGGTATGACTAAAAAACCATGACATTTCAGGTATCTACAAACCTTAGACCACAAAAATAGGCTCAGCAGTTATTTGAAAGAATAAAGTCAACTGACTAAACTCAACAGCTCTAATGTGGACCTCTGACAAACACGTACCAATCAGAAGAAACTATGAAAGAGAAGTTTAGAAGCTTAAGAAAACATGATCTTATGATGCTCCTTCTATCACCAGCTCACAGGCATGTTAGAGGATATATGAAGAAAAGTACCACCAAAAGGAAAAGATATAAGAAATATATCCAGTATACTAACAATTAATACCTACCCAAGACAGCCCTTTCAATGAGTTAAAAATATATTTTAAAAAAGTAAAAAATTTACCAGAAATACCATCAGTAAACCAGTGCTATCTATGGACAGTGGTAAACGAAAGCTAAGCCAATTCATTTTTGTTAGTATCATTATGGAGGGTCGGGGGAAAATATGCAGCATCCAAATAAACAAGTCCAATTACAGTTACAACCCGCAATGTTATTTTTAACAGCTGTTTCCCAGAACATTTCTGAATATTGCCAGCAACAGGTAGACAAACCTGCATTGCTGTTTTCTGGAACTGTCTCATTTTGACAAACAGAGCAAGAATTTCAGTCTAAAAGGTTTCCGCTTCTCACAAACATTAAGACTTACTTTAAAATAGAATCCATAAAACATTGCTCTTATGTTACACTTACATCAGGAAGAGATGGTAGATTGTAGGAGCTACCCACTGGAGAACTCAAATCTATCACAGGAGGACCGCATGTCTTCCCATCACATCCTACAGCACTAGTGACTGTGGGGCTGGATGGAGTAGATGTTGTGCTGCTTGCAGTTGAAAGGGCAGTTGAAGTTTGTCCACTACCAATCTGCCACTAGAAAGAAAAGACAATAACCCACAATTCAGTATTATTTTTTTTTCAAGAGATCACATCTACTGCATATAATGGTTCTAACTCAGCAGTTGAACAAGCAGCTTAGTTCAGTAAGCTGAATTCGAACATAAAATCCTGATTTACTCTGAAGTTATCTAATTTCAAGAACCAATCTTACAAGACAAGTGAAGATGACAAGTAGTTCAAAACTATGAATAGAAGAAATGAATGTGAATCCTTAAATTCAAAGCTGTATCTCAATGGTAACTATCTATTAATATTTCATGCTGCATTGACAGTGTTGTGGGAGAAATGTAACTGTTTTAGTGAAATAAAAGCATTACAGATAATCGGCTGAATGCACAACTGCTCCAGTGCTTTATTAAGTAAATAGGTATAGTGTCACTTGGACGTCATCAAGTATTTGATGTTGTGCTTCCTTTAACAACTTAAAGTGATTAAGAATTTGAAACGCTGACTGGATCTCCACCCACATATACATTTAACACCATGATATGAAGTGCACAGTCAAGTCAGACTAAATTTCTTTCTCATTTAGACATACGCAGTTTTCAATGACTTTAATGGAATTTCATGATAACCGTAGGCAAAATTTGACTCTGCCCAATTCCTTTTTAGTCAGTCATTCTATTTACTGGTTTCTAGTTTCAGAAAGACATTACTAGGTAATGAAAACACTTGAAAGAAAGGCTTGCAGCCAGGCCAATCTTCTTTTCAGAGGCGTAGAATAGAAGTGACTTAGTTTTTGTCTCTAGAAGTTCTCTTAGATATTGTACAGCTTTCTTCAATTTATTTGGAATTACTTCTCTGACCGTAAGCATTGCAAACATGAATGGTATTACTCCACTTCTCAGGTCACAGGTCAGATTCATTTGATTCTTCCCTGCTTACTTCTAGTGACATGATTTTCTCTTTCCTTCCACATATCTAACAACTCATATGTTAATATGCATTTTAGTAAAGATTTGCCTTCCTGAACATCCAGAAAACATCTGAAGTGTTTGCTTCTGCCCCAGATCAACTGCTGATCAGTTAGGTATTGATCAGTCTTACTCAGCAGAGGTCCCACAGTTGTGGACTTTCTTTTGTCTCCTCATCTGTAAAAGTTCAGATTTGGCGCACACTGGAGAATGGTGGCAGCTATAGCTTTTTAGTCAAGCTTTTACCTGGTTCCTAGTGAAGTCACTAACGTTTAGCTAAATACTGGGATTTTCTATTCGGTCTATTCACTGACTGTAGTGCGCAGACCATGGCTATGTTAAGTTTTGCATAAGTGGTCAGAAATGACAGTAATAGCAAACAGAGAATGAAACACACTCATAGCACATACAGTGGCTCACTTCCGTAATGCTTCAGCTGCTTAGAACTGTCAAAATGAAAGAAGCTTGACAGTTATCTCATTAAGAAAACTGTGGGTATCTTGTCATCGAGAAAAATGCAGTCTCTGTTCTAAATGAAAAGCACTCTAGAAACATAATATAAAAGTAAGATGATATAAAGCACATTTGATGTTTTATTTCTACATGGCGAGTGAAAAGGGAAGGAAACTCTACCTGTTTTATAGCTTGCTGTGCCAAGAATGCCATTTGCAAGGGGTTGGGCTTTATTGCTTGCCTTGGGAGGTTCTGATTTTGTGGAAATCTCATCTGTTGTGCAGGAAGAGCTGAACTGTTGGACTTGGGGCTATGATTCTGAAAATGAATCAAGCGCGGAGGTGCCTGCATGAAAACAAACAATTCTGCAAGTTAGCTGGTATCTATCCAGTGTTCCAGAAATTTTTACCGAGTGGCCCTTTTAAACTTCTGAAATTCTTAACAAATTAGATGCAAGTAAATAGTACCACACCATTTATCTGAATGATCACACAACACATTATTTTTCAGTATTAAAACCAAAACCTAGTAGATGGATTTGAATTATTCTGATATAATAAATGCAGATACATTACAAGAGCCAGTGAGAGTATTTCCAACTTTGAAAGTTATATGGAAGAATCACAGTTTTATGCAAAAAAGCCTTGGAAAAAAATTAATGACAGATTCACTTTTTAATCATTTGACAAAAATACAAAATATGTAGCACAGCACTATATACGGTTGGATACCATATGATTTTTTTTTTTCTGAATAAAAACAGGCTGAGTGCTACCACACATTCTGCCAGACAAGTTTAAAATGCCCATTCAATTCTCAGTAAAGAAAATGTTCCCTAACCCATTTACATAAAGATGAAGCTATCTGAAGTTACGTATCTAGACATAATTTCTTTCTTTTTCCTTCTCTTTCTTTTTTTCCATGGCACTGAAGGAGAAAGTAAAGAGAGTCTTCTCTGGAAACAGTCATAACTTACCTGATGAGAAGCAGGATGTTGTTGCACGGCTCCTGGAATTCTTGGATTTGGTAAACCTACTGGACCTGCTCTGCGTTGAGCTTGCTGTCTCTGAGCCATGACCTGCTGCTGCATGTGCTGGAGTCGGAGCTGAGCTAAGCTTATCTGCGTTGGGAACTTAGACAGCTGGTTTGAAGGTAAGCTGCCTGGTGGCTGTAAGTTTGTTTCCATGACAGGGCTCTTGGGCATGTGTGGTGGGGTTTCTTTATCTTCAATTACCAAAGAACCTGGTTTAAACAAAATAAATAAAATTAATACCAAAATATTGCAGCTAGCAGAAACGCTATTTTTCACAATTAGTTCCCTTTATACCATGAGGTCATCATTCATTATTGTCATGTAAAGAACGGATAAACACAAGATAGAGGACTCCATTTATTTTGTTTGTTTCCATGCAATAAAATGTTTGCATTTTATAATGTGAAAAAGGAAAAACTAGCAAACCGTCTTGTGCTGCAGCCTCCTCTATATGGTGGATTCTCCTAGGAAGGTGTCCTGGCCTCTCCAGAAGAGCAAGTGAGCAAAGTTTAAATGGGAAAGAGCATCCTGATCCAATCGTCTGATAAAGAGATTTAACTGTATCATAATACTTAAAGGTATTGTGATTCTTTCTGGCCTCTCAGTCAACACCATGGAATACTCAAACGATACTCTCAGTTGCTACACACCACCAATTCTAGGATGTGATAGGCACCTCCAGGAGATGTTTTATCTCTCTCCACTGACTTAGAAGGAAATTTGACTAGACAGGTAACTTTTAGACACTAATGCTGGCTGAGAGATTTTATCTGAAGAGATATATAGAGTGATTACATGAAACTGTCATGTAAAATTCTGGCTACCTCATCCAAGAAAGATGAATTCCAACTAGAAGAGAGTTCGATTTGCTTCAAGGGAATAGCACACTGTTTGTACAGGAAAAGACAAAGACACTTTCTTTGTTTAAAACAGAGTGAAGTAGGGAAAGTTATGGTCCAAGACTGAGAGTTAAAAAAATGCCAACAATCTGTGGAAGGTTGCACAACAGCTTTTCAATACAACTGGGGGATAGACACCTCATACTGCCTTCTCTCCCAGAGATTTAGGGCTGAGTCCCAGGAGAGTTCACCTCATGAGCTGGGTACACCACGTGACAGTTTGACAACCCCTGTTACAGCAGGACTTGAAATCACCCTCTGCCACTTCTCTCCTCATATCCATCAGCCTCTGTGGATCCTGTGCAGTCTAGCCTGGCTCATTTTGGGGTCGATTATCTGAAGGAGGAGGAAACTTCTTGCATTATGTATTCCTCTTTTTCATCCCAAGAGCTGAGAAGCTATGCAAGTAGCATCATTCTAGTCCCCTATCTAGACACAGAGGGAGTCTAGGCCAGCCAACATACCGTAGCGCAGAGCAGGGCAGAAAGCTAACATCAACAACACTATTTTCATATTGACACTTGGTAATTTTGGTGTTGCATACATTTTAATTACGATTCTACCACACCAGTTGTTAACAAAAATATTAAATAAACAAAATGGAAAAACCCTACCAATCTATTGCTTAATACCCTTTATTAAGCCTGTAACAGTCTAGTCAATGTTTCCCATACAGTGAGCAGAGAAAAATGCAGATGAATAATACTGTTTCCTATATATGGCTGTATGAAATATTTCACTACAGTCAAAATAGATCTGTTTTATTTTCTTTCTCTAGAAAAGGAATTACCTTGACAAAGAATGGTATTGACTGTACTACAATCAACTGTCAAACCCATACCACATTTTTATTCTGTTCTCTCCAAGTCTAATCACATCTTCAAAAGTCCTTCCAGACTTAACATCTGTGGTATAAAGCTACTTACCCAAAGGTACTACAGAGAATTATTCCCTTACATTATCCTAAAAAAAATGGGTTATCATACAATTTGTGGAATTAAAACACTTTAAATGTTGTATTTTATTTTCTTAAATACATTCTGAGATCCATGAGAGCTATCCTATTAGCGTACAGATGCTATCACACCGTCAGCAACATGCAGCCTGACTAGAATTCAAGCCATTCCCAGAGTAACGTGTTTCTTTACTTAGACTTTATTTTATTTTTCCTTCAGTGGTTCTTAAATCTGGTTTATCTACAAAAATTGAACATGTCTGATCATAAATGTAACAGCCTAAAGGTTGCTATTTCTGAAACCATACAGATAAAGGTGATCTGGTTTTATTTATCACTTAAATAGATAAACTGTTACAAGAACTCCTATGCTGATCTATACAGGTGCCATTTCTACTGTAGCACTTTTCATAATTTAAAGGAACATATTTCAGCAGTTCAATGGTTCATTAAATAAACAAATAACAAAGAGCAGCCTCAAAACCAAATGCAAGAAAAAAACCCCTTTTAACAAGCATCATGTCAGTTTAGTGGCAGTTCACAGTTATCACCACACAGCTTGACAGTTTGTTTCTGGAAACAAGAGATTCACTTTTGACTCCTTTCCTAAAGAAAATAATTTACAAAGAAGGAACCTGGAGAATTTCCCTGCTACCATCCCGTATCCTGGTGTGTGGGGAAAGGAGCTTCTTCATTTTAAAGCACTGCCATAACACTTTCTTTCTCTGCCCTTGTAGAGAAACATGTATTTGCACCTCCCTGTATATTTGTAGAGCTGACTGCACTTTCTGATGAAAGGCAGAAAAGGTCCCAAAGGTATCTCACAAAGCATTCTGCATGACAGAAAAACAAAAAATGCCCATCAAGCTAACAGTGGAGAGAGAAAGGAAGCATGACAGCCGTCAAAATCCTAAAAAGACCCCTAAGCTTTAATTCCTGCTCCTAAGCTGATGAGTTCCTAGGATGCTTATCTCCATTAAACTCAGGCTTTCAGGCAATCACACAAGCAGGCTACCTGCAAAGCTTCTAGGTTCTGGGATTCACCAGTATCATAAAACCCTAGCAACTTACAGCTGTAAGAAAAAAATGTAAAGACCAGTTTGGAGACTAGATCAAAATCTATTAGGATAATGAAGATGAAGTATATTTGCAACTCTGTTAAAAACATGCTTTCTCCTGAATTCCACCCCACAACTTCAGGAAAGACAATCTAAAAGCCAGACAACTGTCAAACAGTAGTGTTCTCTTCCCTGTTCTTCTGTTTTTCTTTGGCATTCTCCCCTTCTCTTCGTCTCAGTTCTCGAAGGCTTATTGTTCAGCATGACAAGGGAGCAAATGGGGGTTCCTGAACATGTATTATGCTGCTGCCACGGGTTTCAGCTTAGGAAGATGGGATTGAAGTAGAAGAAAGGGCTGGAAGATGCAGAATGAGACTGACTTCTGGAATCCTTTCTTAGGATGTGAAGTAGGGTTATAGATTGTGTTCCTTGTTTCAGAAGCCAGAAGGCACAGGTATTGCCCAAGAAACTGAAAGCTGCTATTTTCACCATCACACGTACCATTCAAGCAAGGTAAGTTTGTTAATACTTCATTTTAAGTATTCATAAATAATACTTTTTCCCACACAACACACTTTAAATGTCTTCTACAGGTAAGGAAATAAACCTAACGAAGTAGACCAAGAAATTACTAGTGTGGAGGCTATTCACCTTCACAAAAAGAAAGCTGCTTTCAAAATAGGATCAAGACGCCAAAGGGCTAATAAAACTTTATCATACCTAGATTGAAAATATTTTGAGCCCAGAAGCTAGGATCACAGTGAAACTGGATGGTATTGTTAGTCACTGGTGAAGCATCACACCTTGCTCGGAGCAGGTACCGTAGTCGATACGTAATCTAGAACAGGAACAAACCAAGATTTTTTTCTCTGGGGCCAGAGCCATGGATCCAAACAGCATAAAAAGTCTTAAAAAACCCCAACCAAACAAACAAAAAACCCCAAAAAACAACAACAAAAAACCCTGAACAAGCCCCTAGAGAACTGAGGTGAAAGATAGAGAAATTTGTCCAAGCTACAAATAAAAGAAGTATTCTTAACATCTTTCCCTTATTCCTAAACGAGTTTTAAAAAGCAATCAACTATAGCCTAAAAAAAATTAATTCTTCTCCCCGGTAGAAATACATATCCTCCCACAAACTCGGTCATTACATTCAATGACTTGAACTACTTGCAAGTGAAGTACAGATTTACATAACCATTGTTGGGTTTTTTCCCCCCAAACCTATTCATTTTTCTTTCAAAGAAAAATATCTTATCCTTTTGGCAACAAACATCATCACATGGAATTTTCCTTTATAATAAATTTAAGTTTTCTTCAGAGAGTCGAAGAACAGATTTTATAAACTGTCTTTGAAAACTCTCAGATTCACAGATATTTTCAGACTCTTCCAACTCCTTGGTTCCAAAGGACTGGACTATGATTACATTACACAAGCAGAATACTCTATCAAATGCTCAGTATTTATCTAGTTCCTAGAAAGAAAGTATTTTCTTGCAGTTGTTTCACTAGAAATATCTAACACAGGCACTAATTTTAGAATAACACACAGCAGATACAGAAAAAACTTAAGAGTTCAACACTTATTTTTCTTGAATAATTCATTATTTCCTGGAAAAGTTCAAGAGACATACCTGGCAAAATCATCTTACCTGTTTGAAATGATACTAGTTATCTTTTACATAGGAATTTTATAAGAGCTTCCAGTTTACAAGTTTTTTCTTTCAATTTTAGGCAGGTCAGTTTTAGACCAGATACAAAAAACATTTAGCAAGACTTAAGGTTTTTTTAATGACCATGGAAAATTTTAAGTGCACTACTATTTTGAATATAGATTTCCTAGGATTTCTGTGTACACTACCAGGATCAAGTATACTACACTATAGAAATTCTAGTCTTTTGTCCTATCACCAATACTGGTTGCACACAGTTCTTGTCATAGTTTGCTCCATATATTCCTTCTATTGGGCACACACATACATTGTAGATAAACTCATGATTAGACTAGTTAACCTCCTGTCAGTAATATAGTGGTAGCTACCAGTGTTTTGTTCGTGCTAGAGGACTAGGCTGGGAAACTGATGTCTTCTTGCAAACTGTTTAGCGTGCTATCTCCCTGAAGTAGAGACATTGCCTCCTAGCTGTAACACTGCACGTAAGTCTGCTGGGCATTCTTCCCTCCTAGTTTCAAGTGGCTGGACATGCCAGAGCAGAAGCCTCACGTGCTCCTCTATGCATCACTGTTCAGGAACAGATTTTCCAGATGTCCACAGACAGGTTAGCTACTCAACTCCCGGATAACACCAGCTTTCAGCAAAAAGTCAGGAGCCTAAAGCTCATCTGTTCTTTTGAAAAGTATTTCTCATTTTCTGAGGCTTTATGGGCTAGATGGTGGTCTTCTTCAACTGCATAATGTTTATAAGATTAAGGCGCCGGCAACATAGCTGTTTTCTTAGTCACATAAGAGAAGTCTTTGTGGCAACACTAAGCAATTATAAACAACATGACTCAGTTTGATGCCCTTTTTCTCTATTCGCGTAAAAAAATATTACTTGCTGAGGCAGTATAAGGCAGGCCAAATGAATTTAACTACTTGAAGTAAGTTGATAAAACCAAGTAATATTCCACTATCTGCTATAGCATGCAGCATTTTAATGGGTACCAAAAAAAAACCCCCACCACCAAAAAATAACAAACCCCAAAACAAACAAAAAAACCCCACAACCCCCCCCAGTAGGTTCTCAACTAAGCAATAAGAAAATAAAGAAAAAACTTTGTTATCCAGTTATAGGGATTGGAAAAAAAGGATCTAGCTTCTTTCCTCAACACTGTAGTAGCCCGATGACAGAAATCTGTGGCAATCTAGTAACCTCTGGACAAATCATGGGCAGCTTTTTGTTTGCTTTTTATTTCAAGTTTTTTAGGATTTCTGTTCATGACGAGCAGTCAGCTTAGCAAGATCCGAGTGCATGTGGTCTCAAGTGTCATTATAGCATTGAAATATTTAGTTTCATAACTGTTTGCATGGACAAGCAAAAGCCTCAGCTTCATTTTTATCAATTTTTGAAGACTTTTAATGGAAGATGAGTCTGACAGAACAAAGCAATACATTAGTTTTTACATTAAAATACTGGATATCAGGCTCTGTGATAAATACCATCTTTCTCTGAACTCAGAAGCTGTAACAAGTACTGAAAAGAACCTCAGTGATGATGTAGGACACGCAACAATTTTCCTGGTGTTTCATGGCTTCGTGGTTTTCATCCCAGAGAAAAGGAGTTGTTCCTACTTCTGCAGATCTACAGCAATTCTATGGTAGTGTAACAGGACAGAACCATGACCACAGAGCTAAATTATTAGAAACATTCTGTATTTATGTTTAAGAGAAAACCATGAAAAATTATATACAAATATTCAAATTTGTAGAAAGTCATTACGAAGTCTAATTCCCTGGTGTTACTGACAAGCGCGTGTGTGCGTATCTGCCTTAACTATAGTCTCTAAGTAAATGGAGAGAGCTATCTTCCTAACCTTACCAAGCGTTTGCTGTACAGTAGTGCTGTGCTGCTCCCACTGGAAACTGCCCATTTGGAAAAATTCATGACATGTTCCAGCTGTTTAGAGAGACCTGCCACTTCCTGTTGTTGCTGCAGAAGTTTCATCCGATGCTCTTTTGCCAGGGTCTGCAAGTAGAAAAGCAGTTCCAGTTAAAGGGTTCAATTTACAGTTAAGAGGCATCAGCTTTCATATTTGTAATTCACAATGATCAAGTGGTTTCACTTAGCTCTTCTAAAAAGCACCCCTGCCCCCTGACTGCAGCTATCAAACAGAAAAGTCAGTATACATTTATGCAAGATATCGGGACTTTCTGTGCCGATTCCCATTTCCTCTTATGACACATTTTCATATATGTATGTGCCTCTCTATACACACACTCACTTTTTAAAACAAAATTGGAGGTAATATTTTTCCAGATATCCATTCTAGACAATTCTCTCCTTTGATTTGATATTGGATTGCTGAATTTATGAAAAATTCTGATGGAAAGACTTTTCATGCATGATGCATAGAATTATGACTTGCAAAAGCATGGAGAAAGAAACTGAGCTCAGAGACAGCCCTGATTCACAGAGCACGGAACACAAATAATTACAAAAAAACCAACAACAACCACCACCACCCCCCAAAAACCAAACCTTCCTCCCCCCAAAACCCACTTGCTCAAATGGCTTGTGTGGGACATCTCTCCACTTTGGAATTGCGATAGGACATGCACAGGTGGCTAATGCTAGAAATTGATTTTATTTTAATGTGAATCCACACAAAAAAAATATTAAGACTGACATTTTTGTTTCTTATGATAGAAATGAAATTACCTCCAACTGATGCAGCAGAGCTTTTCCCTTTTTATTTATTTCTACCATCAGTGTAAATATGGCAACTTTAATATCCTGTTCCACCTGCTTTTGATTCTGATTCACTTCAAGAATTCTGTAAATAGACAGTATAGAAAATAATGTTCTTTAGCTCACAAACCCACCCTCCAAACAGTATTAACCCCCCACACACACTTTGTTGCTGAGACTACAATATTTCTTGGTCACATGCACCAATTAATACATATACCATCAGATACTTATAGTCAGGAAAATTACTGGGAGAAATAGAAAGAGCAAGTACCAGTGACCTATGATAAAATTAATTAACTGGTGGCAAATTCTAATGCCATCAGTCTGTAAAATTACTGACATCTGCCACTGATAAAAATTAAATGCTCATTGTAATTGAAATTCTTGATTTTTAATTGTCCGGCACATTTCTGGAACGGTCCATGGCAATCAAAACTGTTTAAGTCTAATTTCCATCTAAGGTAGAATGGCACTCCAGAAACAAAAATAATAAATAGATTTTCTCATTTAGCTATTTCAAAAATAGTGCTCAAACTCGTAACAGCAAAGCATAATCTTACATTGTGAAAACCACTACTGCTAAGATGCAAGGGAGAATAACCACTTAGATGCAGCAAAAGAAGAGAAGGGTGTCTGCTGGTTTTTTCCATCTCCACCATCCTCAAAGACAGGCAAAGAGAGAGGAAGAGTTCAAGTTGCACTCAGCATCCCATACTGTGTTGAGTCTTCCTGGGTACTGCCTTTGAACTCTGCTGAAGGAGCAGTTACAAAGGCCTACTGCAGCACACATTTTACAGATTTATTTTTCTCCTATGATTGTAGTACCGAGTGAATAAAGCCGCAAGCAAAAAGTATTACATAAATCTTCAAATATGTGTCACAAGCATTATGAAAAAGTGAGTCATAACCTTTCACTTTCTAAGGGGGATCTACACTAAGAAAATAAGTGTGCTGATGGTGGGGAAGAATGTAAGACTTGTCTTCTACAGTATTCATTGCGTAAGTTTTGTTGCACCCAAGCTATTGCTGCCCATTAAGTCGACAGGCTGAGCAGAAGAGTTACCTAACACACCCAAGCATGTTAAACAGGCAATAGTCACTATGGCAAACTGATGATTTTAGAATTTCTCTTTCTGGAAGGATAAAAGCAGAGAGGTACAAAATGCACTAATCTAAACATTTCAAGAAATTACAGTGTATTAGTTGCCCTCTGTGTCAGTTTTAACCTCAAAATCTGATACATACCTGTTTTGGATCTGCTTCCCTGTATATTTTATGTACTTAGTCTTCTCCATCAATTTGGTGATTAGTGTCTCAATGATCACTTTCTGGTTTTGAAAAGCTTCTTCTATAAACTGGTACCTGTAGTAAATAACAGTGAGTATTTACACATGCAAAAGGTGTAATATACTTGCTAAAAAGCAGAGTGCCTTACAAAAGACTTCTTTAATTGAAGAAAGCTGCTGCTCAAGTTCAGAATTTAACTGTCCTCATGGAAGTATAGGTCAGCAAATGCTGATATATTTAATTTATAGTATATTTGAATTTATAGTATATTTCCCGTAATTTTTATGTTTTGCGTATTATGATTTTCATAAATATGAAGGGATACTGCATGACCATAGCCCAATTTTAGCAAAAGAAAAACTAATGTTGTGCTGTAGCCATCACTTTGTAAGTGACAGTGCATGTAAGCTATTACTTCATGCAAGATAAGGACGTAGAAACAGAAGAAAGAAGAGAGATCGCCGAGTCAGTAGAAGTCAGCAACTTTTTAAATCAAGGAAGTGAAATCATCAACAATTGGGGGGAGGGGCGCGGGAAAGAGGTGGAACATTCTGAAAGGGATACAAATCCTAAGAAAAGGAGCAATTGAAGAGGAAGACTGCAACTCCCCAAGAGCAAGGTTTAGCCTACTCCAACGAGCAACAGTGGTCAACACTTCTCCACCTATTGATATTCACCTGGTCAGGCAAGAAAGTTCTTTGGATGGTTGCATCAGGTATAGCGAGCATATTTGAATATTTAACCTAAAAGTACATCTGTCCCAGACCATTACTGCATGCATTAGCCAGCAAGATTATTGTCTTGTACTCAGAAGTTGTATATAATCCTGCTTTTCAGCTTCTGTGGCCAGTAAGAGATGACCAAAGAACAGCAACCCAAAGATGTGAGTGTTATAAATAGTATTCTCAAAGTACAGTGTAGCCAGACTTTAAGTTTACTCTTCCTTTTAAAGGGCTCTT
The DNA here is from genome assembly GCF_965638725.1 of Aptenodytes patagonicus. Classification (NCBI taxonomy): domain Eukaryota; kingdom Metazoa; phylum Chordata; class Aves; order Sphenisciformes; family Spheniscidae; genus Aptenodytes; species Aptenodytes patagonicus. Next base: position 64,557,633 of record NC_134949.1, read on the forward strand.
CATGGAAAAAAATGCCCATTTGCTCTGTTCTGAAATTGTTTGGCAATGTTCCGTTATATAATCAGCTTGTTGAAGGACAAATGGAGAAATTACACATAAGTGTACAGTTGCATAACACAGCCCCTGTGCCTTCTAAGGACTCTCTGAAGAGCTGCATAGAACAAATTCTATCCAAATAACTTGACAGTAAAGAAGGGTCTTGTGCTTAAGTCACCAGATTAAAAACTGGAGGAATTAGTTTAGAATAAAACCTATCACACACTCATCAGCCACACTCTTTTGAATACAATCCCTGTTTATTTGTGGGCTTCATTTCCAAGCAGCAAATTTTATTTTGCACTTTTTTCACCTGACTCTATTCCATACAGCTAGAGCTACAATCAACTTCCAGCTATCTTCCTGTAAGTGAGTAGCATAAAACATACACTTTGTTTCGATACCTGTGCTCTTTGTGTTCTAGTAACTGACAGTCTCGGCAGGTCAACTTGTCACAGGTTTCACAATACAACTTCAACTGCTCCTTTTTGTGGTAAGGGCAAAACACAGGTCGCTGACTGGTCACACCAACTGCCTCTGTTGAATAAAGGAAGATGTCAGTCCAGTCTCTTGAAATGATTGAAGACTTGCATTCTCCTGTTTTTCCTTACCATGTTCCTCGCCTAGATGCTAGAAGCGTGTATAAGGCCACCTTATCAAGAATATAACAGCTGTAAGCTCAAACTGCAGTGCCTCACTCTTGATCAACACCCTCTTTCATGGAAAATGTCTAGAACCTATTTTACCGTAACTTGTTAAGGCCCGCAAAACTATTTACAAAAGGATTAGCCAGTACTGTTGCAGTTGCAAGAGACACTGCACAACCAGCAAGTTCCTTTCTTAAATGGAAATGAAGAGGCTGCTGACTTAATTTGTTGCTCTGTCTTCTTTCTCAGTCAAATGGCTGAAAGGGCGTCTGAGGATATCAAGACACGGGCATTCAAAAGTGTAAAACATACAGAATATAATAACCAGAAGTTACTAACTTCCCTTCAGGACCGCATTCTAAGGGTGAGAGGTCTCACTGCAGTTTCTAGTGAGCAAATACCAAAGAGCATAGGAAACACCACCAGATGATAGAAATGAAATCTGTTATTTAGACAATTTAACCAACAAAGCCTAATTTCTTATGAGTTAGGTTGGACACTGAGTTCATGAGGATTATATGGCCTGTAAAGAAAACTGGCTTCACACTGCAGCCCATCACTGCAGATCAATAAAGTCTCTTTTCCATACCCATTCATTTACTTATTTTCATGAAACCTGGAAGAAGTTATTTTCAGATCTGTATCTTTCAGTCAAAACTCTTTGAAACTGACCAGCAGACTCAGAGGAGGCCTGAATGCACAGAGATCATTCCTACCACCAAGTCACATTCAGCGTAACAGTCAGACACTTTTATCTACTGCTTTTGTCCCCTCCTGAAAGTATACTCAGTATTCCCCTTCAATTAACCACATCTGAAAGTGGGATACAAAATATAGTATATTTCTCCAAAGTATCATACTGGAAGCTACCCTTTGAGCAATAAAGATCACAGAAGCGAAAGCCTGCATTAGATAGAAAATTCACAGGACTAGATATGGTGGAATGAAAATAAATATGTATTATAATACATGTATTTATAATAATATATAAACATTTATAAAAATAATTTATATATTTACAAGATAAATCATGCAAGTCCAATAGACTTATTAGAACCAGTAGAACGTTTGTCAGCATCCTATTATGTTTATAATTGTCCTACAATGTCTCTAAAAAAGACAAGACACAATGGGCATAAACTGAAACAAAAGAGGTTCTCACTGAATAAAAGTACAATCTTTTTTACCACGAGAATGGTCAAGATTTCTCAGAGACGCTGTACTGTACACCACGTCCATCGTTGTTGGTTCTCAAGGCCCAAATGGATAAAGCCCTGAGCAACTTGATCTGATCTCATAGCTGACTGCTTTAAGCAGGAGGCTGGACTAGATGATCTCCTGAGGTCCCTTCCAACCTGAATTATCATAGATCCTACTGAGGAAAAACACCCCAATTCATAACACACTTCCCTTTAATTTCTAAGGCAAAACATGTCTAACAAACATACTTAGCTAAAACGTGAATTCTGGCACACTTTACTGCTAACAGAGCATGCTTTATTATCAGAGTGCTGAAAAAATATAACCTATTAGTGCTCCTTTTGCTGTGGTATACAACAATAAAGTTCATATAAACCATTTGTTAGACCTCTAGAAAAACTAGAGGAGCCAAATGCATAAAGAAGTATTTTCTGCAGCTGATCTCTAAAGTCTAGACAATAACTTGCAATCATTCCGGGTGAAAGATAAAATCTATGTTTATTTATTAGTTTAAAACACTTTGCATAAAAATCATATGAAATACCAATCTGTAGGGTTTCTTACCACTATGCAGCATATCTGACAGAAAACCTGACAGAAAAACGGCTGTCATACCCCCAGCCATGACAAAGTCTCCCTTTTCAGTAGCTACATTCTAATGCATCTAATGCTTAAAATAAAGTTTTCTCTTTTGTTAGCTGGATCGTTTAAGAGATCCACTTAGATGGAGAGCAGCCAAAGAAACACCAGAATTGGTTAAAATGGTTGCAGCCTTCAGCAGTGAAATTGAAATAAGTCACTGGGAGGCAGGAAACTATTAAAACATATCCATTACCAACCAGAAAAACAACATAGTCCCACTAATTCATATGCACCAAAGGGTTATATCATAATGAACCTGTCCTTTCATGTTTACTAGGATTAAGGAATAGAATTTTTGAAATTTATCACTTTAAAAAGAAATGTGGTGGTCTAATACAGTTTTCCAATGCAAACACACATTCTTTGTGAAATCATAAATCAAGCGTGTTACCTGGAGATACTTCCTCTTTCTGTCTTACTGTATGATCCTTTGTGAATTTAACCCTCTGGTGAGCTCTGATGCAGGTCTTGCACAACCATTCGACACATTCCACACAAAAACCATTAGCTTCTGCATTGTCTTCACAGCTTGTGCAGACCTGACATGAGGAAGAAAAGGTAGCTGTTAAAATAAATGTGGAATATACATACAAGCTATTGTTCATACACAATCAGTGCACTTTTACAGTTTTCCGAAAACTGTGAAATGAGAACGGAAAACTGCCTGAGGTACAGGAACACTATAAATAACTGCACAAAAGTAATTGAATGTGACTTTCCAAAGAAAGTGGTCATTTTATCAGTGTTACTCTAAAACCTTTACCTGACATGACAGAAGTCAAATCATTACTTTCTGCCCGACACTGCACACTTAGAAGCCATATAATGTTTACTACATATGATATGCTCTTGTGAAATATTTACTAAAGACAGAACACAATCAGCACTGCTCCGATTTTAGACGCCTCCCTCATTTCACACAGAAGCTTTAATTTTGGTTTCTGTTCACCTGCGTAGAGTTTCAGAACTACACAAAGCAGTGAACAGAGGGGTTCACAAAGTATTGAACAGCAGGGTTCTTCTCAAGAATCTCTGCATCACCACTTAAAGATAGCATTCCAGTTAAGCTTATCAGTAAAGCTACCCTAGAACAGATTTGCAACCAATGCATAATAGTTTTCAAACTGTGGCCTGTTAATTCCTGGGGCTCTTTGGACTATACCCAAGAGATCTAGAAAAAAAAAATTAATTAAGAAAAACAAACTCAATAGAAGACCAAAACCTCCCTGCACAGAGTCAATATATACACAAGAAAAAATTCCTACGGACTCACAATTTGAACAACAGGTTGGAAACTATGAATGATGGACACCACCACTTCACATGTTCATAACATTTAATTTTTAACTCCTCCTTTACAATACCTCTGTAATCATACCTTCAAGGGGTTTTTCGTGGTAAAAATAATGAACATGCTTATGCAGATACTTGTTTAGGTGACTACCATCCGTTTCTATCAACGTTTAGCACTGCTGCAAACAAAAGCCTCAAGACATCTGAAGATTGCTATATCCTACAGATCCCATGGATAGAATTCTGCTAGCAGGAGCAACAAGGAGAAAATTTTAATTTTAGTTTAGTTTTCAGTTTGATTAAAAAAAAAAATCCAACTTCTGCACCCTCACAAGACAAATATAGATTAAGTTAAAGAGGAAGCAAATATTTATATCCTATGCAGATAGATAATATATATGTAGAACTATGTCCCAGTTTGCCCTTCAAGAAAAAGAGGAAGATTAGCACAAAACTTGCCTTAGGCCACAAAGCAAGTTACTGACAGAACTGGAATTTGAACATAGGAGTTCCAGATTCCCAACGCTGTGCTTATTCTTCTGGATCATGTTGCCTCTCAAAGCAAATATCTTCTGAGAAATGAAGTTACAACACAAGGGTTGTTGACCCCTCTTGTTGTCACTTGGAGTTTGAAGCAGTTCCTTTTCATTAAAGGTGACCTGCAAAGGAGAAAAAATTGGGCTTGTGCCCCTTTTTCTGTTTCTTTACAAAAAGGAGGCCTGAAAGTTTTATTTTTAAAAATCTTCTTAAAATTTTATCATCTTCTGCTTGGTTTTTCTTCTTCTTCCCCTTCTTCTCTTAACAATAAAAATTATAGTCCTATCTAGACTAGTTGACTAGGGAGAAATATCAAAGTCAGGACATCATAAAAAAAGGCAAGAAAATGGAAGTAAAGCAATTAAAGCAAGTGAATTGTAAGCAGGAAATTGAAAATTTTTACTTGCTCTTAACCCTTAATTTCAATGACATTTTGCAAAAAAAGAAGTATTCTTAAGGACTCAGCACAGCTTCTTGAAAAAAAATTTAAAACAAGCAAGTATCACTGAGGCATTACTTCAATGTTACATTTTCTCTGGCAGGAACTCCCATCAAAGAAATTCACTCCCTTCTCCCTTTGCCTCCTCAGGTGTGCCAACGCAACCCTCTGCAAGACTGTGGTGTAAAACCGGATTGATTACATCATTGTAGCCCAAGGATCAGTTCAATCAGCACTGCTGACTGGGCAGTGAACTACTGCAGGATGAGAAAGAAGTTTTCAGATCAGTCTTGTTGCCAGAGACGTATCATCATGCTATGCTCCCAGATACCCAGAGGTGTTTTTGCAAATTGCAGTAGAGAATAAGAGATTGGATATTTGTTTTTCTAGTGTAAAAAACCCAATAGTGAAAACAAAATAAGCAAAAGAAAAAACAACAACAAAAAAAGTGTTTCAGGCATTCTTTAAGTCAAAGAAGCAAAACAAAGACAAAAAAAAAAAAATAGAAAAAAGCAGGAACTCAATTTAAAAAAAAAAAACCAACAGCAACAACAAAAAAATCCACAACAGCCTTTCCAGGTCACCTTTAGCAAACTTAGGCAGATAAACTTGCTACATGCCAGGGCATTTAAGTAAGTTCAAAGGATTTCAGAAGTTATTCATTCCTCCTAGATTCCAAGATCTTTGTCTATTTTCTTTTTTTAATATGCTTTAGGTTTTCTCAACTGGTTTGACCTGCTATAGTTGGAATGAGATGAAGATTGTGAATCGATAACCAATAATCAGGTGCTGCCAAATGAACTGAAACTCCTCCTTTGTAGTCCAAAAATATATATTCCAACTTTATACTCTTCAAAGCCACCAAGTGGAAGACAGACAGATTTCTAAAATTTTTCATAGACATCACAACTCGTGCTGTCAAAATAGTTATGCCTTCTAGGTAGAAGCTAGATTTGCTTCTATCCACTTCTTAATTTGAAATACGCATTTTCAGATACAGCTTGGATTTTGCTAGAACTCCTAGTTATTAGAATATGTCGTATAGCTAAAGTACATGGAACTACAATTACTGCAAGTGTTTGCTATACTCTTACAAAACCTAAAACTTATTTCACTCTTATTTTTGTGACTCATACAAGCAGTGCTTCAGTGATTTCAAAGAAAACTCTCCCTAGTTAACCTGTAAGTCTTTATGCTGGTTAGACAGATATTTATTTTTAATTGAGTTTTCCTTGTAATTATATTTAATTCAGTTACTAGTTTTAGTATTTATAACCCCGGGAAGTCTTCATTCAGCCTTCATTCAGATTTAATGAAAGCTGAAATTACTCAGCATGTTGCAAGTAAGTACTATTTTTGCTGTTGTAAAAGCTTGTTTGTTTACTTAAAAACAGATTTACATGCAAGAGTTGAGGTAATAGAGCCGTCTTCTCAGCTACTGTAGTAACTAACCACTCTTCCAATTAAAGGTACCTTGAGTATTAAAGAGATTAAATAAGCAAGCAAAGGTTTCCGAGTTTCGAAGGAAGAGAGAAAAGTAGTCCAGAGGAATAGTCAGTGAACTAATGTTCCGAACTTCACCAGTGTAAACTAGATGCAGTGTTTTCCCCTACTGGATCCAAAAAATATCAATCACCAAAGACAGCACCCGTCTTTTGCGACATTCTCGCCTATATGCAATTCTAAATATGAACCACATGCTGATACCTCAAAATGCATAAACCCTAAACCCTAATCAACATATCCTCCTTTCCCCAACATCCCATCAACAGCTGCCTCTCTTTGAAGCACAACAAAACCATACTGTGACTCTTCTTGAGTCTATTACTCACTGCCCTAAACCGGTGGCTTTCAAAGACATTTTGGCCACAGCTACAGCTTTCATAAGCTATTTAGCATACTAGTTCTTCTTTGAAAGAATACATAGTGGCTACTCTGGCACCATACAAAACTAGAGAAACTTTTTGTTCTAAATTGCCCTCATTAATCGCTCTATTATGCCAGTCAGACCTGCTGTCTCAGTATCCAGATCTAGTATCAGATCTAAACTCATGCCTTCTTTTGTTACTAAATTCCCAGTATCGCACATAAAGTCCAACTGTTCTTCGTTCCTACTACAACATTTAAAACTCTCAGATCAGTAACTGGTAAAGATACAGAAAGTGTTCTTACTATCAAAAATAATTTTACACACGTTCTCTTTTGGACACAGAAGCTATGAGAATTAGGACCTAGACTAAAATGCACTACAGGCTCAATATGCTGCAGCAACTTAAAGTTATCACTATGATCTTCTCTTCTCATCAGTCTCACACTTCTCATTTTCACTTTCATGGCTTTGCACATGCATTAAACAATTTTCTTCTGTTAAGTTCCTAAATTTCCTTCACTTGTCTACCCTTTAGTCTTATTCAAATTTAGCATTTGCTTCAGTAACATCTCTTTGGTTTGAAGCTCCTTTCCACTCACTCTTACGAATCAAGTATAATTGATTTTTATTTTCAAACTTCTCTTCAGCATCCAATAATTTTGCCAAGTCTTTCAATAAATCATAATGTGAAAAAAAATTATAAAGGATCTCCTCTTTCGAAATATTTGTGTCCTAGTTGCCCACAACCTACAATGATTACTTTCAGGAAGATCACAACTGCATTTCCCATTAGTCTCTTTTCTTCTGGAAAGCTTCCTATGCTAATAGCCAGCACAAAATCCTTAATGTTCTCCTTAATGCTAGCCAGGAAAGCCCTTGTGGAACATATACTAGGGAGTTTTACACTTTCTTTATGCTTACTTCTTTTGCTCCTTAAGTTTTCAGTAGTAATTGCTAGAAAGCACAGCTATGTAAGTAGGGTACTGAACTGCCAAAATCAGGCTCGGATAAGCTAAACATGATTTTAGATAGATGTCTGGCACTTTAATGAGTTCCAGTTATTTTTCTCACCCCACAATGCCAGGCTCCATGATATGCCATTCACTCCTACAGTTTTAATTCCATATGCTAAAAACTATTTTAGCATTATTACCGTTTTAAGTCTGAAACAACCAAACACTGAATTTGAAAGGGGTTTTTTTGCAGTCTCTCTTGAATTGAAATAAACCAGTCCTTCCTGACAACACACATATACAGGCTAGTTATAGATATGGACCAGTGGTTCTAAGCCACAACATCACTTGCACAGAACCCATGGCCTGCCTCGAATTCTAATTTCTTAAACATCCTGCTAAAGCTACCAAAGTATCAAAGCCAAACTAACCATCTCAGTAGAAAATTCCCTGCCCACGGCAGGGGGGTTGGACTAGATGACCTTTAAAGGTCCCTTCCAACCCAAACTGTTCTATGAAAATTCCTATAAAATAGCCAAAGTTTTTGACAGAATTTGGATTATCTCCGATGCAGTATTTCCTGCAAGTCTCAGTATCTTTTCCACTTTAATTCCCCTGATCTGTTGCCTATCTTGCTACTGGCAATTTTTTTTTCTTTTCTCTTTGCTCCTTCAAAGGCAAAACAAGACAGGCCGATTAGAAGGATGTATCATCCTTAAATCTCATAATATTCCCCAACGGGATGCTGATCTGTTTAACTATTATTGAGTTAACTTTGCTGTTCCACAACAGACAGCTTTATAGAATGGTGTAGCTTTTTTTTATGGTTCCAATGTCAAAGTACAAAGGAATGTCCAAAAAGCTTCAGTGTCATACCAAAATAAATCTATTCGAACAAAACAGAACTGCACATCATTCATTTCCAAGAGGTAAGGTACACGCTCACTTAGCAGGCATCTAACAAAACACCTAGCTCCGTTTTAAAAACAAAAAAAAAAGTCAGCAGAAAAGCACATGAATGTACTACTCTGCTGGTTCAGCAAAGTCTGCTAGTTTGCCTTCAACTGCTGCAGAAAGTATGCTGAGTTCAGCCAGGGAACGTAGCTGAAGAACAGACATGCTTTCTGAACTGCAAGCCTGCTGGTTTTTGTTAGGGAGAGAGAGAAACAAATACGGAATAGAAAAGTGAGATAGATGTCTGAGAAGGGAACTTAAGGAAACACAAATGCTTTGAAGAACCTCCCTGAAATCTGCTCACACCACTCAACAACGGGCGATTCCAAACCAGCTGCTAAAATCTGAGGAATTTCTCTGTATCTCTCTCCAGCAGATCAAGATCAGAAGATAAATTAAAAAAGACATCTCCCTCAATTCCAAGGAAGTGCCTGACTTACCCTGACATCACCAAGTTTGGTGGATACTCCAACTTTTGATACCCTATGACCCATCGAAGTACACCCAATTTTACATGATTATGACCACCCTCAGAATACAAAGAACCCTTCTTGAATTTTCAATTCTTTATCCAAGTCTCAAAGGCCTCAATTCCTCACTTAACTTTCACAGAAAGCAGAAAAAAAAAATTTTTGGGGGGGGGGGCGGGGGGGAGAGGGAAGAATTGTCACTAAACCCAGGAAAAATAATTCTACTTCTATCACCACTCCCCAAAGCAATGTCTTAGAGGACTTGTTATATAACTAAGCAGAGGTTATGGCACAGGTCCAAAAAAAAAAAAAAAAAATTCAGGACTGCTTCTGCATAATGAAGTTATTTGTTATCTTGCTTCTCTTCCTAATTTTAAAGTCACTAAAAAAAAAATTATGATCAAATTTTCAATGCAAAAGGGCCTATTCATTTTCTCAATCTTACTGGTAGAGTATTGAGACTTTGTGTAAATCTCACAACCATGTCCAAAACTCGGATGTTTCCCCGCAACACCCAGGGGGAAAACAAACAAACAAACAAAAACCCACACACAAACACAAAAAAACCAACCTTCAAACTGTCCTACGTTAAGAGAACACTGCGCATACTTCCAGAGACTCCCAACTAAATTTCAGTTTCTGGTAAGGTCTATCATTTCTCAGAAATCCAGTTCCAAAATTCCTTATAAGCTGAACACAGTTTAATGGTTTTCAAGATTTAAGTTAATTCCTCTTCCTCAAAGATGATGAGAACATTTATGCCTTTATTAGTCAGTGAGCTGATATCACAAACCTGACTGGGTACTTTCATCTGTTCCTGAGAGACATACCCATTCATATATGTAAGCACAAATTTCAGCTAAGCTTTGAAACAAGCAGACTACACAATACAGGACCTCTAAGAAGCTGCCCCTAAAACAAATGTATCAAGTGCCAATGATACAGGTCCCTAAAACAGGAAAGTGAAAAAGAGGCTTTTTAAAAATAAAAGGAGACCACCATCCAAATGTTAGGGGATGAGTTAAAATGCAAGCCACATTGACATAGTAACCTTTTTATACTGTTATTATGAAGAATGCAGCAACATACAAAGAGGCCGAATTATTCACAATAAGTTCCTGGAGTTTAATGAAAAGTTTATGAGTAAAGAAATACTTGAGATGTTCTCTTACTAGCTGAAAATGAAGACATGCAATATTTTGATACCAGAGATTGCTAAACTGTGGTCCTACACAGATGTGATTATTCATTTGGTACTGCTTCCCCACTACTACTTTCCTCCTGAAAAACCATCATGAGGAAAAAAACCCAGTATTACTATTCTTCCAGATAAGCAGGTTTTGGGTTTATGAGATGGCTATTATTGATTGCAAAAGGAAGAAGAGGCAGCCTACATAAGAAAAACAAACAAGAAACCCCTACAACATACTGTCTTCCCCAATTAGAAGTTTGAGCCTCTTGCTTGGTAACTGCACTGCAGCTATTTAGTGCCATGTTTTGTCAGTGCTGAGATAAGAAAAATAAAGTCAATTTAACTAGAGGATTGCATTTTACATTGAGATCTCTTGACATAGTGTCGTTCAGTCTCTGCTTCAAAGAGTGCTTCAAGTGCCCTGTCCAAAGTACAGAAATCCCCATTCTAGCACCTATGCCTTACTTTTATCTTTTCTTATCACAACAAAATTTTATATCAACAATTAAAAATAGTTTAGAATAAGAGAACCACCTTCTTCACATGCACTTTCATTGATTTTAACTGATTTTCTAGAGTAGCTACCCCATGTGATGACTAAGTACTTGAAGTCTTTTTCTGCGTATGAACAGCAAAAAGGCCATACGGCAAGAAGCCAAGGATACGCATACACATCCAAAAGGTGTTAACTTGATTACATGTTAATGCACTTACCTGATTTGATTTCTCTACTGTGCTACTGGGAACCTCTGTGGTATCCTTCACAAAAAAGTTATCTATGATGTGTCTCTCTGCACATTCCTGACCACAAATTGGACAGCGGATAACACCGACTGGGGGGAAAAAAAAATATCTGATTATGCTTGCATAACTTAAGGTATATCAAACAACTTCAAAGACAGCTTGTAAGGATAAATACTTTGAAAGGATGTTTTAATACTTTCCTGTCAATAAGGTGTGAGTAAAAAGAAGCTAATTCTCATTTATCACTGAAGTAACCTTTACCCGTTACTCCCTGATGATGTATTCTTTCAACCAAGGTCAAGCACCTTTTTGTTTCAATCCTATAAAGAATTTGCCTTAGTCTTTCAGAAAATGAATTCCTTTTCTCTAAAGGGAACGTATTCCCATTGACAATTTGTTGTTATAGAATGGATTCAAGTAAACATTCATTAGTGTGGAGTATTAATTAGTGACATTGAGCGCTATTACATACACACACATAAACGCCAGCAGTGTGACATGATTGACTTCCGACTATGTAATATCAGAAACTGAAATGTAATACATTCAAAATTAATGAGGCAAGTTGTATAGAGGAAGAATGGACCTGTATTAATACTGTGACTACCTTCACACTAAGCAAGGGAAAGCAAGCAAGAAAGACACAGGAATAAGCAAGGTCCTCTCCCTCCTCTCCTCTGCAAGACACACTGAGGAACAATTCTAAGACAATAACATACTTAGACTCCTGGTTGAAGAAAGAGCTGAGAACCAATAACTCAAAGGGTTAAACAAATAAAAAGGACAAAGTCAAGTTCAAAACTTGGGGTTCAACAGTGAGTAGACTAGACTGAAATGGAAAAGATCTATCTAAACATTTTAAAGTAGACACCTTTACTAGGTGCAGAAAACAGTATGTCTTATTAGCACTGAGGCTTGCTTATCATCCAAGAAAAATCTCTAAAATGCTAGGCATTGACATTTTGCTTTAAGAAAATTATCACAGTCATTACCACCAAAAAAAAGAAGATAATTGAAACTAAGTGAGGTTGAAATAATCACTTAGGATGTGGAAATCATCGTGCAAAGCCTACAGTACAATAGTCATGTGAGTCCACACTGAGACAGATTCTAGACCTACAGCTGCCATTTGAGAGGAGGCATGATTTTAGGGCCTTAAAGAAAATCAGAGGCACTGTTTAACCCAATGAATTTAACACCAGTATATGATTCAGCACTTGCATATTTAACTAAACCAGCATGGGCTTAATTCTGTTCCTGTTTCACTTTTACAATAAAATGTAGAAGTACAGAAACTATTAAATATTTCACTTTGTGCAGAAGAACTTAATTCCTTACTGTAGGTGCGTCATACAAGATTTAGGTAACTTTTCATAATGTTCTTCCAATATCCACTAGATATTTAACTGGCCAACCCACTATAAAGCAGTTCTCCCATAAAAGTCCACCAGTTTTACTAAATTAGCTCTTCATTCTGGAAATATAGCCAGCAGTTTTCCACTTGTGTGCAAGGTGTTTCACTTTCATCTGAAAGGCTATGATGTTAAGCCTGGTTTTATTATAATTGCCATTTGCCAGTCTGCATTTCAATACATATTTGTGCAGCTTCCTTTGATATACAAATTCTGTATTTTGGCTAAAACTTTTGTAACATTTTTATACCATCATCATGAAGGATAATTAAGAAATCCAATTCTGGTATGTCAGGTAGTTAATAGAACTCCAAGTACTGAATTTCTCCTTTTATTAAGCAAATCAATTTACCACAGTCAAGAGCGAACAAATCTCCTAATACTCAAGCTACATACTTGCTGAAAAAGACTTATTTTTTACATTTTTCAGTGCCGATTACAAACCGCTCTCTGTTCCCTCGCTGCTCATTGTTGAGCCTAACAAAGCGCAGTGCTTTGGGCCAGCACAAGCGACTGAGGCGGTCTTTACATGTGTTTGGGAGCAGGGTATAAACAGAGAATGAGACTGGCAAACGGATTCAGCCATGGATGTACTCCTCCTGCTCTCCCAAGCTTCACCTTCAGCCCCCAATCCGCTTCACTGACCAAATCCGCTACTGCTTGCACTGAAGCAACATGAGAAGCAGCACGAGGATGGGAAGGGGCCAACAATGTCACTGAAGGTAAAACATGGAACCACTGAAACAGATTGGCTGTATTAAACTGAGTTTATAAATCAGCTTGAATTGAAAACATGGCGGGCAAGGAAGGGGCAGGGAACAAGCTAGGAAACGTACTAATGTAAACCAAATGTTTCATTTGCATTTTCACCAACAGAATACTGCCAACTACCTGTTCAAGAGATCACTTAGAAATTCTAGACTGAGATGGGAGAAGGAGAAAAGGAAAAGTGCCCAAACCTCTCAAAATCCTCTTGAAACTTTTTCTGGAATTCCTTATGCTGTCTAGCCTTAAGTCAAGGTTTTCTTCTGCAACTGTGTGGGGGAAAGTTTGCATTTGTTATCATCCTGGATTGATGACTGCCACACAAATTAGTTTTAACCCAGGTTTAATCAACTTCAGGACCGCGGATTTAAATGAAAATACCTAATATCATGATCTCAATGTAACTGTTATAGCCAGGTTACACTGTTACACACACAGCTGGCAACATAGCCCTTTTTGGCACAAAATGTAAACCACAAATTAGCCAGGCAGCATTCCTTTCAGGTCCTTATCTACTATTCTTAATGTATCCAAGGCTCTTTCAGTAATGTACTGAACAATATAAACCACGTGTGGTCTTTTCCTCTCCACTCTCCAAGTGGGAAATGGAAGGTGCAAGCAGAGTGCTCTGTGCATGTTTTTTCATGCATGTTGCATTTGAAACAAAAGGGTCATGGCAAATAACAGTACTTAATGAATTCATGCAGGTTCATTTCAGAACTTCAACCTAGCCACCTCAAAGAGACAGCCTCCCTCACACAGATATGCTGCACATCAGCACTGGAATTTCTACCCGCGCTCCTTATCAGTAAACAAATAGTACAGTGGAGTACACTGTATAATCACCACACAGTCCTGCAGAACACGGTGAGGAGCTGGCAGTTCACCAGAACCCAGGTAACTAAGAGAGACACTAAGCTACTGGGAAGGAAAAACATGGTTTACAATGAACCCAGAATTCAGAGCTTCCTATGGGAAAACAGAGGCAGAAGAGGAAAGACGACGACTATTTTGGAATTAAATGGAAAACATGGATAAATACGAAAACCATGTATACAAAGTTACAAAAAAAGAACACTGATTATATTCAAGTAAAGACACACGTTCTAATTTAGCAAAGCTCATGGACAAACATAACTGTTTCAAAATTAGCATTTCAACTGACGTTATCAGGGTTACCTATCATAATTGTTAAAGTTTTATTTGGAAATAGTAATTTTCAAGTAAATTCTTACTTTGCAATACTAGCTACAGAATGCAGCTTTTTGTATAAAATGATAAAACTACACATAAACCAAGCAAAGTTTTCAGCCATTCATCCAGTACAAATTGTACAGTTGTCAGCTATCACAGATCTGATGGGATTTAAGTCAGTTCACGTTATTTATGTCGCTTACAGCCCAGAACGCATCAGCACAATCCTAAGAGCACACACCCGTAAAGGCCAGGCTGCAGAAAGTTATAAACAAGAAATACTGGGAACAGGAACAGGAAAGTTACTGGATTTGCTCAGTATCTGTTTCTAAAGATGACATAGAACATTTAAATTTTTTCATGTGCAGAGTCCTCTTTTAGAATAAGATTTGGTCCAGTAATGTGGTGCATTGGGTTTACGTGTCCAGTTTTGGTAGAGTGCAGGGCAAGGGCGGGGGCGCTGCAGGGGTGTCCTCTGTGAGGAGACACTGGGTGCTGCCCCCATGTCAGACAGAGCCAATTCCAGCCAGCTCCAAGACGGACCCACCGCTGGCCAAAGCTGAGCCTATCAGCAATGCTGGTGGCGCCTCCGTGTACGTGTTTACGAAAGGGTAAAAAATGCTGTGCGACAGCAGCTGGGAGAGTAAGAAAAATGTGAGAGAAACAGCCCTGCAGAAACCCAGGTCAGTGAAGAAGGAGGGGGAAAAGAGGTCCTCCAGGTGCCAGAGCAGAGATTCCCCTGCAGCCCATGGAAAAGGCCATGGTGAAACAGATTGTCCCCCTGCAGCCCATGGAAAACCACATTAGAGCAGATGTCCACACTGCTGCCTGTGGAGGACTCCATGCTGCAGGTGGATATGCCTTGAAGGAAGCTGCAGTCTGTGGAAAGCCCACACCAGAGCAGGTTCCTGGCAGAAGCTGCATCCCATGAAGAGATGCCCATGCAGGAGCAGTTTTTCCAGCAGGAACTATGGCCTGTGGGGGACCCGCACTGGAACAGCCTGTTCCTGAAGGACTGTACCCCATGGAGAGGACCCACATTGGAGCAGGTCTTGAAGGACTGTATCCCATGCGAGGGACCCTACACTGGAGCAGAGAACAAGCAGATGGAAGATGGAGCGGCAGAGAGGAACTGTTATGAACTGAGCACAATCCCCATTCCCCATCCCTGCTCCACCGCTCGAGTAGGGGAGGAGGTGAAGTCAGGAATGAAGGAGTGAAGTTGAAGAGGGGTGTGAGGGGGAAGGTTTGTTTTGGGTTTTTTATTATTTTTGTGTTTGTTTCTCACCATCCAAATCTATTTAATTGGCAATAAATTAATCTTCCTCACCTTGAATCTGTTTTGCCCATGATGGTAATTGATAAACCATCTCCCTGTCTTTATCTGTCCTGTTGAAGGGGAGGAGAGAGCACGCAGCTTGGTGGGTGTCTGGCAGCCAGCCAAGGTTAACCCACCACACACAGAGACAGATCTTAATAGTTCTGGGATTTTTTGTTTGTTTGTTTGGGTTCTTTGTTTGGTTTTGAGGTTTTGTTTGTTTTTTTAAAGCTAAATCCTTTAAACTAGAATTCTATCTTAGTTGATAAGAGAAGCGAAGTGGATCTGAAAGAGATGCTGGTTCGTATGTAACTTTGCAGGTTTTATATATGGAGAAGACAGTGCTCTGTCATGCCTGTCAGCCTTCAGGAAGTGTCTTCATGATGCTCTTAGTCATATGTTTTGGTGTTAGGTAGTCCTGCAAGGAGCAGGGAGTTGGACTCGATGATCTTTATGGGTCCCTTCCAACTTGAGATAGTCTATGGTGCAACCTTAGAGAGATGTAGAGAATACATAACCTCATGCCAATTACAATATCTGTACCACTTTGGAGGTCTAATCCAGTTTAGAATATTGCTAACCAGAGAGATCTTATGCTTCTTCCTTTTCCCAAGCAAAAAGGACTCAGAAGAGTACTGAGACAGTGTCATTGTCCTCAAACTAGCCTACTAGATGACACCATATACTACAGTAGCTTAAGAGAAATTTTATTTAAAAGATAGGAGGAAAACTCGGATAGATGCATGCTAGAGTCTTTTGGTATCAACAATAAAAATGGAAACAGTGTACAATAAATATCAGCATATTAATGACTTGACAGTTTTAATAGATTACTTCTACTATCTCAAATCATATTATTTATAATATATTTTGTATGTACAGTGATGATTTGATAAAGGAATCACAGACATGGTTTGAAACCCTTTTTTCCTCATCCAGTTTTCCAGTACAAAGACTTAACTCAGACCATGGACAAGCATCTCCTCCTAGGTCCTGCAGTAGTAACAAAACACAACACTGCACACTAAGGATTACTGCTCTCCCCAGCCTACTAATAGACCTGATAGAGGACTTTGACTTCTTTTGGTGCATAAAGAGTCAGGTTGGTTTAAAGTCATAACTGACAAATAGCGTTAAGACAGATGGCTGAAGCAAACATGGGAGCACACATACAAGCCTTTTGCTAACAAGCAAACAGGTGCTGTAGCAAACAATTAACTCTAACTTTTTTGAACAACTAAAAGGACAATGATATTTTCCAAAGACATTTCTGCTTGTATTTCATAGAGTTACAATACCATACAGGAAGAAGGAATGCAATACAAAGGCAAGTTAATATAGCCCCAGCATTTTCTTACTACATTCCACATATGTATTTGTTTTTAATGTTCATTGTTACACCTTTTTTCCTCATAAACATTTACTTACATTTTAAACTGTTCCTTAAGCATGCATAGAATGCAATTCCTAAATTAACTTCTGAATTAACATTTCCTCCATCGATTCCCTCTGCAAGACACTTTCCTAGTGCTACAATGAATCAATTTTTTTTTTTTTTTGTTAGTGTTAAGGTTTGGAAGCAATCGTGCAATAACTTTCTAACCATGCTTAATCTTATTGCCAATACTTCCTTCCTCTTGTTTCAAGACACCTGCTTCCTGAATTGTGCCGCAATTCAGTGCTTTCAAGGCTGGGAACTCTAGCTATTATACTATGGTCTGTTCAAGAAGATTAAAATTCTGAGTAGCAAGATATTAAAAGCCATTGAGTTGATTTCCTTATATAAACTGGTAAGGAAAATACTTCATCCTCTAATAAAACTATATAAGCATACTATGTCATCAAATAAAAACTACATTATTGGTTTAAAGGGAAAAAAAAAATCCCCAAACTATTTTGCTGTTCAGTCCTCCCCCCAAATACCCACAGTTTTGATAAAAGGAATGAAGGCAAAAGAGAAGAAAAATCTGGAAAGCTGCAGCACAGAACATTATTAACCCACACACTGTGGGATAATATAATGAAATTTCACTAATCCAAAAACTATTTCTGCAATTGATATTTGCTATACCAAGTATATATTCAAGTACATTACCAAGTCAGCCCAGACCTAGTATTTTCATAAAAGACAAAAAAACCAGTATCTTAAAATAAACATTGTCAGAGCAATTATAATGCAGCAGCATCAGAAACAGCATCAGATTCAGTTCAGTATTTTGGTTAATGCTGTTCAGGTTAAGCACATTCCTGGATGGTGAGGCTCTACTGTTTATCCTGATAATGTTCTGATGCTCAACTAATTCTTGACCCAATCAGCTCTAAAGAGCTTTGAGATATTTGTGTGTGAATTGAACAATACAGCTAAGAGGCTTCCAAGACAAGTTATTTTTTGGTGAAAAAGTAATTTTCCTTCCTGAAGATTCTCTAAAAGAAGACTTGCTACGATAGCAAATTCCCAGAAATAAAAAGAGTTACACTTGGTATTTTTAATGTAATTTCCTTTCAGAATGCCTGATGCTGCACTACACTCTAGAGACACAGGGAATATCTGAGAAAACCAGATCTAGAATTACTTAGAAGAGGAAACAAGTTGAGATCAAGCTACCTTTCCTATTCCTCCTCAGTGGGGGGAGATGAGGAATTATGCAAAGGTGACCTTACATTTTCCTAAAATTGCCTGAAGAAGCATCACCTACCATCATCTACATACTGCAGTTTAAAGGAAACAAACACCAAAGAGGATCCAGCAGTGACTCCAGCACACCAGAGCCGCTACAGGAACAGTTAACCAGGGACCTTCAGCCAGTTGTTCCATTTTTGACTACTTACCCTTCCCCGATTGCCTGTTTGTTTCAAACCCTATGTTTCCCTCTCAACCTTTTGTCAAGCTTCAGTCAGTTGCCAGCTGATTTGCCATCCTTCCTTCCAATTTATAATATTCACTCCTACAGAACCTCGTTTTCTCTAGTGATAACAAGAAAACTGTTTTCTGGTTCTAACAGTCATCCGTATTGTTCACATCAAATGCAATCTACTGCTTCCAGCCCTGTAGTGCCCATTACAATGGGGCAAATGCAGGGGGGAAGAGAAACAAGAAAAACCCACAGGATTAATCTGTAAAATAATTGAAAATTTAAGTGTGTTTGGGCCTGAAGCACTGCAAGTTTTAGTGGATACGAACAAAAAAAAAAACAAAAAAAAAACTGAGAAGTAGAGAGGACAAAACCCCCCCATGTATTGTTAGAAATAGGTAAGGTTCCTCTGTAGCCTTAGCACTTACTGAATCTTCAAAAGGGCAACACTGCAAGGGATAAGAAAACATGCATTGGAATGCCTTTCACTGAGAACAGTCCCATTTTACATGGGCTTAAATTCTCAAATTTAAGAATTCTAACAAGAACTGTATAGTTTGCTGTCTTTTAATAACCTATTATTACATAAGTATCTTCATTCAAAGGTATAAAACAAAGAAATCCATTGTCTATCAAGAAGGAAGAGAGGCTTGAAACTGTTTCTCCTCCTGCCTCTGTGCACTGATGCAAGCTGAGGGAAAACCTAAGTCTAGGTAGGTAGTCCACTGAGCTTTGAGAGTATGTATTTCCAATGTGTCAATTGGTAACTGTTAGTGTCTAACATGAAATCATTGCAGGAAGTAAGATTTTAAAAGCACACTTACCTGTTCATTCTTGCTCAGAAGAATGAATTTCTCAAACATCAGGGTTTATTTTTATCAAAATAATTCTATAAGATTTTTTTTTTAAATGGAACAACCATTTCCAGAGTGCTCCAGTGAGCAGGTGAAAACATATCACTTAACTTGGGAGGAGTTCCATAATCACCATCATGGTTATCATGAGGATGGCAAGTGATAAGATCCCACATTTTCATCTACTCCTTTGAGCCAGTATAGTTGTTCATGCAGCTGTATAGTGAGCTGGATCAAGAGCACGTGGCTTTTGAGCAGGAGGAGTAAAGGGGAAGACCTCCACCCTTTTTTAGCAGCAACAGCCATTCATATTAAAAAAAAAAAAACAAACAGCTATGGAACCTTACATTCAGACTTTGCTTGAACCAGGCCCGGACACCACATTGCTAACAAAAGTAACAACGCTGGCTCCCCTGCCCATTCATTTCTAGCCCACACCAACACGAAGATTTATGCTGCCATGCAATGAGCTGGATTAAAGAATACGACGTGGATTCAGTAGGGTTGTGCCAGGAGACAAGAGTTAGTTTCCACCGTAACAGTTCTCACTGGCTACAGGCCCACAACATGTATGCCTCTTCAGGGAATGCCAGCCTGCATTTTAGACACGTAGGGGAAACCATGGCACATTCTTACTTCTTCACGAGTTACACACTGCATCCACAGCAATGCCACCTCAAGCCATTCAGCAGAATGAATTTACGGTATATACTGTATTATTTCCAACTCAGTTCTCAATTTCCTGGGAGTACATTTCAGACTACTGAAGCATCCTGAGACAACAGGAGGAGACTGCTCTGGTCTGCCCCAGTTTCGGCTCATTTGCGCCTTCACTGTAGCGAACAGGTTTCAGAGCCAATTTAATAAAGACACTGGATAATTATTTGTAGATCCAAAAGGGTATTTTTATTTGTAGATGCAAAGTGTTTTACTAAAAAAGGAGGGCTTATGGGTTCCCTTTCTTCAGTAGAGATCAGTAAAAAAAAAAAAAAACCAAAACCAACCTAGTTTTGTGAAAGGGAGCTCTCTTTATTAAATAGAGTGCTTAGAAGCAACTGGTAACTAATTTTCCCTAAAATGACATAGTCATTACAAAATAAATTAATTAGGCTTGTGTAAGGCAATTTTCCCTGGTTTTACAGGAGTCTTGTTTGAAATTTTAAACTATACAGATTTCAGAACAGAAAATACTAACAGCGAGTCACACATACAGTTAAAATTCTTAAAAAATGGACAGGCTAATTAACATTAATAGAAGGTATGTTAGAGACTGAAGACAGTGCCAGCTATAAGTTTTTTAGTACAACTACACAGAAAATTAGGGCACTTCACTTATGACCTACAGAATCTTTTCTCTTCTCGCTGTGTATATAGACACCATTAATATTTGCAAGGTTTTTCATTAAAATGCATGGGGTTGAGGGTAAACTGGTTATATTTACACAGGTCATGTTTTTCTGTTAAAAACAAACACTTAGAAAACTTAATTCAAGAGACGATATCATGTGCAATAACATCTGAATCAATTTTAAAAATAATTACTGCTTTCCTCTTGTTTCTCATTAAGCCAATACTGCTGCTGCAAAATTGGCAACTTCTTCAAACCAGTTCGTTCCAGAAAAAGCTGCTCCTATCTAGTTCTGACAGCCTGCTGCTGCTAGTGGAGGGGAGATAGGTTAAACCAACAAGCAAGCACATCTCAAGGGGAAACTGGCACTTACTGCCAAAATATAAACATTCAAAGCAACCACCAATCTAGCAGATAAGTTTATTAAAACCTGAATGCTTTATTTACCACCCTTTAAAATGTAAATAGATGAAAACCAGACAAAGACTACTGGCTGTAATCCCCCCTCTGGAAGAGTGTTACAGGCCAGTTTTTATGCTGCAGTGCGTTGACTTTCTTGGAAAGCACTGCAGAGCTGAATTAAAAATATTTCAGCTGCTCTGTGAAATGGTTCATTGTTTTTGCTATACGTGCCCAATCTTCAAACATTTCAAATATCACATATTAGGACTTCATAAATTGTAAATTTTGCAAGGGCTGACTCTCCAGCCACTTCTGAATACCTTAAGAAATTCAGAAAGGAGAGTTTATGTTCACATCCAAGGCCGTCCAATGCATTTCCTTCGACAACACAATTATACGAAGTGTCATAATGGTAACAAAGGGAAATACTGCTATTGTGGCATAGACAATATTTAAGTACAAGATGATGAATAAAAAACCCCACTGCCTTGCAATGAACATGCTTAAACGACGATGCAGAAGCTGCCAACAATTATGCGAATTGTCACTGCTGACTCTGATGAGCACTTCTTTCATCAAAATTAAAATACATTCTTGCAAGTCCTGAAATTGTCAAGTATTTCCAACTTATATGTAATGAATTCAAGCATACAAGATGCAAGGATTTTTAAGATTCAGTGACATTCTTGCATTGTCTTCTCTGAGCAGCCTAATATTTAATTTTTCAAGTTGCTAACATTTTGAACGTGGGTTTAATGCTGTCTAGATTCATACATTCTACTGAAATACCATTTTGCAGACACTCTAGGTTCCTGTCAACAGCGCTCAAGTCCATTGTATCCATATGCTTCAGGATCACGGAAATTAATACTTTTCTCCCCAAACAGCAACATGTTAGCATGATGTTATTACTATTTAAAAAAAGATCACTGGGGTAAAAAATTTCTATTGCCAGAAACTCTGGTAAGGAGATGGACCCCACCTCAGAGTTGTGAGTACGACACAGCTAGTATTCGCTTGTTTGTAGCAAGAAATTTCATAGTCTGGTCTTCATCTTTTAGATTTCTCATCTACTACCAGCTGACAGTTCAGCAGTTGCAGTACAATGCATCACCAGAAATTACAGTTATAAAAAAAGTAGGTAAACAGATTATCATTTGGGCAGTTGGAGCCAGTCACAAGCCAAAGAACCAAGCCTTTCTGGAAGACACTGAAGAAGTTCGTTCTTTCTAACCCTTTGTTGAAAAGATGAAACTATACTCCAAGATGTGACGCTCTTCACTGTTTCACCCACTTCCTCCATTTAGCCCCAGATACCATAATGTTCCCATCAACACTGAGCAGATGTGAAAGTAAAAGCAGCCTCAAAAAATAACTTCTAAGAATCCGGACCACATTAAGGGAATCAAGTTGGAAGCAGTAGTGGGAACAACAGCAGGTAACAGGCTTTAGTCAGAGTATTTCAGGAGAAATGTCACCCAAAGCAGGAATGCTAATGCAATTCAAGGCCTTCGGCTAGCTCATGTTACTCCCTCTCTTCTTCGAGTGCTCAGATGCACCCTTGCAATCTGTTCTTTCACAAGTCTCCTCCCATTCTCAGTATGATCATCGCCCAGTAACTGGAAACTATCAGGACTTGGGAAACTAGCCTCTTGGCCCTCATTTTTCAAGGCACTAGCCTCAGGGGAGCAATTCAGGTGCCTAAACAGACATACCTAATTAGTGGAGGATATGCTGCCTGGCTTCCAGCTACTACTCCAGAAGGAAATAGGTCTCCTGTGGATTGTACAGTACATCTGCCAGCCCTTTTTTGAATATCACAGGCATCCCAGAAATCCAGAAGTGGCAGAAGATACTCCAGTTTGGACAGCTAAATCTCAACCTACCTGTCTACTCTATTCCACATATCATTGCTATTGTGATTTCAGATTCCTGGTGGAAAATACAACTGAGAGGGACACAGAAAATCTCTTATGTAGTACCCAAACAAACTGCAGTCTGTAGCTCCAAAGGAAAACTTGGTTAAAATCACTTAAGTGTCAATATTCAGAGCCACCAACTTGTTAACTGCAGTGTTTGCTGCATCCATCTGTATTCTGCTATATAGATAGCTATTTTGAAATTCTCCTTCTGGACAGACTTAGAGTTCAGAAGTCATCAATACCTCTGTTACGTTTCCTTCAAACTATCTCAAAATATAGATTACAGTGATGTAACAAATATAATGGAACACTCCATCAACTTTATCCATAAGTTGTATATGCAGGGAATAAATGTTCAGAAGTATGTAGAAATAATATGCCGATTTAGATTAATAGGTTCTGCCTTTGTTTAGATAATTTTGTTTGGTGAGGGGGTGGAAAGAAGAAAACAAAAGGGCAGGCTGATATTAAAAAAATAGATTTTTTGCTAATTAGTATCTCTTCAATATATTCTTCCATGACAATATGATAATAGCACATTTACCACACAAGTACAATGCCCAGGACTTAGATTCCCAACAGTGAGAAAGAGGAACTTAATATGTATTTATCAGTAATTTCTGAATATTTATAAAGGTACAATTTCAGCACAGATTAAAAGTAAGTCTGTTATATAACAAACACTTTCATTATTAACCAGATAATATTTTAAGGATTTCTACACTTTTTGTTTTTTAAAGCTTGCTGTCAACAGGGACAAAGACAATGAAGGGCACAAACAATATTTGATGAAAATTCCCACTCTGATAAACGTAGTCAATAAGAACAAAAAAATAAAGATACTTCTTATTTCCTGCAGTTTCCATCAAATAGGTCTGAGTGCTCTGCAAGACATTATTATTGGAATAAAAAAACCCCATAAATATTCAAGCCATTTAATTTATTTGAGCAGAAAACCCCCAAGATTCCCAAATCCAGTCTTTTCTGACTTCTTGTTATATTCAAAAGCTGTTTAATACTAAAGCATGCCACATGCAGAATGTTCGCATCTATGAAAGAGTAACTCTTAATGGCAGCACAGAAATAATACTGATTTACTATGCCGAAGTGACTCCATAAAGTTAAAGTTTGCACATTTGAAAGATGGATAAAGTTTCTTCGCAGTGTTGCCAAATGTTAATACCTTCAGTGGGATTCATCTAAGTGTTGATTTACATGAAGTTCCCTTTGTAGTCAATGCAGACCTAGGTAATATAGTTGGGTCATGAGTTGTCTCACCCTAAAAGCAGATGTCTACACTTGGTCAGATGAATCATACCTTAAAAACATCCACTTCTTTCCAGTAAATACACTAATACTCTTATCCACTACTGGGCATCCAGTTCAATTGCAAGAATCCCTCCAAAATTATAAAACCAGTAATTAGAGAGGATAATATCCTCCAAGTTATCTGCAGGTTACAAGCATTGCACTTTTGGGTGTAGACGTACAGGAATAAAAAGCCAACTCACTTTATATTCCTCTGTGTGCTCAGTATCCCACAGCACTGCTGTAAGGGTTCAAAAAGCAAGATGACTGTTTTTTTCCAGTTCGCACATAACTTTAAGACTACAAAGCTGGAGCAACATATGCATTGTGAGATCCACACAGACTTTACAGCCTCCAAGAACCAGCATTAATTAAGAAGCAGCATTGTTCCTTCTCCACTGATACTGCATTAATGTGATAATTACTGAATGTAACTAATAAAACATATTCCTTCTGGGTTGAAGAGACGCACTGATTGATCAAGTAAGAACGACAGTGATTTTAAATAGCTGCCCTACAGCTCTCAGAAAACAGCAGGTTACAGAGGCAGCAGTGATACTACTTGTGTTCCCACTGCCTATCTCCTGATATTCTCTCTTGTTGTAATCTGCAGTAGATAACTGAACCATGAACTAGACCCTGTTGGCTGATGTGAACATCCACTGAAGAAATCTAGTCTTCCTATGGTTTCCCCCATTTTCCCAAAACCAGAGAAGAGCTCCTTCAAAGGCGTTTTCCCAGCATGACACACTCTGTACTAAAAATGAAGCTTAGGGAAATGAATCTTCTACCAAAACTGATCTTCATAAATGCCATTTACCTGTCCTTTAGATTCACTTGATCTATTTCCACCTTCTGTGCCATACTGCCTGAAAGGATTGATCATATATTAGTTAAGATAATAAAGTTCTGGAAACATTATACTTTGCCTCCAATACCAGTTTGGCAATGAACTATGATTATACTTCTATTCCTACTTTATTTTTAAGGAATATTCACAAAGGTTCAACCATGGCATTGTGGTTCTTAACCTACTTGGCTGGCATAGTGACAGAAGAAAAAACAACCAACCACATCTTTAAGGCAGAACCACAGCTATTCTGGCAAACATTTGAAGTCAGACATCCTGACATCATAGCACTTATACTATATTCTCAATAATTTATATCAGTCAAAAGGCAGCCAAAGAAAACCTTCTGATCTCATCCCAATGGAACTAGAAGCAGGGAAAAAGAAAAAAACCCCACACAATAAATACAATCAGATTGGAACACAATACCATAATACTGTTGCTAAATGGACTTTAAAAGGATGCAAGATTAGCATTTAGCTTCTTAAAGAATCCAGACTACATTCAGCTCTTGCATAAAGGGCGGAACAGAGGGAAGAGAACTGTCAGTTCGATCCGTTTGGGATGTCCATATATAAAGTCGTCTTCATTTTGCCAAAACAGCTTCTAGAATGATTAGTTCGAGACAAGATCTTTGGCCTCGTTGAATTTAAACAGCAGTGATAATAACCTAAAGACATACGAGCTACCATAAACTGTGGCTTTGCTTCTAAGTTGTATCTGGTCCCAGTTATAAGGCCATTTCTAAGAAGAAAAAGGCAACAGAGGACTGTCTCCCAGTCTGCAGTTGAACCTGCTCAGTCTATCCAGGTACACAGAATTTTACTGATGGTGCCAGTCCCAACAGTATTTGTTGTATATTTATCGAGTGGTAAAAGCAATTCTGGCAGGTCATTCTTATGATACAGAATAAGACCCTATTGCTCTAGGGGGGTTTTTTTGTTTAATCTTCACTGCTAGAAGATGTGGGAGGACCACAGGCCCTCCCGTACATTCCATCCCAGGCTATTCTGAACACTCTTTCACAACATTGGACTCTGCCTTTGCTATGTAGCAGGGAATAACCATTCTATTTTACAGCTTGGAGTGTTTTATTTGAAGAAAGGGCTGCTAACATCTCTGGACTCACATTCAGGTAGACTATGGGAGGCAAACTACACCTATGTTTATCCTAGGAAAGAATTCTATGTATCTATATTCTGCGATAATACTTACTCAAGCAAGGTTTACAGCATGAGCTCTGAATCCACATTTGAGTTTCTTGCATAGAGAAGGGACTGATGAAAAGTAGAGCTTCTCAAAGGAGATCAAGTTCCTTTAACATTTGATTAAACTAAACAATCAAAGTATTCTAAATTATTTTGGGGATTTCAAAGAAAGATTTGCTAGCCAGCGCATTATAACCTCACAGTCCCCACTTGCTACCAGCAATGGGAAGAGAAAACAGAACTACTGAAGGCCAAGTAGTCTGTAGTTGGTAAGCTCAGTAATTCATAGGCTAAAACAACTGAGAGCAATAGCTGCTAATGTGTGATAAAAGACCCCCAAACAAGACAAAGCAAGTAAGGAGCAGAACTACTGAGGGCTGACAACCAACTGCTTAAACAAGCAAAGGTACTACTGGAACTGGGAAGCTGTAAACACACAAAAGAGCTAAATCTAACCCTGAAGTATGCTACCTCCAAGATTTCAATGTTCCCAGGACATTTAGCCATTACTGAGGTCCTGCTATCAGACACAGCTCTATATTCATTCAACAAAGCCTGTCTGCTGAATAGACTGTCTTTATCTCAGCTTCTGACTGATCAGTTGCCCACTACCCTAGTTAATCAATGTGGGGCTAGGAAATGCTATGAATTTCAACTTTTACTTGAAAACTATTGAAACAATAGTTACAAGTTACAGAAGTCTTCCAAAAGGCAAGGATGATTCAAAGCTACTTCCACTTCTCTTTAAACCAACTGACTAGCAGGAGGGCAGGTAGTCTACACTCCTACATTACTTTAGCAAGTAGTTTACTCATTTTAAAGCGGAGTCCAGGTTGAAAAAAAAAAGTATGTTTCAACTCACACTTCTGCTGTTCAGGCCAATCTTGCATACTACTCATTTCTAGTAACAGGCCTGTTGGTGCTGGGCTGTTTTACCAAGGCACCGTACCTTGCATTTAAAATTAGAACCTTGCTCCCGCTTTAAAATGTCTTATTCCCCAGCAACGTGCTGCAGCTCTACCTCTCTTTCTTCCCACCTACTCATTCCCTGCACAGCTGCCAGCATTCCCTCCTCTAATCAGCATCAGTATTACAAGTGTCCTGACATAGCAAGTTCAGCAGCAGCCTAAGCATAACATGAACTTCTGTTAGGCTGGCTTATAGCATTAGTTCAACAAACTTCAGCTCCGCACATCCTTAACCATGTTGTGACTCTATAGCAGATGCCTAGAAATGAATGAAGCTGATGAAGTGAACTTTTAAGTTTATTACATGCTTTCTGAACTCGCAGACATGCTAGAAAATACATTGGGGGTTTTCCAAGTCAACATTTACATAAAAATAGTCCTGTTTCTTTTTTACTATGTACAGTACAGACAGATGTATCAGCTCACTGGGAAAATATACAGTCACTTTTCAAATTAGTTAATCATTTTAGTTCAAAGGGTATTTCAGCTACAGTCTTGTTTTATTCAAATTGCACTATATTCACTTAAGGGACTATAGTAGAAAGGGGAACTCACCACTTTAATAAGTTGCCACAAGCAACTTTTTTTTAAATCAGAAGCAGGAATCTTTCTACAGTCAGAGAGCAAATGGCTCAGTTCTCTTGTCCATGTACTCCCACTTACGGAGGGTTCAGCACTGGAGTTGCAGATTTCTTTTTTGAAATGAAGATGTGCCCATGACCCAAATCCACTTTGGAAACAAGGGCCCTCAAAACCCAAGAGTGCTGTTCAAACAGCTGAGTCTTGCTTACTGTCTTCCCTTTTTCCATAGCCCACTGATAAACTTCAAAAATAACTAGAAAGCTTGTTTAACATCAGTCCTCTATCGTAAGTTAGTAATCTATGCAAGGTAATACACAATTTTCTCCCACATAAAAGCTTCAAATAAGCATCTACTTGAAGCACTGGAGAGACAGTATCAAGTAACTAGGAACATTCTTTTGCTCAACCTTTGGTTTCATACCTGACTTTACAAGACTGTTTCTTGTTAAGAATGGTGTAATTGTCTTAGTTACTTCAAACAACTGTTTCATGCTCTCTTTGACAGTAAACATTTATGTTTTTATGCATTCTCTCTGGCCACTAGAAAAAAAAGTAGGTATTTAGACAGTTCAACGATGACACTGACATCTTCAAAGCATGTTTGAGCTGCAAGTACATAGTTTAAACAGTAAATTACTCCATAGCTACCTATTTGCAGAGGTAAATTCTAACATCATCACTGGAATTTTTCTATGAAAACAATTTTTCTGTGATCTTTAAATTAGCCAAACAAAAAAGAATGCATCATTAAACCGTTAACAGCAGATAAAAGTTAAATAAGAGATAGTAAGTCCAGTAGAAGATTTTGCTACTATTCACAGTTCAGCCAGATCATCTGCATAGGTCCACAATGCAAGCTACAGGGCCATATTCAGCTGAAGAACCCTGCCTGACCAGCATGCTATTGTTAGGAAATCAGTGAAAACTACTGTATTAAAGTATTTCATCTTATTGTAAAAATCTTTTAAAAGTCTAAATTTCCAATTTCAGAAGTAACAGATTTTTCATAAACATAAACTGAAATACAGTCACATTAAAATTCACTTTAAATTCTTTCTGGTTTTCCCCATCTTGTTTTTAGTTTAGATATAACGGGCAAAATACCAGCTTCACAAGTTTACTGTTACTGGGAAATTCCACCAAATAATATGGAAATTCCACCTACAGCATCTTAACACAAACTCACACAACCCTGGCATAAAGCTTTTCCTGTACAAAAGACCAGCTTCTTTAACAACACTACATTCAAAATCAAGAGTTTTAACAAAAATCCTTTCTTAAATTTAACCAACTAGGTAAAGTTGAGTGAACATGGCCACTTTGTAGTACTCACGTAAGTCAGCAGGCGAACCGAAAAGCCTGCTGCATGGCCTACTAGCTCTTCAGTACATTTCTCCCATGAACGAGCTAGCCCACAAAGAGCACACTCCTTCCTCGACTTGCTTCTTAATGAAGATATGCACCATTATTTTTCCCTTGCTCTTCAGACAATTCATTTTCTTAAGAGGCATCTCTATCATACACATTAAAACAACCCAATATACTTTCAACTAGATACACATCTGAGAATTTTTAATACATTAGTATATATTTCCTCTCCCGTTACCTTATGATCTAGGATTCCTTTCTATTATTAAAAGTATTAATTGCTTACCAGAGACATTATAAGCTGATTTTGTATTGGAACAGAGCTAGGCTGGCCTCTGAGGATTTAAATCTTCATTTAAAAAAAAAAGTTTCACACAACAGTTGAGCTATTTTGGTAACTTCTACAGTCTAACTTCTAAAAGGCTTCTAATTCAAATGAACATCACTGCAGTTGTTTTAACACTCATCTGATGTTTCTGATGGCTTCAGCTTTTCAATCTCCCGTTTTCTATTGGTGAAAGAAGCAAGAATGTAAATGCATTAACCTACCCTCGAAACACTATTCTGTAGACACACATAAGAGTATAAGGATATATTATATGCTTATATTAATCACATATTGGAGCAAGCATGATTAAAGCTTCTTTCAGCATCATGTCCACGTTAATCTTTCAGCATCATTGTCCACCTTAATGAAGACTGCATAGGTATGTCTACTGATTTTTGTGGAATACCTGGTAGAACAGAATGCAGGAATTTTTGGCAAATATATCCTCTACTTCAAATTGCACTTGTACAATTAGTATCATATCCCATCATATATAACTTGAGAGCATACCTTTTTCTAAAAGAAGGGCATTATAATTAGAAAAATAAGAACCTTCTCTAGATAGTTTACTGATCAATGTTTTAAGTTTTTATTAGTTTCATGACTTTTTAGCCAAGAAGTTTGTCCATTACAGGCTATCAAAATGATAATATTGTATTTCACCTGTAACAATGCTAAATGCTTTTCCCATATGCAATCTCTGAGGCTCCGGGAGTTTTCAATTCAAAGTAAGCACAAATCAAAAACAGTATGAAAACTAGGCATATCTTTCCTACACATATTCCTATAACGTATATTATTTTCAAATGTCAGCACTCCCAAACCTTCTTAAGTTTGTTACAAGTTAAACAATTCAGTTCTTGATGGCAGCACGGGAGAAATAAGACTTGTGAAAGGATGCATAGATGCAACCATATATGTGCAAGTATGAGTGTATACCCACACAAATAAAATATAGGCTCTTTGTAATGGTGAAGATGGAGAGAATTCACTTTAAGCAAGTGGCAATATGAAAGATGAAATGGAAATAATCATATGTAGCAGGCAGATTAAAAAAAAAAATCTTAAGTCTTCCTAGACTACCAAGACCTGGAAGAAAAATTGATCTTCACTGTAAGAAAGTTCAAATGAAGCTATTATATCCTTCAAACTAACTAATAAGGATCCTAATCGTTATCAAACTGAAAGAGGGAAAGAACATGTTACATACAGAAAAATAAGAACATTTAAGTTAATTTCGAAAGCTGTATTTTCAAGGTCAAATGAAGTGATGACATCAGAAAGTCCAGGTATCAAGATCAGACGAAAGTCTGAAAGAGTTTAAAACTATCTGGATAAGGACTGACTGCGGGACATAATAAAACAGCAGATGCCATCTGCATACATGAGGGGATATCAAGAGTTAGGCCTTCATTCCATGCCTTATAGATCTCCAAATTGTATTGGTAAACAAATATTTCTGGGCATTAATAAGCTGAAGTACGAAACATGAACATCACCAAAATCCTTGTTTAGTAACTCTGAAGTATTTATTTCTTAATTAACAGCAAGTATCGAACATATTTGAGTTGTTAGTCTTGGGGAGTGTCCAGAATTTATATCCTGGGAGTGTCCAAACATTACATGCTTTTAACAGCTTCATACAGATTTGTTTGCTAGTCAG
The DNA here is from genome assembly GCF_965638725.1 of Aptenodytes patagonicus. Classification (NCBI taxonomy): domain Eukaryota; kingdom Metazoa; phylum Chordata; class Aves; order Sphenisciformes; family Spheniscidae; genus Aptenodytes; species Aptenodytes patagonicus. Next base: position 64,588,952 of record NC_134949.1, read on the forward strand.
TTTGTCTACAGATAAAACAAAGGAAAAAAAATTTCCCTCTACTATTTTTGATACTGACATCAGTAAGATTTAGTCATGATACCTGCATAAAACTTTGCTACACATTTCCATTCATAAGTTTTTCCCCACACCAGTTCCCAATCTGTTTTGTGTACAGATTGATGATAAAGAACAAACAAGGATATTTGCAACTTTAAATAAATATTTTGAAAAGGAATAGAATCTCAACCTATAACTTTGCAGTTTTCATGTACCTCTTTCACATTTAAAAATTCCACAAGAGTACTATGTCCAGACACCCCCCACATTACGAACACTGTCCTTTAATTAAATATAGACTACTACTCAACCAGTCATTGAAGTGCCACCCCGCACAAAATTTGGGCAAATGGCAGGTTTCTAATAACAGCCTTCTTGTATGCACCAGTTATAACTCGCACAATCAAGTAGTAAAGAATGGCCATTTGTGAAACACAAAGAAAACATGCATGAAGTTAGCCAAGATATTTAGTAGCCGTGTCTGTAGACGCTTGCTCGCAAGCTAGTATCACATTTACAGACCCACTCTTGCAGCATTCTCCACAGTTCGTAACGTCCTGTGCCTAGCAACCGTTTTTTTGGCAATGCAACAATAAAAATATCACCTACATCAAGTAAGTTGCCATTGGACATTCAGAAAACAAACAGTGAGTTCTCCGGTGCTAAGACCATTGAAGTCTGACACACAGCTGATTCTGCAACACCTTAAGCTTCAGGAACGGTACAGAGATCAGAAACTCCCAAGTTTTCTGTTCTATAAAAATTATTTTATTTCAAAACTGAATGCAAGTGGCAGTATAGAGTATATCCATGCCAAACAGCCTTGTCACCAGCCTACCTTTGCAGGAGGAATACTGATTAACATCCACCACAGGAAACTCCTTCACATGTCTTGACACTTGTCTTTGCCATTACCCATGCTGAACCTCATATTCAAGTGAGGAATGCTAGAATTCTTAACTCACTCTAGATGCTCAAGTTTGAAAATTTTTTTCACAGCCCTCCTTTATTAGTTGTCAGTGTCTTTACAGAAAGAGAGCCAACATTCTCCCATGTAAACTTGTCTACATGTTGGAAGTTGAAGACGCGTTATTCTAGTAAAGCAAAGGACTGCTTCTGCTTGGGAACAGTTTACTGAAGACAAAAAGCATATCCAGATTATACTTGAAAGTCAGTTCCTCTTCAGCTACCTGTTTCTCAACTAATTTGGGTATTAGCATAAGACTCCATCTCAAGGCTGGCTCAGTGAAGGACTTCTCAAATCACATCCTCTCCTTTGTTCAAAACAGACTGCCTTCTACCAATCTTTCTTCAGGCTTCTTTTTGTGCAACATGTTACTGCTCAGCACACGTGCATAAGCAGTCTGTCTGCTTATCTTTCAGGAGCTTTTCATAGTTTGTAGTTCTATTGTGTTCCTTACCTAGCACATTCCTTCCAGCACAAATAGCTTCCTTACTGTTTATTTCTTCAGTTTAGTCACAGTAATGTCATAATTTACATCATGAGAGGCATTTACTATCCAACTGTCTAAGCGTATACTGTTCAGTTTATTTCTTCAGGTCACTCCTCAAACATTTTGCACAACATATTACACCAGAAGAGGTGACAGATTTGCACTGTTTTGTCCTTCCTGCCATCTTCTGATAATTTAAGAATTCCTCCAACCATAACATTTTTCCTCAATATAAATCAGCTTTAGACACCTACACCTTTTTTTTTTTTGGCAATCCTAACTTAAGTTTACAACTTTTTTTATATCAGTTGGAAAACAGAAAGCAGCCAATGCACATCATCAAGTTAGGCCTCAGCTAGCTAGTATACAGCCATTGTCATTTTAACCGGACCAAAACCATGACAAGACGTAAAGAATGCATCAAGGAGAGTGTGAGATCTATACAAGTGTCTTCTTTCTACTGGACAATGAACAGTAGTGTGGAAGCATAAAAATAACTTGAAAGAAAAGTCGACAGGGTAAAAATAATGTCACCAATAAATAGTATGTCTGTAAATTTGTAGAACGAGGAAGAATATATACTGTGCAATTCATTCATACAGAACCAACTCACATGGTCAAAAGGAGCGAACAGAGCTACAAGTTTACTGTAGCTACAATTCATTATTTCATCTATTGTTTGTCCTCTCAAGCAGATGTTTGAATAGCACTTATCTTTTCATTCTTATGATGCATCTCATTTCTTACTCAACTACAGACCCCTATTTCTGCTACATTTAAATAGAACATCTGGGAACTGAGCTATGCTGTTCATGACCTCAGAACTCATAAGATGATGATTATATTGTCTCAGCCTAAGTCGCAACCCCTGAGCTAGCTGCATCTCTGCCTCCTTTCTCATTCCCAAGTACCTCATCTTCAAATACCGCATCATACACCAAGGCTTGTGCTTTTTCTGTTCCTCCCATGCAGAACTTCGCAGTTCTACTCGTAGACGTATGAGCAATAACATCTCCTGGATCAACCAATCTTAAATATACTGGCTTTGGGTCTCACAGATTTTCCTATTCTGGAATTTCTGACTAGGCAGTCTGACTACTACATAAGTTACATGCTAAAATTAAAGACTGAATGAATACACTAACACAGACATCCATGTAGATGAAGAGGCTCAGCATATCCTGTTAATAACATTCTTAGGACTTTCTCAGATATTCCGAAGCAAGGCTGTCTCTACACTTGTCCCAAATATTCCTTTCTCTCAAGAGGGTGTTCCTTTACGAATTGTTGCAATCATTTTGCATATTCAGGATGTAATCTTTCTGGTCAGAACTGCTGGCAGGATGGTACAGGTTTCCCAAATGCATTTAAAGGACAATGGCCAATACTTGCTTAAGAATGGCAATCTGGAGTTACTACTTCTTTCTTCATGTAGAATTTTTCACTTGAGGCCCCACTACACATGCCGATACGCACAACCTCCACTAACAGAGAAGCTCAATTTCCATCGCACTTCCTCTTTTCTATTCAAGATTCTGCAGGATCTTCACCCGTTTCCACTAGAGGATGCTTATTTGCACCTTCTTCTAAGATGAAGCTGCCTTTAACAAAATCAAGTGACCCACTAGACCTAAGAGGGCTAAGAAAAAACAAAAACATCAGGAAAGCACTTTCAGATTGTAGGAGTTTATTGCACGTCTTCTACAGCATTGACATAAGCTACTATGTCAGTACCACGAGCTTACCAAGGGAAAACTTCCTCGCGGCGTTCTCCCTTCAGCGCGACAATTAAACAAATAAGTTTTACATTAATGCACTACCAGATCCATCCAGGCTGCCTATCACGTGGACAAGTGTTATTTATTGCTTGTCCGCGCTTGTCACCGCCCAGGCGCTCGGACCCTCCCCGGCTGACCGCCGCGTAAAGGGGATGACACCTGCAGGGCTTCCCTCGAGGTGAGCTCCAAACTGCCGGCCTAGAAACATTACTCAAAAAAGTCTGTTTCCTCGCTACGTTTTTCTGCCTTCGCATCACCCCGTATTAAGGTTTCCTCCCGGCAAGAGGCAAAAGCAAGCCCTTCTGGGCGCAAAGCCCGCCCCCCCCCCCGGCGCCCACCGAGGGAAGCTGCCCAGGCCGGCCGCGGCCCCCGAGGCGGGCCCGGCCCCGCACCCACGGCCCGGCGGGGGGAGGAGGGGGACGGCTCCCGCCGCTCCTCTCTATCCACACAGAGAGGTCCTGGGAAAGTAAAATTACTGCCTTCCCTTCCGAGGTGGGAAATTTAAAAAAAACAAAAAAAAAAAAAAACAATTAAAAAAAAACCAAAACAAAACACAATCCCCCCGCCAGCCTTGCCGTTGGCGAGCAGCGAGCGCAGCCCGCCCCGAGCCCGAGCCCGCCCTGACAGGTCCGTGCCCCCGGCAGCCCCGCCGCCGGGCACCTGCACCCCGCCCACGGCACCCGGCGCTTCCCAAGTTCCCGTCGCGACAGCTCCCCGCCCCCCACGTCTGTCGCGATACACAGGCCTCCGGGGGGAAGGGGGGGGGGGTGCGGGGTGGAGGGGGCAGCACCCCCAACCACGGGTATCGTGGGCCAGGCGGAGGGGGTCGGCCTCACAAGGGCCACTTACCGGGCGTGCAGTGCAGGGGTGAGGCCGGCGAAGGGACGGGCGAGGAGGGGGGCGCCGGCGGCTGCGGCTCCTTGGGGGTGCTGGCGGCCGAGGAAGGGATGGCGGGGGGCAGCATGAGGTAGCGGTCGGGCTGCGGCAGGCAGCGGAGGCAGACCGAGTGGAGGCAGGGCAGCAGCTTGGGCCGCCGGCTCTGGATGGGCTGCCCGCACACGCCGCAAGTGTCCAACAGGTTGAGCGGGGCCGCCTCCCCGCCGCGCTCCGCCGGGCCCTGCCGGCTCTCGGCCTCGTTCTCCCCGCTCAGCGCCGCCGCCCCCGTTCGATCGGCCGGGCAGGGCCCCCCCGCCGCCGCCGCCGCCGCCGCTACTACCGCCGCTGCCGCCTCTTCCATTGTCCTGCGCCGGCCGCCGCCGGAGCGCCGAAGGGAGGCGAAGCGGGGCGGCCCCGCTGCCCCCGCCGCTTCCCGCCCGCGGCGCTGCTGCTGCCGCCGCCGCGCCGACCCCCGCCCCGCGCGGCCCGCGGTGTTTGTGTGCCTGCCCCGGGAGGAGGCTGCCCCGCCGCGCGACACGGCCAACGACCACCCGCGCCCCGCCCCTCGCCACGCTGCGCCCCGCCCCGCCCCTCCCCCCGCCGCGCCCGCCCTCCCGGCCCCGGTGCCCCGCCCCGCCTCGCCGCGCCACACCTCTTTCGGGGCCACGCCTCCCCCACCGCCTACGTGCGGCGAGCGCTTCTCCCGCCCCCACAGGAACCAGCCCGACCGCCGGCGGAAGCCCCGCCCCGAGAGCCCCGCCCCCGAGAAGCCCCGCCCGCCCCTGTTTGTCTCCCGGGGCGGGTGGCGGGGCTCTCCTCCTCGGCGGCTGCGGGGCCGCTCGGGGGCGGCCGTGTGGGCGCTGCCCATGGCGCCGGTCACCCACCGGCATACAGCCGCCACCTCCCCGGGGCCCTGCGCCCCACCAGTCCGCACACACTGCGTTAAAGGCTTCCTACCGGCCCCCCTGGAGCCCACGGTCTTCTCCGCCCCTGCCCAAATGGCCGCCCTCTCGTCTGGGTAGAAGGCCTGGCCCACGGCCAGCAGCGTGTGGGCAGCCTGGCACTGGCTGGCTGAGAGGCCTTCGTCCCTTTGACAGGTCGTTAAAGAGGTCGTCCTTCTCCCCTGCCTTATGTGCGGGTGTCTGTGTAAGTTTCGGCCCGCGTTCGGTTTGGCGGATCACGTCTAGGCTGCTGTGCGCAGGCACGTTACCTGACTGAAGTTAATTGGCGACGGGTACAATTAAAAAAGTACGATGGAAAAATGCAATTCTGGTTTGGACACAACATTTTACTAAATCAAATGCTTTAACTTAAGTATGTGTCCACACATGAAGCGCTATTTACGCATTGGTCACAGGTCAATCATAAACCGATCCAAGCTCCTCAGAATATTCCAGGTGTCTGTGCTTAAAATCCCAGAGTGGCCAGTGCGCTTCCCGCTTCCTTGCAATCCCGTCAAGACCCTAACATTGGACCCGTAATAAATAGGAGCATAAAAAAGCTGTACATGACAAAAGATTAATTTCTTCAGTGCGTAGAACAACTGTGTACAGGAGCGTTGTCATGATTAATCATGTCTCACATCCATAATTTACCTTGATAACAGGAGAACAATACTACGGGTTGTTTCGGAGCAGGGACGGAAGCAGATTTGGCTTTACAATGAGGAACTGTTAAGAGACAAATGTCATTCCCTGCATAAGAATATCAACAGAGGGGACAAGCCATACCTTCTCAACTCTTGACCTGCCAAATGCGTAGGGAAAAAATGTCACCAGAAGCAGTTTCCTGAAGCACACCTTCTGCCTCCCAGTCCAGCTGCCTCCCTCCCTTTGCTGAGACTCACCAAGTGGCAGGGTAGAGCCCCGTCATCCTCTTCCTCTGATCCCACACGCACCGGCTTGGCTATCCAACACCCTACGACGATGTTGTAACAATTCCTGACGGGAGCTAACATGCTGAGAGCATGTAAGTGTTAATGATGAAGCAGGTTCAGGAGTTAAAGCTAAGGAGGACAGCACAGGTTCCGTAAGGTAAAAAAGTATCAAAAATGCCATTAGAATGGGTCTGTCAGGGAACAGGCGATAACTGAAGTATGTTTGATTAGTTTTAATAGCAAATATGATCAGAAAGTCAGTGAATAATATATTTGTGAGGGATGATAGCAAGTCATAAGATCATCAATCTAGATGGTTTCTGTAACTAGTATAAGCTGTTTCTCCAATAGGTGTCAACACAGGAAAATAGAGATATTATCTAACAGTACGAAGATCACCCTGCAAAGGATCTGAGCAGACACTTTGTTGGAAATGATGATCCCCATGAGCCAGTATCCCAGAGATTAGTAAAATGATACGATTGTTTCCTGCAAAGTTTGTTTGCTTGGGATGTTTGCAAAGCTCACTCAAACTGTGCTGTAAAATCTGTAGTCGCACGGCATCTGAACAGCATCTGATTTAAAAAAATGTTTGAACTTGCATAATTTGAATTTGAATGTAGACCCCTGCTCTCCTTCCTATTAGTGGTGGCATCATATTAGGAGTACTCAGGACAGGAGAAAAAGCATTAGGGAGGAACAGAAAGAACCATCCTGAGATAACCAGCCGTTCAGTACATGAAGACAAGAGAGTGAAGGAAAAAGCTTTTAAGTGTAACTGCATTGCTCAGACAAAATGTGGAAACAATCAATGAAAGATGCTGCACCCTGTTATACTCACCTGGGTGCACTGCTTTTGGACCATGGGTGCACTGCTTTTGGACCACAGCTACACTGCATCTGGCCAACAGGGACCCCAGGCAGAGCTGGCTTGGGGCTGCCTGTAAAAGGCAATGTAGACAAACCCACCATGGGGCAATACGTGTTGTCCTGTCTTCAGTCTGAAAACAGCTGCCGGTTTTGTCTAGTTTCTGTCAGAAGAAGACTTGTTGGGTTCTCCAGTGTTTCACTGGGACGAGGCAAACCAATGGAGAAAGAATGAAGATGGTGACAAGCTGATGAGGAGTCAGCTTAGAAAGCATGGAAATCATGTTGACTAGCTGCAGGAAACAACCAGAAGCTGAGGTTACTTCATCTCTCCTCCCTTCTTCCAAGCTCACAGGAGAGCTTAAGGGCTTGCTATGCTACTTGTAACTTCTGTTCACAATATGTGAGTTTTATTAAATCCTCTGCTTCTTCTGGACATCTCAATTAAAGCAAATTCCAGAAGCAGTATTATTCCTCCAGCATTTTGCCTTCTGTTTAGATATACACTTTGTGACCACAGTCTCGATCTTTGCCATTTGTAGTCTAGATTTCTGCAACATACTCCGCAAAAAGTTCTCATTCAGAAACTTCAGCTGCAGAAAGAAATGGCTGCCGACTGCCCAGCAGAACTTCTCAATGGCGGACTCGTAACTAGGAGCTCCTTGCACTCAGAATTTATTTGCTGGCTCTGATTTCTTCCTTTTGTCTCTGGTTCAGTTCGCCTCCTCCCTGTATTTTTGGATTTTCTAGTAGTCAGTCACTCAGCCTTACAAAACGCAACCCTTCCCAGATTACCCCTAAACATCGGCATGTACATTTCGTCCTCCTAAAACAGCCATGTGACACTAGACTGTCTCTTTCCAAAGTTTTTTTCATAGACCAAAATAAAGCCATGGGGCTTGCAGTGTGATCCGGACAGCTCAGTTTTATCCTTTATGTGGCAACAGTGAAGGAAGGGGCGGAGGAGACTCAGCACTCTGTATCATTAAAAAATGCTTTTGCCACTGTGGTCATCCAAGAGGTGGATATAGCAGCTTTTTGGCCAGACTCCACTACCAGCAACATGAAGCAGTCACTGGGAGGATCTGCCCCAGAATACACAGCATTTTCTAGTCTGGCTTCTCTTGAGAGAAATGGATGTCTTAATATATGGTTGGTTTTGCTGTTGAGTGAAATCCATAAAATATAAAAGATTTTCACTGGGGGCAAGATGAGTGCATTAAAAATTCACAGTTAGGAAGATGTAATATATTAACCTTTCCAGCAACAGCGAAGAAGGAGAACTTTACATACCAGAACAGCTGGAATAAGCAGTGAATGAAAATAGTGCCTCCCTAGCTATGATGGCTGAATTAGGAATTAATCTAGAATATGGCTTAGGCCTGTAGACTGCCTTTTTGAACTCCACAATCAAGAACCCATAAAGCTATAGTAAACTACCTACTTGTCCTCTCAGCCAGGAGAGAGTGAGAGAAACCTGTTTCAGGTAATTTTCTTAGGATTTTCAACTTTCTGTTTTCTATACTTCACTCACCCAACATATAGACACAAAAGAAAAATCTTTTCTTCCGAACTGAGGGATGGTTTCTTAGAAACTGTCTTTGTGTCCTATTATATATGCTATTTACCCAAGTCAAATATTTCTTCAGCACCTGGCAAATAACCACTGGCACTCTTCTTTCACAATTGAGAAGAGATTCACTTAACCAGCTTGGTCTCAGCTGGAAGCTCACCACAGATAAGGCTGGGTCCAACACCCTGCAGTTGGCCAGCCACCCTGTAATGTTTCCAGTGCTCCACCCAACATGCCTTCACTGTAAACTATGGAATAACACCACTACTGCACAGCTTCCCATTAGTTTCATGTTCAGAGAAGTCACTGTGCTTTTGTAAATTAACCCTGGGGTCATCCCGTTTAAGTCCCCTTTCATGGAAAAGGGGCTTGCCTAAGGGGAGAGGCAACGTGCTGATTCTGAACGCCCAATATTAGATAAAAACTGCCAAAAATGACCTTGGTATTCACAAACCCTTCTTCTTCAAGAATTTATTTTTTAGGGTTAACCTTCACTTCCCTAGAAAATTCCATGAACGCATGGAATTAGCAAGGCTAAACATGAACACAGCCCAGGTAACGTCCCCTAACAATGCTCTATCCAGTTGTTTCATCAAACAGTTATAGGTCCCATCTCTAATCCCCAATGGACCTTTGGAGACCTACGTCTCTCCTAGGGATGAGCAGGATGCTAGGACTGCCCGTGCAGAGATGCTGTGGTTCAAAACTGAATCTCTTCCCCATTCCGAGTCCCCGTGCTCCCTGGCTGTGCAGCCTCAATGGAAGTCGGGCATCCCAGGGTTGCAAGTACAGACCGGCCCAGCGATAATTTAAGAGTGCAGTTGCAAGCCAACCCCTGATGAGTTAAACTCAGACATTCATCCAAATAATCAGGCCAACAGACCATATTCCTAAATTATCACAGGGCAGCTCCAAATCCGTCACATCCAGTTTCTTTTCTGATGCGTAAAAGGCCAGAAATAGCTTTCTGCAGCAGCACAAGTAACCCTGTTGGGTATTAGACTCATTTCAAGGAACTTGGGAATTATCCAGTGGGGGCCACAGCTTCTGTTGATAAATCTCAGTAATCTCAGGATTTATAAGGTAGGGGGTATAGCTGTAGTGCCTGTAGATTTGAAATTCAGTAATAATTGAGCACTTAGCTCCCTACCTGCCTAAGCACTTCCCTTGCCCCTGTCTCTTTCTCTGATGAGGGTTTCCTACTCGTGTTCTCGATAGCTTTAGCGCTGCTGTTAGAAAAAGTGAAGCATCGCAAACTCCTGTTAATGTGTATTTCTGAGAAGGTCCAAAGAGAATTTGGACCTACAGAACAGTGTTTCTCAAGTCACCTGGCTCCACTGGGAGACTGCAACGCACCAGGATGAGATTCTGCTCTGACTTCATTCCTGAAAAGGGACTCCCTAAACTTCTTTCTTTTTTTTTAGGGAGGGTGGGGGAGGAAAAAAATGCCACTTTAACAGTCACCACATCAGTAGTGGTGGTGGTAGGTGAATGCACATGGAAAGGAAGCCCTATATGACATTTTTTTTCACTTCCCTAGTGCGAGTCTTTCGCTGTGAGGAGAATCAAAATTTCATTTAACAAAAGATTCCCAGGTTTCAGAACGTGCTTCTATTCAGATTAGGAAAAAGTTTCCCCAGTTTTAAAACACTTTGTAAAGAAAAGCTTTTGAGACATAGTCTGGATTTGATTATGTTTTCAATAAAAATATTTTATTTGGATTTTAGTCTTTCATTTATTACTATGTGAAATAAAAGTTATACTGCAACATAAACTCTTTGGGATCTTTTTTTTTTCCCAAAAACATCTAAAAGACATTTACCAAATTACCAGAACTTTTACTCCAAGTTTAGAATTTTCCAAAGCATTTTTATTAAAAAACCAAAACCTAAAAAACCAACAATAATAAAAAAAATCCCCAAACCTCTGCAGATTGCAAAGGAAAATGGTCATTATCTTGTTACTGGTATTCCTACTGTAACCTCACTTGCTGACCCCACCTGGTTTTCAGTAACGCCTTCACAGGCTGTGCCATTTTTTGCCCATAGATCTTTGGCTGAATAAGGTACATTTTGTTCTCTTCTTATTCTTACTGAGTGTCAGAGGTTGTTTTCCCTCTTGTTGACAACAGATCACATTAAATTACTAAGAACAGCCCGGGACCAAAAATGCATTAATTTTCAATTCTGTTCTGAAAAGTAACCGTAAAATGGAGTTACGCAATCACATTTTTATTTTCCCAATGATTTTAAGGTCAAATATGCTCAGTTTAAATGTAAAGAGTATTTTTTAAAGTATTAATCCATCTGTTAAGCTACTGCAACTTGTAATCTAAAGGTCATGATATTCCTTCACGATCAATGGTACTCCTAATGAACCCTTACTTTTGACCAGAAAGTCCCTTTCTTTCACCTTAGGCTTTCAGGGGCATCTATATGAATCACATTAAGGAATCAGCTGGGAAGAATAGAATCTCTCTCTTCCACTTCATTTTAAATATTGTGTATACTCAGAAATGCCCTACTTTGCACACAGGCATTACATCTGTATGAGGGATTTGCATCAGTGTGACTAAATTGATTTTGCTGCATCATTGCACATTTGCTTAATGTAAACAAGGCCTTGACTGTTGGCTATGCTGAACTAACAAGAAAAAAAAATAGCAACGAAAACTTTCTCTAAGGTTGTTTGGAGATAGGATTCTGAATACACATACAGGGAAAATAAGAAGGGTTGGTTTGCTTTTTCATGTTGCTACTTTTACAGAGTTGGTTTTCAATGAAGCAAAGCTTATCAGAAAATTCAGCATCCATCAATTTAAGCCAAAGGAGCATGCTACAAATTTCCTAGCAGAAAGAGATAACTAACCTTATCTTGGTTACTGAAAACTTTATTTGCAATAGCAATTAGCTAGTAAATAAAACGTTCACCTCTTAAAAAGCCTCTGAGCTATTTGGAGTTTCCCTCTCATTGTGTCCCAAGTCTCGTCCACACAACTAAACCGAACCCACACTGGACAACAGGCATCAGGACCAGCTGGACCCAAACCAACTCCTCTGTTTTATTATGCAGCTTCTCTGAACAGCCCTGAATAGAGGGTGGGACAATGACATAGAGGACAAACAAGTCACAATCCTGGCTAAAAGCCACAGTGGATAGACACAGGACTGCGTTACCTTGAATAACACTTTCCGAGCCCTCCAGCCATCTGTGTCTGGACAGACGTCAAAACTTGCACACCAAGTTCAAGACTCTCACCTGGCCTCTCGGCTCTGAAAGCCTTCTTTGCGATGGGAGACACCGCACTCTGACTTGTTTAAGCCCCAAGACTTAAGGGATGAGACATCCCAAGCCTCTCTCCAATTTTTTCATTCTGTCGTCACTATTTATGGTATCAATTCTTAGGGGATTATACAATAATGAAATTAAAGGGAATAGATTATATATATAGGAACTTTAGATAGACTACATCTAAAACCCACACATTTTACTCTCAATTAGCACAAGGCATTTATGGACCTAGGCAAATACTGAACATCTAAGAGCATTTCCTTCTTAAAGTCTTTGTGTTTGGTTAGCATCTGGCGGAGAAGGGTGGGAGACAGGCAAAGTTCATTTTGCCTTTGCTTTTCCATGTGTGATTTCCAGCTGTAGAGAAATTCCTTCCTGGGGTTACGATTTGACATACAACTCTTTTGGCAACAGTGCCGGTGATAAAGTGGTGCCACCTTATCTGCTCAAATGTTCGGTCATGGCCTACAAGGACATAGCATTGCTAAATGACAAATAAGACATATTTTGTGTTCCAGTTTTTTGGTGGGGCAGGGGGTTATCATCCTTCTGTTGACTGCTGGAAAGAAAATCTTTAAAAGTCAATGACTATGCCAGTGACAACTCTACTGTCCCATCACACCAGAGTTATAGGGCGTTGATGATACCCTGATGCCTATGTTACAGCTTCCCAGGCATGCTCTCCTCTTGTTTTAAAATAAAGGGGTGATTCTTAATTACATTTATGATCAGAAACAGTATTTTACAAACTAAAAAAGAACACATAAGGTGACAGAAATATTCCTCTAATTATGACAAGCTGAGATGCACACCTGTGGTTGTTGGTTCCATCCAGTCTCTCTCTCATTAAATACCCCAACAGGGTGGCCATTGCTGGAGGGAACCTGCGTTATCCCAACCAATACCTTCAGTACCAATGGGCTAAAGGATTAGCCGTAAGATCAGAGGCTTGTGGTTCACATGGATCAATGGACGGTTATTGATTTAGGGCGTTACGTGACTTTGGGGCAGGCCATTCTCTGTGTCCCTCTGGCAGATTTGACACGAAAGTTTACATGCTAAAATTTTTACTTTCTGCTCCTTTACACTGGTGTAGCGAACAGTAGGACTTGAGGTTTGCGTAATCCAAATTACTGCGTGCTGGCGTACAGGCAAAATTGAAGAGGTTAAGACCGATACCAGCTTTTGTATCTGTTGACTTGCTGTATTTAAAATTTGTAATATTAATAGAGGAGTCAAAACGAGGCTTCAACTGCATTGGTATGAACCTTCAGAAGTACTGGTAAGGAGAGGAAAACAGCCGTATATCAGGATTTGGTTATACTTCCTATGAAATGAGGCAAGCCCTGTTACACCTCTTAGAAGAGTTCCTACCAAACGCTGTCATATTCTGCCCCTCTTAGATTAGTACCTTAGTACCTATTTTTGTTTATGGAGCAGTGTCAGCACCATGCAGCCATATAATACTGTGACAAAACCTTCTCCTTCACTCACATGTGTATTTCCATCCTAAATCAAACGTGAGTAAAGCAAGCAGAGCTTGATCCTAAATTTGAGAGCTTCGTAAGCAGAAGCTATGTATTACGGCCACAGAAATCTGACCTCCAGATCTGTGGAGCTGCATATTTATGGTTTTCCAATGCTTGAATAGATTTTAAAATAAACCAGTTTGTAAATACAAGGGAAAAATCTAACTGCAGCATTATGAAGTTGTGCAATGCAGCACTCCAGATTTGTTTTCTTCACAACTCTGTAGAACTGTGGGCAATATGTAACTAACTAAATGCCTAATTTATTTCTTTTACTTCTTTTCAAACAAGCCATACCCCAAAGGAATATCTTAGCAATCTACAGTATCGTGAATTTTAATGCATTTTTTTAAGGTATCATTTGACTTTTCAGCTAGGATCAAGGGCAATGGTTCATCCATTAGAGACATACTCTGGGATTAAAGACAACTGGATTGACTTTTACATATATATCACATACTTCCCTGGGCAAATTAGCGAGTCTATAGCTCTGTTTGCATTTGCACAAAAATAGCATTTTCCTGTCCCACGGGCATGTTGTGAGGGACCTCAAAGACTGAGATGTCTCACATATTGTTGTAATTGGAAGTCATATAAAATGTGCAGCAGGCAGATATCCTAAATGTTAAAATGAAGTTGGAACTCAGAAGTAATTTCTAATTTGCCATTATCGCCATCCACTAAAAGATTAAAATAAGAATATTACAAATTTTTTCTTGGTGTCAAGTAATGACTGGGTGCATTTTGCTCCATCTTGGGACAGAATTCACAGCTAGTGACATAATTTTCATTTCTGATATGGAACAAAACAAAGTTATTCCAAGTTATTACTCTTACTGAGATTATACTCTATTAAAAAGAACGTAACAAGGACGCCCAAGATTCACGTTATCAGCAAATACTGTTCAGCATAACTCCACTGAAGCAGCTAGAACTAGACCAAGTTGGACTTCCTGGCAATCTGTCCTAGTGTCCCTACTCACAGTTTCCCAGTGACTGAAATGTTAGTTCACCTTTACAAAATACATGAATTTATTTGTTAGCTTCTACTTGATTAATCACAGGTGAGTGACAAACTGAAAATGTTTAATGTAAAAATGGGCCTGAATAGTATCAGTATCAAGCGATGAACATGACAACTCTTTTTTCCTTGAGAAAATTAAACAAGCAAAACAGGAGTGGTTAAAAAAAATGTACGTTAGCTTAAAAGAAACACCATGTTCTGCTAAAAGGAGATAGCTATGATAAAACTACATAATAGCATAGTCAGTTGTCCACTGAATTGTGCAAGACAAGATAGAAGTTGCTTTAAATTATTTATGGTTATCTAATAGGCCAGTGCAGAATTTTTCCATTCCGTAATTTTCTACAGATTTGCCCAGATACGAATGCTAAATAGCTCAAGTTAACGATTCCCATCTTGCCACTGGAATGTGATGCCACAGTCCAACATCCTTCACAGTTTTGGATGCATTTGTTAATTTTTTCTTCCATTTTCCTACACACATTCTTCTCTATCAAAAAAAAAAACCAAAACAAAAAGCATTCTCCTTGTCAATATCTGCATTTCCAGTATCTGCAGACAGTAGGAGTCTTCACCCTCCAGTATTTTTTCCTGAGTGTATTTACAATTAATATTCCCTTCCATTTCAGTATTTCTATTCCTTTGCTCACATTTTGCCACACTTGACTGCCTTCTTCCCAATTTTGCTGCATTTCTGTTGCAGCCTTTACGCTTTCCCGCCAGCGCTGTGCCAGCTCCGTGCTGACTGCAATATAGCAATCACATCCCGACAGTGTTACCACGAGATCGTGTCAGATCAGAGTCATGCAGTAGTCATATCAGATATACCGCACTCATCTTATACGATTACCTATAATGCGCTGTAGCCAAGACACAGGGTTATATTGAGAAAAATGCCTGAGGACTTTCAGAGGAAATACAGGGAGCTGAAGAAAAACAACGTTTCAAATAAAAGGGAAAGGCCTCTTCTACTTCAACGAGGTAGAGAAAAAAAGAAATTCTGTTAGTGATATTGCAAGCCACTAAAAACTGAGTGATTCAGACTTGCAAGCAGCCAACAATTACCTCTCAGACGTCAGTCTTGATAAAAGCAGCATTTCAGTCTTTCCCTCTTCAGGCTGCAATCCTGTGGCCATCACCAGCTTGGCGGAGCCTGGAAATGCTGTAATCAGGCAGCGTGAGGGAAACGAGGCAGATGTGCAACCATGCTTTGGGTACCATAAGAGCTGGTGTGTCGGAACCTGAGAATACTGAGGGCTTTTGGGCTCTCTCTGTAACCTGCTCAGCCAAGGACGTTGCTGTATGGCGGGTTACAAGCCCTTCCTCTTGGGTTGCATGGGGAGCATGGTTTAGATCAATGGGGAGAAGAGGAAAAGAAAATAATAGCCCAGGTGGAAACATCTCAGTCTGTTTGGCCAGACCAGGAGCCTGGAGGTCAAAAGGGTTGGACACACATCAGGCAGATTTCGCTGAAACAGGGAAAGAACTGGTTTATGGCTTAAGGCAATGGGCTGTCTTGCCCCTAATGTTTAAGGGGAATAAGGAGGAAAAAAAAAAAAGAAAGCCTTATTTGACCAACCTTTAATTCTTTTCCAATGGACTTACAATGTTTAGATGAAAAGAGGTATCCCCCAGCTAGCCTTCCATAGCCTGAACATGGAAGTAAATATCATTTTCCTACAGCGGTTCACTCCAGCACATCTTTAAACAGCTGATTTCTCTGTTTTGCTTGTTAATAAATATACATAAATATAAAAAATAAAACAAAGACACACCAAAATTTGCACATGAGTATACAGCAAGAAAGAAGAGTTAACCACGTTGATTGGAGAATATGGAGTAATTGGAGAATAAGATGCTTCCATAATTTTTCTTACTTGCAGTCATATGGAGAAACCTTTCAAACGCTGTCTTTTACATTTTGCTCCAGTGCTTGTCATTACAGAACAGTTTCTCAAACATTAAGTAAAAACAAGCTAAAACAAAGGGTTACTTCATGGTATCCATTCAAGAATTTTGCTTAATACAATGAGAGTAGGCTGCCATCCCCTTACATAAAAATATTACCTACGCCAAGGAAAAAGAATGTCAGTAGACACAGTAGTTAATATACTGTCTATTGTTCTGATACTCACCGAGCATCCCATAGAAATTAAGTGCATTTCTATAAAGCCATCACAATTTCTTTTTCCATTCAGCTGCACTAGTGCTAACTGGCATGTTAAGGTGGGAGTTGATTATGCGGCTTAGGAGGTGAATTGGTTTGTATCCAGACATAAAATGAATTGTCTTGCAGAATGATATAAGGGGATTTAACTTTGCTGAGTCAAATTTCAGTAAAATAAGTAGACCCAGAGGGTCAAATGTATTAAAGGTACTGTGTCACTGTAACAAAACTATATTGCTAAACATGTTTTGGGATAGGGTTTGAGGTTTCAAATGCATAAATCTTAGCTTGTTTATTCCCGTGGCAACATGAACCACACCAAATTTTTTAAACCCTTTATTAAAAATAAGATAGAAAAAATAAGGGGGAAGAAGAATAAAAATATTTGGAATGCAGAAAAGTAAGGCTTTCATTTTAAAAATCTCCAATTTCCATTCGCTGTTAAGAATCTGTATGAGGAAAACACCGTTGTTTAACAGGCTTAAAGAGATAGCAGGCAAGACTATTTATTGTTTTTATTTTAGAAAAGAGTTATTCAGTTCACTGAGATAGGCTGGAACTGCTACAGGAGCTGTTGTCAGAGCCGAGTCCTTCCCTGGAGAGGCAGGCAATACGAATAAGGGACAAAGAAGGCACAAGAGCTGCAGGGGAAGGGAACTCAGCCTCTCACTCTGGTGTTGGCTCTGAATAGCAAGTTCATTGCTAGAAAAACTCCAGCACAGCATATTGTCTGTTGGTCACACACAAACATGGAAATTGCAGCAGTGCCCTGCTGCCTCTAACACAGCTTTTTGGAAGCTGTCTGTTAACAGCATCGCGGCAGCTCTCCAAAGGACATAGCTTTAACATCTCAAGCAGAGTCTTCGTGAATAGAAAACAAAGGGAAACACATGTGAAAAAGGAAAGAACAAGGGAGGGAAGGAAAAGTGCAAACCGGGGGGCTATGGCAGTCTCATTCCAGGTGTTGTTCAGGATTTAGCCAATGCAAGTGGAGGTGTGAGGCCACCTGGATTCCTCCTCCTGGCCCAATCATGTCTGTACACCTTTCATGTTGATAATAAATGCCCAATGCAAAGGAGCCGTGATGGACTGGCTGAAGGGGATGGGGCAAATGACTGCAACTATGCTGGGCTGTGCTCCCGCTGTCTACCTATCTTCCTGCAGTTTGGGTCAATTTAAGCATCCTTGCAGCTGACTCACCAGGTTAGGGGCACCAGAGAGGCAGAATAGGCCATCCACTCATGATTTTGCTCATCAGCTAGTCTTACTCTACAGTATATCAATTTTATCCCACTAAATCTAGTCTCACACTTTTCTTCTTTACTGGACATGATTTCAGCATAGTCCTTGGGGCTTATCACTGGGTCTTTTTTTCTTGAAAAGACTGTTATTTTGTCTTTAATTTTTACTGACCTTCGCAAACTATTTTATGTAACAGGCTGAGCTGTACTCTGGTCACCTTGAACTATTTAGAGCGTAGGCCTTGGCACAGCAGGATCTAATTTTTCTTGTTTGCAAGGACATTTCTTATCTTCTCTAAGGAATGAAAGTCTGTATAGTGGTCATTAAAGATATTAGAATGCTTTTTATGAGATTAAATGTATCAACCCCATTGTCCTATCTAAACAATATGAAATTATATAATTCAAGACTTTTTACTTGACATACATTCTGAAGGGGAACTAGTGTAAAACAATTCAGACACGTCTGACGTGTCTGACAGGCTGTAGGGGAAAATGTGCTGCACTTAAAATTCTGGTGTCTTCTGTGACAAAGCCTACCTCTCACAAGTTTGGTGCAAGGACTTGAAATCTGACAGAAGATTTGTGTCAGGGATGTGCTGTTTTTATCCTCATGAAATAAGTGTATGAAAAGTCATGGTGCACGTTTAATAAAGATGACTTTGATTTTAACAGCAAACTTTCCTGAAGGTCCCATTTGCTATGGATAGGCATCTGCTACCGTGAGCCATAAGAGGTCTAGGCACCCAAACAGAAAGCAGAGGGTCTGCGTTCCTCTGGTCCCAGCAGCCCTGTTGTTCGAATCAAGAGTACAGAGGATGGAGTTGTTCAAATGCACCATGGAGAAAACCTCAGACGGATATACTGGACCCCAGAGCTGTGCTAGATGAGGAACGGGGTCGGGAGGAGGGAGTCAGGGTGGTCCAGCCAAGTAGGCTGGGAGCAAAGAATGTCATGCTGGGAGTGGGCAAAGAGCTAATGAGATTGGGAGATCAGGAGCTGGGATCCACTGTGACTTGCTGTATGAGGAGACCGGGTCTGGGATGAAGTGGGTAAGGCAAAGGACAAGGATGGTGAGAGGCCAGAGGAGATGCAGCAGGTTAGCTTACATCTGGAGTATACATCTACCCGATTACTTGTCATCCCAGCCGAGAAGCAAATCTTCGGTTCATGTTTCTCACCAGTGCCCATCAGCGATCCTCTTCTGGGAGTGCTTTATTCAGAGGATGACAACCCATGACTGGTAGTGGCACTCCATTAGCTCAAGTAGCAGAAATCTGTGCTAATTCTGCAGTTCTCATTCTGCTGAGGAAAATGAGGTATCGTGATGGAATTCATCTCTTTCCAGCTTATTTTCATTTTTCTCTCTTTTTCTGTTTAAGAAAATAAAGAATTTGTTAAAGAACATTACCGAGATTGCTAAGTCAAGCAATTGAAATAGGAAATAGCAGAATCAAATAAATCATGTTTATTCTGTTTAATTAATTTTTCCTAATGTGATATTAGGAGCTTATCTCCCTCTCTTATTCCTGTGTGGCCTGACAAGTAATTAGCCCAAACTCATTTACAGCAGAGAATATGCTAATACAACAAAAATATTTCTTCCAGTATGTCTTTTCTTCATATGTCTTTGCTACACAGGCTTATTTTGTGCTCTCTGTGAGTTAGTACAGTGGAAAAACAAGAATGCAACTATGCAGTCATCCTGATTTATCTGTTTTGTACATTGTGCCTGCTGCCCTCGCATTTAATCTCGGTTGTTTCTAGGCTGTGTGCTCTGGTCACAGACTGTCTTTCCATCTCTGCGTGGTATCTAGAACATTTTGAAAGTGACTTATGGAACAATAATGCCAAGGTAATTTCCCCAAATATCTACAAAATATAAAGGACGCTTTGCTCACTCAGGGGATAGCCTAACGCTGCCTAAGAGGAAAATGAAAAGCTAATCATATTTTTCAAAGGAAAATAGGGGCCCATGTTTGTGTCTTGGCTCACATTCTCCCTTCGAAACAAGCCTTAATGTTCCAGCTTACGTGAGCTGTGGCTGAACCTGCCACATCAGCCTAGAGAGACAAGGTCTCGTATCAAAAGTCATTGTTTTCACAGAGAGGAAATTAATCCAATATTAATCCAAGAAAATTACTGAAATTGTTAAAGAGTCTTAGCTCCTTCTAAGGCTTGCGGCTCCTCCACCCAACCAATAGCCTGCACAAGAGCAGAGGTGCAGCGGGAATCCAAAGGAGAAATCATTTATTAGCAGATAATAACTAAAAATGCAAGTCGCCCTGTTGTTCTCTGCCGCGGGGGCTCTTAGTTGCGGAGCCAGCTGTCGTGGCCGTAGGACCAGGGTGCGGGAGCTGGCAGGGCAGGGCAGGGCAGGCAAGCACGCCACTTGTTTAATTTTGTCCCCAGTCAGTGCTGGGAGCTTATCTCCACCTCTTGTCGCTGCCCGGCCTGTTAGGGAATTAACCCAACCTCATTTACAGCAGAGAATATTCTAATACTGTGTAAGTATGTCTTCCAGTCTATAATTGAATGCTCTAATTATATAACAAAATTGAATGTCATAACGTAGATATTGCTTTGTCACGGCTGTGTTCTGGGACCTATGGCCTTCATCTCGATGCTTCCGCTGCATAAAGGCAGGATACTTTACAGCATGATCTCACCCGAGGAACTGTTTTATGATTAGGTGCGATGTGTACAATGCGCACTTCTATTACTGGTGAGGCAAGTGTGAGCTATGGTTTATATCCACTCGCTGCTGTCAGCCTTGCAAGCAGCAAGTGATCCAGGCAGTGACATTTCAGTGAAGGTTTTGATTCCAGAAAACAAGCCTGTTCTTCAGTGCATCCCCATTCAGAAAAGTGTGTAAACGCACACTAAATTTACCTCCAGTAGGTGCTTAAAAAGAAGGCACAGATTTAAGAGCCTCTCCTGAATAAGGCTCTTTACTTCAACTGCTGTATACATATAAATACATACAGGCTTTGGTGGGCAGACTACCAAATTAAAAAAAAAAAATTTAGTTGTTTAACTTGGAGAACAAGAACAACCTCATTGTGGAAATGAGGTTAAACCTCTGTGAAAATAGTGAATACATTCTCATTATGAATACATGTAAGAAACACTGGTGCTCCTTTATGGAGGCAGATGTTGAAAATAACAGCAGTCTGTACTCAAAACACAGACGCATACTGCTGCTCAGGACATAAGAATATATATAGCACAAGAAGGTGGAAAAATTTCAGCAGATACCATTGAGGAATCTGGGCTATGTGTGGGTCTGATTTTATGAGAAAAGTAGAAGAAAGCCCAGAACAGGCTGCAGAGTTCGGCTTTTTTTAAAAAAAAAAAAGCATAGAAATAGTGGTTTTGTGTTAAAACTTGGCTAGAAAATGGCTGGGAATTGTAGCAGAGACGATATATCCTGAATGTCTCTGTATTCAAGGCAACAGGAGTCTGTGTGCCCTCTTACATCAACACCATCACCTCACAAAGCACACTCAGATCTAAGCTCGAACTTGACAAGCTGAAGCTGAAACAACTTGGTAAGATCACTCAAATAAAAAAGAACTACTTATTTTATAGATATTAGTAACTTTGCAGATCAACACCAGATTGCACACCCAAATATTTATGGTTAAACAGCAGAACTGTCTCTAATGCAACATAGTTTGATTAAAGATCTCTCATTCAGTCTAGGTAATAAAAAATAAACCATCATTGCTTATGACGCCAGTAGGCTCCAGATACCTTTGAAGATACATGAAAGGCAAAAACCCTTTAATCAGGGATCATGTAATTTCCACCGTGGCATGACTACCTGAGTCTCACACCTGCCAACTCTTCTTGGCATGGACTTTCTCCCCAGTCTATCATGACTGCAGCAATCACATGGCAGTGCCTTGGCAACAGGCCCCCGGCTCCTTGAAGCATTTGGCAGAGCGCTTTAGTCTGGACATCAGCTACTCTCTGCATCTCTGGAGCAAGAGCTTTATTTTTCTCCCCTTCAGTAAGGCTCACAACTATTACCGCCAGTGGCAGCTAATAAAACTAGCTAACGCAAGTTTTGCTTCACAGAGAAAACAAAGCAATTATAGGGAATATATTTGATTTTCTGTAGCCCTTAGATTATTCTTACTGTCTTCTTCCTATAGCAAGACTGGGACATGCAGTGGAAGCTAGTGTCTTCCATTCCTCTTTCATTCGTTCGTGTTTCTAGTGGACACGGTTGAGATTGATGACTGTCATTCCTGTGAGGTGGGTCTTCTTAAGATCTCTAATGAGCATCCTCGTCTTCAGACATGCTGGTCTCCACTTAAGAGTCTCCATTTTGCGGGGGATTCTTGGGGGCTGCCATTCAGAGAATGCGCACCAAATACATCCTGTGCTCCCTGCTGACTCTGGTGAAAGATGAGCTGGTGGGCTGTTCAACTCTATGCTGAGGATAGAGCCCAATGTTCAGACTTTTTCATAGGCACTTTTTCTTTCAAGGCATCTAGTTTTCTAGCACCTTTGTTGTCTCTACTTTCCAGGGTCTATTTTAGCATTGTAATTACATGTAAATAATAATTTAAAAAAATCTTGTTTTCATTCTGGGACTGAATATCTTGGATTTCCGTATGTTGAAATGAGTGTGAATGGTGGAAGACTCTCCTATCCTTGCTGTCAGTTCCTTCCTAATTACTCAGGAGTGGGATATGGACAGGACAGGCAAGCTGTTCTACTTTCCCAGTACTTGTGTTTTCTACCATGACTTTGATGCTTGGTATTAAGCTTTCAGGGACGTTTGTTTTGATAGCTGATTTTGAATCCTGTTTGGCTTACTTTTTTTGCTAGGTTATGTATCTTCAGAGCTTTTTTCAGGTCTGTGGCTCAGTAACACAATGGTACTAGCACAATTTACACTTCCAAGATATGTGTAATCCACCCCATGGTATGCTGCTACTTGTGCTGCCTACACAGTAGCTATGTATGATAATGCAAAACAGCAACAGAAAGCAAGTGTATGCTTGTTTTACAGCAGTGTTCAAAGTGAACCAGTCTATTACTTAGATGCACTCCCAGATGCAGCCAGCCATCCCTCTCTACAAGGCCGTGATGATGGAGGACGAGCTGAGTGCTGTTGTTCCACAAGGCGTTCCCGAGGCTGCTGTCAAGTAACCTTAAAAAAATCAATGAAACTGGTGATGAGCAAAGCCTGCCATTGCATGTGTTCTTTCAGGATGCACTTTTGTGGGAATATCCAGTTTTCTGGGCCTGAGTCCAGAGGCTGTTCTCCAATTCTGCATCCATCATCTGTGTCGTCTTGTGTGGCATTCCACTGCAAATGACCTCCCCTATAGCGTAGGGCAGAGAGACACTTTTCCAGTCTCATTTTTAAATATTTTAACAACTCCATGTTCCCCCTCATCAGAAGCCTTTATTCAACAGCTTTTTAAATTTTCCTTCTGCAGTGACATCGTGGGCTCTTAGCGTTTCTGCTACGATCAAATAATCTTTCATTGCGTTGTTGCTGCTACCTACTGGACTACAACTTGCTTTTCTGATATCACTACTGTGCCAGTGGCAATCTCCTGTTGTTTGAAGTCACATCATCTCGTGTCGCAGAGTCTCATGTCAAGGTAGGGATGAGTTTTTGCCGCTGACTTCTTTAAAATGCTTTGCCCATCTATTTTATCTCTGTTGTACGCATTTCCCTATCTTTGCTTCTGATCAGGCCATTTCCTGTTTAAACTAGCTACACAGGATTTTTGTAACTCAGTAAACAAGATCTGTGGTTTCCTACCATGGTAGGACCTTCAGTTTCAAGTGTTAGATCTTTAGTATATCTCTGTTCATCTTTCGTTAAACATTATTTTTCACCGATTTGTCTGCTTTCATGTTCCTTTTTGTAATTCCACACTTTTCATCAGCCTTAGCATTAAAGAATTTTTATTTCTGAGTTTTTTTTTTCTTTATGATGCAGCCTTTTTGGGCTTACCCAATTTGTTGTTATGTCCCTATTGAAGCTGCTGCAGATACATCACGTTGTTTCATGAGGTAGCAAGGCAAATTTAATGGCTCACTCCCACTGAGAGGGCCCTGCCCAACCTTAACTCCTTCCAATCTTAACCACATGTTCCCACCTCCTCCTCATGCTGTGGTGCTCATCTGTCTCTTAGTGAAGTAGTTCAGCTAACTAAATCAGCAGAAAGCCAACCAGTTTAAAAAAACTAATCAGCTTCTGCCAGGTCGGTGAGCTGAAACAGCTCACAGAGATGTTGGACAAGGGCCACAACTAGCTCAAGAGAGAGACTAGGAACACCAGAAGACCTGGAGAGAGACAGGATCACCTTACACAGATGGCAGCAGCTGACTTTTAGAGTCTCGGTCACACTGGGAAACGGCACACTGAGCATTCTCCCTTTGTAACACTATTTCTCCACCTCACCTACCCTTGGCTCCAACAGCGACTTAAATCACAGAATCACCGAATGAGCCAAGCTGGAAGGGGACGTAGGAGGTCCCTAGTCCATCCACCCCACTCAAAGCAGGGTCAATGCTGAGCTCAGACCAGGCTGCTCAGGGTTTTATCCAGTCATGTCTGGAAAACCTCCAAGGATGGAGACTGCCAAACCTCTCTGGGCAACGTGTGCCAGTGATTAATTATCCTCACAGTGAATTTTTTTTTCCTTATAAATCTGTGTACGGTCAAAGTCAGAATATCATGCAGCACTGTTTCATTTTCAGCTTCATATCACTGATTTCCAAGTCATTTTCCCTTTGAAGTCCATCCTTCCCAGACTTTTCTGCTTGGCATTACAAAGACCATCACTGATACCACCAGTTATATAGCACATCTGACCCCAGGTGGTGTTCGTGTCAGTATCTATTTCTCAGAGTCTTTTTGCCATCTGGCAAGGTCCACATTTTTAAGCCAGCAAGGTGCTTAGAAATATGTCAGACAACAAGCACAGATCTGTCTCTCTCCCACCATTTTGGTAGATCTTTCACACACTCTTACTATTTTAACACAAGGCCTAGGTCGGCCGTATGACCCCAGCTCTGCTTTACTAAAAAAAAGGTTGCTAAGCGATGAGTGACAGCACATAAACTTAAGCCAAGCAAGATATATAAAAAAAGCAGAAATGAGGACAGAAGTGAAATTGTTGAGTCGGTAGCAGTCACTCAAGGACTGAAGGAAAAAAATATTAACCGAAAAAGTTCTAAAACCCTGAGAAAAAAAATCAAAATAGAAGATAGCAACTCAGCAAAACTGAGGACCAGCCCATTGCAAGGAGCAATGGAGACTGGCACTTCCCCATGTGATTACCATCTGCCTGACCAGCAGAAACCCAGTGGGTACCTGCATCAGAGGCGGTGAGGACATTAGTGCTTAGGCTAATAGCATGTTAGTCCCAGCCATTTATTGCGTGTACAATCCAACAAATAGCATAATTGTTGCATATTCATAAATTGTGTTTGTGATCCTGCTTTCGAGCCTCCATGCACAGGAAAAGACACCCAAATAAAAGTGACCAAAAATGCTGAGAGGGTTATATTATACCACTGCTCTATCCATTTCTTGATTGTTATATTCACCTTTGGTATTAAAGTGGTACATGGAAAGAAATAGGCTGAGTTTTGGTATTTCTTTAATTCCTACTTTGAAAGCCATTTTGGAAATGCATGCTTGTGCTCTTCTCCGCATTCCTCTGTCATAGCACAGCATTGTGCAATACCCATTTTGGCATGTGGGGTGCAATGCATTGCTCAGATCATCTGTTTTGCTGGCACACGTCCTTCTTCTCCATCCTAATTGCTAGATGACGGTCTACCTTCCTGGGGTGACTCAGCCTGCAGGCTGGCTGGCTCACCCATCATTCCCCCCGTCATCCGCACATGGATGTGTGTCAAGGCAGGATATGGGTGGAGATGGAAGCATAGCCCAATTACAGAATCAAGAATGCAAGAGGGAATGCGTGAAATTAATATTGGTAGAGTGCAAACACTGGCTTTCTTCTTAAAATCTTAAACTCTACCCACCTCTTAGGATAGCTTCCAGCAAAGCCAAAGAATTGTGCTGGTGTTGCAATCTAAGGAAATGGTATTCACAGACATGTAATAAATTCAGGCAATTCACTGTATCATCCATTAGCCAAAGAAACTAGCCACCGAAGCTGAAAAAAAAAAAACCAAAAACCCACAAAAACCTAGGAACAAATGTAAAGAAAATTTATTTTCTGAAGTTGAAATAAACTATCAGTTTATTTCAGATAAACAAGATTATTAAAAAAAATTAAACAGTGGTGGGAATGTCAAGGTTTGGGAGAAGATGATGAAGATGGAGGGATGAGAAAAAGTGGCAATTTGGCTTATGAAGCCCCATGCTGTCCTGTAGCGAGGTCAGCTGTAATCCTACAGACTCATCAAGAAGACAGTTGTCTTGAGTTTGGGGAAGGAAGGAAGGGTGAGCCTGCTGTCCTGTACATTTTTGCTGTGTGAGCAGCTGCTCGTTGGAGCAGTAGCCCTCAATGACGGGCCAACACCTGGTGATCTGCCCAGCAACAGGACCCCGGCAGCTTGCCAGCACTTGGCGATTTAGTCCAACAGCAGCTCTGAAAAATTTCTTTTTCCATTGGTGGATCAGTACAGATGTGTGGCCTCACTAGGCTCAACGTAGTCAACAAAATTTTTTTGGCACGTGCGCAGTTGTTTATCAAGGCATGCAAACATGCAGTGCCACTATTGCCTCAAATCAGCAGAGTTAATTTTAACATACAATGAAGTTTCCTGGAAGCCAAAGGAAATCGAGTTCCAATTCAAAATTAGGCATACGCATAAATGTCTGCCAAATTGTGGCCTGTATATATGACGTGATGCCTGGTGTTATATGTTTTCTGGTTTACAAATGTTAAAAAATTCCTTCAGATTTAAAACTACCCAAACTTTCTCGTAACACGAATGGGACCTTTTTCTTCTTAGATGTAAAGAAAAATATTTGAAAGAAAATGCATGAATTATGAACAGGTGACTACATATAGCTTTTCAGAATTCAAAAAAGATTACTTTTTCATGCTCATCATTAACCTTAATTAACCTCATTAATTCCCATCATTAATCATTCATGCAAATGAGCAGCTGCCCAGAGGAGAGCGAGACCCAAATCACTGTCGGAGCTGAGGGAATGGTGGGTGCAGCTCACCTTCTTCTCCAGTCTGACAGCTGCCTGGACACTGAGCAGCTAACACCGTCCCACTGGCCAGGAAAGCCCACGGGCAGCCCAGACAACCTGCCCTTTCTCCTGCCAAACTGGCTGGAGCTTGAGAAGGAGCTGGGGCTACCAGGAGGGTGTTGTAGACACAGGGCATGAACCCAAGGAAACCGTGCTCCAATGGTTTCAATACTCCACTAAGACTGAATCTATTAACTGCCGGTGGTGTCACCTGATGGGAGCATATCAAATCTATATTTAAGAAGCACAAATAATTCAATCACTTACAAGCTAGTGAATCCTACTGGCATCATACATAGAGTTTTAGAACACATTTTGAAGGACGTAATAATTGACAGCTGGATAAATGGGAAAAGGGATTAAAATGCATTGATACTTGAAAAGAATAGATCATGCTAGAAATCATTTTCTTCAATAAAAATGGAGACAAACATACTTTCAGGCTGCTGGAAAAAAAAATAGCATTTGGTATAAATCAAGCCTCAATGAAAGTGTTAAGTGATGCTGTTATAAATATGCCACATTGGACATGCGGTGCATGCAATACACACTATGGTGATAGGCAACATCATTTAGGAATGCATAACATAGATAATCAGCAAAAAATAGCGCGGTGAGTAAGGCTTACCATGATCCCTCTTCCTGCTTACACCCTCAAGTCTTTAGAACACATTGTTTGAGTATGATAAGTCTTATAGTTACATTTTACAGCCAAATTGTGATTAGAGTACGTGGTATATACACAGTCGCATGTGACGGGACTTCACAAGTCTGTGAAAAATATGGGGTCAGTTAAATTGAGGACTCTGGAGAGAGAACACCTGAGAAGTTTAGATATGAACGCAGGAAGTGAGTGAAAGATATGAAAGAGAAGAACAGAACGTTCCTACTAAAGGAGCTGGAAAGGGAATTCCAACATGAGAAAAGCAAGATGATGCAGGCCTGAGCGGATCCTCAGCAGCAAGGACATCACATCCAGCACAGGCGCTCTAGTACAACGTCACCACAGCGCTAGTTATTAACACGGCAGTTCAAAGTGACTTGTCACTAAATGGTGGCAATTGTCACTAAATTGAGCAGCCACGCAGTTGCACGCTGCTGACTTGTATGTAAGGGGGAGGGGGTGTTACATCCCTTGGTAAGGACAGAACGACTTGTGGTTTGTGCAGCACACCCCAAATTCAGAGAGGTGGAATTTCAGGAAAACTGAAAACAAAGTTGTTTCAGCCCCAAGAGATTACCAGTGTAGGAAGACACATCTACCCGTTTTCCTGGACAACTGTCCCCAAACTTCCTCCTCCTACATCCTTTCTCAAACCTCCAAAATACCAGGAAATGTGATGCAGATTTGGTGCACTGTATTCCTTCTTCTGAACAATGCTAGCCCATCTGGTTACCTGCTTTTGTAGGTGATACTCTAATGGCTGCCACTGGTACTTTCTGGGATTACACAGTTGGGTTTTTCCACATTGCTTCTGTCACCTCATGCCCTTCTCTTGAGAAAAAAAGTTCTAGATTTAGGTTAAACCATAGTGATACAAATGAATGGTTGCTCCCAGCATGGTTCTGTGGACTGAATAGGCTGAATCGAGACATGTTTTCTTCATAAGAGTATATCACTGCAGTAAGAGCATATTTAGGAAGAATTAATTAGAGAGGAAATAGGTACTGAAAGAGCCTGAGTGAAATGGGTGAAAATAGAAAAAGAGAAGGAGGTGGCTGGGGAAGGGAAGTAGCTACAAAAGAGGAAGAAACATGAGCTAAGCAAGGGGAAAGAGTATACTTTTCATTATTTTATACAACATCATTGCCAAAATATGTCAATATCAGTTGTTTGCATTTGCGCAGACTCCTGGCTAGATCTGTGGCAACCACATAGCTCTTTCCTTCCAGCCGATGGCAAGGAAGCCACAGTGCGCAGCCAGCTTCTTTGCACTCGCCCGGCGAGGAGCAGCGTCATGGAGCCCTTATTAAAGTCCTATAGCAGTTTAAGCAGCTTAAACTGCTTTATAAGCTTAAAGTGTCTAAGTCTTCAAAGCTGCTTAAAGCTATTTAAGCTGCTTAAGACACTTTAGGCTGTTGGCGTGTGCCATGGGGCTGTACGCAACATCCTGGACTACAAACCAAACAGTCCACCTTCGGGTTTACGGGTCCCAGCAACAAACCGCATCACCAGGGCTGCCCTAAGCAAGCTCAGCTGAGCTGATTTGTTCACTTGGGTCTAATTGTCCCTCTGCACTTTGGGATGAAGGCTGTCCTTGACACCTGACAGGTTTGTCCTGGGGTCTTTGAACTTCTGCATTTTTTTACTACTGTTCAACAAGGTTAGGGTGTCTAATGGCAGACCTGAACCTAGCCAGATTCATTAGGTCAGTATTCATCCATTTGCACAGCAAAATTCACAAGCTCCGCTGTTTGTTTATAGGAGAGAAGGTTCTCGTGCAGTATGAAATCATTATTCTGGTGTCTAAAAGTCATGTATATTTTTAAACGAACAAAAGGACCAGCAGACACTCACTGAAGTATGGCCTAATCAATAAACACCAAACCTAAATATTTCTGCATTTCTGGAAAGTCATAGTTGGTCCAGACCCTGATCTGATCTTTGAGGCTGTCGTGGTTTAACCCCAGCCAGCAACTAAGCCCCACACAGCCGCTCACTCACTGCCCCCCTGGGTGGGATGGGGGAGAGAATCGGAAGGGTAAAAGTGAGAAAACTCATGGGTTGAGATAAAGACAGTTTAACAGGTAAAGCAAAAGCCGCACATGCAAGCAAAGCAAAACAAGGAATTCATTCACTCCTTCCCATCGGCAGGCAGGTGTTCAGCCATCTCCAGGAAAGCAGGGCTCCATCACGTGTAACCGTTACTTGGGAAGACAAACGCCACCACTCTGAACGTCCCCCCCTTCCTTCTTCTTCCCCCAGCTTTATATGCTGAGCATGACGTCATATGGTGTGGGATATCCCTTTGGTCAGTTGGGGTCAGCTGTCCCGGCTGTGTCCCCTTGCAACTTCTTGTGCACCCCCAGCCTACTCGCTGGTGGGGTGGTGTGAGGAGCAGAAAAGGCCTTGACTCTGTGTCAGCACTGCTTAGCAATAATGAAAACATCCCTGTGTTATCAACACTGTTTTCAGGACAAACCCAGAACATAGCCCCATACTAGCTACTGTGAAGAAAATTAACTCTACCCCAGCCAAAACCAGCACAGAGGCTTATGACCATCTTTTACTAGACTAAAATAACAATGGTGGGTTGTTACATTTAATAACAACAAAATATTAGGATCAACACCATGGTGCACTATGATGAGCACAGTTTTCTCTAGAAAACATTTTTGAGGCAGGTTTTTTTTTTTATATTAAGTAGTGACAAGAGCAGTTTTACACGGGTTTGAATTTCTAACAAAGAGCACATTTTCTGAAAAACTTAGTTTTGCTCAGTTTTCCTTTAGGAGTATGATTTTAAAAAGATTTATTTTGAGCTAACACAAAAAATATCATATTGCAGAATGCTACTTTATTTGCACTGTAATTCTGGTTGGCATTTTCTTGTGTATACTAGGGTCCCTGGAGGACTGTGGCTCCTATAATGTTCACTGTGCTCCCCTACCTAAGATATATATGTGGTACACCATGACTATAACATTTTGGTTTTTCAATGTTGAAGTTGTCAGCTGTAATTCAAGCCCTCAGAACTTTCCAACCTTTCCAAAACACTTACATTTTTTCTCATTCCTATCTCCCATTCCCATTTTTCTAATTTTCCAAATTAGAAAAAATCCTAAAATTTTGAATAAAAACAATTACTAAAATTCAGACTTTCTCACCAATTGAGAAGTCCTGACTTGTTAGTTTTACTGAGGTCTGTATCTGTGCTGTTGTTTTGCAGACCCACTGGCATGAAAACAAGATTCTGTCCTTTTCCATTGGCAAAGATGATTTGCTTTGTGTTTATTTTGGATATGTTTGTTTAATTCCTCATTTGAGCACTATCATAAATGATTAGGTCATTATTGCCCTGGGAAAAGAACTAGTTTAATAATTAACTTGTGCTTGCAAAGCTCTTCAACAACTCAGAAAAAATGCTGTGCATTGCACATGAATCATAGAAATGTAGACTTGGATGGGATCTCAAGGGCTTATGTAGTCTGTTATTCCTCAATATTTTTAATCAAAGCTGTACCTAACCTTCCTGAGGTAAAATAAAAACAAACCAAAAAAACCCACAACACAAAATCAAAGGGAAACTAGTTTTTTTTAAAAAAGCCCAGAGAACAACCTGTGCAGTATTCTATAATGGCTAATGAATATGCCCAGGACCACACGTGGAATTTTCAAATGCTTTCTTAGCGAAAACCTGTTATGGATTACCTTGTAATAACTTGTACGCTCTGTCATGGTTCCAGGGATCTCAGCCACCTACTACAAAACATTCATCTGGTCCATCTCCTAACTTCAAAGAAAGACCAGAACTGTCTCGATAATTGCAGATGGCAGTCCCTCTCATTTGTACCTAAAAACATTAATGACAGGGATTATACAACCTTCTTGGGTAATATATTCCAGTGATAATATTTTCTTCTATTTGCAACGTGTTACTGTAATACCTATTATAGTATAGCTAAAAAAGTTTCCTTCACATTCTGCCCATATCTTTAGTGGGCATGCAAAAACATATCACTACCCTCTTTATAATAACCTTTTATGTACTTGAAGACTGTTGAACCCCATAGAGCCTTATATTTTCTAGATTAAAACAAACTTGCAACCTTGCTTTATGGATCCGATGTTCCAAACTTCTTGTCCTTGTTCATCTTCTCTGGATTGTTTCCAGCTTATCTACATCTTTCTTAAATTATGGTGCTTCAGAGTAAAATACAGTATTTCAGCTGAGGCCTCACCAGTGCCAAGAAGAGCACACTAATTATCTCTTGTCTTACATACACTGTTGCGAGCAGACAATTCAAGAGAATCTAGAATTACATTTATTTCTTTTCCTCAACAGCATCACACTGTTGACTCATTCATGGCCCTCATTAATCACTAGATCTTTATCTGCAGTGGCATTCTGTGGTTGTGCTTTTGATTTCGTCCTCCCAAATGTAGTCCTCTGCGACTGTCTTTGTTCAAATTTTTAATGTTGGATTTCAGAACCCTTCAGAACCTATTGAGATACTTTAGAATTCTAATTCTGTCCTTGAGCACTTTTTGCAAATCTTTACATGGTGTCATCTACCAAGCTTATAAGTATGTAATTATTTCTAATTCTGTCATCTAAGTCTTTATTGAAACGTTGAACAGAAGTTCAACAGAAGCCTATCTATTACAAGCTGTGCAAGACTCCTCTTCAACATCCTCCTAATGCAACTACCAACAATCGTGTTAGGTTTACATTTAACAGTGGATTGAATTAGGAGTGATTTCAAATGGCACAGCTTTCCCCAGTTCATTTGTGAGCATACAGGACAGTGTCAAAAGCCTTACTTAGGTCAAGATACATCTTGGGTCAATATACGGTCATTCTACTGCTTTTCCTTATGTATTGGACCACTAGCCAATGTTCAAGAAGGAAATTAGATTAGTTTGGCAAATGCACGTTGGCTGTTTCTTATCACCTTAGTATTCTTATGGTGTGTATGCATTTACTTCTCAATAATTTGTCCCAGTATCTTTCTCAGTATTGAGGTTAGGCAGAGTACTCTGTAATCCCCTATGTTCTTCATGTCCCATTTTTAAAAGGAGAAATGGTTATAACGCTGCAAACCAGGGCTGCAGCCAACAACTTCTTAGTAGTGCCCAAATCTGAGCCTGCTGTGAATGCCATGTTTAAGAAACCTTATTAAATTTTCCTTTCCTTTCCCTTTTCCTTTCTTTTCTTGAACTGTGTGCCATGATGGCAAGAATTAAGGAAGAGCAAGTCTTTAAACCGAGTGGGTGGTTTGCTTAAAATAATTTGCAAAATGTATATTGTAATGTCAGATCTCTGATCATTACCAAAAATCGGAAGTGTGATCCCGACTGTATTTCCATCTTAGGCTACATAGTTGCTGCAGACCCCGGTGACTTACCCACTCTTCCAGGAACTCTAAGAGACAAATTGAGAGCCCAGTATGTATTAAGTGAATTTCAGCAGGCTCTAGAGACTTGCGTACGTCTAATTTATTCAAGCATTCTTTTACTTGTTTTTTCCCTATTCTGGCATATGTCCTTCCCCTTGTTAAAAAAATAGTGTTGTTAAGTACCTATCATTAATGTTTATGTGCATGTGAAGAATGTAGCAAAACAAATGATAAAACATTTCACTTTACTCTGGATGTCTGTTATTTGTGCCTCTGCCCTTCTCTTCCTCTAACTTCTTGGTATTTATAGAACCTCTTTTTCTTCCATTTTATGCTGCAGGAAAGTGGTAACTCATTTTGTGACTTAGTCTTCCTAGTTTTATCCCTAGATGTTTACGCTACTGCTTTATTACTCATCTCACTTATATGCCCTTGCTTTCATTCTTTGTAGGATCTCCTTTTTGATATTCAGGTCACTGGAGAATCCCTGATGCAGCTATACTGCTCTCTCACTACTTATCTGTCTTCCACGTCAGGATGGTTTGCTGGTGCACCTACAGGACTGTTTCATTTACTCACAGGTTTATTTTCCTTATGATTTCTTCACATGGGACAATTCCTAGCAGCACCCTGAATTGCTGTGGTATATAGTGGTCATTTTTTTTAACTAGCTTCATTTAAAAACAAAACAAAACTGGTATGTTTCATCTGACATTTTTCACATAAGAAAAATAACAGGTTTAAAATTGATAATATGTGGCTCTAAGCAACTTAATTATATCCCATTTTAAAGAACTACTTTGCCAATGAAAAAAGGCATGTCAGGATTTCAGCATGATGATTTACGATTCTGCCATAGTGACGGATTTTCTTCATGTATCTCTGACATCGTAATCTGGAATCAATGTGCTTTTTTTCATGTTTGCTGGTAAAAAGAAATGCACTATATAAATACATTGTTATTTGTCTTCAAGGCCTTGCCCTGCGTTAGCTTGAAAAACTGGTCTGGTTTTGAGATGGGTTCTGTAGTAAAACCACTTTAGCAGTGATACTGTACCACAAAACCAGCACTGCAGACCCAGTTGGGCCCCCTTACTGGACGCTTACCAGGCTGATACGCTCAAATCCAGCGAGGATCTGGCACGCTGCTGGGCTCCTCTGAATCTTGGCAGACTTCAGCCATCGTCTCCATCTTTGGCTTCTTGGTTCATCCTGCAGGCTGAGATTCCTGATCTTAAGCACCCCTTCTCTGAATTCAGGATTTATTACCCGTACCTCTTGGCTGCTGAGATGCCTAGCGGGAGAGAGAATCACTGAAGCATGAATAGAGAAAAGCATTGACTCATGGAGGAAAAGAGGCATCAAACTGTACCAATAAGGAGCTTCTTTCTGCCAGTCACCGTCTCACTCACTGCGGTTCGATAGCCCTCCATCTCTAGCCCTTTCTTATGTACAAGAATTGTTCTTGGCAGCTATGTTTCTGCTTAAAGGACTGCTGAGAGAAGCTGAAGGACGTTAGTTCGATAAAGTGGTGGAGTGACACAGACACATGAATATCTATATACATCCTTCTTGAAGTTTTGCTGATGCAGTGGTATCACTACAGGTTTCTACCAGCACAGCTCTATCAACCAGGGATCGCACTTCTTCACAACACGGCCACATTAGTGACAGCTGTGGGATAAACATAGCTAAGGTTCAAAGGTTTCCCAAAACACATCTCATCTTGTTGTAACAGGGAGCTTCCTAACAAAACTTCTGCTCCTCAGAAGGGGTGATTTTGCAGTCCAGATTTCTGCGACAGTTATATTTACCGGTTAGTCTTCTTCAGCTCTGAGTTCTCAGAAAAAGGTGCAGAGAACCATCATACCACAAAAAGAAGCAGCTATAGGAAAACCACTTTTGCCAGATACGACTTTATAACCTATCTTCACTAGGAAAAAAAAGTGTGACCAGATACTAGTTCACATTGAACTCTTTGAGAAGACCTAGCAGACTGTAGATATTACAGCTTAAAGTAACCCCACAAAAGCATGC
Organism: Aptenodytes patagonicus; assembly: GCF_965638725.1. Taxonomy (NCBI): domain Eukaryota; kingdom Metazoa; phylum Chordata; class Aves; order Sphenisciformes; family Spheniscidae; genus Aptenodytes; species Aptenodytes patagonicus. Next base: position 64,623,984 of record NC_134949.1, read on the forward strand.
TACATGGGTATAATTTCCTTCTGAAATCAGTTTTTAATAGCTTTTATTCAACACTAGTCTGGACTTTGGTGACTATGTCTTGAAAATTTTACAAATGTTTTCTGTCACTTTATATTCTGTGTTTCATACACAGAGATCCAAACCCACAGTCTTCAACTACATAGGGTTTTTTTTTCTTTTTTCATCTACGTTACAGTCATTTTTCCAGGGCATAGTTCTCTCTCTTTTTCCAGCTGTCACAATCAGCAGAGGAATGGACTTCTGGGATCCTGTCTAGCTTGAAAGATCTACCTTCTTGTAGTCTATTGACCCATTACAAAGTAATAAGTGAAATAAATGTGGTGGTCTTATCTCTTTCCCTGCTGGATAAGATTCCACATCACAAACACTACACTGTAACTGAGAAGCCTTAGAAGCCTTTCAAAAGGGTTCAGCTGGGGAACAGTGTAGGGCAACAGAGTTAAAACCGAAGCGTACAGGCTTGCGTGTTCACTTTTTGCCCTGTGCTCAGCCTTAGTCAGCCCTGTTATTAGCCCACTGATTTTACAAGCTATAGAGTCACTCATAAAAATGTAGTGAAATATTGCAACAAAGAATAATTGTTAACAGTGAACCCTCCAGACTGGCACTATTTTCTTACAAACATCTTGAAAAGCACTGAAAACTAGGCTAGGCTAAGATTCAAATAGAGAGAAAGGTTATGCACCGAGAGATGCGTTACTGTCTTTTGCTCCTTCTCATGTCTTGTTTCTATGAATGAGCTAGCAAATAGGTGCAATCATCAGTAGGCAATCCAAATGCTGAATTTAAAGACTGACTTCCTGATTATTATCAACAGAGGATGACACTGCTACATTCTGGGGTTTCCTGAATACTGCATCACAGATTGAACTAAACCAAGTCTGCCCTGCTTATTTCTACCTCATGACTAATAGTGAAGATGCCTGATAAGTAAAAGGACATCTTCTACTGTAGAAGATGTCTGAAGCCTTCATGAAGATGGAGTTTCGTTAACAAAGGCACAGCTACATGGATAGGGGCCCGCTGGAAACAAACTCAACTGTGTGTGCTCAGGGATGCTGGGATTCAGGCCAGTCTGGGAGCTACAGAGGCACAAGAGTGGCTCTCCACCCCTGCTGATAATCCCTGACTCTCATCCGAAACAGTCACACGACTTCCAGACCACAGCTGGTGCACAGGACACAGGTGCAGAGCAAGGGTGGAGAAGTTTGGTTCTAGCCATAACTGCCCATATGGCCACGGTTTGAGATACTCAGCCACAAGCTAAACTTAGCAAAACTAGAACCTTCAGGCAATAGACATGCAAATAATTCACTATTGTGGTGCAAATACAGAAATCAAGTTTCACAGATGGTTACTATTTCCTCCCTTCCTCAGGGCTGCAGATCTTTCAATTTATTTGGTCTTTTTTAAAAAAAGTGACATTGTTCAAAGATTTATACTTGCAAAATCAATATATCTGTAAGCTACTACACAAACTTACTTGGGTTTGAAATATTTACAACATGGCAGGAAAGCAAAGTATGAGTGGAGTTCTTTGTGTTATCACAAAGCTGTCCTGTTCAGAAAACGGTCTTTTTAGTTTTCTCCATTTTGCAGAAAGCCAGAAACAATAAGCAGTAATAATATTATTTCTTTTTAAACATACACCTTTAACTAGAACCCTTAAGGAAAAAATAATAATAATACAGCATCTGATAAAAATACTTGATCATGGTCATGAACAGACATATTAATGTACTTTTAAGTCACAACTATTCTGTCTATCTTAGTAATTTGGTTCATAGCAATAGGGTAACTTTGAAGCAAATCCCCAGACTGTCCCCACTTGTCACATGTTGGTTTCTCAAAGTAGTGCTGGTGTGCACAAAACAGATTCCTCTTGGACGAAACCAAACCAGGAGCTCTGCTCCACAGCACTCCAACATTCAATGGAGTAGTGGGTCCTAAATCTTTGTGTGGACTTTCCACTACAAGGACCTCCAGCACGTGGCTAAGGTACACACATTCCCAGAAGGCTCTCAGACCCTGAAGAGTGGCCTCAAAGCCTGAAGGAGGTTGCAAGGTCAAGTACTGCATATATCTTCCTATTTTCTGTCAACTGCCAGTTCTCAACTGCTTTAGCGGTGTCTGCCTATCTGCTGCTTTATCCTCATTCATCCAGACTTCAGATCTGAAACCTTTCCCTTCTCATTTTTCCTGCCTTCTGTTGTTGAACCCCCTTGCTGAACCCGTCTTTCATTATCCTCGTTTTTGTATTATCTCTTCTCCACACTTCTACTCTCCTCTACCACACTGGAAGCTCCCTCTTCCACCTGCCAAAAAATTCAGATAACTGCAGCCTGCAGCCCTGAAGATATGACATATCCCATGAACGTGTGCCATGAGAGAAAGAGGAGTTTCTCAAGGGGCAATATAAGCCAGTGGCAATCTCAGAAGGTTAAGAAACTCCCACCAGCTGTCACCTACAAGTGGTGAACAAGGACGCCTTAAAAAGTCAAAGATTAAGATAGTCTTCTTGCAGACCAGTGACTATAATCAGCAGTCAGGCCTGTGCCCAGTACAGGGAGCTTGAGAAAGTCTTTGGGAGGGAGCACGCCACTGAGCCAGCATCTGCCTTGGATTTCCACACCATGAATCTCAGTGTCCCCATGTAGGAGTCTGGAGGAATGTGAGCCCTTGGACATCACTTTTGGCACCCTGGACCCAAGTCCCACAGCAGACTCCTGGGAGGGCACATCCAGGGACACCTCTTCAGCTCCCTCCCCTACAGAGCGGATGCCAGCTACCTCTTCTGCCATTAGCCCCAGTTCTGTCCCCAGCAGGTGTGTACCCCGTTTCTACAATGCCTCTGAAGTAGAAGGATGGGGACAGGGGAGCTGTAAGACTTCTGGTGGGATTACAGCACTGATCTCAAAGCTGTGGAGAAGGTATGGATTTTGCTAGGCTGCCCATGGGGACTATTGTGTTTTGAACTACACTGGAGACATAAGCCGTAGGAAAAGCCTCCTGCAGAGGAACTGCATGCATCACAAACCTCATGACCCAGCCCCATCCCGTACAAGCGCCTGGCTCATTGCCAGGACCTGGGTGAGCTGCACATGAGGACCTGTCATGATAACACAGTTATCTGAGGCCAGACAGTGAGCCCCTCCCGGCTCCTCCTCCTCCCTGAGCAGAGATGGCTGTAGGCTTGTGACAGTCACATGTTTTGTCATTTGAATGCTTTTGCCAGCCTGTTTCTGTTAGCTGCACCTCTTCTTCTCATACCTATCCTGGGCCCTTCCTTCAAGCCTTGCCTAGTGTCTGCTTTGCACACGTCCCGCTTGGGCAAGGGCATGGCAAGAGCGGGGCCCATGGGCGCCAATGGCCCATTGCAGGCAGGAGCAGGGGAAAAGCTCTTGCCCCCAACTAGGGAAAGGTTGGGAAGGAAGGTTACCTTGCTTAAGGACTCCTTTCTCTTCCTCCAGGACCTAATCAGCCCAGCTCCCTGTTTCCTTATCAAGTGTAGCTGTTGCCTTCACAGCCTTTATTGAGCTTCCCCACCCCTGCCGCTTTTTCTGCCCACTGCTTCTTGCAGATCTGTTAGTAGGCAAACTACTGCTGTTTAATCACCCCCGCTTTCTTCTGCTCCATGTGCCCCCATGTACAGTGCAGAGAGTGTCCAGGACACCACTGCTTTCCTGGTCCCCCTGTGCCCACAGAGAGGAGGAGGGAGCCATGCATGCAGCCACCATGGGAATCGGTCTCCACTGGTCAACCCAGATGGAAGGGCTCACCTGCATCCCCATGGAGTTTGTGCAGGGCTCAGAAAACACCCATGAGCAGAGGTCATTGGGAGTACTGGCACCAAGTTTGTTTGCTGCACAAAGCTTGTCATCTGTTAGTGAGATGACCGAAAGCTTATCCTAATTCCAGCCTATATGCAGAAAAGGAACAGCTAAACCTTGCAGATGCACTCTAGCTGGCAGTGTATGGCCTTATGATCAGACAACGTAGGGTATATGGCATTTCCCACAAAACCTAAACACCATGAACCTTTCCCTTTCGGAAAGTAGGTAGCCATATCCCCACTGAGCCTGAGGCTGGAGTTGTAGAAAATGCCACATTATGAGTCCCTGCACTGAAATCTGCTGAGAAATCCCTAAATCTCCTTTAAAAGTTGATCAAAGCCTTACAATGCACGTAGTTGTAGCTGCAGTAGGCTGGGAACAGGAGGAGAATATGAATCTTGTCAAAGGCCCACCCTCAATTTAGGAAGTCATGAGACCAAAGGCTTGGAAACTTTCACAGATGTCACCCACAGCACTGCTGGAATAAAGAAGATTTGGTGGATTAAATCTCCATCACCTCTTTGCCCATGGTGGACCTGCCCACCACAAAAGGATTAGTGACCAAGGAGTAAGGGTCGGAGGCTGCGAGACACCACAGGACAGCAGCCATTCACTTGGGCATGGCTATGGGCTCTGAAATCTCATATGAGGATGGTGAAAATATGGCACCAACTCACAGAAGAGGCTTTGATGATGCCCTTCAGCATCCAGAAGTCTTGCACCCACCACTGGTTATCCTATCTATCTGCCACAGTCAACATAGTCCCATTCGCTAAATTTACTTTAATATTCATATCCTATATTCAGAAAACACTGCAATATTTGAGCCCCAACAATGCATTAGGGAAGGACAGTGGCATTTTTATACTCATCCAGACCGAGGATATCCAACTGCTCAAACAAGATCTTCTCAGTGCGCTGCAAACTTTCCTGGGAAAACAGAGCTTAAAACATTACCATTACAATACTGGATCAGCCCCATGACTGATCTAGTCCAATAGGTAACCTCAGATAAGAGTAATACCAAATATCCATGAGTAAGTCTTGTGACTTAGCTGCTACTTGGACAATTGGAGGTGGCTGAATATATATTATTGGAAATTTGTCAGGCAGTGAAGATCTTTTAGCGCATCTCCATAAAGTTGTTAGTTCTGACACAATTAAAAATGTTAACAATGTTATGCCAAATCATTCTTTCAGCTACAACAGCTCAAATCTATTACTTCAGTGAAGTCCTGCTGTCTTCCTTTTTAATTATGTTTAACCTATCAACAGCTTACTGGTAACAAAAGCTGAGAAAATGGCTAAAAATTTTTTTTTTTTCTTTTGAACTCAGAGGATGCTAGCTTAAGAAGATAGCAGCCAGCAGCTTACCTACCATCTTCTTTGATCAATTCTATGTTTGCTTGTTGTTTGGAGAAGTGGATGTAAACACTCAACTGGAAATGCTGCAGCCTACTCCAGTCCTGCTCTCAGAGAACCTTCCAGTGTGACTTAGCTACAAATGCAGACAAACCAGACAGAAGACGTGTAACTGTGAGGCAATATTATGATTTTTGTTTCACTCTGGATTGATGAGAAATCAGGTGCCTTTTATTTTGAGTTAGATCTAAATCTGAGATATGGCAAGAGTTATCATTTCTGTAATTTTAAGAATATTAATATGGGCCTCGGCTCTCTTTTTCTCACCATCATTTTGTGATTGTGAAGAATAGCTCATGGTATACTAGTGGAAATATAAACACTTCATTTTGTGATAATTGGTGTCATTTTCCAGACCGGCTTCCTTTTCAGATCTCTTCGTTCCCCCATTAGCCACAGCCAGCCTCGGCACATCCCGTGCCCCTCATCAAAATGCATTTTTTTCTGCCTACAGCCCCACACCTACAGCGCATTCGCCCTTCCATCAGGGTATTATGCATCGCCTCAGCAACCTCTTCTGTATGCGCTGCCCATATCTAAGGGAAGTCCGCGGCTCCCTCTGTACCCTTTTCTCTCTCCTCTTTTGTTGAAGCCTGCATTTATTTTCAAAGACTCCTCTACTCAGCCTTTTATGTGCCGTGCTTTAAACCCCTTTATTCCCCTGAGCATTCCCAGCTATCCATTCTTTCCCTGAGAGGGAGGTGGATCTTCCTTGAAGTCATTATTCAGGGAAAGGAGACTAGGGCCCATTATTTGAGAGTCTCTGTTTGATTTTACAAGTAATTTAAATGAATGGTACTTATGCACAACTAGCAAATGCTTGTTAAAATGGTTAATTCGATCATTTCTTTTCAGTGATAGTGGGAGAACATAAAAATCACAAAATGAGTAACTGAGCAAAACGGCAAGAATTATGTTTTGTCCTGCTTTCTTTGAAGTAATATTAAATGACAACATAAATCCTATAGAAATACTTACGGGGTATTACTATATCTACCAAGAGTTCATTATGTCTTATGTTATTGGAATGAAAGGCAAAGAAATGAGTGATTAATTATGATGTTAAAGCTGCACCATTTTTATTTAAGCAATTGCATTACTCGCAGTGCAGCATGCCAGAAAAATGACTGGTTCGGTGACAGATGTCCTTTTCTATTACAAAGCCCCTTTTAAAATAATTAGCAACAGGACAGAAAGTAAGATACAAAATATCTTTAAATGTAAGAAAAATGAAAATTATTCTGATGATCTAAATTAGCCTAAAGCGCTTGCTTCTGTGACAAAATCACTGCAATAATTTGTCTAACTTAGTGGTTTTCACGCAGGGGAGGTTGAACGCTTAAATAGGGTAGCGGTTAGGACAGGAAGGACAGCGACAAAGCTCTTCAAACAAAATCTCGCCACGATCTGCCTCACTTATGCATTGCTTCAGTCAATATCAGAAGTTTTGTACTTTATTGAGGAAAAAAAAAAGTTTTTTCTTAAAAATAAAACTGTCTACCGTCAATTTATTAAAAACATAAGCAGCAACTTTCTGATTAGAATTCAGTTAAAAGACTTTGAAAAATGCTACATTGGCTTCAAGTGAACAACAGGCTAAGTTTCTGTTGCCAAACATTTGGGCATGATTTCCACTGGCTTTATGAGGAGTTGCACCTGTAATCATTTAATGGAGAGAAAAATATGGCCATGAAAATAAAGACTCCAAAGTCATGTCTGACAGTGTCTCCAAATAAGCCTGTGACAACTGCTGGAGGTATGGTTGGAAACCACACCACTAAATTTTGCTAAGCACATGTACTGATGACAGGCATCCTATGCTTGGAGACCTCATTTAAGCATAAACATATTCCTTAATAGCAGAGCCTTAGTCTTCATGCTGTAATTTCCTATAGGCTCAGCATTTGCTATCCTCCAGCCCTGGTCCCAGGCTTGCCTCCCTTTGCTCAAATAGAGAAAAGGGGCAGCAGTAATTCACCACTTCTCCCTGGCCAAGGACTTCTCTCCAGCGCATCCCCAGAAGCATTACAGCCAGCACGGTGCCAAACCCTTTGCCATCAACTTTCACAGCTCCCCTCCTGAGGGTGTCTCAGGGACAGCTTCTGTGCAGAAATCCCCAGCTGCCAAAAGCCCCCTAGAAACCACGGGCAGAAGGTACAATGTTAATTTAAGGACTAAATTAAAACATTTCTGATTGCAATTGGCCATCAGACTAGATTGACGTAAGGCACTCCCTTTACTAGCGTAAGCTTGATTCCGAAGAGGGACAGTTTCTCATTGGTGGTTAATCCTTCAATAGTTTATTCTCTATGTCAATAACTTTATTATACTCTTAACAAGAACAGACTCATATTTCATGCATCTCTTTCTAGCAGTGATTGGGAAGCGCCTTGAAACCGGCTATTATTAAGCCTGCCTGTGCTTATGTGCAATATTGCCCTTTTGCTAACACTTTCCAGACCAGAGAGCAATGACCCTTTGTTCCATGTTAAACTTTGAGCTTGTCAAAGTTGTGGCAGTGGGTCCCTCTTTATCAGAGATGTGCTTGTTTCTTGGTTGCAACTCCTTAGCTCTTTCTAAAGTGAGCTGGACATAGTGTCTGAAATTAAAGGTCACTCTTACTGATGTCTATGCAAAGCAGTGATTCCAGCAAAGTAAGTATCCTTCAGTATGTATAGCACCTTCCATACACTGAAAAACACCAGTCTCTTATATGCATGCAGAGATATGCTTGCATAACTTGGATTATTTATGCTCTAGACTCCATCAGTTTTCCATATTAAAATGTGATGATTTCATATCCACTCTGTGGCAGCATATGCTGATCATCTTGGAAAATATTAATCATTTTTCTACAGTTTCAATTCTACAGAGTCATTGTTCTGCCATTTTTATCTTTGCACTGGATGAAGGCTTACCCACTGGTGTCATTGTAAGATGATAAACTGTTACCGGGTCCTTACTAGAGGCATAAAGCATGTGTTTAAAGAATTAAGTTAATAAAGAAATAGGAACTCAGTGGCAGGAAATGGCATTATAGACTTTAGAACACCAGGAGCATAATTAGTACTGTGGCATAATGATGAAAGAAGGCACTAAAATAATTTTACTTCATTCTGTAATTCTTAGAGCAATGCAAATTAGTTTGTCAGCAGGGAAGGGTTGGTTTCTTTTCTTTAAATTTCATCTGTATGCTGTCTTAATGTTATTTTCTTTTAAAAAGACTTTGCAGAACACAGTAAATACCGTACAACTGAATTTTGAATTCACATGGTACATGAATGAGTGTCCTTTTTCAGGTTGAGAATCTCACCTACAACACAAATAGGAGAGTTTGTAGTGGCTGGAGAATCAATGGTTCCCTGGTCCCAGGAAAAAAAAGTAGGATACGAGCATTGGTCTGTGCTCTCTGCAAAGCTGTGGAGGCTCAGAAGGGTGGAGAAGATAGCATCGCTGTACCAGTCTTCTTCAAAGCAAAGAGAAATCTTGTTGCTGGCAATATGAAAAATTCAGTGACAAGAACCACCAACATGCTTGATTATTTAAATTTTGTGGAAAACAAAACCAAAGACTGTCTCATGAAATAATGATGGAGAAAAATTGTAAAGCGATAAACCACTAGAACAATTGGAGTAAAAGCATATTAGAAGCAGAAGCACAAGGCAAATGACACCAAGGGGCATCTCTGCTTCCTACTGATGCCCATGTCAAAACTTTCCCTGCACTACTTGTTATTTCTACCATATATTAAAAACTGATTATTTAAAGTACTGATCAGAGATCATTGTGCCACTGTTTTATTCCAAATCCTTACATTTTCTGTTTCACAGACAGAACATGTTGGGTCAAATTCAGCTGGCGCGTGTTAAACAACTGCAAAGCCACTGAAATTAGTGCTCTTCCAGTATCAGTACTGCATTTGCTCTGTTACCATTTTACTGTTGGATATTTATTTCCCGTTGACTGTATTTATAATACACTTGCAATACAAAACTGAAACATATTTATTTGCTTTTTATTTCTGGATGATAATTGAATGTAATCCGATTCTCTGCTTTTTATTTACCTTTACTATTTTCAGCAGGGTACTGGAACTCAGATTTCTTTAGAAAGAGAACAGTCAGTCTGAGTTTCCATGTATAGTAAGTCAGTTTGCTGCTATTCATTAAAACCTAATTTAGACTGAACTAAACACTTCTCTGGACTAATTAATCTGACATGGAAAACTGCAGAATACTAAATCACTAACGGTCCCATTTTATATTAATAAATGTAGGCAGATATACTGACAACCTATAGATTCATGTCTATATGGTATAAAAACACAGAAGAAAAGAGAAGGAAAGGCAAGACCTGACAGGGATGTAAGTTTAATGGAGCCAAGGTTGGTCAAAAAATGGGACTGGGTTCTTTTATGTCAATGATAACTTCCTTCTGTCGATGATAACTTCCATTTGTCGATGATAACTTCCTTCTCCAAGTGGTAGAGGAGCCAACGAGGAGAGGTGCTATGCTGGTCCTTCTTCTCACCAACAAGGAGGGGCTGGTGGGGAATGTGAAGCTCAAGGGCAGCCTGGGCTGCAGTGACCACGAAATGGTGGAGTTCAAGATCCTGAGGGCACCGAGGAGGGCGCACAGCAAGCTCACTACCCTGGACTTCAGGGGAGCAGGCTTTGGCCTCTTGAGGGATCTGCTTGGTAGAGTGCCATGAGACAAAGCCCTGGAGGGAGGAGGGGCCCAAGAAAGCTGCGTAATATTCAAGGATCACCTCCTTCAAGCTCAGGAGCGATGCATCTCAACAAAGAGGAAGTCAGGCAAAAATGCCAGGAGGCCTGCATGGATGAACAAGGAGCTCCTGGACAAACTCCAACACAAAAAGGAAGCCTACAGAGGGTGGAAGCAAGGACAGGTAGCCCGGGAGGGAGGAATACAGAGAAATTGTCCGAGCAGCCAGGGATCAGGTTAGGAAAGCGAAAGCCCTGATAAAATTAAATCTGGCCAGGGATGCCAAGGGCAACAAGAAATTATTGTCTAGGTACATCAGGGATAAAAGGAAGACGAGGGAAAATGTGGGCCCTCTCCGGAACAAAATGGGAGACCTGGTTACCCGGGACACAGAGAAGGCAGAGGTACTCAATGACTTTTTTGCTTCGGTCTTCACCAGCAAGTGCTCAAGCCTCACTGCCCAAGTCGCAGAAGGCAAAGGCGGGGACTGGGAGAATGAAGAGCTGCCCACTGTGGGAGAACATCAGGTCTGAGACCATCTAAGGCACCTGAAGGTGCACAAGTCCATGGGACCCGATGAGATCCATCCACGGGTCCTGAAGGAACTGGCGGATGAAGTTGCTAAGCCGCTATCCATCGTATTTGAGAAGTCGTGGCAGTCCGGTGAAGTTCCCACTGACTGGAAAAGGGGAAACATCACCCCCATTTTGAAAAAGGGAAAAAAGGAAGACCCGGGGAACTACAGGCCAGTCAGTCTCACGTCTGTGCCTGGGAAGATCATGGAACAGGTCCTCCTGGAAGCTATGCTAAGGCACCTGGAGGACAGGGAGGTGATTCGAGACAGCCAGCATGGCTTCACCAAGGGCAAGTCCTGCCTGACCAACCTAGTGGCCTTCTATGATGGAGTGACTACATCAGTGGACATGGGAAGGGCTACAGATGTCATCTATCTGGACCTCTGTAAGGCCTTTGACACGGTCCCCCACAGCATCCTTCTCTCTAAACTGGAGAGGTATGGATTTGATGGGTGGACTGTCCGGTGGGTGAGGAATTGGTTAGATGGCCGTATCCAGAGTGTAGTGGTCAACGGCTCAATGTCCAGATGGAGATTGGTGACGAGTGGTGTCCCGCAGGGGTCCATACTCTTGTTCAATATCTTTATCAATGATCTGGATGAGGGGATCAAGTGCACCCTCAGCAAGTTTGCAGACGACACCAAGTTGGGCGGGAGTGTTGATCTGCTCAAGGGTAGGAAGGCTCTGCAGAGGGACCTGGACAGGCTGGATCGATGGGCCGAGGCCAACTGTATGAGATTCAGCAAGACCAAGTGCCGGGTCCTGCACCTGGGTTGGGGCAACCCCCGGTATCAATAGAGGCTGGGGGATGAAGGGATTGAGAGCAGCCCTGCCAAGAAGGACTTGGGGGTACTGGTGGATGAAAAGCTGGACGTGAACCAGCAATGTGTGCTCGCAGCCCAGAAGGCCAATCGTATCCTGGGCTGCATCAAAAGAAGCATGGCCAGCAGGTCGAGGGAGGTGATTCTGCCCCTCTGCTCTGCTCTGGTGAGACCCCACCTGGAGGACCGCGTCCAGCTCTGGAGCCCTCAGCATAAGAAAGACATGGACCTGTTGGAGCGGGTCCAGAGGAGGGTCACAAAAATGCTCAGGGGGATGGAACACCTCTCCTATGAAGAAAGGCTGAGAGAGTTGGGGTTGTTCAGCCTAGAGAGGAGAAGGCTTCGGGGAGACCTCATTGCAGCCTATCAGTACTTGAAGGGGGCTTATAAAAAAGATGGTGGCCAACTTTTTATCAGGGCCTGTTGCGACAGGACAAGGGGGAATGGCTTTAAACTAAAGGGGGGTAGATTTAGACTAGATCTAAGGAAGAAATTTTTTACACTGAGGGTGGTGAAGCACTGGCACAGGTTGCCCAGAGAGGTGGTGGCTGCCCCATCCCTGGAAACATTCAAGGTCAGGCTGGACGGGGCTCTGAGCAACCTGATCTAGTTGAAGATGTCCCTGCCCACGGCAGGGGGGTTGGACTACATGACCTTTAGAGGTCCCTTCCAACCCAAACTATTCTATGATTCTATGAAAGGTGGACAGGAATTATAGGCCCAGAAGATGGGATTTGGCAATGGGATTTAAGGCAAGTCAGGAAGCCGTTTAGTCTGTTCCAGATGGCGAAGGCAGCATGGGAGAAGGAGCTCACTGCCAGCTGTGGCGAGACAAGCAGGGGAAACACAATATTTAAATGATTTCTATTGAATTACATAAAAAGCCTACATTCAAAGAGTGTTAGGGTTGCAAAGTTGGGTACTCAGAGGATAGGAAATGCCTGATTTAAAGTTTCCCAGACAAATTAAACTTGTAACTCTTACATGCACTGTAAAATCTTTAATTACAGGATAGCATATACCTTTTTACACAGGACCTTTGGCCTTTCTGTGCACATGGAGGGCACACATTTAATAAGCAACTATTCATTAGCTTGGTTTATCCTCATTGTTAAGTGCATGGCCTCATACCTTATTTTCTATATCCTATTCAAACTCTGCCTTGAATACACAATTAGTAATATCCTCGTAGGATCTCCCATGTAATTTATTGCTACAGTACTTAGTGCTTCACAAACATTAATGCCTCCAACTTCCTTGTAAGGACAGGTCATTTTTTCTTATTTTTATGGTTGGGAACAGTGAGATGACAAAGGCCTGATTTTTTTCAGACAACCTGCATTCCTGTGTGTCTGCTTGAAGAAATGACCGATCACCATTTTTTTTTTCCATCCTGATGTGAAGCTGGGGCCCCTTCCCCTCCTCCTGCAGTAATACCGTGCCAGCCATTTGACAAGCCAGTGAATCCCTGCACTTGATTTTTTTGGGGCAAGTCTCTCCCACTGGGCCATCTGCAGCCTGAGCTCTGACCAGACGTTTCCTTGGGCAGCAGGGGGAGAAAGCGAACAACCGCCTGTCCAAACCTACTGCTTGAAGGAGGGAAGACCACTGTGTAACCAGAGTCAGGGAAGCGGTCCTTCAAAATGAATCAGCAGCCCTGTGGGAGATGCTGCTCCCATAGCTCCTCATGTGTTAGCGCTGAGGGTGTACGATGAGGGTTTGAGTGGCTGCTCCACAAACAGGGGAGCAATGCCACTGGCCAGAGCCAGCAGGCTGCCACCAGAAGATGCCTGACTTCCTACCTTGCCCCCTGTAACAACAGCAGTACAGCCATCATATAAAGGTCCAGCACTTCCAGCCTGTCATGCTGTGGTCTTGCTTGCATGGAGCATACAGCCATCCCATGCAGCCAACCTGGTATTCCTGCTCCTCCCATAGCCATAGTTGGGGCATCCCATTGGGTCCTGCCTCCTTGCTGGTAGGGAGAGAGCCTCTCCTCTGTGCCAGCCAAAACATGTCCCTTGAGCAGAGCCTGTTTACTGTAGCTTTCCTGGGTTCATAGCCCATCACCGATCATCTGACAAGGTGACTTCCCACACCGTTACAGTCACTGGGACATTGCTTCTGGCCTGGGGAAGATACAGGTGGTCCAGCTGATTCTCCCACATTTTTAGAAAGATGGGTAACTTTATAGCGGGCAAAGTTTGACCTCATTCATGGCTCCCTCCTTAACACCCACGGCTACCTCAGTGCCTGTAGACACTAGCTCATGGGAGTTATAAACCTGCCCTGGATCTTACAGAAGTATGCACCTCTAAAGTTGCTCAGGTGGACTCCTTGGTACAAATCCCAGGGAGATCACCCTAAAAGAGACAGGTGTACTGAGCTTCTCTTGTCATGGTCCTACACATTCACATGAACTACCTTTAATTTTAGAAGTTTGTACTTGCATTACTCCCTGCACAGCTGAAACAAGCCTGAGTTACTGCCATAGCCGGCAGGAAATTTTTCCAGTAGGAAATGGCATCAAGCACGTTCCTCAGTCCTTTGCCTTCCCAGCCCAGCAGAAGCACTACACATACTTCTGTGACGAGCTGTGGTAGAAATGTCAGCCTTGGTATGGATGGAGCATGAGTGGGAGTGTCTGGGGATGGGAGAGCAGGAAGAAGTGGAAGAAGAAGGGAGGAAAGAATAGCAGAGTGTTAATGGCACTTAAGTTAGTAGATCATCGAGTCCCCAGGCACAACTATCTGCAGTTTCTCTAAACACCTAGACTGAAAAAAACAAAGGGCAACCTAAATACAACAGCCTACACCCAGAAAGACAAAAGAACAATGAGTTAATCAGCAATTTTGCCTAATGACTCACAGAGGTGGGACAGCTGGAGAGACAAACGATTCACAATCACTGTCAACTTTTAAAAGGTGCAAAAGACACATTCAAAAACCAACCACGTGGTTGCCAATAATAAGAACAACCCCGAAGGCAGGATGAGAACTAAATAACTAGTTTCCCTCATCCTTTGTCACCGCAAATAATCCTGGACATACCACGTGCAGACACATCTTCAAGCTTCTGAGTAAAAGAATGAGTGAGTAAAATCTATGAGAGAATGGAGCATGCATGAATGAAACCTGGTTTGTACAAAAATAAAGTCACCTTTCCTTCTTATGCTGTCTCTTGTTGAGGTTTGCTCCGTTAGTTGAGCTTTGGAGAACAATTCTGGATGCCGGACGCTGCTCCACGGCTCCCCTCCCACCAGGAGGGTGAAGCCACTCCTGCCAGGACTCTGCGTCGGCTTGGCCTCGATGTGCACATCGGCTGTGCTGGCTAAACAGCAGCACATGCTCCCAGGTGTGATTTCCTGGTGGAAATCTGGTTTGAGCCCCAGGTCAGGTGATAAGGGAGAACACGGCGTAGGGCTTCGGGTGGACGCAGGCACGTGGCACTGGCTCTCGTGCAGGGACAGAGCGTACTCTGCTTCCCGCAAGCCAGCATCTGAGTGTTGCACCGTGAATGCTGCACAGATTGCAAAAGAGGATCTCACCCGTCCACCATCACTCCCTGGCCCTTCATTAGGTCCTCCCTAACCGCTGACAAGCTGTGTCAGAGTCATCTCTACTGTGTACAGAAAGGTGACATCCATCTCCACTCCCAGACGCCTGCCTATTGCAGTAGTTTTAGGTCACCAGACACTACTACTAAGGCACCCACTAAACTTCACAGGTTGGGGAGGGGATCTTAAATACCAAAGGCAACACAGCCTTTACAAGCAAGTCACTCCTCCCTTGCCTATTAATGGCTTTGCTAGAGTACACATTGTTAAATGTTTTACGAGCATGTGATAGTCACCCATTCATCATTTATGGTAGGGCACTAAAATATTTTACAGGCAACTGTATCTAATACTAGAAAGTGTTAATAAATATCAGTTACAAAGTGACAATTACAACTTTCTTACATATAAAAAATTATATGCATGTATGCTGTGACATCAACATAATTAGCATTTTAATTTTCAAAGCACTTTAAACAAGAATGAATCCATATAGGATCATCTTGGCAGAGGAGGGTGCTGAAGAGAAATCCAAACTATTTAATTTCCATGCAGCACTGGGAATGTGAGGCTGGGTTACAGTCTTATCCCATCAGGGCTGGAAGCTCTGCTTGCATGTGAATAAGTAGCAGATACCGTAGCTGTATTTTTTGTATAGAGTGCTCTGCTTTCCTTACAGGCAAGCTTTTAGTTTGGGCTCCATGAAGTTACTGTTAACAGGCAGCATTCAGACGTGGCAGCATTTTGCTTATTGCCAGGCAAAATAAACTGCTTCAGTAAATGGCTATCTACAAATAACATGCTTGGTCATAGCCAACATTCACACAGAATTAAGTTACTTTCTATATCTAAGAGCTAATACTTTATTGTAAAACAGATCCACACCATCGTAAGCAAACAAAGTATTGGTAAAGTAAATAATGAAGGACTAGTTTGTTTTCTCTGCATTACTTCACCAGTGCAAAGGGACTCCAGTGAGAATGATAATCATGGCCAAAGCCATTACACAATACAGCTGTAAAATTAGTCTTAACAGTCTGAGGCAACAGCTACACATTAGGTTCAGCACTCCTTAAATAGTTATTTTCCAGCCTGATCAACTCCCTGATCTGGGTCGTTGCACAAGCAACTGTGCTGGCACAGAGGGCAGAAAAGAGCAGCGCGAAAGAGGGTGGGAGAAGAGCTGAAGGGTAAAGAGCTTCTTAAGCCCGCACCGCTGGCAGGTGAAGAGGCTCGGAGCAGCAGCCTTATGCAAACAGTCCTGTGGAGTTCATCTTTTGGTAGTAATTTGTGGTGTCCTTCCTCGTGGTCATGAGGATGCAATATTTTTAGAACTAAGCAGCCAAGGGACTGTGGTAGTATGTTCAGAAGAAAGTCCAGTCTTATGAAATGGTTGGCAAAATGTAAACATTAGGTAACAGCTGATCAAGTAATAAGTCTACACAATCTAGCAGCAATTTACCTTCGATGTGATAAAATAATACAGAAACAGCTTTATAGCAGTATATAGCCACAGCCATCAACTGATTTCTGCAGATGTATAATAAATGCATACAAAACCCCAAAACTGCTCATGTTATTCAGACTTGAAGTGAAAACTCAGAGCTGGTTTTTCCAATCCTGGATGTGGCTATAGTAACAATGACTTCAAAAAGGACTTTGGTCTGATCAGGTATTGCAAAATGGTGGCTATCATTTTCCCAGACAGAATTTTGGTCTGGCTGCAAGAGAGGGAATTATCCTCTTTGCTTCCAAAACCAGCTGAAACCCATTTGAGGTGTTCTCAGTTTGGGACTCACCAACCTGACGATTCCTGGCAAAGTTTAATTTTAACAGTTGTGACTGTTCACTCAACTCCTGCTCAGATTTTGGCTAACACAACTCATGCTAAGGCCCGATGTGTATTGGGAGCAGCGCCCCAATACAAGGTCAAAGCCAGAGCACCGTGCAGGCAGGACAGGAGGGACAGGAAGAGGTAATTATGCAGCCATGATCACCTGCAGATTGCTGCCTCCTGCAGCCAGCATCTTTGCTTTTCGATTGTCTGACAGTTTCAGATGCCGCTAACTCATGGAAATGGCGCAGACCAAACTTCCAGGATGGAAGTTATAAAAACATTAGCTTAACCAAAAAGCTTTGGAAGCAGACCCAACAGCAGCTGGACTGCTGAGGCTTTTGTGCTTCCCGGTGTGATACAGGGGATGCCTGGACCATGACGGAGAAGGAAGGACGAGCACTCTCACCCTTGGCTAGGTAACTATTTCGCTCATAGGCGCGTGAGTTGAATTACAAGTTGTAAGTTGTGAGTTGCAAGTTATGAATTAGAGAACTTGCAAGTGAGAAACCTCATGACTTTCTTGATGAATTAGTGAATTCATGTGATAGACTAGTCTGTGCAAAGGGGGTTGAGCCCTTGTTTGTTGTGTTTGTTTCTTTCTTAATGAACTCATAAAATGAAGTTTAATTTACAGAGTACATTGTCCTGTAAATTTGAGAGATCCAAACGGACCGTGACAACAGTCTTCAAAAGTTCAGTTTATTTCAACATGGCTTGGTCTATTTCAGCACAGAAGAGTGAATGAAAAGTTGAATTAATCTACTTCAACTTATTTTGAAAAAGTAAATAATTAGAAAACCCCCACAGCTGAGGCCTGATACATATGAAAGTTTGCCCACAGCTAGCCAGGCAGGTGAGCCTAGGAAGCCATATTCACTATTTTGATTACATAAAATGCCTGTGAAGCCAGAGAGATACAGACCCCAAATAAACTTATGTAAGACCAGATTGGACTAGCTATTTTGTTTTCTCCCAGTCTACTACACATCTGCCTTTGAAGTCTGGAATTTAATCATTTCTGCTCTAAGCTTCACTATAGGGTTTCCTACGTGATATTAGCAAACTTCTATCACCTATTTCTAGAGGTGTCAAAGCTTCATACAACATAGCTCTGACACTTGTAGAGACTTTGAATTTAATTATGACACTTTGCACTTTATATGATTTGACCAGCATGAACCATCTCGATTAACCTCTTCACCAGCCCTTCTAGACTGCTTCATTTGTCTGTCAACAGCTTCCCTTATGATCACAATAATTATCATTGCAACAACCTAGGAGTGCTTTCTTAAGGAGACTCAGTTCCTTATCTGTGATTTGTTTACAAGCGTGGTCTCATGCCAAGAATTTGTAGATAGTTGTATGGTGTCTGTTTAGGCATATAGCCTGTGAGTATTACTAATTCCCTGTGAAATACTTAAGGAAAAAAAAAACTGAGTTTGGGCCAGTTCAGTGAATTTTTACTGAAACAGTAAAGAAAAGGGAGGAAACAGAACCAGGATCTGCCTCACTCTGTCATGAAACAGGCAACTTTTACACCAAATGGTCCCTGAGAGCTACCAGAGAGTGTGTGGATGTTGGGTTAGGATGCTTTTCTTTTCAACACTGTGTCAATATCCCTGATTGTTTAAGACAAGCCTTGTGATAGTTGGACCAAGACAGTAGGTGCTGTGTTGTCAGAGGAGAAAAAGGTCCTGGCCCTCAAAGCTTCCTGTATCCCTACACAACATAGGCAGGGTGAGACGGAAATCCTGGCCAGGCACACCAGTGCCAATAGCCACAGCCATGGATCCGTGGCTTCAACACTGGCGGTCTGCTGCGCACCCAGTCTGCCTTGGGGTGGACGAAGAGTGTTGTCAGGCCTGGTGAAGTAAGACAGCCAAGAAAGTGGCTGCACCTGATGTGGTAGCGTATGGCACAGAGGCCGGCCCTTCTCCCCTGGCCAAGGGATGTAGCTGTGGCACGGCAGTGGTCACTCACACAGAAGACACCGGGGATGGCAACCGCACTGTTTGCGGACACACTGCCTGGTCGCACATAAATGGAGCTGAAGAAATGTGGCAAGAGAAAAATAAACAGAAGGTCTCTCACATGACTTGTAATAATTATTGTGTTGTATAACCCTGTCCCAGGTCTCCTTCTTGTGGGCAACAGAAGCAAATAGTCACTGGCAAGGTAAGGCAGACGTGAACAGACAGACATACTGAAGAGGGAGCAGAAGCAGCTCCCTGCCTATAGCTAGTAATGACCCTTTTTCCCTGGATGGACAAGAAGCAAATCTGTGCATATTCACACACACACGCATATTACCACGCCCACACTCTTACAATGTTCCACCTCTGAAAACAACTTTGTTGTTGTGCAGACTTTTGTTTAAAATGAGCAGAACAGCGACCCAAACGCAGCCCGCTGACTGAGCACGCACTCTCTTGTTTAGACAGGACATGCCATGCCACTCACTCAGAGCAGCACTCAGAGATGGGACCTACAGGTTTCCCAGCATCACCACGGCAGAGGTTGGCCAACACTTGTCCTCTCATGCTTCTCATGTAGTGTTTCCTGCTCTGCAGGATAATACAAAATCTCCCCTAATTTAGCAACATTTTTATAGAGGTTCTGCTGCTAAACATCATGTCTGGGAGGGTTTGGCTGGTTTTGTACTTCCAAGAAAGCAAGTCAACAGCCAGTGTTGCCTCCTCAGACAAAAAAGTCACTCACCAGGCACCTCTAGCTCTCAGTTGCTATTGTGTTTTTGCTTGGACTGTAATATCCTTTCCTCTGTTGCAGCTTTTATTATTACATTCTCCACTATAGATACCTTACATACCCCTAGCAGCCAAAAATCAAAGGAGGCATTTCCCAAATAGGTGGCAGGTCTTGTGCATCTGTTGAGACTGACTCCATTCCTCACCAGAGAAAATCCATCCCAATTTATGCTCTTTGAGGAGAGTCTTGCATCACCGTAAAATCCCAAAGCAATTTGTCTAACAACTGTCTGCTACATTTAGCTTTTATTACTGGCAGGCTTGCAACCCTCAAAGGAAGAGGTTTCTGAAACGTGTACTAGGAGGGCTCTTTCCACATCCCCCAGGCAACACAAAATCTCTGCCATAGACTCAGCTGGGGCCCCTTTCTCTGCAGTGGGTCTCTGGCACCTCAGGGGCCAGAATTTACTGACCAGCGAAAGCTCATGTCACGGTTCCACCTAATTTCAGCTCTAATCTGCATGCAGTCCTGGTCAAAATGTCCCAGCTTCCAAAATTTCCCACTGCCCAAAGCATTTTCAAATTTCATGTAATCCTCAGTAATCCCTGTCAAACCTTGGTCAGGGCATTGCTCTGATCCTTCTAACCAAAACAGCTGCACAACTCATCCCAACACCCCTGGTTGCGGAGGAGCACCCGCTGCCATTCCTGTGACAGCCCCCTGCACCCAGCTGGCACTTTCCCTGCCTCCTGTAGCCTTTTAATAGCACTCATCCTTCCCTCCTTGCATTGCCGCTCCTGAGCTCCCCAGCTCAGGATCTGCCACTTTCTGACTATGGATTTGTTCTGGTTGACATCCAGCGCAACGCCCTGCACTGCTGATATGCAGGCAGCCCTACGTAGCCAGGGGGCTCAGCCAGCCCATCCCATATGGCTGTTTATATCCCTGGACAGGCTTTTGCTGCTAATCAGGCTGACCTGATTCCCATAGTCTCTGCTTCTCCAGTGGCGTTTCTGCCTAAGGCCAATTGCCAAGGCTGGGAGAGCTCACACTGCAGCTCCAGTGCACCTATTAGGGCACTCTAATCCATTGGTAGCAGACAGGCACACACAAGCCCAAAATCCCTCCCTTTGAAGGACAATAGCCCAAAAATCTGCCTTCTCTCCTTCAAACAAGACTCCTCCTTGCAGCTTAATAACAGTGCATTATCTAAGAGCTTTTACTCCCTCAACCACTAAAAGCATTTCAGGTGTAGAAAGAGAGCAGAGAGGTCTGCAGCTTCCGCATCCCTGGACCTTGTAGCATGTCGGTGCACGCAGGGATGTAGCAGGCCCACGCTCAGCCCGGGATGTAGCTGCTGGAAGCGCAGGCAAAGGTGGCCGAGGCAGTTGACTCCCAGAGACACTGGCTTTCTCCGGGTGTGAAGCATTTTCCTGGGCCTGGGCAAAGACTGAGTTACAATAGCTGGTCCTGAGCTCTCTCTGGCTGTGGGAACCCTCATCTGTCAAATCTGAAGTCTACAGAAGTAGCCAAGTGGAAATAATAATTTTCAGAGAAAACAAGAAAATAAGAGGGTTTTGATGACCTAAGATCCCAGGAGGCAACTTGTTGCCTGGCTCACTCTTTCTCGCCCTCTTGCAACATCATCCCAACCACTTTGAATCAAAGGTTCAAAGATTCTTTGGGAATTGGGATTTTAAAGATGCCTGAGAAACCTGCAACAGGTTGTTCAGTAAGAGGATCTGCAAGAGGTGGCTCTGCCAGTCCATCCTGAGGGATCAGGCTGAGCTCTGCAGGAGGCCTGCCGAGGGATGCTGACATGTTTATCCTGGACATAAACACAGATGAAAGGAAATTGCCATAAAAAAAAAACAAAACATGAAAAGCCATAAAGGATGTAGCTACACCCAAAATGCGTCAGAGATGAGGCAACTTTTAGATTTGTTAAGCTACAGAGGAAGATTTCATCCAACCAAAAGCCTCCCGTACTTGGCCAAGTGACCGAAGTCCAGTGGGCTGCCCCAGGCCAGCCACGTGGGACAACCCATCACGGCCCCCTTCCTCTTCTGCCGAGCCGCCAGGGAGGGGCCCAGCCACCAGGCACCAGTAGAGACCCTCAGTCCAACGGGAGGTTCCATTGCTGGCAGCAGCGAGGGTTTGGAGGTGGGCTCTAGTCTCAGTGTCACATCAATACCCAGTGGTGGCCACCGGAATGACATGCCAACCATGACTCATATTCCAGCTGCCTCTGAGAACAGCAGTGCAACCAGAAATAGGATCAGTGTGGACAACCTCCCCATTAGGAGGAAAGCATTAGCCACAGAAATGAGGAATGAGCCTATAAGAATCTCGCTATCGAGGGACCCATCTGGCTCTTACCAGTGAGCATTTGCTTGGCTCCCAAGCATTTAAAAGTAGAATTAATAAGAATCTTTTTCTTTCATCAGTTCTAGGCAGTAGGAGGAACAGTTGATTATTTGCTTGTTAAAGAATTACTGACATACCATACTGTAGTTTTCAAACAATCAGATCTTGATTAATTTTGGTGATGTAAATAAAATTCTTACAAGGATTATTTTCAAGTCTATTTAACTCTATATATAAAATGCAGCATTATTTTCAAACCTCAACTTCCCTTGCCCCAACAAACTAAAGAGTATGTTTTCATGCATGTGGCACAGGAAATGAAGAGGTTTTATGGGAATATTTAAAACTCACTTTTGCAGACAAAGCAGACTTAGAAAACCTCATTCAAAAGGGTCACTTTTTCGAGGTTGGAAGGGGCAAATTGTGAGCCTTGGAAACAGCATTCATCCTCCCAAAATAATTTCATTTTAATCACACTGTTTACAGGATACTTACAATGCACATGCAGAAGATTAAAGATGGATGGATGGAAGGATATCAGTTGTGCAGAGCTTGGGAAATAACCCCAGATTCCAGCTTTGGAGAGAAGTTAATTGGAAATTCTTGGTGAGAATTCTTATTTCCATAATAAAACCAGAAAACAGACATCTTCCAAATGCACTGGATGCACTACAGTGGCCTAGGCCCACAAGTACATGTACTTTGGGAAAAGCCCAGATTACCAAACTTCTGGGCCAAGGAACAAACAAACAGCAACAGAAATGTTTCTGGGCAGGGATGGACTTTTGCCTGGAGGACTGCGGGCTTCCCTGGCAGAGCCAAGCATCCTCAGGGCAAGATGTGTTTCAAGAGCATGCAACATGCCAATCTAAATATAAATCTTTGATTCATCTCTCCTTGCGCAGTTTCACACTTGTGCTTTAACTGTATGTTCCTTAATGAAAAGGGAAAGGTTTGGGGTGGGGGGAGGTGGGAGGGGAGAAGAAAAATCAAAGCAAGTCTACAAGGAAAGTGTATTGACAGCAACATCCACTCTACAAAGGTACAGACAGAATTTGCCTCATTCCCCATTAGCCTGTAACTGTTACAGAATAAGCAGGGGAGGGCCAAGGCACAGCTAATGAAGGATCTGAACAGTGACACAAAGCAAATGGCAGGAACTCTTAGATCATCAAGGAACAAAAGTGGAAATGTTCTTCATCAGAAAAAACAAAGTCAAAAGAAAACCTGTAAAAGTAGGAGAATATCTCACTGATAGGGCAGGAAGAAAATTCAAGAATCTGTTCAATAGCAAGAGGAAAAGATCTGGGGGATGTTTTTCCGCAAGCAGTGAATTTGACAGAAAAATTGAAACAATGAGTAAATTCAGGTTGAATTCAGCTAAATTCTTGGCTGAAAGGGGTATACAGGAATAGATTTTTGAATACAGCAAATCCTTCCATTCCAACAGTTTGCAAATAAAATTTTGCAACTCATTCGTTCAAAGTGTCATTCAATTTA
Source organism: Aptenodytes patagonicus (assembly GCF_965638725.1). Taxonomy (NCBI): domain Eukaryota; kingdom Metazoa; phylum Chordata; class Aves; order Sphenisciformes; family Spheniscidae; genus Aptenodytes; species Aptenodytes patagonicus. Next base: position 64,647,347 of record NC_134949.1, read on the forward strand.
AAAAAAGACAAGAATAATCAGAACACAAAACATTCAATTTTGGTGAAATGAAACATTTTGGTTTATTCAAGGTTTTGGCATGATGAGTTTTTTCGTTTCATTTTGCCAAAGAAATCTTTAGAAAATTCTGTCCCAAGACATTTTTTTCCTGCTTTTTCAGTTTGTTCTCTGAACATAAAACCCCCCAAAGCAGTATTTGCCCAGATGTATTAGAGTCATTGAATGAAATGATGCCAAGGTAACATAATTTTGTCATAGCAAAATGAAGACGCTAAAGCATCAGATTAATCCAAAGCAGCTGTGTGCTGTTTTATGCTTGCTGACTGCTCAAGGAAATACAAAAGGAACGGTACAATGTTACACGTGATGAATTCTGGAATATAATCTATGTGTCTAGAACCCAAAGATGGTGGAGGCTTTCCCTCCCTCTGTCCTTTGTTTTTTCTCCCTAGGCTTCTGGCCACACATACCAATGATATACTGCTAGTGAGGCAGACAGGTGCTCCCCAAAACTTTTTTAAAAATGGACTTCACCGACAAACAGTGGCTGCCTTTTGCTAGCACAAGTGTTGTCTTGGCCTTCACAGGTTATTTATCGGTGCAGTGCTGCAACACACTTCATTTCAAAAGACATAAGTCATTTTAGCTGTAAAGTTATCTGAAGTCCTTTCAATTTTTGTGTGCCCTCACTTTTAATGCTGAATGTTCTCCGGTAGGCGAGACGCGATGGTTCGTGAGGCAGGCACAGCCTCCCTCTGCTCCCATTCGTGCAGCTCCTATGGCCATTCCTGCCACCACTGAGGCCACCTCTGGGATCAGTGAACTGCTGCCAGCATCAGGAAGAGCAGCGTGAGTGGAAACATGTTGCAGTCCCTTTCATGTGTATTTGGCAAACCTAAGTTTTTAGAGCTCATTTCTCAGAGGAAAAAAAATCCCATATTGTCCTCACCATAAAGTATACGTACACAGAGCACAGATAAAGAATAATGAATAGGAGCTAACAGAGCAGTTATTAATGCAGGAGGAGTCCTCACAGCACTGCTTCCAGCAGCAGTGATCTGTCCCCATCATGATGATGGTCTGTGTCAGGGGCTTGGGGGACTGAGAGCAATGTTCGCTGCTGGATGAAGAGCTGTTTCATGCCCCCTTTGTGCTCTCTGCTATGGCTCCATCAGAGAATGGCTCTATCTTATGTAGAAATAAATTAATTAATAAAATAAGCACCAGTAAGAGATCTCTGAAAAGCACCCAGTCAAACCTGCCAGTTAAGTGTTTTATGAAAACATCAGTAGAATGCAGTGTGTACTACAGCCAAAACAGAAATAGTCTTCCTGACACAACAGTAAACAAGGGAAGCAATGGAGCAATAACAGAAATGACAAATTAAAGACAGGGAGCATAGCAGTTGGATACTCAGGCAAGAGCTTAAGAACATTATTTTTGTACTGACATGAAAACTGTAAGTAGAGTAATCTAACAAGGTGCGATATTTTCAGTGGTTAACCCATTGGACGGCACATGTGACAGCCAAGCACTTTGACAATGATATTAAGACTTGCTTAAGACCACCTGGGAGGGGATAAAGTGATTTAGAACAACATTTTGTGGTCTGGTGAAGCACAAATTAGTATGCTACAGTTTACTAGAAAGGTCCAAAGATGAGGTGGGGAGAAAGAGGACCTAATAGGAAAAGATCTACTTTTTCATGTTTAGGATGATGGCAGAATAATAACTGCCAGATGTGTAATGGTACATATTCTAAATCTATGCTTAGTCATATTTTGTAAAAATATTCCATGTGGTACATAGTAAGGCAGTATTAAAGCGGAAATACTCCTGTCAAAAGGCAAAGACACTGTAGCCATTGGCTAAAACACAGATAGAGGACAACAAGTTACTGGAAAGAAGACTTCACAGGAAGCCAGGTGACGTGCACACACTGGCAGCCTCGCTCCCATTCCCACGCTGCTGTAAGTAGTTGTTCCCCAAAAGAACAAGTTTAGATTTAGAAACATGATGTTAGGTCAATTTTTTTATTTAGCACATGGCACACGTGACAGGTGAGGGGTTCACTTCATGTATTTCAGGTTTATAATGAAAGCATAAGTCAAAACTGTATACCCAGGCTGTATCGCGGATTCACCCACTGTGGGTCTGGTACCATGGGCAGCTGCTTTGCAACAAATCCTAAAGGACAGAGAACCATTTTTATGTTTATTGAACTTTTCTCTTTTGAAACTGAGGAGTCACAGATAACATCCTTGATGTGGTACTGAAAGAAGACGACAATTTCACTTGTTCAGAGAACATAAAATCTGAGTATCTGTTTCTGAAGACACTTATATTCTTTGGTAATGAACATAGATTAAAGTCTTAAGGACACTCTCACCAGCACTAGCATCTATTGCCACTGTTGCCATGAGTGAAACAGCAGGAGAGCAGAGTTTGGAGACCCTCCCTTTAGACAGTGGGCTTGCCAAGACTAAATTTCTGTGCCCTTCAATCTGGAATCAAAGGTTTTTGTCTCACAGATACGCTGTGTCCATGGTGTTTGTTCCGCATAACTTACACGATGCCACTGCAATGGGAGTGCCACTGTCTACTGCACAGAGGATGCACCTTCACCCCAGGGACTTACCTCCTTATCTGACTGTGCTTGCTATGAGGAGCCCATCCTGAAGTGCTAAGGCAACAGGCTGCATTTAAACTGCTGCTTACAGAAGTCCTGAAAATGGGCACGAAGGCAATTTATATTCCCATTCACGTTACTGGTTACTTGTACCAGGCAGACCAGACTGCCGAGAGGTCTCCTCACTGCATCCCATAAGGGCAGGTGAGACCTGCAGACTTGGGCTTAATTTAGGCAGACAAGAATTCAAGCACACATTGCTGGAGCTACAGAGTGACATGGCCTTCAAGGCGCTGCATGACCAGCCTACCAGGTACAGAGCAGATGTTGCCCAAGTTAAGCATATGTGAGTTGGTATCTGCAGTACTAAGACTAGATTTTGGGCTCTTTGGTCCAGGAAAATCATCTTCCCCTTTGTAGAGCTAAGGTCAAAAAGCTACAACTTCCAAACGTGACAAAAATCTCTACTATAAATTATGCGTTAGCTTTCTGTGCAAAGTCTTTCAGGTGACAGAGCAGCAGATGGGTTTTAAGTCATGTGTACACATTTCTCAGCACAAGAGGTTCCTGTGGAAGCTTCTAGGCACAAAGAACACAGAAAAGATTGGATAAAATCCTTTCAAAGAGGAAGAGGAACAGATGTCAGTCCAGTGACAATTTAAAAAAAAAAAAAACACAACACTTAAAAAGATACTTCAGCATATATTTAAAGCTGAGTAGAAGTTTCCTGGATTTAGACACAAATTAATATAGGAGGCTCTGTGTCTTTTTTTCTTTTTAGTGGTTTTTGAGCAGGTTGTCACAGGGGCCCCTGAGAACGCACCCATAGGATGACAGGCGCAGGATGACACCAGAGGTAAAAGCACAAATCACAAATGGTCGAGGACTGGTTAGTAACGGAAGGACTGGTCAGTAAAGGAATGCAACTCAGAGCTCGGCAGGGCTTGTTTTAGGGCAAAACAAAGAAGCCATAAAAAAGGGAACAAAGGACATATATTGAGTAGATATAAAACATCTATATCGTGAAAACGCAAAGGAGGAAAAAAAAAAGGAATAATTAAAAAAACCCACCTCTGCAAGATTGGGAATGCAGGAAGAGCAGAGCGAGAGGAGGCGCCCCTGCACTGTGCCATCCCCTCAGCCAGGCATCGTGCCCAGCCAACGCTGATCCACAGTGGGTCCTCACTCCCCTTCTGCAGAGAAGGAGTGCTGTCCCACTGAAACTCAGCAACCATCCACCAAGTGTTATCTTTTTGTCTATCGGTTAAATAAAGTAGAATTGTAAAGACTTACATCCACACATAAGTACGTGTGCATGTGTTAACACGAGTGTGTGTTTTCTGCTCCAGCCTTCCCACACCAAGGTGATTGAGACCACAGCACCAAGTCAGACTAAAGGTAGACACAACCAAGTTGTTTTTTAAAGAAATAATTAAAGATGTGGAATAGTAAAAAAAAGAATCCATAAAACCTCTAAGTACTTAAAGATTTATAAAATGGTGTAAAACTTCAGATAATGAGTAAATAATTCATTACACAAATACTTCCTAAAGATGCATTTCCTTGCTCGAGGAATTCCTGAAATGAAGCTTGGCAAATGCAATGAACCTATGAAAAGAACGGCATTAATTCCAGAAGGTTCTGAATTTAACAGGTTTCTACCTTAAGATGAGATGGGAATTATTATTCTGTCACTCTTTCTGGAACGATATTAAGATTCAGACGCCGAGCGTGGCAATGGAGTGCGAAGGCTCACTGTACGCCGAGCAGCTCCTCGCTGCACCTGTTTACGATCGATTGCCTCATTATCATTTTGCACAGTGGGAGAGAACATGGCTAAATTCGCCTTCGGAGAAAACTGAAAATTCACCGGGCTTATTAATGTCCCTTTCATCTGCAGCCCTGCATGCTGCTTCCTGGGGGCCAGGCAGCACCGTGCGGCCATTAACAGGGAGCTTTATTGCCCGGCGCTGGATGGCAAAGAATTGCATCAGAGAAGTCTCCAAGCTGCTGGGACAGCGAATGCTTATGATAGAGCAGAGAAATGAGAAGTCCATACGATGTTTTTTTTCTTCCCACCCCAAATGGATAAATCTAACCAAGAGCAAGGATGGAATAAATAATACATGGAGAAGAAGGATGCAGGAAAATCATTGCATTTTCCATGTTTTCGTAAATCATAATAAAACACCATCCCTGACTATTTTCATCCCTGTGGCCAGGTGGGCTTCGTGCTGCAGTGCACAGAACCAGAGTTTGGGCTTCACAGCATGGCTTTTTGCTTCCTGGGCTAGTGAGGGCTAGAGACCCAGTGCTGCTGGGCTCCTCACTGCCTTCAGAGCTGCCAGGAGGTGGTGCTTTGGGCACCACTCTGGGCACTCCCCAAAGTTGACTCGGGGAGTAACTTTGAGGGGTAGCCTCCTATCCTCTTGGAAATGAAGTTATTACAACCAGAGCACTGTAAGACAAAAAAAGCTGTAGAGATGCATTTCATCGGCACTGATGTTCCTCCTGACAATATTTGCAACCCCATATCTCTGTTTGGTTTTTGTATGCACACTGCTGAAAGCAAAATTTATTTGCACATAGGCAAAGCTTAGCAAATAGGCAAATGCATTCACCCAAAAGAGCTACGCGGAAGAATCACGCATGCAGAGACTGGCAACCATCACATGGAAATAGGTGACCAACCACAAGCCCCAAAATAGCAAATACCTAGTGAAATAGTTGTAGCGTTGGAATATGTTTGCATAAATTATTCACAGAATAATTCTGAATTTTGAATATGTACAATCTTAAGGCAGTCTGGGAAACTCCGTACACATGCATTTTTCCTTTTTGTAGAGAGTTTTAACACTTGTCCTGCTGGTCCCCTTAATTCCCTCTCTCCTCACAGCCTCTGCAGACAAAGGTGTAACTGAGTGTCCCCTTCCAACAGCAGCCCTCGTGAGTCAGAGTCTGACCAACTCTGAGCACTAAGAGCAATAGTTAACATGAGCAAAATGGTTAAATCAGGATTCCTTCGTTACAACAACTGCCTGTCTGTTATTAGCAAATCCTGTTTGCTTGACGCTGAAAATGCTTAGGGAAAATGAATGCTGAGTTGCCTTGTTTTATTTGCCACCGGTGCCTTGCACTGGCTTTTGGTTGCCTAGATCCTATGCTGACCAGTCCGTAGCAATCTGTCACTTGCCCAAAAACTGCTCACGTCTGTAAGGTGAGATAAAGTAGTAAAGGTCCAAAAAGAGGCAGTTTGACACCACTATTTATTTCCCGTGACTGATTCAGCACTATGCAAGTGGTACCACACAACAATTTCAGTTCTTTTCTAGACTGAAAGGACACAAGAAAAATAAATATTCCTTTCTTAAGATTCATGGAAGGTGAGGTTGAGGATTCTCTTGATTCATCACGACCAGAGCATTTAATTCTATTCTGACAAGTGCAATAATTTAAGTCAATGTATCTTGGGTGGAAAAAGTATGAATCAACCAATTTCATTTTATTTATATGCAGTAGTAAAAAAAAATTGTAGGCAAAAAAAAATCTTATACCACTTTTCCCCTACTGATTCTCCAGCAGGAAGTAAAGAATAAGAAGTGTTTTGTGCAGGGTTGTAAATTGTCCTACTAATGGTGTTCCCTGTGGTACTTGTGCACAATGAAATGAAGAGGAAGCAATACTAATTTGTTCTTGAAAGGAGAAGAGGCAGAAAATTAACGTCTGACAGGTAGAAGAGGACAACCACAGAAGGGGAAGGTGGCAAACAGCAGAGGTCAAATGAAAGGAATAAAACAACCAAGAAGTTCTGAGAGGTTTCAGAGGCCAAAGCCCTCTGTTTTTCAGTCAGTAAAGCCCTAAGCAGAAAGCGATTAGCTTGTGGCCACATGCAATCCTTATTTTCAACATTGAACTCTGTCCAGTGTCTCAGGATACATCTTCATGACACAATATCAGGCCACACAGAGACCCTGAATGAACTTGCTCAAAGAGCTAAAGCAACTAAAGCCCTCCTGAGAAGTGTATTAAGAGCGTCACTTTATCCTGGCTAGACTACTTCTAGTCCTGAGAGGATGATTGAATATAAATCTCTCAAGCTCTAGAGAAAAGTGTAGCCGTTGGATGCTTGTGTGCCATCTGCATGATACAGTATTTTTCCATCTAGACAAACTCATTATTGCCTTGACTGATGCTGTTTCTTTTGTATGGCTAACTTACAGACCTACTGATGTAGGGATTATTTCAATTATTAAGGGAAAAGAAATATAAATAAGAATAAAATCCCTTAAAGAGTCAGTGGATCCACAGAAGTCAATAATAAAATTCACCGCTGATCTCAATATTACAAGAAGTTCATCTTTACAGCCAAAAATGTCCTTTCAAACAAGATGGAAAGGTCAAATTAGCATCAGGAGCCATGTAGTCCTATTTGAGGTAAATTTATGACTTCTATACCTATTAGGTATGACAACTTCACAATTGTTAGTACATTTATCAAGTATATGAATCATCCCATCTCCATTTTTCAGGTACAAACTCAAATGCCCCTCAAAGAATGTCAACATACTTAGCATCTAACCTTAACCAATTTCCATGGAAAAAAAATAGGCGTTAAACCTTGAAGAATCTGACACTAAATTATTTCCCTAAGATCTTATAAGTAATCAACTGCAGAACAGAAAACTGAGTACAATTTCCCAAGTTCAAGGCCGGCAACCTAATCTCTGGACAGGTTCCCTCTTCTGCGTGTTAAAGCAGCAGCCTGGAAAAGGAGCCATGTGGTGCGCATCCATTGAGCCTTTGACCTTGTCGTGACACGAAGGATCGATGTGGCTTCTTGGGGCAGGCTATATGGGAAGAGGGCTTGCTATATGGAGTAAATGCTTACTGTAGGATCTTACTGCCCAGAATTGCTTGTGCGGGTGTTTATTACTACAAGAAGTATCATGAATCCACCTGTTTTGTTTTTTTAATCTTTTCCACCATACAAGTGTTAGGGAACTCGACACTAGCACAGCCCTGCCAGGAGCCATGGTGGCGACTCCGCCACCTCTAAGGCAGAGCATGTTTTTTGCATCGCAAGCACAGGCACGTGCTGGTGTGTTACCAACATTCCCACATGCTTTGCAGTATTGCTGCTAAGAACAACTGCTGAGGACCTCAAGGGAGAAGGGGACTGCACAAGAAGAGCAGCCTTCTTGGGCAGACAAGACCTGCAAGTTCGGAGGCAGATTTATTTTAGCCTCTCTAACATGTCTTTGCTCCCAAGAATCTCATGTTTTTCTCTCCACAGGCCCCAGAAGGCTCTCTTTCCCAACCTCCAACCCACAAGCAAGTCATAAATAGAAAAACATTTCAAGGTGCATGTTGAGGATTTTTCTAGGCCTCCTGCCCCACTTCTGCAGGCTTTACTTGGGAGAGTGATGTAAAGCACCAAGTCTGGGAGGACTCCTATAATCCCTGCGATTTACACATAAAAATCCAGGATTAGCTCTGCCTTCCTCATCTCTAAAGCAAATGTATGAGACTTTGGATTTGTGGACTTTAGGAATAAGTTCTTTGAATTATCGAAGCCTGTTTATTCAATGTGGAAAAGAAATCTGTTCCTCAGTGAGTTTATAAGACTATTGAATAAATTCCACAGTCAAACACAATCCTTAATCTTCAATTTCCTGTTCCTCATCACAACAGGAGATTTAAATCTAACTAGTTTATTTTTAATTGAATTCTTCTTGTATGAAAGATTGTAAAATCTGAATCATTGCTCGACAGTGGGTTCAGAAATTACTTACACAAGGGCTTGATCCCAAGACTACCGAAATCAATGTTTTCAATGAGTTTTGGATCAGGCATTGCATAAAACAAATTTTGTACAAATATCTAAATACATTCTGTTGTGCAGGAAGAGTCTAGAAAAGCTCCCATCTCCCTATACAATCGTTGCCTTGAGATCACCCGTTGCTTCCTCAAAAAGATTTGAAAGCTGTTTTATTTGGAAACAATTTTATCAACGTCTGGTACATAGTATACTTTTCCCATTGCTCTGTTTCAATTACTACTAGTATTATTATTAATAAATCACAATTAGTTGCTATGGAGACAATTAAGTCTGCAAATAAAATATTATGATTGAGCTTCCAAGGCAAATAAAGATTAAGTATCAGGAACAGATTATCCCTAAACTAGCAATGAGTTTATTTCCATGTAAATTGTGTAATCAGAAAAAGGAGAAAAGAAAATAAAAAAAAGAAAACACCCCTCCCCCCAAAAAAAAAAACCAAACCAAACCAACTAAATCACTCTCCATATCCAGCATTTTCTGATGTCTTCCGGGAGACACCATATCTGCTAGAAGGTTTCACTTCAAAATCTGAATATTTATTAAATTACATTATAGCTATCTGAAGGGCAGGGCACTAACACGTTCTCACACAAACACGTTTACCACTGGCAGTCAAAAACCAGCACTAAATGTGCTGTGTGTACACACAACTTTGTGTATCTGCTTATTTGAAATAGGATTGCAGAGTTAGAGGCAAACATACACTTTAACATTGATACAAATGTAAGTTTCAGCATGTGAAAAAAAGCTTTTAGCCTTGAGCTATGAATGTCACTGTACCAGGCAGACAAGAGTATTTTGCTTACCATAAATTGGGGGTTTCTTTATAGTTAAGGAGGGCTGCTAACAGACCCTCTTTATCATCTAGGCAGAAGATAGTTTCACCTAGCCATGCTCAAAAAATGTAAGTAAGTATTTCTGAAAGTGAGGTGGCAGATGGGAGGCAAACCCTTGGGAAAAGATTGAAATCAACATTTTGATTAAATTACATTCTAAATGGAACCACAGAGAATAAATTAGGTGTAAACGTTATACCCAGAAAGGATCCTAAACAACAAATTTGGTTAAACGTCCGTCCTCCCCCCCCAAAGAAAAGCCTCTTGAAGTTCATTTAAGTATGGGTGGATAAAAGAACAGTTTTCTTCTTAGTTCTGTCTCTAAATTCATTGTAATTGCATTGCCAGCATTTCTGCTATGTAAACAAGTTCTCATTTACATTTGCTTTCATCTTTACTGCTGTTACATGTGATTTCAGGAGAGCTAGAAAGCAACGAGGCTTGGGTGTAGTAAGGCTTAAAACTCTCCATGCTGGCCACTGCAGTGCCATCCCCAGAGCCTCCAGAAGGAAAAAGCTGTGCTTTTCTGGAAACCAGAGGGGTCAGGGTCAGTGCTGGCCACTCACGTTTGCACAACAGAAACGTCCTTCCACACCCAGGATTAGGAAAGGTTCTCCCCAGTAGCAGGACATTGGTGAAGACTGCCAGCACCCTACAGCCTTAGAGTGAGTTTGTAACAGTGGCCCTCCTTCCTTGCAAAGTTTAAGGAAAACACTCGTCCCCATTAACTCTCTCTCCAAAGATGTTAACCATCTGTCATTCCCGTTCCCCTCCTTCCCAACTTTCATAATAATTGTTAATGGAATAAAGTACAGTCTCTCCTTCACAAGGTTGACTGCAGGTAGTCACCATCAGAGTCTCATGTAATAGCTCTTCAAGAGCAATTCCTGCTCCGCTAATTAGATGATGTTCTCAGCACTTCATGAAAACAGAGAAGGAATTTTAAAGTAATAAAGTCAACAGCTGAGATACGACGGAGAAAACTGCTAAACAAACCTGAGATTTTGAAGTTCAAAGTAAAGGTGAAGACCTTTATAGGCAAAGGCTTGAAGACATATCTGTGAAGAGCCCTTTTCTTTCTCCATAGTCTGGCTGATGCATCACTTCAAGCTAAAGATTGGTTTGACTTTGCAGTTCATGTGCACGATGCATGAATACCACAACCCTGAGTTTTCAAAAGTGTTCAATACCCAGAACTTCAGCTAAACTCAATGGCACCTGGATTTGCCTCGCTCCTCTGAAAAGCCAACCCTGTATTTCTTCTCTGAGCAACCTTTGCAGCACAAACCAGATAGAACAAATATATTTACAGCAATCCTACTTTCAGAAATTCTGAACGAGGTATCAAAGTATGATGTTCTGGCTGATTGCAAAAATGTGTCTTTTCTTTAAACAAAAAAAAAAAGTCTACATCTGACCTTTTACTCCAAAATGGAAACATTTTTTTGAATCATGGGATTTACTGGAAAAAAACAGAACCTCTGGTTCCTGCCCATCTCTGCTCTCCCCAGCCTTGTCCCTGCTCAAGTGTGAAATCTAGGAAACCCAGTCATTGCCACACTCTCCCTTTGCATCTCATGGTCTTGCCAGGTGGCTCCAGCTGTGTTTTGTGCTACAGAAAAAGAGGCTCAGCTGCTTCTGTTGCTGAGCACAAAGACTGATAGTTTAGCACATTCAGCTGCATTAGAGATTTACGATTGCCTTGGTATAGGATCTCTATTCATGGGCCATTAAGCTCCCTCTTTTATATCTAGAGTAGATAGGGAATTTTGTATGACAAAAGAATTGCCACATGAAAAAGTCAATTTGAAAGCTTGCCAAATATGTACTATCTTGGGGGGGGGATCCAACACCTTTACGTTTTGGTTTGTCAAAAGATTTGCAAAGGTTTTCCTCTTACTCTTAACAGCAGTCTGTGGTTACCTGAATTTCCAAGATTCCTTGTGAGAGCTGTTGTTCAGATAGCTGAAGCGTGTTCCCTGCTACAAGCTGAGCTCTTTGGCCAAACTAGCTCCTGTGATGAACCATTACTTAGGACAAAAGCAATGTTAAAATACTGGGAGTCCTCAAAAGATGAAATTCCTTCTCCCTCCCCCCCGCGCCTTTCTAGCTCTGCTTAGAAAGTTTTGCTCTTCACTGAGCTTTGCTTTCATTAGTTGTTTTCAAACCGTACACCCAAATGGGTTTGGTGGATGTTAGATAACATCTGTTTAGAGCCTCCAGCACCATAAGCACACTGCTATTATCAGTACTAAATGGTTGCAAAATGTCATTCAAGACTGAGCTTTCTTTAGTACACTAGCAAGCCATGTTTTCCCTAGATTTAGCTGGAAAACCCCTGAAGAATAACATCTGAGATTTTACAAGCCTACCTGGAGCACAGCCAACCACATCAGTGAACAAGAAAAACTCTACCATGCCCTAACACGAGCAAGTAGCAACCATGATTTGCACCCAAGCAGTTTGAAGATAAGACCTTGAGGTTTGAAGCTGAGGAAGAAATTTCTACATTGAAGTGAAACTCAGTGTAAACATTTGTTTTCTACTCTAAGGGTGCAAGAGTACCATCTGATGGTATGATCCCATCTGAATTGTCATGTCATCTGAATTTAGCTGCCTAAAAGCTAGATGCTGAATCTCAGCTTAGCATCTAGACTCTCCCCTGATGTCTGCGGAGAAACATAAGCATTTCTGGAAGTGATTCAGTCCACCTTGTTGGGATACTTAGAAATGATACCTTAAGTTTTGGTAGCTAAAGTTAGGTCAGGTGAGTCTGGACTGATGGTGAATCTCCATCAGGCTTACTAAGGGCAACTTTTTAAATTTATGTAGGGCCTCAGTCTGTTTTTTTCTACTCTGTCATGAGTACACAAGTGTCAGGGCCCTGAAGGCACCGACAGGCTTTAATCACCCTGACCAGTTGGTGACCATCTTTCTCTGTAATAATCCTCCCTCTGCAACCTTTTCCCTCTGGGGTTTGGCCGTCCGCGTTCAAGGTCAGCTCTGATACATATGGCAGTGGTGGTTTAGCTGTGAGCCCTTGAGGTGAAGATGACTAACCAGGTACCCAGCTGTATTAGCAAGAGTGTAGCCAGCAGCTGAAACAAATTGATCCTCTTCCCTTCTATTTGGCACTTGAGACCACCTGTGGAGTACCATGTCCAGTTTTGGGACCTCTGCTAGAAGAAAAACACTGACAAACTCCAATGAGTCCAGCAGAGGGCCACCAGCATAGGACAACTGGAGGGCTGGTCCACACATGTACAAGGAGAGGCTGAGGAACTGGGCTTGTTCAGCCATAAGAGGAGGAAAACACGCGGGGGACATCTTATGGCTGTCTTCAACAACCTAATGGTAGGTTACAGAGTAGACAGGGAAACCTGCTTGTAGGTACACAGCAAAAGCACATGAGGCAAAATTGTGCAACAGGCAACAGACACAAGTTGCAACAAGGGAAATTCTAGTTGGATATTAACGAAAACTTTTCCCCATCAGATGTGGTCAATTATTGGAAAAGGTGCTCAGAGAATCTGCAAAGTCTACATCTTTGAGCTCAAAACTCAACTGGACAAGATCATGACAGCCTGACTCAGCTCACCATGCCATTAGCAGGAGGTGGGGCTGGATGACACCCCAAGGTCCCCTCCACAAGTCTCTGTGCACCTCAGGGTTCACTCAGCTCCCACTAAGTCAGTTTCAGACCTCCGCCAACTTCAGTGTGGGCTTTCTATCCATTCTATTCCATTGCATTTGGAAAATAAGGATAAAATTCATGCTGAAAATGGACCAAAAGATTGAGATATTAAAAAAAAATTCAGAAATGAAGAAACATTTTATTTCAAAATTTCCCAGCCAAAACATTTTATTTTGGTTTGTTAGTTCAATTCTAGATGTGGTGAAACCTCCAATTTTTCTAACTTCCACTAGCACATGCATGTGTGGGGGTAAAATTATTAATATTTAAGATTGAGAGGTCTGGCTAAGAAGTTATCTTTACTAAAAGAACGTTCCTTTTGACTAAAAGCTGACAGTCTCTGATTATTTCCAACTCCCCATTTCTGAGCTAAGATAACACTGGGTGTGCCACTCCTATAGGCTCCACGAAGAGCCACCTCTCCATATTGTCATGTTATTTACTGTTAGATTCCTTAGAATTGTAGCAGTTAGCAAGATACTTAAGGAGTTCATCCCTCCCAGGGATGGATACCTGGCTTTGTTAACATTGAACTGATTTCCTCACCTCTTTCTTTTGTTTCTGAAACAGTATATAGGTTGGGCCTCTGCAATCACTTGGCAGAGAACAGGGGAGCAGAGGGGTAAATGCTGTCCGAATGTTCTCTCGCTATGATCATAGTTAATAAAGCTTCTGTCTGACCTGTCCTAAATTGTACTTGCGTAATTACACACTTGGAGTCCCCAGATTCTGACACATGCAAATAAGAATGAAAATGAAAATTGAAGTGCTCAAACCTGTACAACTTTTGTACTTTATAAGGGCTTTCACAGCTCACCAATATACAAAATGAACAAAACTCAAAGGTGTGAAAAACAACAATCATAGGATTGAAACGAGATGGAAAACTTAAAGGCAGTTTTCCTCTCTACAACAGCTCCGAGCAAAGGCAGTAAGGGGAGGGGAGGAAATCTGATAGAATCTATTTTGCATTCAGAGAGGCATAAAGCAGAATTACTGAACGAGTGGGGAGAGAGAGAGGGAGGTGAATAGGCTGGACAGTGTTCAAGGCAGTAATGGCTGTGAATGCTAATGTTCTTGCTGCAATTCTCAACTAAGCCAATTTAATGTGATGACAAACAGCAATAAAACACAACGCTGCATCATGCTCCTACCATAATATCATGACACTGCACATAACAATTTAAAAATAATTAACTTACTTCATCATAAAATTTTGCCAGGACGCCTGGCCTTAAGTATACCATGAAGATAAGAAAATTCTACACCAAAGTAGAATTGGAGATCCACAGCATTTTCCCTCTCAGGGTGTGACAAAATTGTACTTCTACCCAAGTATGTGTTTCCCAGTTTAGCATTGTTGAATAAATTGCTTTCTTTGTGGCCTTCACTGTAGCATTCCTTTCGTTAATTGAAGAAGAATTTTTATATAATCTCTCTGGCAGTTCTACTCCTTGTAGAATCTGAATCCCACCACCACAAAGGGTGCAGATTTTTGTTACAAAGGTTTTTCTCCCAATTTTTATTGCTTTGTAGAAAAACAGGACATCCTACTCACTAGTGGAATAAATACTCTTTTCTTCAGAGCATGGGGCTGTCCTATGGCATCTGAGCAACTCTTAGTGCTTGTTCAAATTCCCCCCACTTAAGTAGGACAGTGTGATCAGTTCCTGAAATTTGCAGAGCTTAAATAAGGCTCAAAGCTCTCTGAGTTTCTTCAGAAATGTTCTTATCTAAGCAAGCTTGATTAAAATTTGGCTGTTTCATGCAAGATTCTATGAAGAGCTCAGTTAAAGAAACTCCTTTGTAAATCCATGGATAAGATGCTTGCTTCCTAGGACTACACGAATGGGAGAAAGCATATAGTTTCTGAATCAGGATCAAGAGTTAGGTAGGGTTGGTCGACTTCCAGTTTGCTTATATCTTTCAACTTGTTTTCTTTCTTTTATGCATGATTTTCCAGCTCAGCTGGATTGATGGTTTTGATATATTTTCTTTGGAATAAAAATACTACTATCTTGGAACAAGCTCCTGCTATTAATTTTTACCACTGTCCAAAACATTTTGAAGATGAACCTCTCAATTATCAATTTATCACTTGCAAGACTGTTGAAGATAGGTAATGTATCTCAGATGGCTAACACAGGCTGAAATATCTGCTGAGTTACTGCTGAGCAGTGCTGACACAGAGTCAAGGCCTTTTCTGCTCCTCACACCACCCCACCAGTGAGTAGGCTGGGGGTGCACAAGAAGTTGGGAGGGGACACGGCCGGGACAGCTGACCCCAACTGACCAAAGGGATATCCCACACCATATGACGTCATGCTCAGCATATAGAGCTGGGGGAAGAAGAAGGAAGGGGGGGACGTTCAGAGTGGTGGCGTTTGTCTTCCCAAGTAACAGTTACGCGTGGTGGAGCCCTGCTTTCCTGGAGATGGCTGAACACCTGCCTGCCGATGGGAAGGAGTGAATGAATTCCTTGTTTTGCTTTGCTTGGGTGCGTGTTTTTTGCTTTACCTATTAAACTGTCTTTATCTCAACCCAGGAGTTTTCTCACTTTTACTCTTCTGATTCTCTCCCCCATCCCACCCAGGGGGGGAGTGAGCAAGTGTCTGTGTGGGGCTTAGTTGCCAGCTGGGGTTAAACTACAACACAAACACAGAGTACCCATCCTCTCTGAAAGCTCTGCAATGTTCACCTTTTTATCCACACAGCTGAAGGAACACAATTAATGCTGCAACACAATAGCATCAGTGTAGTAAATCTCAATTCAAGGCTGTATAGGAGGGGAAGGTGACTATTTTGAAGCAGAACAGATTTCACCCACTGACACTGTCATACCTACAAGGACCAAGATGCACATGCTCAAGTGCGTTTGAGCACCAGGCTTGCATGCCTCCAAGACATCTGGCCAGGATTACTTGCTGTGGAGGAGGACAAGTTGTACAGTTATCAAATCCTCACCGCCTCTTCAGGGATCTTATCAGGTTGGTTTTAGATATATGTACCCTTCAGAAACAGTGATTGCAATTCTCCCTCTCTTCATCCTGTCCCACCTCTGTGAGTCATTAGGATTTACACACGGCTCCTTTTTCTTTTTATAGGGGTGTCTTGCCTTATCTCCAGTCCTGTTATCTTCCCACTATATCTCTCAATGTCTGCAGACTGACCTTTGTTTTCTTCATTGGGATGTCCTGAGAAACTGCATGTAGGTGGGTTGGGATCTAATAATCTAGGTGCTATCAGCACACCTCTTGTACAACCCCCATTTGGTTGTTTCTGTGGCTGATCCCATACCCAGACATCCCCATTTAGGCTAGGGTGGTCCTTGGCCCACCAGCCGGCTCTGCCACCTCTTCCTCTAGGTGAGCCCTGATACAAGGCAGCTGTAATCTTGGATCAGAATGGGTGGAAACAGCTAAATTGTGAGGAGGTGTGAGAAGCCTTAGCATGGGCTTTCATCCCTGGGTTTGGAGCTGCACTTATGCCTTGGTCCTTGCCTAGGACCATCCCTACGCTGTGGAGAGTCCCCTGCCCAGCCCAGCTCTTTGCTTGCCCAGGCACCTCTCTCCTCACCCATGGGATGCCTCAGCATCGCCACCTGCCCAGCTGCCCAACTAAGCCTAGTCACCATTGCTGTGAGCTGCTGGCCCTCGCCGTCCACAGGCCATACCAGCATTAAGATTTGCTACAGGTCTCCACACCCTGGTCACATTAATTAAAAATATATTGTTAACAAAATGAACGCAGATTTTCTAGCACCACTTTTTATTCTCAACTCTGCTTATAACACCCAGCAATCACTATTACAGCTTCTTGTCTGACTTTGCTTTCCACGTACAAAACTCTTGAAGTTGATTTGATTATGAGTTTTTAAATTCACTTTTCATATATACTAATAACCGATTTTTTGTTTCAAATAAATTTAATGTAGCCTAGCCTCAAGCACCAGAAAGTGTATCTCAAATTTTGTTCTACACTGAATTACTAAATTATTTCAATTAATGTAATGGATTACACATAAAAATATTTCCAGTACTAAAATATAATCTTTTTATTGTTAAAGCACATTCCCACTTCTGTAAGAACTTCAGCATTATCTCATTAATATTGCTTAAAGCATTGTAGGAAGGTTGCTCAAAGTAGGTTAATTCAATTGTATTTACTTTTTAACATAATGAGTAAAGCTTTACATACTGCTTTTCACTGAACATTTTAAACCTCATAAAATATCTGTTGTCATCCTGAATCTCACTAAATCCCCTGTACTCACTTTTGGATCATTAGGGTTTTATAAAACAATAGATATTTTAGGCAGTTATTCTTTATAACAAAGCTTGAGGAAAACCCCTCAGTGATTCATTTCTTACTATGGATTTGTTGTTGTTGTTCATTTTACAAGGATATCCTTCATATCTTGAAATTAATGCCATGGATTTAGTCTGTTTGAAGATAACAGAAAAAGTTTTATTTTCACTCTGTTTACTAGCTAGCTTCTCCATGGGCTGGGACTAGAATTTGATTATCACCTTACAGAATTTTTTTTTAAACTGTGGCATTCCTGTCACTTCTAAATTAAAATACATTAAAGATCTTTGACAAGTATTAATTCTGTGGTTGACATACTTCTCCTTGCACTGATTTATCACTACAATTTAAGACCCTGTGAAATTTGCAGTCCTTTTGAATTCTCTAGTTTGGGATCCATAAAATTTGAAAAAACAAACAAACAAACCACCCAAAAAACCCACCACAAAAGGGTGAAAGATATACTGTTCTTTACCAGTTGTAAACTTCTTTAGGTTTGGGTGATCAGACAGAGTTCATTTCCTCTTCTCTTTTTATATAATTTACTCTCTTCTCAAAACAACAGCTAAGGATTCCAAGGTGGTAAATAACACTGTAAGCTAATTACTAGAAAAGAGACAACATACTAATTTAAACCTTAAGACGTATCCTGACAGTATATAACATGGACCTTGAGTGTAATTCTCATACCAAACTTGCTATTGACTTCTCCTCAAGTAGAGATGGATACTGCCATCTCTAAATAAAAGTAAGTAAAATTGCATATTCTGCAGCAACAATTAACCACCCCAGTTTATCACACTACATATCTAGGTGACAAACCTAATCTCTATCCCCTAAGCTTGATTTCACTGTCATAGTTTCTATTCAAAAAGTGATAAAAAGATTTTAAGTCATTCATGGATACACCTCTGAATACTGAGGAACTGAAGAAAGAAAGAACACTTAGGTAAAGTAACTCAGAGATGTCTGATTAAAATTAACATACTCAAGTATCTGCAAATGCAAATCCTTATTCATCCAACTTGGCTCTATGATCACACAATATTCCATAGTATAGAATATTCACATCTCATGTGAATCTCATCAGTCATATCAATGGTTGGCTTAAAACAATCATAGAAATAAACAAAAATGCTCAAAGGTAACTTTATACACTCCCAAAAAGAAAATATGCTGACAAGTACACAGGAATTTTCATTTTGAATATGCACATATAGTCATATACCAATGGTGTCTAAACAGGATTTGCACACTGATTTTTCCTTTCTATGAAATACATCCTCAGATGTTTCTGGAAGCAGTTTTACCTAGTGCTAATTTCTCTTGAACTGTGTGAATTTGTATTAAATATTTGTTCTGTGTCCATCAAGGGTCCAGAGTGTTCAGATATGTCTGTTATTGTGTTAAGCTTTTTAGTCTTTTTTTTTTTGCTAAGCTGTTTTTCTGCTTTATCCATTAGCTCATTAATTATAACCTGCTTTTCCCCCTGCTCAACTTGACAAGCTTGCATGCTTTCTTCTCCTGTTCATTTACTCTCTTTTTATGAACTTATGATGCTTTTCTTTCCATTTTAGGTACTTCTCAGCGGTTTTATTTGAGGTGCTGACCTCAATGGCATTATATATATTATAAAGCTAAGCAAATACAGGACTGAGCCCTTTGTTCCTAAGTTATTCAGAGTTTGCACATTTCATTACCTATGAACAATTTTCCTTAATCTTAACTTGAATTATTTTGGTTATTAAATAAACAACTACTGAATATTGCTGAAGTATTGTCTCCTTTCAAGGGACAAATCCCAAAGAACCAGTTTTCAATTATTCATTGGAACATGTCTTCTTTAGGAAAATAGTATAAAAAAAATCTGAGTATGTGTATTTACTTTCTGTTGTTTTCTGATGGATTTATTCTTATTGTTACATTCTATGCAAAATGTTCTTTATACTGCATGTCATCCAACTATCTTCACCCCGCTCCAATTTTTCACTTAGACTAAAAATTCTTTCTTCGTTTTCATTGTCTTTTTCTTAGATTGTCTTTTACCAAGGAAAATTACATTCAGGGTTTTTTTTAAGCTTTGCTACAACGGGCTGCCATTTCTCATCTATTTATGCAAACAGATGCATAACCCAAACAGCCATAAATTCATGTTAAATGAGTTGCAAGTAAAACCACCAAAAATCGCTTTTATTCTATTTGAATGATGAAGACCAGCAGCAGACATAGGAAATGACTATATGTACACCACAACCCCAAACTTATTTCCCTCTCAATTGAGCATCTTTTAGAAAGAAAGCAGTTTAATCAAAGGAGATCTCTTCAAAATGTTTTGCTGTTTTTACCTTACCTCTGTTAATACATTTTCCCCAAAATCACAATCCCAATTCCACAAGATACAAATCTAGAAAAAACACCACCAAAATAAAACTAAACACAAGGGAGGTGAGAGAGATTGTGACCTGAACAGTTCATTTCAACAAAGTTTTCACTTCTCTTCGTTGCCCCTCATTCCTCCAACTGTGCTAATTAATTGAGGACTACCAAGAGGTTGCTTCTACCTCTCCCTCTATCTGCTCCAGGAAAGGAGGAGAGGAAAAACCACAACACTGAAAAGAAGCCAGTCTTCTTTTAACAAAATACTTCAGCACACGCTTAAGGTTAAGCCCGCACGAGTCATCTTGTCTACATGCAAGAATTACTGGATAAAATGCTGTGCTCTGTTGCACACTTGTTCCTCATGCCTTAGTATCTGCGAAGCTTTCCCCAAGATCCTTATCAGCAGCATCCATAAATTTTGTAGGTAAGCATCATGACCTACTTTTCAAGATCTTCAGATACGATCATCGGCTAATTTTAGCACTCTACCAACTCATCTTGATGTCTCTGCACGTAGAGGACTACCCACTGAGGAGATTCACCTCTCTCCCCAATTTTACTAGCACATTTTCACCAGCTTGGGACCACAGATGCCAAAAGTCTCCTGCAATTCTGGACTAAGATGGAGATTTCTCACGTGAGTTACTACAAACAACAATGAGATGACCCTCAGGAAAGGTTAGGGTCGAGTTACCAGCCATCATGGCTAACCTCTGCATGCTAACAGAGCAGCTTACAGCCTTGTGGAAATAAATTATTTCTTTCAGTTTTTCTTTTCTTTCTTTGTTGGCAGCTTCCCTCGATGACCTTTTTTTTTTTTTTTAAAAAAAAAGGTTTGAGCAGAAATTAAGACATCAGATTCTTAACTCTGCCAAGACATGTCTCTGCATGAATGGAGGCCCTCTACTGACTGTCTCCAAAGGCAGATGCTTTGAGCATGATTCACAGTGGAAAACAAGAGCAGCAGTGCAGTTACTCCACAGTATAGACAGATGTTAGCAATTAGTGCAGTGCAACAAACATTAGAAATGGCCATTTAGGGGCTAAAGAGCAAGAATTGCATTAGTCTTCAGAGTCACATATGAAAGGCAAGGCGTTAACTGCAGTATGACTTGCTTAGAAGAATGAATGCTAACTGGGCCTATGAATTTATAACTTTACAGTCAACGTGACCTGAAGACCTAACCTAAACAGGCTCTCACCAGCTGAGAACACCCCATACTAACAATAAAACAATAGGAGATTTGCCTAAGGAGGCCAAGCGTATAACCACAGCCTTGGTGCCTGATCACATGCCCGACTGGTCATGCACCTCACACCCTTATCAGGGTCCTTCATGCATTGGGCTGGGGCATCACTTTGCACATAGCTAATATGAGAAAATACATTCCCTTATTAATTCTATACTGAGCGTCCTTGTCTCTCTCCTCAGTCGGCAGAGAACTGACTTTGACACAGGATATAACACAGGAGAGCAAAGTGTCCATGAAAGGGAGAAACAGGCCAACCACCACCTCCACTAGCAGCTCCACCTTCGCAGTATCAGAGTTATTTCTGGTCACTACCAAAGACATCTGCCTTACCAGAATTACAGGATGAACGTCAGTGTAAAAGCATGGGGAAGGAGGGCTGTCTTACCGACTTTGCATTCTCCAGCATGAAGATGTGCTGCACTATTCATTATTTTCTCATAAATAAAAAAGGCAAACATACCTTCATCAAAAGACTTCACTCTTCTGTTTATTTTTCTAGTGGAAGTAATTGCAGAAGCTACTTTTTTCAGTAGCTAGAAGTTGTAAAGTCCAGGATCGTGGTAATCAATATAACAAGTGTTTCTGCTTTATTACCTAAGGGAAGTCTGTGTTTCCACTGCAGGATTGCTACAGATCGTAGTACCTCATCTTTCAGACCTAGAAGTGTTAAAGGAGTCTGTGGCATGCGGTGTGGCAACCCATCCTACACCATCAAATGCCTTTTCTGTATCAAATTCAAGTGCTCTTGAAGCTCTTTTTACGATTTATTTCCTGTATATTCTGTACCATTTGTCTTGGATTATCAGAAACTGAGCAGTGTGGGAAACAGCTTAAATGAAAAGAGAAATTTTTCAGGTGTACTGAGCTTACTAAGAAGGCCAACTGAAGTCTTATTTAGCCTGTTAAGAAAGCATTTTTGTAGGCTTTTCAAACCCAGGCCTAGACAACCGAAATTATTAATAAATATAACACAAAGAAAAGTCTTCCTCGGGCTTTTAAAAAAGACTGCAAAACATAGCTAATAATTATTAGATTAAATTAAAGCAATTAATTATGGGAAGTCACAGATCCTGTAGAAATCTTTTCTGAGATATTACCCACTCCAGTCATTTTGTATTCTAATTTTAAACATTATTTATTTCCCAAGAAAGAAAAAGCCTCAATCGTGCTTCTTATGCCTACTGCTAAAAGTTTTGAAAGGTAGAAAATTGAAAAGAAAACACCAGAAAAATTTTCCTCCTTCACACAGCACCTAGGATAATTTCACACTTAGTCCATGGTAACATCCTCTAAAGTGAAAAAATTAAGGCACATAGATTTATTGACACGATTCGGTAAAGCTGCTTTTCTCAGATGGTCACTGAAATGAAAAACCAATGTCACAACATCAGTTTGGCTTGCATACCTGCTAGCACTTCTCTGATCTTAGCAAAGCCAATTATTTCAGAATATTGTACAAACTCATTGCGAACTTGAAGCATAAGCAATAGCTATAAAGCTATAGAGGGAGGAACAAGCAGGTCAATGCCTTTCCAAACAATAATGGAAAAGCATGATTTACATCTCTTCAGAAAATCCTGGTGCCAGCCTAGTGTCACCCAAGGACATAAATTGAAGGAATATTCTCCACCTACAAGCTCAGATCTGTAATCTCGGTTGAGTACTGGTTGTTGCCAAAATCTGAATAAGGACAAAATGTCACAGAGCAATACCATCAGAAAATCTGCAGCATATGCCAAAAACCCCACTTTTGATGCCACTGTTTTGAAAGACCAGGACAGCAATGACCCTGACAAAGGACAAGAGAGAAATTTCTAAGAAGTCACCAGGCTTCAAGTATGCTAATCATGTTACATTATGAAGCAGAATATATCTTCCGTTGGAGGAAAAACAAGTACCTAAAAAAAAATCCAAAGGACTCATGAAATGCTGGGTAAGTGGAAGATGCCACATGCAGAGGGGCGGTACAAAATGTTGCAGTGAAGAAGACGGACAGCAAAACCTCTGGTTTTGCCAGTAAAGGGACTGTGGCTCTACCAGATGGCTGACCCATTCTCAGGTGATGGGAAACTTTTCCTGCAGGCTGCTTCTCCACGAAGTTGGGAGGTAGGGGGGTGGGGGAGGTGTGTGAAGTCAAGCAAATTATCTAGTCTGGCTTTATTTGCAACCCTGGCTGAACAACTGCTTCTTTACTTACCTAATTACTACTGAACTTTTTCTATTATGTTTGCTAATTATATGAGTAAGTGTAAGGTGCAGCACTTCAACCACAAACCCCAAGCAACAGAAAGGGAAGATTCATTATTCAACATTTAAAAATTTTAACAGACAAAATCAGCATTTACCCATACGTGTATGTTATTTTTCAGCAAGTTTTTTCATTATCCACAGACAACCACTTATGACAGCAAACCAAGACTGAGACTACATTATGTAGTTTGTACAAAGAAAGTTTGCAGTACCACAGGCAGATCCCTCTGCTTTGAGCTAACCAAACACCCAGTCAAGGAAACTGAGCTTCCTAAATAATCTAAAATTGGTTTACAACAGAAAAATACAGTTAGGGTGAATTCAGAGACTGTTGTCATCAGGCACATACTAATCACTGTGACGTTACTGCACAACTCAGTGCCTCCAGCGATGCATCCCAACCAGTCACAAGTCACAACCATTAATGACGCCTTTGAGCTGTGCTAGGTGTTAGGCTATGCGATAAAAAGCTCATTTCCATGAACACAAAGGAGCACAGAGAAAACCTCGATAACCTGATAACAGAGAGAGGAGCCCCAGCCCTGGGCCCTCCCAGGGCTGCTCCAAGGGACCCTCAGCCCCCGGGGCCAGGAGGACACCCCGCAACAGGCAGGGGCGGGGTACCACCTACGGGAGTATGAGGCTTATTATGGGACACAGGGGAAGAGCATTTGGGGATTTCATAGGACTTATACTGGAATGTTTAACAGATGAATTGTAGGTGGGAGAAGGGAGGGAGCAAGGTGATTTGGAGAAAAACATGCTTGGTATAATAGAGGGATAAGAAGAGAAAAAGGGGGCCGGTCACGCGTAAGCAGGGCTGGCCAGTACGCTTGTCTAGCATCAGATCACCACAATCTTCGCCATAGCTGCACCAGCAACTGCAGCAAGCGAGGGTGTGCGTGTCAATGTGTGATCACTAGCGAGTATCAAGCCGGACAGCCAGCAAGGAAGGTAAGTGGCCTGAGAGCCAGGGTGCACACATGTGTGCTTCTGAGACACAAACAGGGGAGCCAGCTACCAAAGGGACCGGGAGATCTGGACCAAATGCTGGAGACACCATTGGGTCAACTGGGTGATGCATTTGCATGTATGTGCATGTGTGTGTGAGAGATAATACATATGTTTCCATGCATGAGGCAGCTGGAGATGAGATGACCCAAGGGCCATTTACAGGGTAGAATGAGTGTCTAAGGCCATCACCTGGATGGACCCACATTGCATATTTGTATGTATTTCCCACTAACAGACCTTCATCCTGATCAGCCAGAAAGGAGAACAGGATGAGGCTGTTGGTGCTGTTTGCATTTGCATGAGCAATGACTGTTTCTGTCTGTGTTCATCTGTGGCACTGGCTGTGTGTATACATATAAGTGCATTGTATATGCATGTTTGTGTGCAAACCTGTTGGGAATACATGCTCAGCCCCACAGCTAGTTGGGCCTGTGGCAGCCTCTTCCTTATCAGACAACTGGATTTGGGAACACCTAGTGACAGGTTCAGCAATAATATATTTTGCAATATATCCAAAAAGTTGGAAGGTAAACCCAGACAAGATTTACTGATGTTGACAAAGTAACTGGTTGCCTTGGAATTGATTTGTGCAGTACAGCAATTGGCTTGTTCAAGGTTTTGGTCTACAATGCTACTACTAGGGGTAAAGAATAGCTGGAAGCAGTGAAGCTTCAGCAGAGGGAATGAAATTATCAACAAATCCTTCCCAAGCTGGACAAACAAGGGAGCTTTTATCAGATCTTTCAGAAATCCAGATTCCATCTTGGATGCCCCTAAAAGTAAAATTGAGGTCAATGAATGCCATTATCAGCTCTTCAAAAGAGCTCAGCTATTAGCTGCCATAGAAACTTTTTAATCCAGTCTGAGCTTCTGCAAAATACCAAGTAAAAATTTAGAACTTGAACCTGAAATGTGAATCCAATGTACTAGGGCCACAGCTGGAAAGCAATGCCAAAAGGAACTTGGACAATTGGCAGATGACTTGACCATCACCAACCACAGTAGCCCTGACAATTGGGAAATACAACCGTGTCCATTCCTTCCAGATCAACGAATACATATAAATTAATAACTGGCTTCTTTCTACAGAACTGTGGAAAAGTAGAAACCTCTACTACAGATCAGTGATAAAAAAAATTGATGGTAGGTAATGACTTGGAGGAAGAGGAAAAAAAAAAAAAAAGAGAACTGTGATACTGTTTCAAATGCCCACCTAATGTCCTGCATGTGCCTTATAACACAACATGCTATAAAAGCAAGAAAGAAATTATTACTGCTTGTAAGAAAATTCTGGTAGTGGTTTTCATGTTTTTTGGCTGGTGGGTATCCCCCCCCCCATACACACACACTTTGCTATTGCATAGACGCAAAATACTTCCATTTCTGGTGTAGTGTAATACCAGGCTTGCTGCTAGTGCACGCAAAATTCACATTTAGTGCAAGAAAAAGAAAAGATTCACTCAGATTTTACCCAGACTTCTACAGCTCTGGTGAGCATGGAGCCCACTATCTATATGGTAAGAGTTGCCCCTGCGCAATTCTAACAATGCCTATAATGTTGTTAGCACCTTTCCTGTTTTAAAGAACTAATTGGTCTCCTTATGATCAATAAATAGCAATACTTAAGGTGTAATGTGAAAAAAAAAAAACCCACAAAACAAACAAAAAAAAACCCAAAACCCCACATTTATCAACTGGGAGGTGTCATCATTGAGACTGCAATTACCACACATGAGGCAGGACTCAGCAAGTGTTCTCATACCTAAGCTGAGTCCGCAGACTTTGATGCCTCCAGAAAGCTTAATCAGAATTTGCCATTTCAGGTTGTATCATGTGCTAAAATTTCTGGCACTTGATTCATTGACTAGAACATATTGCCTATTTGGAAGATGGTCTGGTAGACATACTGACCCTGACAAATGGGCTGAGCTGTAAGCAAGCGCTGGCTGGATAGAGCCCAAGGGGCTTTAATCCTTCCATTATCTGCGATATATATTTGCTGAAAGGTTTTGTTATTTTTTTTTTTTTTTTAAACAGCCATTTGGAAGGAGCAGTAACCAATGCAGGGAGGAGTATCATGTAGGTGCGAATGGCAGCTAGGCCTGTCACCCCAGCACAACTGGTAGTAAGGAAGTAGGACAGCTCTTCAGTGCATGGGCTGAGTCCCATCCCAGAGAGGTGAAGGAAGAGCGGGCAAATACGGGCACGGCAGAACAGCACTGCTTCTCCTGTAGCTGCACAGACATAAACCATGATCACTGCAACCTCAAAGTCTAGTCTAAAGTAGGGTGCCTTGTAAAATTTTGGGGAAGAGCTGGGAAAACACCCCTGAATGACCCCAGGGAAGCAGGCTGCTCCTGGGATGTCACTGGAGATGCAATTTATGAATGGTGCTTCACAGACTCACCACCCTCTGTGCGGCTTTTTGGGGAAGACACTCAGAATAACTCAAGCCCCCACAGTATTTTCTTGGGTGAGGATGGTAAATGAAGGCTGAGTTATTTGAACTGGAGGCAGAAGAAAACTGACATCATTTATTGAGCCTTTGTCAAACAGCGAGTGACAATTTTTTTTTTTTTTTTTTTTAAAAAGTTTAACTTCCCGCCAGATAGATACCTAAACCCAGGCCAGCTGAAATTAAGTTTAAGTTGTCATAAGAATAAAAAATGAACATGGTAGGGAAGGAGTGAGGAGCTGTAGTGCTGATAACTTTGCAAAGTATCCTCCTGGAGAGGACAAGACACTGGAGGTAGTGAGTGCTGAGGATACAGGACAGGAATGTGCAGGTGTTCTTTCCTGCACAACACCTTTGTGAAAAAGCAAAATATATTTTTAAAAAATGAGTGAAAATAGTAGAGAGAAGCCTCTTATATTCATATTTAGAGATTAATGCTCACTGAATAACTGACCCACTGGCATGTCATGTGGAAAACTGCACAGGGGAGAAGAGCTTGCTGCCTGGAAATGGCAACTGGAGAGATTCTTGCCCCTCCGCCAAAGTAAAGAAGACTCTGGCCCCACACAAAGCAGCCTCCAAGCACGGGGCTGCACAGCTACACCCCTTCATGCCTGCCATACCAGTCACTGTTAACTAGGAGTGGGAGACAAGCCTTGTAAACCCACTCTGCAAAGATGTTTCCTATGTAGAGCAGAAAAAAAGTAGCAAGAAATAAATTACTCTCTGTGGTTTGCTATGTATTAAACACATATACAACTTGATTTTTGAATTATGGATTATCAAATGCTGGACAGTTCTGGTAGGAACTTGAGGTCCAGATACCCTGTTGTAAGGAACATGTGCCTTCATCACCTTTCTCATCACCTTTTTACCCTGACTGAGCAGACCTATAGAAAAAATATGGCTGGTGACAGTTTAACATACACTGTCTTGTTCCACCAACCGTCTGAAGCAGTTGTGCTCTGGAGCACACAGGTAACCCTGAAACAAGCACGCTTAAAGCAAATTTCAGAAATGAGTTGTGGAAAAGAATTCTTACCATGTAACATAAGAAACTGGATCTTAGCGGCCCTCTCTGCACTTCACTTTGACCTACTTTTACCCTAGCAAGCTCGGGCTGCAGTGCCAGTGCAGATCGGAATCTGGGAGGTGCAAGGAGATGATAAAATTAACAGGAGAGCTGCTTTCAAGTCACAGAATCCTTGTTTTGGGAGATTCGCTCGCTACACTGACAAATACCCAACTTCCCTGCCTTTAGCCTCATATCCAGTGACATTATCAAGAACAAACTGGTGTTGAGAACCCTGCTTTAGGCTGAAGGAAGAGGAGATGCTGAACTGGTATCTGAGGGCTGCTGGAAGCTATTTTGTGCTGAGGAGAATGGTAAGCCACATTAATATACTCCAACATTTTAAAAGCATAATTTAATTGAAAATTCATTCCCTCAGGGAAAAAAGCTCAAAATGGGATTTACTTGACCAGACATTATGGTGGCTGTTATGGTGATTAAGAAGTCTGAGATAAACTGTGACAGGAACATATATTGACATTAAACCCTTTAATCAAAGAAACAAACACATCGTTAACAAGCAATAACTCAGAGTGATGGATTATAAATATAGTTAGAATGAATTGGGATCTAAATCACAGGACGAAGTGGGAATATTGCATGCCATAACAAATACTTTACATTTTGGATGACACTGGTTTCACACTATCAGTAAGATGTGGGAAGTGAATTACACAGATTTTATTTTATGAATGTTTTATGTAGAAGACAGTCATAAGGCATGTGAGTCACTGAAAGCCTCAAACCAGTGTATTATACCTTCATAAATCTATTAGTTGTGCCATTTTATAGAACACAAATATTCTTAAGTGTCCCCAAAAGTGATTCAGTCCAAGTGTGGTGGAAATAAATAGGCCTAGGACGAAACTAAACTCATTTTCCCAGTGACTTACACTGGAATTTGAGTACAAACCCCTTCATCATCCAGCATAATAATTCACCCAGCCTTCAGCAGTGGAAACATTTCTGTACCTCTTTGTGTTAACAGGAGAAAGAGCATTAGCCCTGTTTCTATGCTGTAACATAAATGGTTCCGACCACTGCGCCACCAAAGCTAAGCCCCCTTTGCATGCAGTGGGTTAAGGCTGTAGCTTGGCCATTAATTTCCTTTTCAGTGGCAGTATCAGCTCCGGCAGTTTCCAACACGCTCATTCCCCCTGCACACATCGTTCCTCAGCAGCATCAGTGCTTTTCTTCCACCGGTGCCCTGCAGTGGTCAGGGTGCCCAAACAGACAAGGTGCAGAACACGGGTGGAGCAACAGAGCTGCTTGTGGTGGTGCTGCTGCCACCAAGCTCAACGCTGGCCAGGCCATGCCCAGGCTCTGGTCACAGATGTTTTAATAGCTCAGCAATGTTCTCTCAATGCCAGTAAGAGTATATAGCTAATATGAGAAATGCAAGGAACTTATTTTACTTGGGAAAAAAAAAAAACAACCAGCATTTTCAGCTCTTACGGAAACTGCTTCATGAACAAAGGGCTCCTTTTGTGGAGGAAGAGAAACCACTTCTTGTTACATATGAGCAAGGATGGTAGATACTGGATGAAAGGATCAGAGATTTGGAGAGATTTTGCCGTGCTTTTTCCCTATTTCAGCTATAATTTCAGCAGTTCCGGAGAGCAGGGCCATAAAGATAAATTCATATTGAACAAAACTGTAGTGACCTTTATTGTGAATTGCCCTAGGGCTCCTAGGCCTTGGAGAAGATACAAAAAGTCAGATTGGAAAATAGCCTTCAGCTGGGAAGTCTGCCTCTTGCCAAACCTGTGATGAGCCACAAAGGCAGGGGGAAAATTATATGCCCTTGAAACACCACAGTTCACATTCAATCACACTTTTTTCAACATTAGCAGCTAAAGTTTCTGTACAGTCCTTGAGTACAACCCAGTCTCTCCCAAGACCTAGCTGTAAGAAGGCTGCAGTGACTCCATCCTACACCAGCTTTTGGGTATGCTTTTCTCTCACCACCCATGAGAGCCCCATCAGCCCTCAGCACACTCCTTTCCCTCACAATCCCAACACAAAACCTACCACACACATCGTCTCAAGGGTCACCAAGTACATTGCAGGCCAAGGCTCAGACGTATACAAAAGATGATCTGCAAGTCAGCTCTAGTTCATAGGACAGCTGTGAAACTCACACCCTACGTGGCTTGGAAGTGCTCACACACAACAGCCCCAGAAGACATGGCGGGACAACCACGAAGCGGACTTGCGACTTTTGTCAGGAAGGCCTCTTTCACCAGATCTCTGTAGAGCTGATTGATTTTCCCCCACAGAAAGCTTTTTGTTATCTTACATACCCACCGAAACAAAACACCACACAAAAAGCACGTTTAGGTTCACCAGTCAAGCCCTGAGAAAGGCACCACCAGCAGCCGTGCTGCCACTCCCCTGGGGCTGCTCTGAGCCTACTCCAAACCAGCACTATGCCAGCGTGCAGCCCCCAGGCTGCATACGAACTCAGTGAAGAGACAGAACTTAGCATCTCCGGCATGAACCACATCCAACAGGCTACAGCAATTTCACACCAGACCTGGCTCCCTCCTGGCCAGCTGGCAGGGAGCGCTGAACAAGCCCAGGTTTGCAGAACACCGTGTGGACATACCTTGAGCCTGCAAAACCATCATCCTAAGCATTGCATCTTTTGTCAAGGAAGTTATGTAGGCCACGTAGCTTTCCTTGGTCCTGCCAAGAGCCTCTGGCAATCCCTCCTTTATTTGCTGCTGCTTCCTATAAAAAAATGTGATTTTTTTTTTCGTTAAGTGTAAACAGGAATGTTTGGCATGAAAGCCTATTAACTTTCATGTGGCTTATGACTGTCTTGGGATCAAAGACACACACTATAGGCACCCAATAACATTTTCCAGCTAAACAAGAAGCAAAATAAGACCTGGAATTCGAGTTAGACTTCTGATTACAGAAAATTTTTGAAACTAAATTTAAACATAGAATTTGGTTTTTAAGTCTGAAGTTCTAGAGCTGCAAAAGATTAAATAAGCTTCATTTAAAATGAATTAAGACCCTTTATTTAAGGTATTTCGGATGGCACAGAGCTAACCTACTTAACATCCAAGGAAATTTATTTAGGCACAACTGGATGAAAATTTTCTTGTCAACAAAGGAGGCAGCAAATACACATTAAACTAACAATTAAAAAAAAATTTAAAAAGAACCAGGATGTTTGACCCTTGGGACCAAATGCAGAGGTTCCCATTCACTGGAAAACCCCTTAGATTTCACAATAAACATGAGCTACCAGATGGCATAGCACTGAAACATGCTTATTGGCCATTGAAACACAAAATACAGTAAAACACAGAAGTTATGATAAACAAAAACAAGCATAAGAACGATATGGGTTGGAGGTTAGAGCAGTCGATTTTGCCTTAACAAAAATTCAGGTGCAGGGTATAAAAATAGTTACTGACCTACATGCTAAGTAATAGCAGGTAACAACAGCCGGATCACCATCCTGGAGGAAACTGGACAGGGAATCAGCCTCTTACCTACAGAGAGACACCTGCATGGCTGCCCCACAAAGGGGGTTAAACAGGAGCCAAAGGTCACCCCCACCATCCAGGCCCTCACGGAGAGACACAGATCTACAGCGCTGAACACGGAGGGCTGGTAACAGTAATTGACAGTCTACAGCTCAGCAAGGGATGAGCCAGAACAAGGAGCTACCTAGGAGAGGGGACTGGAGACCAGCACCCCACAGCAGAGCTGAGGGAAGGACTTGCAGCCCCAGGCTGAGCTGAAATGGCTCCCAGGCCGTGGTGTGGTTGGAGGCCCCAGCTGGGGCTGATCAGGGTCGTTAAGGCCCGTTAGTGCCCCATTAGGCACTTCCACAGGTTGTTCTTGAGGCTACCAAAGACCTTGAGCACACAGCCGTGGCTCACAGTGCATGAGAAACTCTGCAGAAGTAGCTGAGTGCAAGATGGCTAAGAGAAATGCAACAAGGATCTGGACCTATGAACTTCTGTAACCTTCCCAGGTGTCTGAACTTATGCATACACCCACTTGGCAAAACAAGGTCAAAAAGTCTGAATATGGAATAGGACAACTCTTAAGAAAGCTTGGAATGAAGCAGATCAAAGACCACTTGGTACTTTGTGTTTAGAATTTCCTTTTTTTTTTCTTCTTTTTCTTTTTTTTTCTTTTAAGGTTATAATTTCTCTCTTCTTCATACACACTGTGTTTTCAAGCACCATCACCAAGAGGTCTCTAAGCTATTTCCCTTCCCCTGGCATGGCATAGCTTTTGAAAAGTGATGATTCCTGAGGTCCCTTCTGGCCTCAGTTATTCTGATTGAAAGCCATTTTGGGTACTCAGCTCACAGCACTTTTAAACAACCAATTTTCAAAGGACGGATGCTTAGAAAAATTAATGACTCCTTAGGGTTCTTGAGCTGGAGGCATGCAAAAGCATTACCTACTTTTGAAGGTGCCAGGACAGAATATTTCACCGGTATCAAAAAAAAGTCATGGAGCTTGTTTCCTTCAGTCAGAACCTGCAAATCCCATTATGGGCTCTAAAATAACTACGCTTTAAAGTTCACCAAGTACGGTTCTATTCTGATGACCGTAAGCAAATTGTGAACTTAGGTCAAATTATCGACCGACCTATTTTTTCCTGAACAGAACATTAAATACAATGGACATATGGCTAACGTGTACATTCATACAACAGTAATTCCCTGAGGATTTTGCAGCACAGAAGCTAGTAATTATGTTGTGCAACATTTTCAAAACACACTCCACATGTTCACGATTAACCACACAACTATGTGCATGTGCCTATAATTTTGGTCTCTGAACTGTGGTTCTTTGTGGGAACCACTGTTCTTGCACCAGTGCTCTTCGCCCACGGCGAGGTGAGAGGAATCTGAGTCATGAGAGGAATCTTGCTCAGGAGCTGGTTTCAGTGCCCTAGTTTTCACCTCGGATTTCCATGATCTGTGAGTTTACCAGCTGGAAGATGACAATCCCAAATAAGAAGCCAATTAAGATGAAAGCAGCAGCTGCAGGTCCTCCAAATATGTGGCCCCAAACCCTGTGCTTAACTTCATCCAGGGCGCTTTCCCACTGACAGTCTTCCTGTGCACTGCTGCTGCTGCATCATGACGGCCAATTACTCCAATTCATCCACACCAGTGAGAAACCTCTTGTGTTTAACCTTTAAGCATGACCTTTAAACAGCCATGGTAAGACACACAACCTCAACAATCAGTGGGAGTTGGATGCCTAAACTGATTACAGAATTGGAAATCTCATGGATTGCTCGCAGCACCGTTGATCCTCAGATTTGTTAGAAATTTTACTATGTACCTGCCTCCTAGGGATTTTCAGTGAGACACACGCTGTTAGACATCTTCAGACATCTCAGTTTTGAAAATAGGACTTAGCTGCTTCTGACCCACACCTTATTCTGCAACCAAAGCACAAAATTGTTTGATTTTTCTTTCAAATAATCCAGATGAATAAATTGGCAGGATGAGTTCCTCTGGCATCTACCTGGTGTTCCCCACAAGACAAATGCACACATTTTTTGAGAAGCTAATAAACAACAAAACTGCCAGGGTTAATTAAACACTAGAGTTACTGGAGAAACCTCTGATATTAGATGCCCAATTTGCTGTTATGCACAAGTACATGAACTTGAGCTAGAAAATGAAAATTGATGAAGATGGCAGGTGGGAAACACTAAAGCTATCAAACACCTTCTGGCCTAGGTCACTCCAGGGTCCTGAGCATGCAGGTAGTGGGTATGTCTGTGTGCTCCTAGGCTTTTTGGGCAGGGAACAGCCTGTTTCCCCCATGGGAAATAACAGAAAGCATGGTGGCATTTTTGAGACACCACCAGGCACGCCGGCAGAGCAATGCGCATGCAGAAAGGATGGAGCCCTCAGACACACTGGGAACAATGCCTGGTCTGAGGAGCGATTTCCGCAAGGGTTTGCAGGGGGGAGGAAGGAGGAGGGAAGCAGGAGTGGGGCCATGGCTGCCGCAGGGCTGTGGCACGCACCACCGTCTCTCCGGACCAGGCGATGTGGGAGGCCGTGCTGGGATGGACACATGGCTGCAGCCGCATCCAGGACTGTGGTAAGCGCCTCCGAGCCGGCGCCTGGAGCTGCCGCACTGAGAAGGACTTAGCACCTGTGATGGAGCCAGAGTGTTCAAGAACCACTGGATTTTCAAGGCTTTGCCATGTTAAGTGCAGAGTGGTTTGAGAGATGAGGCCGTAATGGAGCCCTAACTGCTTTTAATAGTCTGGCTTCTATTTACAGGCGTAAATGGAGCCTGCTTCATCCAAAAATGTTAGGAAGTCCACTCCAGGTCCCCACTAATGCAAATCCTGGCTTGCCCTTGGCTACATACATGTGCCGCAGTGGCACTACTGCTGTGCCCATGGCTCAGCAGGAGTTACTCCGTTGCACAGACAGACATGCACTCACAGGAGCTCCTCAAATCTTTAAAGAGCCTGAGAACAAAACCGAAAGGAAACTATTGATAATAACCAGTGTCACGGTAGGAAAATATTTAACCAAACCATGTGGAAAAGCAGCCTTGTCAAGGGAATACATATTGTGTTCTCATATTTGTTTTAAAGCTTTAAGAGGTGAAGGTAAAAATCGCAATGCGTGAGTCCTGCAAGCAGGAGCCCATCTGCATGGTGCTCACATAAGAACCTCGTGATTAGGAAACTGCGTTCCCAGGGGATGGTATGTACATTTGTTAATGAGGTCTGCAATGAGGAAGGCAAATATTTCAGGTCTTGCCTAGTCTTCCAGCAGTGTTCAAGACTGAGTTTGCCAACCAGTATTGTCCCATGAGCTGTGTACCGGTCAGAACGGCTGCATTTCCAGAGACTTCTGGAGATTGCTGTGTGGCATAGCAATTTTGTGAAAATTCATCAAGCAAGTTGGAAGCTATCTCTTCAGAGCACTGAAACGAGGGCGCTGGCGGTACTACTTAGTCAACACATATGGCGCTTTGCTATGATTTCCATTTCAGATTGTACTATCACTTACTCTCTGTTTTTTCTCACAGCTGCTCACTCCCAGTGTTAGCACACCCAGAATAGCCTGCTGGCGTATAAATAGGGTTCTCCCTCTGCCACACATGGCAGTGCTGCAGACTGTACCGCTCCCCACCTGATTTTAAGACGGTGCTAACGCCATTAATATCGTTCTGTGTCTTCCCGTCCCCAAGAGCCTGAGACACCGCAGGTTCCTGGGGTTGCTCGTTCTAGGGGGTAGGACAAATGATAAAACAAATAGTTACATCACAATTTACTCAGCAGGGAAAGCAATATAAAGAAAAAAAGATCTTACTAATAAGAAAATCTTACTAACTCCAAGTATCTACCACATGATTCTCGTGAGGTTCAAAATGAGCAATCATCAAAGCAGCCCCACCTATAAAGGACAAATATTGTCTTCAAAGAAACCCTGGGCTTTGGGCAACACAGTTCTCTAAAGTCAAGCTTGTGGTACGTCACCGACGGATCCTGACTACATGACCACTTTGGGCATTGTCACATCTCCCAGCCAAGAGGGATGTTCAGCCCTGAACACTCATCAAGTTTCACTCAAGTAGTCGCAGCCAGGCCCTGGTGTCCCCAGTTATTTCACTTTTCTGTCCTGTTCTAAAGCGTTGCACAGCCTCCCGTGTCATTCAGTTGGGTACCTGACTCCGATCTGCTGAGGCATTGCAAAGAGCAGTAGTTCCTTCACACCTCGTGCCGACAATAGAGAACTATTTAGAGTGCAGTTATAGTAGCTAAAAGTAACAGTGCCCCAAAAGCTTAAGAGGAAAGATTAGGGTAGAGCCCAGGGTGCAAAAAAATATTTATTATTGTTATTATTATTATTATTATTATTATTATTATTCAGATTATAATAGTGAACACATAAAAGAGGTACCAAGAAATACTGAGGCTTTTTCTCTAGCTTGATATATAATTTCTGTTTTCAGTATGTCCTTGGAAGAAGTTTGAAAACTGTGTTTTGCTCTCAAAGTTATTTTCCTTTTTCCATTTGGCAGATTCCCTGCCATGATGAACAAAGATGAAACAAAAAAATGATGAACAAATCCATAGATTTTTTTCTCTCTCTGCCCTGACTTATACAACCACTAGTGTCAGAGCATTATTGTAATAAAAATATTTTCATTCTGTGTTTTTATGGACTCTTGTATGATGGGATCTTGAAGTCTGGGTGGCACTCCTAAATGTAACTGTAATAAAAGGCAAATATAAATTAGAGGTGTTTGAACTGTTTTCCTCAATGTATTTTTAACCAATAATTACTTTTTAACCAAAATAATAAATACTCTGTGGTCTAAAACTTCTAGTTTTCCAAACAATAAATCTGACAATCAATTTAAAATAGCTACTTGCACTGTCAGCAAAAGTCAAGATTGGATTTTTTGAAAACTAATCCACTCCAAACCAAAACATTTTCTATTTTTACGAATGGTCAAGAATTCTAATAATTTTACACAACAAATATGCCGTCCAAAAATACTGGGAGAAATGATGGTCATGTTTCCAACCACTTGGTTAAATTAATAATACCACACAAATGCTCACTCTGTTGGTTGATTTTCAAACACATTCCAAATATCACAGTAGCATGCATTAAGAAAGTGTTTTTTTCTTTGGGGGGAAAAAAAAAACAAAACCAAACAAAAAAACCCTCCAAACTCCACAACCCAAATTGTGACACACAGAATAATTTGTTCAAATTATTGCCAATCTGCAAAACAAGGTTAATGACATTTTAACAGCCATTAAGCCAAATTATATGGATCCAGAACTAAGTAATATTCACACATCAGAACTCTTAAAATTTAATTTTGGAAGGTTTGCAGGCTAATTTTTTCTGGACCAGGAGAAGTGTTCTCTTGCAGTGGAAAGAACACTACTGTTATTCTCTTTTCTTGTGGAGTGAAAAGGCACCACTGTGTATCATTAAGAAAACAGTTCTCTATTAGCATTGACAACAATAATACTAAGGAGGAATTTGGGAGTTTTATTTATGCACATTAAATTTCCAACAAGTAGTTCTTTAGGAGCTGGAGTGGTTTTGTGCAGCAAGGAGCCTTCCCGAGCCTAACAGTTGCCATCAAGGAAAAAAATTCTGTTTCCATGGAAACATCCGAGGTGGACCAAGCATGGATTAATCAAAATACAATGAAGCCTTTTTGCAAGGTGCTAGAAAAAAATCCAGTTTAAAGTGAGCACCACTGCTCTTTCCTTCCATTCACACTGGAAAGCATGGGAAATTCTCCCCAAATGTCTGTGTGACATTCAGTTTAATTAGCACGGTAAAAAGTTAGGTTTTCTTACATTTATAATTAGTGTGTGGTTGTGAACTAGGAGCCAAAAATATATTAACATGAAAAAAGAGAGGGAGTGAAATAAATAATTTACATTTACATTTACATTCCTCTTTTATTCGCTACCGATTTTATCAAGTGGCTCTTTTTATGTTTAAAAAATTTTAATAGCTTTTTCTGTATTCTTAGTACTGCAGGCTCATTTCTTAGTACTGAAGGCTCATTCTGGTATTCAAAATCCAAGCTATAGGTTAGGGATTTTTTTTTGTTGTTGTTATGATTATACATGATATTATATCATTCTCAGCTACCACCAGAGGAGAAGTTTCTGCCACCAGAATTTAGCTGCGAGTTCTGCCATTGCCCAGGGATGAACAAAAGAGACTACGTAAAAGCCAGCCTCCCTTCGCCAATGTTCTCAACAAAGAAAAACGACAACACTGCTCCATTTTTATAAGAGCACTTCCACTGAAGCGGTTCTTTTGTCAGTTTTTTGCGTTAGCAAAATAAACACCTTTTTTCACAATAGCTGAAGTTATTTTCTAATTATTCTATTACCGGAAGATGTTAAAAAATACTCTGAAGGTGTAAGAGCAGCACACAATAATTACAATAGAAACCACCAAATGTCAAATGACTGTAAACCCTCCATTTGTACACAACAACATGATACTAATGGCAGAGGCACAAAATACACTTCCACTTTCAATCCTACCTCGGAGTGAGGCTCCGCTCTGAAAAATTGCCAGCAATAGCATTGGCAGGGTTCCACTTTTGTGTTTTTCAAAGGTTTGGTAGCAAATACACTCACAGATTTTGCTCCTCTTTATTTTATTACTTTCCAGCAGGGATCTGAGACTCAAGCTGGGTTTTCCATCTCCAGCATCACCATTAGTAATAAAGGCTGTGTCAGCCAAATTATGATCACAATAATCTGTGTGTAGTCCCCCTGTTATTACGAGATTTGCTCAGACGTTACTTGGTGAAGAAGACCCTGATTGGCGAGCAGCGCATGTGGATACCTTGGTGCGTGAGAAGGATGAGTGCTACAGGCTCCTGCAGGTTTAAATGAAGTAGAAAGCAGCAAATACTTCATTTCTGTCATTCAGGCGTGCAGATATGACTCTGAATACACAACAGCTTGCATCGTGCAACCATGCACCGCAGCAGCACATCCTAAGAAACAGATTACAGTAAGTTAGTTATTACTTATATTCGAGAAATATTCATAACATGCTAGATATTGTCCGGGCAGATAAGCCGGTGTAGTTGCTTTCAGGGTGGTTTGGAGGCATGCACACCCCCTATGCATGCAGCAACAGTAGCTGCAGAAGGTGCATGGGGCACCGCAGGGGACCAGGGGCAGGAGGAGTTGCCCAGCACAAGTTCAGGTGAGTCTTTGCAAGGGCACGGGCATGCCGAGCGGTGCAGATGTCCACACCAAGGTGCCAACCGTGGGAGCTAGGGACATATGGAAACGCAGCTTCCACTCCAGTGAAAACATGGCCACACGCCTAGGGCACAGGGAGGAATTAACTCTTAAAGGACTGCAGGAGAGGCCAGCACACTCCCATTGCTGGAGGCTGCCCTCCTAGCCCAGCTGCCAAACTGGTCTGGAGGGGCAAGAGCACCCCCAGCATGGCAGGACCGGCACAGC
The DNA here is from genome assembly GCF_965638725.1 of Aptenodytes patagonicus. Lineage (NCBI taxonomy): Eukaryota > Metazoa > Chordata > Aves > Sphenisciformes > Spheniscidae > Aptenodytes > Aptenodytes patagonicus. The sequence continues at coordinate 64,686,080 of NC_134949.1, forward strand.
TGGCCGGAGGGACGGTCAAGCCACATGGCAAACACAGACTGTGGCCGAGCAGTGCAGGCTCCACTTGGGGCTGCGTGTGCTGGGTGACACAGGGGCTGGGAAGCATAAAGAGAGGTTTTGGGAGGCCAGGTGGAAGTAGGTTTGGGAGGTTTCCCTGTGCCCCCCTTAGGCACTGCCTCCAAGAGCCTGCAGACTCTTGCCTTTAGCTCTGCCTGCTCCATGCCACACACCTACACCAGCCCACCTCCCTCAGAGGCTGCTCCCTTTCCCACCAGCCCTTTCCACTCTCTGTAGGGGCACACTGAGCCTTTGGAGCTACAGCTGCACCAGTGAGGTGGAGGGGCTGAGCCTGGGCTGATCCACAGGGAAGGGGACAGGTGGCCCTAGGGACCACCCTGAGGAGCCTGGCATGTGGCTTCTGCTGTCCCCACAGGGCTGGGTCCCTGCTGGGTGCCTGATGGCCAACTGCAGCTCTCCCAGCTCACACAAAGCAGGTGATCTCCTGTCCCCCAGCAGCCTGCAAAGAGGAGGAAAAGTTTTATTTATTTTTTTTTTGGCGTCTGTCTGAACCAGATTGAGACCAATTTCTTTTCCACAACATGTATTCTCCCCCTGCCCCCCAGCTCCTCCCCAGCTAGCAGAAAGCGCTTTGGGTCCAGAAGCTCTTCACAGAAGTGACCTCTTTTTTTGGCCTTTTTCAATACAAACATGCCTAAAACGTCAAAATCACTAAGAAGGTGCAAGGAAAGCCCACACTTACTTGCCCCCCCTTCCCCACCGGCTCTGATGCAGGCTGCCCCACCTCGCACCGCGCAAGCCTGTGTCAGAGGTGGCAAAAGTTAGCCAAAGCCACGGTGTTAGGCTCACCAAACCAGCATTTCCTAGTGTGACTTCATTTCGGTGGGAAATACTGATTGGCCCTGGTGGAAATACCCCTTCGGAACAACCACCTCTCTATGGAGTCTCTTTCGCTGGGAAATTAAGTGAAAAGAGGCTGAAGGGGTAACTTTCTCCTTGCTACCCACGACATCGCCTCGCAGGCTAATGCAAGGCTTTTTTAAGGCAGCCACAACCTCTCTCCATATTTAACGCTTTGAACACCGGCTTCTTTCTAACGCTGCATCACACATCCCCGCAGCGCGGGGATGGGGACGAGCCGCCTGCCTCACTCGGGTGACAAGGGACATCTAGCGGCACCGCAGCTCCCGCCACCGCAGCTCCCGCCGCCGCCGCCGCCGCCGCGCACACGGCGCCCGGCTCAGGCGGCAGCGACAGCCGGCCCCGATGCCCCAGCAGACGCAGCCACCTCACCTGTCCCCACGGTGTCCCACCCCGCCGCAGTGAAACCCCACGGCCGGTACCGGGAGTCACAGCGCTCTGCCTTCCCCAGCCTCGCATCTCACCTCTGCGCGCAGAACCACCGTCCTTTGCCTCCTCCTCTCTCGGTCGGGTCTGCTCAGCTCTTTTGGTCCTGCTCCACCGCTAAGTTTTCTTAATAATATAATAATATATTATATATATAATAATATATTCACAATAAGAGGCTGGTTATCTCAGTGGCAAAGGCCTGTAACGGAGAAGAAAACATATAGCCTGCTGCCTTTATTGAGAGAAACACACGGCTTAGGAGGAATGCATCTCTGCGTTAAAGTAAAATAAATCAGAACGTGGTTAGAACAGGACTCTTGAAAATTGCAACCACATGTCCTGGAAAGATTTTCATTTTGGTTAATTAAAAAAATAATAAATAATGGCATGACATCCAGCTCAATTATTTACAGAGTCAAGACACTGTCATTATAAACAGACCAGTACATACTGAAGAAATCAGTTTCACAGAATTTCAGTTTCCTTCACAAGCAATGCCTTGTTGCATGGCTTTTCTCACATCGGTGTGTGCTCCTGGTGAAGGAGTTGGGTGCAGGCTCCTGGCGCGCAGGGAGAGACCAAGCCCTGGAGACTCGGGGAAGAAAGGAAGGGTGTCTCAGGGCAGGGAGGGGAGATGCAAGGGCATCTGAGTCCCAATAGACCTGTCAGGTTGTTGTTTCACTGGGAAAGAAAATGCTACAGGTGTTAAAACACAAAGCCCAGGGAGTGGTCTTTTAACCACTCACCAGTCAGAGTGTATTGGGAGCTTCATAGGATTTCTGCAGTTCTCCAGCTGGAAGGTGGGCAGCAGTACTGAGTCCTGCTGACAAGCTAGTAGGAAAGAACCAGTCCTAATCTCTCTTTCCTTCAGGGCATGCACGTTATTTTATTTTTGATAACCTTCGAAAGTTTGTTACGGGGTTTCTTCAAGTGGAGCAGCTCCCCCAAAAGGGTTGTCCTGTTCTTGTACATCCCCCATCGTTTCTGTGCTTTGTTTGGTGGCTCTCCAGCCACTTCTGGCTCCCCACCCTCAGGCTTCCAAACATGCATTTAGTGACTCAAATAAGTTCCTGCTGTTGACCAAATCTGTGATTTTCTCTTTATTTTTAATGAACAGATTTTAACTGTTATTTTATAGGTTCAGCCGTAAGTGGTGCAAATAAAATGTTAAAATGGCAGACCTTGAAAGACTCGTAATGAGCAATGTAAATGACAAAACTCTTATAAAAAAAACCCAAACCTTTTGTGAAATGAGGTTATAATACTAAATAAAAACTTCTCTGTACTCAGCAATTTAAAGTAAAATATGGCAATTAGGTGATTTAAGCAATGAACATGCAACGAAGGAATCCAGCTGAATGCCATGTAATAGCCAAACTGAAAAGACACGTATCACAATAACATGTCTTATTATAGAACAAAAACATGTCTTATTATAGAACTTTATTCTTGCTACACATATAATGTCAATTCCATGTTGCTGGCCCATCAGGTGAAATCTATCCTCATATATGAATGTGCTCTTACTTTCAGCAGGAGGAAAACCAGAATGGGTTCTTTGTGGGAGGAGATGGGGGAGAGAGAAAGACCGGGAGGATCAGCTGGGGTTTTGGAAGAGTGGATTATCTATCTCCCAAACAGTGAGGTGAAGTTACACGTTGTGGCTTAGGTCCACCTAACAGCTTGCTATCACTGAAAAGGGATGGTTATACTTCGCTCTTCCCTGCTCGCTTCCTTGTGTCAGGTCTGGCACTCACTTCTCTTGATAGAAAACCAACAACCAGCAAAACTAATGTCCCCATTCCCCCGCTCCCACAAAAGCTAGTTAAAAATGAGTTATGAGAGAAGTCGACTGAGTGGCACTTGCAGGTGTTTGCAGCACACCTCTGCTATAATGTAGTTACCATTTTGATCTGCTTTGAGTGCTTCTTTCTCCACCTACAGCTATTACAATAATTACAATAATTTTCTGAAATATTCAAAAGCATACGCTAAGAAACAAGAATCCCAAACTCCTTAAACTTTTTGAGCTCAGGGCAGTAGCGTTTTTCTGCTTAGTTAGGGAGGTCTGGAGCCACATATGGCTCATTCCTACTGGGTATAGCTTTTACCCCACTTCAGTACTTATATGCAGGAGCCAACTTAGAAATTAGAATAGCCTCTGCTGTCCTCACTCTTCTTTGTTTTCCAGATTGTTAGAAAATAGGACTGTGAGTGTATCTGGAGTATTCAGTATAATCTGAAAATTATAGTAACGGCAGAGGCTTGGCATATGGTCATGTTTGCAACATGCTCAAACTCAGGCACAAGTCCCCAAAGCATGTGCCAGGACCTCAAAAATATTGAGTTTTGTTTATAAACAATGCAATTTCTTTAATTAAAAGCTCCTTTTCTGTTTATTTGCCTTCTGCTTTCTGAGTTGCTAGACAATACCTGAATTTCACTTTCAAACCATTCCCAGCACCCCCAGGAATCAGGAAATCACAGACTTGAAAAACTGACTGAGGTTGTCACCTAATTTCTCAAATTTCCCACTCCTGACATTTATCAAAGCACCCAACTGCCTCAGGACCCACGACGTAACCAGTGCTGCACTTGCACACAATTTCTCCTCTGCTGAGCAGAGTGTGGTGGCCCTCCCATCCCCAGTGGTGCCCAGGGTCACCTCAGGGCTCCCAGATGGGGCTACAGCGACAGGCTGCCTGGGAGCTACTTTTATCATAGGATTTATAAGCTTTACCAGAAAAAACCCTCCCAAAACCCTGAGATTTCAGTTTCACAGAAGGAGTTTAAATGTTCCTGGCTTTCAAGGTAGCATCAAAATGCCTTTTTTTTTTTTCCTTCTGCCTGGTTTAGATTTCCCTATGAAGGCATTGGGGGAAAAAAAAAACCCACACGAGTGAAAGAGTGGCCACCCACCTGCTGGGTGGCCAAAGTTCTCTGACCTCGACTTAGAGACCTCGTGTGGCTGCAGTCCACCTGTGCCTCAGCCTGGGCTTGTCACCCATGTTTAAGAATAGCTGATTTATTTTTTTTCCTCTCGTGTTCTGTTAAAAAAAAAAATAATTATGAAGAACATTTGTGGCTGGGAGGAAGTAGGAAATGGCCCTTTGGGAGGTGCAAGAAACCCACAGAAACCCTGACTCATCAAATTCACTTTCAGTTTGTTTGGCTGCCTGTCTCCTCCCGTCCCTCCTATTTTTTTCTCCCTCTGCAAACTTCCCCCCAGTCATCTCTCTCAGGATACTTGCTTTACCCATTCACCTTCTTTCCCTTTTCTCTGCAAGGATGTCGTAATCTTTTTTTTTTTTTGCCCCCCCCCCCCCCCCCCCAGTTTCCTACTCCCCATCCATGTCCCCTCTCCTGCCACCTCCTGCAAACACTGTAACCCCCTAGAAAAAGACCACAGGCCACAAAGGAAAAGAGGCAGGGCAAAGACAAAGCATTATGGAGCAAAAGAAAAATGAGAACACCTTTTCATGGGAAACTCTTAAAGAAACACACCTGTCTTTTCCATCTGAGATTTCTCTTGGGAAAAAAAAAAATCCATTTTTTCCTATTAAAGCATTTCGCTGAAATTCTGACAAAATGAAACTTATATGTACACCTGTACATTGTCTTCTTTTTCTTCCCCTCCCCATTTTCTTTCCTTTTTTTTTCTGACCAAAAACACTGTGTGGTGCCCTGTGCAGAAATACGTAAACCACCATGTCATTTTCCCCAGAGCTTGTCGTGGCTGTAACACATATGAGCATCTCAAATTTGTAGCTGGCAAATTGCTGCCACAACTGGATGATTAAAAAAATCCCAGGGAGCACACGACACCTTTCATGGACCTTCCACTGCTCAGAGCAGAAACCTTCTTCTCCCTCCAAGCAGCCAGGGCTGGGAGATCGGGAGAGACACAGAGCTTTAAAACAACATTAACTATTAGTTTTGAAATGAACATGAGAAATGTCGCAAAGAAAGGTAACCGGCACGGGCTTACCTGCGCACAGCGGAATATTATTTTGGTATGGAAACAAGGACTACCAAACGGAGGTATTACTGCTAAGTACCCAAACCATCGGCAAAGGGATGCTGTGTTTTAGGTACCGATGGCCTCAGAATTAACTTACAGGAGCAAGCCCCCAGGCAAAGCCGGTACCCCTGGCAGGCCAGGCTCAGCAGCCAGCAGCTGGCACTGTTGCTCCACGGGAGAAGGGACGGGCGGCACCAGCCAGGGATGCAGCGGCAGAGCTGGCAGCAGGCAGTTAAAGCGCAAGCCCGCGGTCAGGTCTTCCGAGCGTCACTCGCAAACGCAGTCACGATGGTAGGCATTGCCTGCACATGAGCACGCCCACGCTAAATACACGCTCCGGGCAGACATGTCCGGAGGCAGAAAGGAAAAAGATTTCCGTCGTGCATACGCTTACCACCCTCGCTTAGACGCTGCAACTGCAAATCTAATCTGGTCGGTGAGACACGTGGAAAAGAGAGCGACGCGCTGCAAAGGAGTTGGGAAATTCAAATTGATTTGCAGTGTGTCACAAAGCAGCGCGTGACAAAATCCTTCACAAAAGCAACAAGATACTTCAAAACTCAGTCTGAGAGTATCCAGAAAATGGAAGCTTTCTTCCAAATGAGAGGGACCCTCCTCTCCTTCAGGGGTTTGCTGTTTGCAGCGCAGCCCACAGTAGCGGTAGTTGGTGTAGGTGAGTGAGGCAAGGCCAGAAGAGGGGACGTCACAACGGAAAGGCAACCTTGCAGAACTTGCTGATACAAAGAAAAAGGCGTTCGCTATCTTTTCCCATCGCAGAGCCCTTCAGTATCTCACAAGCCTTGGAAAAGTGACAGCGCAGCAAAAGGTAAAGTGAAATGCTGTGACTTTAGAACTACCATTTATTTTTCAGAAATTGATGAAGTTAAAACAACTTACATTTGTGCAGCAGGGGCAGGGACAGTCTCACTGGGGAAAAAAATACTACCCCCACCCACAAATCAGCTCTTCATGGATTTTAGTACATCTTGGCAAAAATGTAAGTGAGGAAGAATGAGGAAGGATTAAATAAGAACAAGTTAAATTTTCAAAAATCAAAAGATAAGCAATTGGAAACATCTGGGAGGTGAGAAGGAAGGAATTTAAAAAGAAAAAAAAACCCACCACATTTCATTGTGAATCCACGGAAAAGGAAACCACTTCAGTACATCACATGGGGAATTTTATCCATCTCTGAGCATAGGTGTGCTGGTTTTGGCTGGGGTAGAGTTAATTTTCTTCACAGTAGCTAGTATGGGGCTATGTTTTGGATTTGGGCTGGAAACACTGTTGATAATACAGCGATGTTTTAGTTACTGCTGAACAGTGCTGACACAGAGTCAAGGCCTTTTCTGCTCCTCACCCCACCCCACCAGAGAGTAGGCTGGGGGGTGCACAAGAAGTTGGGAGGAGACACAGCTGGGACAGCTGACCCCAACTGACCCAAGGGATGTTCCACACCGTATGACATCATGCTCAGCGTATAAAGCTGGGGGAAGAGGAAGGAAGGGGGGGACGTTCGGAGTGATGGCGTTTGTCTTCCCAAATAACCATTACATGTGATGGAGCCCTGCTTTCCTGGAGATGGCTGAACACCTGCCTGCCCATGGGAAGTAGTGAATGAATTCCTTGTTTTGCTTTGCTTGTGTGTGTGGCTTTTGCTTTCCCTATTAAACTGTCTTTATCTCAACCCACGAGTTTTCTCACTTTTCCCCTTCCAATTCTCTCCCCCTTCCCACTGCGGGGGGAGTGAGAGAGTGGCTGTGTGGTGCTTCTGTTGCTGGCTGGGGTTAAACCACGACAATAGGAGCATGAAAGCTTGTCTGAAGGAAGAGTACGCTATGCCTGTGCTCCCTGCTCGGCACCAGAGCTATTTCATCACTGAGGGCTGTTCTGTAATCAAGGTAATGACTGGCCTTGAGTACATGCAAGCCAGAAATGCAGAGAAAAGTCTGGGCTGAATAAATTAGATGGTTAAGAGTGAGAAATTCTTACTCAAGGTCTTTCTGCTGGTCACTGGTTTGAGGATGGAAATAAGACCTCATGCTAGGAGAAAGAAAAAAAAAAGAAATAATTACTGAGAAATAGCAGAGAGACGTTCAAAGAAATGAATTCTGGGGTTCGGAAAAGAAAACTGGCGAAGGAGCTAGAGCAGAAGTTTCCCTGTGCATTAAAAAAACCCCAAGAACAAGAGACAGCTTTGTCTAATAATGTGCCACAAGAAAAACATGGCAACAGCAGCAGCAAAATCCTTCCCTGCTGTGATTGCAGCAGCAGCAATTCCAGAACACATCGGGAGGGGGGGTATGTATACATTGCATTTGGTTTAATAGCCTGAAAAATAAGTAATTAGCTCCTTTACATTGAGGAAACGATGCATTTCTTAGACTGGGGACAAAGAAGAGGCAGTTTAGCGATACATTACCACGTCTGCCTGTTGCAATGATCCTCATCAGGGAGGACCATCCCTTTGGGAGCTACACCTGAGTTTCTCTACTGGTTAATGGCACAGCCTCAAAGATCATTTTGCCAAAGAGTTGTCTTTCTGCGAGCACATTCCCTCAGAGCAAACCTACCACCAACTGCATAATATTTACCAAGGAAAATCTCTGTAAATCCTAAAAGAAAATAGGATGGTATTAGCAATCCTCTTTTAATCTCCCTTCAATATTTATTCTCTGTGTTGTCTTGCATTGCTACCTGTAGTTACATACATTCGCTTTAGTCACAGCAGTATATAAGCATGTGGATAAGGGGGATACAGTGTTGTCTCAGTTTTAGCCCGTACTAAGGCCCCAACTATTGTCCAAGGGGAGGTGATACATGACTTAGGAAATCAATGCACAGTATTGAGAAATCAGCAACCAATTTCTGCATGTCTGTGTCATACAGCAGGGTCTCACTGCACTGCCTAAATCATGAATGTCTTGCATATTCTGCGTATTCACATACAAAATTCAAATTACAAAGTTTAAATTACTTTTGATTATGGTCTGGGGTCTCCGTGTGCGGAGACAAAGGCCATATAAAACCCATCAGGCCAAGTCAGGAAGACAGCATCGGTTTTGCACCAGTTATGCCCATTTTGCATTTGGAAGCCCCACTACCATCACAGGGATTCCCGCACAGAGACTAAGAGCTGAACTTTGCCTGTATCCAGTAATTAAAGTCGGGAGTTTCTTTCACAAAGGAAACATAACACAAGACACCTTTAATCTCACTGCTGCCTCTGCCCTTCATGAAATCACTTTCGAGGAAGCTGCAGCAACAGTGGAAAAACTAGATGCCTCTAGTTACATGGAAATCTGGATCTTAAAATACCGCCACTAGACGTCCCCTTAGCTCCAGCCAACCAAGCAGAGGTGCTTCTGTAGCCCTGAGAGCTTCTTCCAGCCACCCTATGCAATACCAGCAGCCAGGGCAGAGCAGCACAGGCGTATGAGTGCAAGCGGCAGAAGCAAGGACTCTCCAGGAACTCTACCTGCAGCCTCGTGGTTTCTAGACCATGTTAGCTGCACGCATGATTTATCTGCTACAGTCACACCCTGTGTTTGCCAAGCAGAGACATACCTTAAGCGTTAGCACTTGGCTGAGAAGAATGGGTCCATTCAGGCCTGGTCACAGCCTGCCTTCGCCTTCTCGGCTACCCGGGGAAAGTCACTGAGGTGGATCTGCACCAATGCTGATCCCGGCAGGTCTGGAAATTTCCTCTGATACCCTAATTAAGAAGCCAAGGTTCAGCTGGTGTAAAGCAAAGCGACTGTCAAGGGAGTGATGCCAGCCTACACTCTCTGTGAATGGCCCTTACCTTTCAGAAGAGAAAATCTTACATTCCCCACATCCTGCCTGTGACATGAGGTTAGATAAAATATGTTTAGGAGGCATGACCTGGCCTGCGGCCCAGCTGTCTGACCACAGTAACCGCACTCTTTCCTTATAAACAGGACAGTGTTCTTTCTGAGTATCTGTGATTTGCTAATTCAGCTTTATTCAGCTCACTAGGATTATATATTTTTTTTAAATGAATTTTCCAAAATCAAAGCAATGGCTGTGGAATGCTGTCCGAAAGCACTGCTCTTCCTCCAGCTTTGGTGAAACACGGAAAAATCGGCTATTGCACGGCCACTTGACGTGGGTTGTTTAGGTACTTGAAAAGGTGTTAACCTCGTTCTCAAGGAGACTTGCCTGTTTGACAGCTGTGTTCGTCTTCCGAGATTGACACTCACTTGCACCTTATGTCATAGCTCACAAGAATGACATCATCACCATCACTTCAGGCATTTCAAGCTGGAATAGAAGGAGCAGTTGAGAGCCGAGGTAAATTCTGCTCTGGCAGAGTGTCAGGAGAATAGAGCAAATGACCCCGGAGAGGATTTTCTTTCTGGTCTCCAGTTAAAGCAACAATTAGCCTCCTCCCTATTCATTTCCCCCCTTCATTAACATAAGTGCAACATTCTGTCTACCAACAGGGAATATTGTGAATAACTCATCGTGCTAATTACCTGGACACAATTATAAATATCACATTAATAATCACCACAAGATCGCCTGCTGTCTTGCTGTGCTCAGGTATTTCACTGTTGACTCTGGTACGCACCCGTGGTTGCTCACCCTAACCTGAAGGAGGTCGCAGAATTACTGCTGTTCCTGGTCCTGCCGGATGGCAGAACGCAAGTGCGTATTAAGAAACCACAAGCTCCTTGTAATAAATCTTCTTACATTCCTTTCACAGTATCCAAGCGTTGCCACTCATCAATACTAGCAGCCAGGACACCCTTAGGTGCTGTAAAACTACTGGTACGGTAAGAGCGGAATTTTCTGTTTTCCAGTCAAGCCCCTGCTCAGCCAGAAAGGCTTATAGTTACCTTCCAAGGCGTGAGCTGACTTTCTTGTCTTCTGTGCTCTCTCAGAAATACCAATGCTCTACGTTAAAGCAGGCAGAGCATACATAAAGTATACACCACAGGGGTTTTGGTGGGATAGGGCAAGAAGTAATAGTCCTTCTTTAAATCACAGGAAGGGAGATTCAGGTGAAGCATAAGGGCCTGTTTTCCAGCAGTAGGGATGATGAAGCAAGCAGTGGAGTACATGGGGGTGGTGTGGGACCTCAAACCTTGGACGTCCTTGATGACAGGTCATGAAAGCAGCCCCAAGAGACATTTGCCTGCAGTTGATTCTCCTTCTGAACATGTCCCCCAGCCCCATCACCTGTGGTACCATAGCTCCACAGGGGGAGCAGTCTTGCCCCTCTGATTTAAAATGAGATACATTCCTTCTGGTGACTGTGACAATAGAAGTTGCAGGAGATGCAGGAACCCTTTCTCTTTCAGACCTCAGCTGGGGTTATTTTACAAGGACAACTTTCCGATCAAAAAGGGGGCAGAGCTAACCCATTTCTCTGCCAACTCCACCCTCCATAAGTAGATGCCAATCTTTCTTTGGACTTTGTCCCTGAATTAGAAAGGTAACCAGAAGGCATCAGATAAGAAACTGGACACATCAAAATAGTCAAACAAAACCTGAAGGACTTTGGTAATAAACACACATGGAGTGAAGACACTTTCACATGGATTCCTTACTTCAGCATGTAGGAAGACCTACAGCAGGAATTTCATTTAGGAGAACAAAGTACATTGAGATCTTTATAGCAATCTCTAGCCACTCTCTCTGGGTTTTTTTGTCCCACACACAGACCACAAGCTCACAGAGGTGTCATTTTCTGGGCACCACATAAACACGGGACAAGTGCAGGAATGCCCTGGATTGTAATGTAATACAAACAGAGATAAGGGAAGAAGAACACCAGTGAACAAATGCAAATGCACTCTGGTGACCAGAAATATCCTGGCTTGCTTCCTAGAAAAGCTGGGTTAGCACCTGAACCAGAGGCCTCCTGGAGCAGAGGACAACGTAGCGTTAGCCAAAATACGTTGGCTAAATAAATCAAATAAGAACTTCATCAACATGACAAAGCAAAAGACATGCAGAGAAGTACAGTTAAAAGATTCAGTTTAAGAGCAATGTATACTCATGCCATCGTAAAAGGCCATTTAAACAAACTAAACTTAAAACAATTTAGCTGGTTTAGCTTATTAGTTAATTTATAAAGCAGTGTTGTGCCAGCACAGCAAGGCCTGCTCAGAACACGGGAGTCAACCCAGCTACATCCCCTCACCAACATATCTCTCCTGGCAAAAGTCGGATGGGAGATGCAGCGGTGCTGGTGGAAATGGGCTCTGCTGCCTTAGCCCATGCCGCTTTGAGGTGGCGCAGCTTTGCTGGCCGAATGGGTCCCCCGCACGGCGGCAGCAGCAGCAGGGCTGCTGCCCCATGTGAAAAACGTGCACCCACAGCCATTTACACCGGTTTCCTTCAATGGACTTAAACTCAGTCCTAAATCAGTCTGTAACTACGGCCGGCTCTGCATTCACGTATGCAAGTCTGAGCGAGCCACCAAAACAAGTGTTAAAAACCTCCCTGGGAATAAAAACGCTGTTTGTATAAACTCTCGCATCCTTCTCCCACCTTCCAACCAAAGGCTGCTCCAGCAGCTGGTAGGATGAGGCTCTCCTGGTGAGGTGGGAGCGGAAACACGACAGCTTATCGTTACGCACTGTCTTCAGTGTTTTGCTGAGTTAGGAAGGGACAGGCCACCAAGCACATTCCCAGGCACCCTGCCAAACTGGGGCCCAAAGTGTAAGCAGAAAGTCATGTGCAGGACACAAAAGCGTCTTTAAAAAAATCAAACGGCACCAAATGGTCAATGAAATGATCCAGAACAGGGGAATGTGAATGAACATTTCAAGTTCTGCTTTAACACCTTATTAAACATATAAGGATCTGTGTCAGGAGCGGGCTGCATTCTGGGAGAGCCACGTCAGGCTGAGATTTTGCAAATATTCCATCTCCTCTGGAGTCACCAGTGAAGCCACCACCTCAGTGCCCAAGCGTCCCGCTCCTTCCAGCACTACAATTAGGCATAATCACCCCAATCATTTTTTCCTGAATAAACTCAGTTCCAATACCATTAAACAGTAAATTACCACAAGCGGGTTTTGTTCATTTGCTTTTTAACTGCAGCCTCATATAACACAGTGTGCAAAACCCAATGAAAGGCATTTGTACGCCAGTGCGGGTCGATACCATAGCTTAACAGAGAGCAGCTTTGTAAACGGAGAACAAGGCTACTGCAGTGTGCTTTAGGGCTTTTACTTCCTATGGCCAGCACCAGATCTCTGTTCTGCGTTAATGGACGGCTGCTGTTCATCCACCCGTCGGGGTGGCCTGGTGGGACAGGCCACTGTGGGACAATTCAGAGGTGAAGCACCGCATGCAAAGTCCCTCCGCTTATCTGACGGCTTCGCGTGAACAATGCTGGCAAAATTATCCATGCGTATCACAAAACTCAGGAAGTCACACGGCATCATTTAGGTTTCATGCTGTTTGGTTCAAAGACAGAGTGCGCAAGAAAAGGGCTCTGCTTCTCAGAGAAATAAGCTCTCTTATAGCCAAGAGACAGCCGTAGTCCGTTACAAAAGCCCCGTTACATGAGGCCTTCTCATCTGGTGGGACGTGCAAGAAGCCACCCTCCTATACAAGCTAATGTTCCAGTGATTTTCATTCGGCCTCGACAGTCTCTTAGCTACTTAATAGAAATACATTTCTAAAATTTGAACACTGAAATGAAATTTCAAATGTCAGAAATTTCCATGCTCTCATCCTTGTGTTTCTCTGCAGAGAAGCATGCATTTGTTCTTTAAGAGGTCACAAGCTAAAATCTTGGGAGCTGCTATAAGGGACCACAACACTGATATAATAGGAAGGAGCCTGGGTACAGTGAGACACCGCAGAGACTGCCTGGGGATCACTCTGCAAAACCAGGTCCAGAAGACCTGGTTCAAGAGAAATCTGTTCCTCTTCACCTTTCTGGAAAGGAACCACAGTTTGTCAAGCTTTGTCCAGGCACGGTTTTCTACAAGTCTAAACACCATATCACAAACTTTTTTGAGGAGGTGTGAAAATGGTGTATTAATTTCAGTCCGCTCTTAATTGATTTACGTAAGCTAAAATAACTCAGAAGTGAATTATTTTTAAAAAATTAAATTAATCCACCTTCATGCTGAAATAAGAGTCCAGGCACTTGCACTAGTTTACTGGAAACCTGCTTAAACACACAGCTCTAATTAAAAGGATGTAGCTCTTTTTTACACAAGCCTGGAGAGACAGCCTTGCCTAGGAAAGGTGACGGGGACAGTGGGCTGAAGGCCAGCCCAAGGAAAACCTGGCCATGTGACTGCACAGTATTTTTCGTGCTTTCCTTTTCTTCCCTGCTAGCTGTCCATCCTGTCCGGGAACCACGCTGCCTCCCTAGGCACACGTGAAAAGCGAGCCATGCTTCCAGCCGGTCCTTCGTGTGCTGCAGCTTCACCGGCCTCACGACAGCCTCAATCAACCTCCTCTTACCTTTCTTCTCTCTCCCTTGAAACAGCAAATAAAACCCCCAAGCCTCTTCAAAGCCAGTTACCAAGCAGAAACAAAGCAGAAACCCCAAACAGAAACATTGCCACCAACTAGATTATTTACAAGCTCAGGAGAAAGAAATGCAAATACATGCCCAGTGATTGCTCTATCCTTTTAGTTTCTATTTTCTTACCTTTTTGTTTTGGCACGAGAAATAGCCAGCATGTGACTGTAAGGTCAGGGTATCTCTAGTTACAGCAGCGTCTAAGAAGCGTTGTTCTAGTAAAATGATACCATGTACAAGCCACACTATATAAAAGCGAAGGAGGCACAGGGTGCGGGATACGAAGCACTCCAGACACAGAGGTATCCACGCTAGCCTGAAATGATGATACCCCGGCTACAGGTCCTGCCCAAAAAGCAGGATGTTAGCCCATGCTGAACTCGGCGCTGCCATGGCAAAACAATTAGCGATAGCTGAAAGAGGTAACCCCACCACTGCGGCTGCCGAGCTCATGCAGCCTGGGTCCCTGCGCAGAGCTGGTCCCTCCCGCTGTGTTGCAGGGGGCTCGCATGCCTGGTAGACCTTTAGTTCGGGCAGATAATGTGAACAGCACTACGCAGCGCTGCTGACATCAGCCACAAGGTAGGGGGAGAGTGAGTAGGATGTCATCACCCAAAAGTTTGGGAGGCGAACCGCTCCCCCCTATCCTCTGCACAGCATTCCTGCCAGTGCAACAAAAAAAGCAGCTGCTTTGTTTTTTGCAGGTGTCTGTACAAGATTTCCCATCCTAGGAGTGTCCCTTTCTCCTCTTTTCCATTTGTTCTGAATCTTCAAACGATTGATTTTTACCTGGTTTCAAAGCAGCAGCAAAAAATCAGTGTAGGTTCATTAAACATAGCAGAGACTCCCCAGAAGGTTCATAAACCTTTCACTAAGCTGGCCAGAGCTTCGGCTTTCTACCAAAGTGCCTGAAAACAACTTGTCTGCTTTCCCATTTCATTAGGAGGCTCTTGCACAGCTCTAGCACTGATATGGCAGCAAGGACCTTTTGAAGCTGCTGCTTGGCATGTGTTTTCTGTTTATTTTCTAATAAAAAAGAATCATATGCACTAAGTTTTCTAAAAAGCAACTGTACCAGCACTCAGCCACAGGATAAAAAACAGTAAAAGCCCCTGGTGCTTTCCGTTAACATTAAATTCAGACAGCTTTGTTTACAAATGGGACTGACCTCTTATTTAGTTAACTTTTTTAAGGAATAAAATCTGGGAAAATTTATTAGTCCACTGTGGCAAATACATCCTCCGAGCAACAAACAGCCCTCTGATCACTTTTGCTTACATCCAGACATTTCAGAAGTGGTTGAGTAGATGTTTTCCAGTTTTCAGTTAGTGGAGGGCTGATCATGGTTTATACACTGGATCCTGTTCCCATTAAAATTAACAACTAAATCCCCACCAATATCGCTAGGAGGAAGAGCAAAAAGGAGTGCTCAAAACCATGTGCTCCTACCAAAAATCTCAGCTTTTTTCGCAAACATGGCCAGCTTAGACTCTCCCTGGCCCCACTAATCACATTTCCATAGCACCACCACAGGAACAAAGTGCAAGAGTTTACCAAAACCCCTCAGAAAATCCCAATTTGCCTTTTTTTTTAATTCAAGTTTCTAATTATATTTGCACAAAAGACCATAAGATGTTGCATAGAGGTATAACCAAGTGACAGCTGTCTTCATCAAATCCCATTTGCATTCCTAGAAGCGACGGGAAGCACTTTATGGCAACTTTTTCCCAGAAGAAACACTTGAGTTGCTGCAAGTTCCCAGCCCCAGGGAAGGTCTGGCTGGTGAGAAGCAGGATGAGCCCCAGCAGCCGCAGGGATTACGGCGCTGGAAGAAAACATGAAGGAGAAAGTTTAATTCCTTGTTGTGACGGATTTCAGCGAAGGCTTGAACTCCTGTCTCCTGCATCGCACCCAGGTGCTCTCCTCTCATGATTAAGTTAATCTCCATTTGTTTTCTCATTTTTCTTCTCACTTTCTAAATCATTAAACATTGGTCGAGAGGGGAGCAGCCCCAGCCAGCAAGCTTACAGAGGCAGGGGCTTCAGGTCTACATCCAGGTCCACCCAAGCTGTGACTTGAAGCCAGCTGCCCCTTCACCTCCCTCCCCACCAGACAGGGCTTTATCTCCTCAAATCTCCCCTCCTCAGGTTTCTTCCCACCATTATTTATAAAACTCTCTTTTTGCTTTGATGAAGAATGAAAACCAGATGTGCCAATCCTGACTTTTTCATGAGGAAATCTTGCATCACCATTTCCTGCCAACCCCAACTGCTGCCTTATTAACACGTATGTATTTCAGGGGTACAGACTGCCTTGACAATATTGGAAATTTAGATGGGAATTGTGGAGCAAGGGCACAACACGCAACACAACAAGGATCTAGATAAGGAGAAAATTGGGACTATCAGTATTTGTACAAATGTGTTTCTATAGTATATATGGTGATTTCTGCAGAACAGAGGCTATTTCCAAAAACGAAATTGTCCTGAAAGGAACAACAAATGAAGAAAGTGAACAAAGGAGAAGGAGACAAAATGAAGAGATTTCTAAAAGGAAGGGACCTTTAAAAATAAAATGATGGGGCAGGCTATAGTGAATTTAAAAACCAGCCTGCAATAAACTCCATGTAACAGGATCCCTGCACACAGCCCAGCTCTGAGGGAGGTTTCAGCTCCACTTTCCAGGCCTATCTCTTCGACCTTGTCTCTGTCACATAAATGAACTGAAATGAACATATGTTTTTAAGTTTGTTTCTAAAATAACCAGACCGAAGCAGAAATACTGCACTGCTCACACTAGTCTCCCCCCGCCTTCCTCAGGGGAAAGAGCAGAGAAAAACCATGCGTGTTAGTCACATCAGATGAAGTACTATGGCGACAAGGATTTATACAAAACAGAGATGAAAAAAAGGTCTGTCGGGTCCCAGCTGCGGGCTAACAACGAGCTGTGAGACCAGGCAGTGACAGCATGCCAAGGCTCGCTCACCCCCAGCCTTGCTGGGCTCCCCGAGGCACGCATCAGCCCTGCAAGTGTGCAAGAGATCACCAGGCACGTTGCAGGGACATGTCCACCTTCTGCAACGTGCAGAGCTGAGGTTGGGTACCGAAAGCGTCCTGTAAATGGACTGGGCAGGAGGGGCCGGGTATTGCTGCCCCTGCCTTTGCTGTCCTTTCACAGACAGAGGTAGACCACGTCCAAGGGACTCTAGGTACCAAAAGAAGATGCTTTTGTCCTTCAGAGGATGCTACAGCAGCCTGAGAGGTGCCCTGACAGGCTCCTTTCTAAAGAGCAAGGATCCTGGAGTTTTAATCACAGTAACAACTGAAAAGGAATGTAGAAGTAAAGAGATATGTGTGGATCTGGCAAGGAACAAGGATAAACAGGGAATAAAGAGTGGAGTAAATCAACTGCTTCCCAGAGAGAGAAGAGACAGTTAAAAGGGCATGCACACTTTTCATTTTGATTGATCCCAACAAAAGTAATTTCTGTTTCAAAATCAAAATGTGAAGGAAAATGTCACAACAAAGTTAGCTAGTCTAAAAAGCTGTACCTTACCTTATCTTATTCCACAATGAGTGGACACCGTAACTTCAGGGGTACTTACTTTATTTCTGAGTTTATATCCCAAGGGATAGGTTTGCACCTTATGAAGATAAGGAGAGCACAGGGCTCTGGCAGCCTCCAGCCTTTTATTCCCGTGCTGTCTCTTGGCCCGTGCTGCAAGAAACTCAAGGCAAATCCTATGCTCAGCATCAACGATTCCCTGTAGTTTCTCTGCGTATTTCTCATATTGCTGCAAGTACACCGTTACCTACAAAAGCCAACTGTGACTGCATCTACCTCCACTTGTCTCCTTTCTACCCTAAACACTGAGCCCTGCAGAGCTTTTTCCTTTCACAGGGCTGCTTGTTCCTTGAAAATCCAGGCTGAATGCTCTCCATGGAAAAAAAAGGACATTTTACACCCATGTCTATGATGATAAGCAGAACAATATACCTGAAATGGCAGCTTGGTTTTTCATGAAAGCCAATTTTCATGAAATTCAGACATATGGACTATCTAATAATTATTATTACGCTCATGAAAGGATTTTCTCATTTCCCAGTTTGGAGACTTGATAGTTTTCAGGAAGGCCTATCTGAAAGAGACATCATCAAATTAGTAGGAGAACCCAAACCCTCCTGTCAAAAATGTCACTTACTGAGGCTACAAGTAAGATTTAAAATACTTCTGTAAATGAACCAAGCTGAGTGGTGCAGTCGACACGCCTGAGGGACGTGATGCCATCCAGAGGGACCTGAACAAGCTCGAGAAGTGGGCCTGTGTGAACCTCATGAGGTTCAACAAGGCCAAGTGCAAGGTCCTGCACCTGGGTCGGGGCAACCCCCGGTATCAATAGAGGCTGGGGGATGAAGGGATTGAGAGCAGCCCTGCCGAGAAGGACTTGGGGGTACTGGTGGGTGAAAAGCTGGACGTGAACCAGCAATGTGCGCTCGCAGCCCGGAAGGCCAACTGTATCCTGGGCTGCATCACAAGAAGCGTGGCCAGCAGGTCGAGGGAGGTGATTCTGCCCCTCTACTCTGCTCTGGTGAGACCCCACCTGGAGGACTGCATCCAGCTCTGGAGCCCTCAGCATAAGAAAGACATGGACCTGTTGGAGCGGGTCCAGAGGAGAGTCACAAAAATGCTCAGGGGGATGGAACACCTCTCCTGTGAAGAAAGGCTGAGAGAGTTGGTGTTGTTCAGCCTAGAGAAGAGAAGGCTTCGGGGAGACCTCATTGCAGCCTATCAGTACTTGAAGGGGGCTTATAAAAAAGATGGCGGCCAACTTTTTAGCAGGGCCTGTTGCGACAGGACAAGGGGGAATGGCTTTAAACTAAAGGGGGGTAGATTTAGACTAGCTATAAGGAAGAAATTTTTTACGCTGAGGGTGATGAAACACTGGCACAGGTTGCCCAGAGAGGTGGTGGCTGCCCCATCCCTGGAAACATTCAAGGTCAGGTTGGAGGGGGCTCTGAGCAACCTGATCTAGTTGAAGATGTCCCTGCCCACGGCAGGGGGGTTGGACTACATGACCTTTAGAGGTCCCTTCCAACCCAAACTATTCTATGATTCTATGATTCTATGATTCTATGATTCTATGAAGTAAGCTAGGAAAAATGATTTTCCACTTTGGAGCATTTTATTTGTTGTCTGCCCACAACAGTGCTGTGCATAACTAGTTGAATTGCTGTCACAGTATAGGGTCAGCATCAGCAGAGCATACGTAGCTTTTTTCTTCTAGATGATTAAAAATTTCAGGATCTAGCACTGCAAAGGTGCTTTGACAACAATGGAAAAAATTTACTTTGCAAAATTTTAGAAAGCTCAAATTTAAAGCATTTAATAAAAGTTTTATGGTACAATCCTACCCTGGGGCCACCATTAATCCCTTACAGCTATGAGAGATACCAAGTAACCTATGGAAGCTGGAAGAGAACATTTTGTCCTTTGTTTCCCACCTATTACTGTTTACTAAACTAATTACAGAAGATTTAATAAATCATCTCAGAAAAAGAAGTTGCTGCAAGCTCCTCTTTCTTGTTATGCCAGGCAGCCCCATGACTTATCCTGGGTTCTAGCCCCAGCTCTGCCCCGACTGTTTTTCCAGTCTTACGCAAACAAGGAATTGTTCGTCTGCCTCCATTTCCTAATCCCAAACTGGATCGTTACCATTTGATTTGCAGAGATGCTACACAACGCCTCGGAGAGAGGAGGTTTAACATCATGCTGCCTCATTGCACAAGATGACATGAGGCACAGAAAAGTAGTAGGGTAGAAGGACGGGCCTTTCATAAAAGGCAGCTATGTGGGCATAAGCTTGAATAAACTTGACAATGAAGTTCAAACGGGCAAGGTGGTATGGAAGACAAGCGATAGGCTGGTAGAGCTTGGCAGAATATGATAAGCGTGTTTCACAATACATCAGGAGATTTCCCAATCTGCCAATGTACATGTGAACATCAAAAATTCAGTGGCAATGTGGGAAAAGAAAAGCGGATGATGAAAAAAGAATTTTTTTACCTGCACTGCAAAGCAGACAAAAAGAATGGCCATTGCAAATTGAGAGGGTACTGAGAGGAAAAAAACACCTTGTGGTCAGCGTGCAGCACCTTGGTACTAAACGTGGAATGGAGGGTTGAACACAGCTGTAAGTCCCGCCAGCCCCAATAAAACCTCTGTTCATAAAGGACAGACACTCAAGTGGGACTTTGTGTCCTTTGGCAGCACCGGTCTGCCCCCCCCCCCCAGCACTGCCCTCCTCCCCGGCTGCCAAGATGGTCCCCTTCTGTCATGCCAGCTCCAGGAAAAGGACTAACCCATGCAAAGCCGAGCTTATCTAGCCTTTTGAAGCACTCTGGCACACTTTAAAAAGCATGCAGGTAGACTAAAACGCATCAGTGGGATGCTTTAAAGCCTACTCTTCTAAATTCCCTGTTCCTGCTTACAGAGAGCATTGCCAAATAGCAGGTGGCACCAGCAAAACCCACAATACCTTCTGTTTTTAAAGCATCCACAGGAAATACCTGCGAGCAAAGAAACCAGCAGGCTGTTAGACTTTACCTGTGGGGCTCTCTTTACAAGCTAATAGTTTCCTTCTCCTCACGTTGGCTCTGGCCCAAGTGAGATGTACTTCAAAGGAAGAGCCTCCCTGGTAGGGACTTGAAGCTGGAAGTGCTGCGATCAACGGGGACTGGCCACTTTGGGACCCTCCTCTCCAAGCCTGTGTTGCTTTCACCCTTTTGAACAGTACAAGGTAGCAGAAGGAAACTGCAAGTGCCTGTTCCCTGCTATTTTATCTCAAGGCAATTTGCTAGGTTGGTGCGCTGTGGAAAAACAATGTGCATTTTGCATGCTGTCCCGACTGCAAGAAGGTGCCAGCGCAGCTCTGTTGCAATTAGATGTGTCTGCTTGTTGCTGGAGGCAAGGAAAGAAACAACGTGTCAGCGAGGCTCTTAAAGCAGGTAACACAGAGAACAGCTGTTCATCCAGTGCGAGGAAGTAAAATGATCGTTCGTCACAGCTGAACTAAGAAGGCCTCCTGTACAGCCCTGAGGTGGACCCAAGGGAGCCGTGTGAGGTTACGTGTCAGGTGAACACGGGAGACGGCTGGAAGAGCGGTGGTGTGCTGCGGTAAGATAAGCTTGGTCAAGTTCTGTATTAAAAGGAGACGAGAAATCTCACGTTTTTGGAACATGGTGAGATCTGATGATGCTTCTTACTCTGTCTCAAGAGCCTGATTTGAAGTAAGGGACTCACATGGGGGCATGGCCCTCTCAGTGAGTCACTCGCACTGAATCAAGAGGAAAATAAAAAGCCAACCCCCAAAACACTTTAGTCGCATGACACAGGCAGTATCAACATCTTCCCGCGGTAGCTATCCCTCTTTTGTGTGAGGAAGAGAGCTGACACGGAGGGAGCCACCACGGCTCCTCCGTCCCTCTTGCCTCTGTAAGTGAGAGGGGCTGTGAACACATGGCCACCTCTTCTCGGGCTGCCCCTTCTGCCACCGCTTACTCAGAGCTGGGTGCAATGCACAGGGTATTTTCCACCGGCATCAGGTGGATGGCATACTGGAAATCAAGACGGGGCTTGGATTTGCAGGATGCCAAAGGAAAGGGCTTTATATTGGACACTATCAAATAGCAGGCCAGACTAAATGAGGTGAGATATGAGGACACTTACTCAGGGCCAAAGGTTAATGCCTTCCCACATGACAAGGGCCGGTATCTGAGGAATCCAGAGGCCACCATGCAGCTACTGACCTTTGCCCCAGGGATCTGAGAGACAGTGCTCACCAGCTCCAGAGTTATGCATGTGCCATAGCAGAGACAGTCTGGAGCAGAAACTGAGATACTGTTGCTAGAAGAAAGTGATAACATCAGTAAACAGACCAGGGGAAAAAATAAGCTGCTCCTGGCTTGATTCGTTGCAAGCCCTGCTAACACTGAACTCGAGCATTAGGACAGTGCCCGAAAGACGGCAGGCTCATGAAATAGTGCCTATGTAAACAACACTGGTAAAGGACTAGAGGATTACCTTTCCAAAGGATTAGGAGGATTACCTTTTCAAACAGAGCATCTCTTTCCCTCTCCCAACAGCTCCTGGTCCTCCAAAGGAGCTCCTGGTCCTCCACAGGGCTTTTCGGCCCATCAGTAGCACTCCCTGGAGGCTAACAAAGCGACTCAGCACCTGAAATGGACCCCAAAGGGAAGAAGGCCACATTTTAGGGGCTGTACTGCTGGTGCTGGCTGCCCTCTTGTTGTGCCATAGGAAACGCGGTGGACGTGTATAAACAGCCTGGCTAATTTTGGCTCTCGCGTTGTGAGATTTTGCTGCTTCTCCTCTCCCTCGGCTGTGGAGACAGCAAGATCTCGCGCGTGGCTGCTGCCTCTGGTACAGCATCCACCACAGACGCATTTGGCTACTACAATCCAAACAGGAGAGGGGTTAAATTTCTGAGCAGGTGCTCACTGTTTGTACAACCGTCCATCCTGGCAGAGCACCCTATGGCACCCCACCGCACCTGGCACAGGGGCTGCGGCAGCGTGTGTTCGAGGTGACACCGCAGCCCTGGGCTCTGCGCCTGCTCCCAGGCAGCACGGGGACAGGGAAGAACCAGGACAGCCATCACCGGGCCAGCCCGCAGGGAAGCCCCTGCGCCTCACCATGGTGCAAGCGCAGCTCTGTGGCCACTGGAAGCGGCAGGAGGATAATCCGGAGCAGCTGCTGGCATTCCTCCTGTACCCTAGGAGCGATCAAAGCCCAGCAGTGGCCTCACTTTTCCAATGTTACTAGGAGCAATGGAACAGCGTCAAGGATACCCAGGAATTTCCCTTTTATCGCAGCTGTAGCCACAGAGCGTTTATATGAAGCACAAGGGACAGGTGACCCAGTCGTCAAGTATTTTCCTAATTCCCTCTGGAGGCAAAAGTGGTAGCACATTTTCTCCCTGTCCTCATGCTGTCCTTAAGGATCCAGCATGCTGTACCAGTGCTAGAAAAATGGGGCCAGATGAGGTCTTTGGAGGTCAGGTACTGCTTTGTGGGTCTTGCAGTGAAGAGTTTCACTAAAAGTGCACATATATTATACTCCCATTACTACCAAGCTGTAAGTCAGATACAATTTGAAAGCAAACTTTGGGCCTTCAAAGAAGGACTTAGCAAGAACAAGTCCTTAGCAGACATAAAAATTATTTAAATAAACAAGAGCATATCACTTAAGTGTTTCATTGTTTGCAAAGTAGTTTACATGCACCAGTGGGAGCTAGGGGAAAAGTGTTTGCATAGAAACTGCTAAAAAGGCCTATTATATCTCACTTCCCAACAAAGCCCAGGCTGTTATCCCGGCTGTGATCAGCCTCATTGTGCAACAAACATGATCAAAGGGAAAAGATCACCAACGCTTCCATAGAAGAAACCCCTTGGCCACTAAGGGAGGGAATCACGCAGGCGGTATAAAGTACCACCCATCTCACTGGGTGTCCTTGAGAAATGTATGATGACATATGTGATGATAATTGGAATCTGAGAATAAAGAGTAAGAAGATGGTACAACATTTTTTTCCAGAGAAGAAGTGTTCTCCAGTTCAGTTTATACCACTTGTTTCCACACTGAAAAAAGTAGCAAGAACAAAAAAAACCTCACTTCATTTATAGTCCCCCTACAAAACACTACACAGAACTTATTTCTTAGAGTTTAAAAGTAAAACTAGAAGTTTCTCTTGATATGTATTAGTTTATCATATTTAATGGTAAAAAAGGAAAAGAAATATTAGTTGTGACACATGCTACCAAAATCTCTAAGCTAAACAGTTGAAAATATATATTATAGATATTCCACATGCACAACGGACACATGCTAGTTTATGTGCATTATTAAAGGACTAGGCTGAAAATATGCAGACTTTAAGACCGTGTTTTCAGAAATTTTAACTAAAAACACATGCAGAGTATGCATTCTAGCAGACAATTACACACAGAGTGGAGCACGGCTCAGAAAATAGAAACAGTGTAGCAATGTGCACTTTTTATCTAATAGAGAAATACATGTATTATAAAAGTACTTCCTATTTTCCTTTTTGAAAAAGCTAATTTTTAGGCACTACAGGTCACCTACCTCTAGAATCTCACTAATCTAATCTACAATGTGTAAACATACCCAGATTTACATGATCCAGGAGAATACTATTTTTAACATCTTCCCTTGTCCAAAACAACAGCTTGCTTAAAAAAAAAAGGGGGCAACCCACAAATCTCAGAGAAAACACGAAACCTAGGAGATGACAAGGCCAGTCCTTCCCAATCAACAATGCCTTTTCATTCCCATCACTTATCTTCCAAGACCTGGGTAGGCTATATTTAAAGGCCTCACACGTTTTCTCCTGTTCCCAGGATACCCAGCAATTTGAGATAAAATGAGTAAAAGGGTGACCTCTTTACTTTAAAAGATTGCTGACAAGTTTTGTTCAGGTAAGGAGGCCGTTAAGTACTTTCTTTACCTGAGATTTCTGCAATTTTTTAACAGTAAGAAACCTCAGATGTCTGATCTACTTTTCCTGTAAAAATTTATATCTAATTTTTCTTTATATTTTTCAGTCTATTTTGTTTGTGTGTGTATACGGGGGGGGACACCCCACATTTAAGTATAAGATGCTGCTTTTCAAAACCCTACTCTTTACTTGTCTGAGATGACTAATGGAGCTATAAAACTCTGCGCCATCAATCCAGGAATCGTGACCCTACCTTAGCTGCTTTTGAAGGTGTTTTTGTGTGCTTTACAAGCTTTGCTAGAGACGGCGAACTTGTGTCGATAGGATGGTAATTCTCGTTACTTGCTCGTAAGGCCAGGCTGAAACCTCATTGTTTTTGTTTCCTAGAGAAAGAACTGAGATCACATCTGCATTTTATAAAAGCTCCTGAATAGTTGCTGATCAACAACAACGAGCAGCCAAAGCTTTGCCTCTAGAAACTTGCATTGTTTTGCAGTTGGAGTTTGCTAGATACCGTGTCCTCGTAAAAAGTCTGGTTAAGTCATTTAAGCTCTGAAACCAAGAACTGTTCTTCCCTGAACAGCTAGCAGAAATTGTTACTAACAAGAATTATATGCAACAGGCTCTGGGCTGCATTATTCGGCTTCCTTTGTTCTTCAAAGGATATTCATCATCAGCTCAAAACCCGCTAGTATTTCTAGCTTTTATGAAATAAGGCTATTTCGAGTTAGTAACTCAGATGTAAATGGAAAAAAATGCATTTTCCTATCTGTTTTCTGGGGCTTAATATAAAATCTGCAAAGGCATTAAAACAGTAGGGTAGGGAGCTAGAGCTGCTATGGGAATTAAAAAGTCGCATGCATAAAAAGCATTCGCGCTATTTGCTGTCGGTTAAGGCACGGGGCTGGGGGGAAGGACTTGTAAAACCCTCTGCCTCTCTCCGATTTCTCTGACAAGCGCAGTCATTCGTCTATCAGTGAATCTAGAAGAGAGGTGATTTTTGCCTGTTACCCCACAGCTGTCTGTCACCCCGACCCCGCTGAGTGCCGGGGGCTCATGCCTGTAGCAGGGTAGGGGTGCCTGAGGCTGCCTGGCTTGCCTCGCCTGGTGACGGACCGCTTTGCCCGACTGTTCCTAGAAGCAGGAGTTGTTCTCCTGCCCAAGCTCCCTTTTCTGTGAATTACGGCAAGTCTGTCAATCCTTCTTTCCCAGTTGTTGTTGAGGGCTATCGTGTATCAGCCTAGTGTACTCCTGCCAGAGAGGCTCCTTACACTTGCTCACTTGCCCAGGACAGGGACCGCAGACACAGTCGTGCTTTGCTTAGCTCGGGATCACGCGCAGCTCAGGGCACGCATTGCTCTGATGCCAGAGCACATGAGCAAGCTGGATGTGCTCCGAGCCTGAAGCAAATGAGCAAGCTGTGCCGTAACCCCACCGTCAAACTGCTGGATTGACCCCTGCAAGCTGCTGGATTGGGAGGAATTATGGAAAAGTGGGTTCTGGGGTGGACTTGGAGTGCGGGAGCTCACGGGTGGGAATCAGCCACTTGGCAGCAGGGCCTCTTCATGGGATACTAGTTCAGGGCTGGAAACAGGGAGGTCTCTGAATGCCCTCTGTCACATCAGGCTCTTCTCTACTCACATTTCCATCTCTCTCCATGCTTTTGCTCCTCTGTTGGAAATACTGCAGAACGAGGGCTATAGCTCAGAGGTGCGGCAGTCTGTTCCACATGCTGGCATTGACTTAATCCTCCTACAAACACACAGAGTGTGCTTAGGCATGATTGGCATGGAGAGAGGAGGTAAGAGCTTCTCCCGTAGCAAGAAAGTGGTAGCCAGTTACATGGGAACAACAGGGAGGCATGGAGAAGGTCACTGGGTTCCCTTCCTCCACATCACCTGTAAATACCTGCACCCGCAGGTACCCACAGCTTACAATGACATGCGGGTGTGGTCTAGCAGGTCCAGGCTGCCCACAGTAACTACAGCCAGGCTGTAGTTTGCCCCAGCTTCCCCCCCTCAGATGAGAACCCAGTCACCTTACAGCTAGTTCTTTGCATTGTGTTGTCCAGGTAAAGCACAGGCTATCAGGAAAGCCTCAGCCGCACTCAGCCCACCTCCCAAGGAGCATTTTACACCACAGCATGCTACCTTTGAACTACAGGATGTCCTGGCTATCTAGGAATTTTTGGGCAGGGATCAAGTGGGCTTGCACTTAGTCATGAGCTGCTTGGCACGTTCCTACCAGTAAAAGTGGCAATTTTTCCATCTTCACTGGAGATGCTTGCAGGTATCTAACCTGTAACGCTAAAAGGGTCTTTTGGTAGGGTGTTCTCCAGGTAGGTCCCCAGCCTTAACAGCCACTAACCCTTTCCCCAAATGCAAACTAATGCGCACCTATTGATTTCAAGAACCCTGCAAAGATAACTTATCACGATGGATCCATTAACCCCTCTTGGAATTGCATAACCTGCTGAACTATTACCATGCACGGACGGCTAAGTGGGGTATTAGAGGAGATAAAATAATCTGCCAGGCAAAAGACGTTGTTATGGCTGAGGAATAATGTTTTCTGAGGGCTTAATTTCATGTTGATCTAAGAAGATATATAAGACCATACAGTTCAAAAATCAAATGGGGAGAACTCAGCGTAGACACAGTTGCAGGACACAAATTGCTGGCTCAGGACAGGGTACCTCTCTGCAGAGTGGTGTAAAAGCATAGCCCTGAGTGTTTTATGGGGGTCAGAAAGGACAGTAAGAGCCGTGGCTTGAATTTCATAAAGGGCATTGTCCCCTTCTGGGATATCAGCGATAGGAAATACATACATTTTTTCCACAGCGGAGCAGAACCAGACTGTGAGGAACTTGAGCCTATTCCCTGTAATTTGGGACTCATGCTGAGGCAGAGGAACTATTCACCAGCCTCCTGTCTGGGATTTTCTTCATTCCTTCCTTGCCCCTACAGCAGTGGTTTTCAACCTGTGGCCTGTAGCCTTTGGAAAGGAGAAGTGGAAACTGTCACCGGAGGACACAAAGTGTCCTTGGTAACCCTGAATTTGGGGTTTTAAAAAAGGGCTTTACACCTCTGCGGGAAAACTTCCAAGATCTGCCACCCCAAAGCCTGGGAAGCCCGTGCCCTGCTGCGGGGGGGGAGGTGGGAGGGCACGGCAGACACCCCGGCAGGCAGGGGACCGACCCCTCGCCGGCAGCTCCGGGCCGGGCGGCCCCGAGGGGGCTCCCCGGCAGCGGGCAGGACCCCCCCGGTCCCCCGGGCTGCAGGACGCCCACCGGCCCGCCTCGAGTTTCACGGGGAGCAGCCTTCGCCCTGCGCGCGGCTCCTGCCGGAGTAACCCCGCGGGGGTCGCGGCAGGGCTCGGCGGGGCCGGCGCGGGGGTCCGCGGGGGCCGGCGCGGGGCGGTGCGCGGGGGCCGCCGGTGGCCGCGGGGCCGTGGCGGGGCGGGGCGCGGGGCGGTGCGCGGCGGGGCGCGGTGCAGGGCCGCCACGGGCACACGTGGCTCAGCCCCCCAAAAAGGCACTCCCCGCCGGCGGGAGCGGGCAGTTCGTACCTCGGCCCCTGCAGAGGCGCCGTCGGTCCGGTCGGTCGGTGGGTGCCGGTGCGCAGGGGCCGCGGTTGGCTGCGGAGCGGCGGCTCCCGCCCCTGGGGAGGCAGCCCCGGCCTCGGGGCGGCCCTACCTGCCGGCGCTATGAACCTGACAGCCGAGAGCCACCGCGTCCCGCTGAGCGACGGGAACAGCATCCCGCTGTTGGGGCTGGGCACCTACGCCGACCCCCAGAAAGTAAGTCCGGGGGCGCCGGGACGCCCCGCTCCGCTGGCGGGGGCAGGTGGCGGCCGCCCTCGCTGCAGACCCCCCGAGCCGGGGCTACCCGCCTATTTCCCCCTCCTTTCCTCCCTTCCCGGCTATTTCTCCTTTTGCTCCTTTCCCCGTGCAAAGCTGAAGCCCGAGCTCTCCCGCGAGTAGTACGGGCGGTGCGCGGCGCGCAGAGGAGGAAAAGGTGGGAAAAAAAAAAAAAAAAAATCCCGCCCAGCTTGCGGTGTGGTGCTCACCGCCCCGCACCGCCGCCCGGCTCCGCGCTGGTGGGCGCACGGGAAGGGGCCGCGGGGGGCCGGGGAGCGGCTCTGCCGCTGCCCC
Source organism: Aptenodytes patagonicus (assembly GCF_965638725.1). NCBI lineage: Eukaryota > Metazoa > Chordata > Aves > Sphenisciformes > Spheniscidae > Aptenodytes > Aptenodytes patagonicus. The sequence goes on from NC_134949.1 coordinate 64,714,673, forward strand.
GGGGGCTGGGGGTCGGGGCGGTGCAACCCCTGGGCCCGCCGCCGTCACCGGGACGGGATGTGACACCCAGCGAGCGCCGGCTCCCTGGCAGGGCGGCCCGGAGCCCTCGGTCCCGAGAAGTCCGGAGCCGGGGGGACGGTGCCGCGGGTCCCCCGGGCCGGCCCCGCTGCCCCCCTGCGCCGAGCGCGGGTAAGATGAGGGATTTCGGACCGTCTTGCAGCTGGCCCCGACACTTTCCAAGGAATGTTCCTGAAACAAAGACCCAAATTCCTGCATCCTGATTCCTGCGGCTCCCAGAGCTGACTGCCAGCGGCCAAACCACTCTCAAATATTCTGCATCCTTCGGTTTTGCGTGTCCCGGGCAGGCATCCCACCTAACTGTCGCTGGTTCGGCTGCACCGAGGCTGTGGAAGCACACCTGATGCTTCTTCCCTCTGCGCACCTGGGAGCACAAAGGCAACTCGCTAGCTGCTGCCTTCCGCTCTCCTAAACGGCCTGATCTTTCAGCAGTTCTTTTTTTGTTTGTTTGAAGAGTAGGAAAAGAGATACCGTGGCCAGAACCCTTCTTGTGTAATAGTATCAGAGTTGAGATGCAATATTGTGTGTATGACTCCACGTACCACAAGGTATTTAAAAATACCTTTTTAAAGAAAACTCTTGATTAAAGCCATTTAACAACCAGTAATTGTACTACGGTATATTAGTAACAGTGTCGAAGAGGATCTTCAATAGACACTGCTGCAGACAGTGCATGAGCGATGCAGAAAGGGTGTAAGAAATCCCCAGGGCTGCAGATCTCCCTGGTTAACAATGCTGGTTTACATGGGAAGAATTAGTGGGAATCTGCAATTTGAGAGGCTGGGCACCGTCCCCCACATCACCAGAGTTTCTGGAGATATTTTCAGCTAGTGTGTTCTTTGAATAAGGTTAGTGAAACGAAATTAAGCTCTCTAACAGGAGTTTTAATGCAGCAAAACAGAATGTTGCATAATTCAGTGACAAAATAGCTCTGAGCAAACTTGAAGCGTCTCTTTCCAGGCTTGTATATCATGCCCCCAACCCTCGAGTTGGAATTTTACAGTAGTTTTGAGAAAAACGTGGATGCCAGAAGAAGGGGTGCTCCCTGCCTTGCTGCACTTCCCGCCTGCAGCCCGGATGAGCCACGGCCCGATGCTGTGGCATTAGCCAGGCTCAGGCAGGGGGCTCAGAGCAGCAAGTAACCTGCCGGAGCTGAGAGGGGAGGCAGATGGGATTCCCCTTTCGCAGGCAATGCTAAAACCCTGCTAACAGTTCATTCTGCAGAAGTTCAAATGTCCCAAAATCGGCATGGCAACGGCCTCCCCCAGCCCTGCAAAATCTTGCTGCCTCCTTTGCCCTCCCGCCGGTCGAGGTGGACGGTGAGCCTTTACATGGAGCTCATCCAGCAAAAATGAATAATTTTTAGGTAGGGTTGGTTTTCAGCTGCATCAGCCCTGGGTAGTAGTTTTTTGCTTTTCACATGTACCTCCTTTGTTTTCTGCTGACAGAAGGGGGGGGAAGACAGGACGATGCAGGCAGGGCATTGCTATAGCAACTCCAATTTAGAGCAATTGACGCTGCTGTGTAACTGCACCCTCAGTGGGGATGGGTGCAGGTACCCATTCTCCCTCCCCCCCGCGTTTGTAGGAGTTTGATTTTCTGAGCTGTCTTTTCTCTTTCTACGTGATAAACATGTTAGAAAGTTATGGGTGGGAGGAGGAGCTGAGAAGAGGTAGAGAAAGAAGCACTGATACGGCACTTGCAAAAGTCTCATTTTTGCAGAAGACCAGGTGAAACACTGTATGTTTATCTGGAGGAGCTGGGCTGAAGCTTTACACTAGCATTAGGACTGTGTATTTGAGTCAGGGAACTTGTCACAGAGGGCAGCTGGGGAAACAGGGTAGCAGGGTGCTACGGGATTTGTTGCAGAATTTTTTGCAGCTACTGGCCAGTGATGGGGCAGGATGTTTAAATAGGTCACAGCTTAAAGCTTGCCCATCTCAAAAAGGCTGCTTTGCTGATAAGAGGACGGGGGGGGGGGGGCTTCTGTCAACACCTTGCCACGGCGGCGAAGTGCCACTTAGCTGGGACAAGCTGCTCTGCCGAGTCCTGACTTGTGCCTGGTGCAACTTCCACCGGGATGCCTGGCGAGGTTTCTGTCCTGTTCCTCCCGCCTAGAGAGCTGAAAGGCTTTGTGGCAACTCGGGACCGTTTCAAGGTTTATCTTAACAAGCAAGGCTATAAACTAGCACTGACATGTTTCCCTTAAAATGCTTAGCTGTAGCCTTTTGTGGCTGAATTGCTTAAGAAGCAGCATCCGAGCCACCCATTCTCCAGCGGTGGGGGCAGGCAGCTGGCGGTAGCAAGGGTGCCAGCCATCCCCAGCATACTATTTCTGCGCATGAGTCGGATCTCTGTGACTTCTAGTCATTGTGTGCTTTGATATAAAATACAGAGCCATTCGTCAGATTATTCATCTTGCTTTTGGAGGCAGATTTTTTTTTTTTTTTTTTTCCCCAGAGGTTATTCAGCCTGGCACCCCCATGTCAGAGCAGCTTGTCCAAAACAAATCTGTTTTCTCAATTTCACGCTATAGCCCAGTAGCTCGTAATGAGCCCGGAGTGTTCTTCCTGAAGTGCAGGAATGCGCTCGCTAGTTAAGCAAACCAGGGAGGTCTAGTTAGCCACGGAGCAGGGAAATCTGCGTCTCCGATGGTCGGTTACAAGAAAACGGAGGCAGGACGCCAGCTTTCATGTTTCAGGCTTTGTCTGGATAAACTGCACAGCAGTGCCTTCAGAATTGAAATGTATCAGCATCTTGCCTTGCTCGTCTTAAATAACTTAATTGTTCTCCCAAAGACGACTTTGGGAGATAAGTCATGCTTCTCCAGTTGTGAAACACTGAAGAAAAAATAAATCTGTTGACTGAAATTTGGTCCTGCATACAAGTTTACTGACTCAACAAGGCACATCACTCAATTGGAGCAGAGCTGGACCACTGTGGAAAAGGTCTATTTCATAATCAGATTAATTTTTTCGAATGCTCTTTCCCCCCTAGGTGTAAGAGAGCTTTTCTTGTGACTGGATACAGGTCAGGATGACAAGAATTCAGCTAATTCTTTGAGACTCAAAACACTGGTAGTGCAATGTTAGGGGTTTCTTCCTTGCACAGCAGGAAAGTGCAATGAATCCATTTGCTATCAGCTCATCTGCTAGCAGAAAGAAAGGACTCTTCACTGGATCATGGAATTAGTGATAAATTTGGGCTGTTTATCAAAAAAAGCACTTAGAAATAATTGTTGCTGCTTTAATTGGTGTTTCCTATCCTTATTTTTAAGGGACAGTAACAAATGTATAATTAAAAAGCGTAGTTTGCTTTTTGGTGCAGATTTCAGTGTGTTGAAGTTGGTTTTGCGTTCTCCTTCACACAGGGAAGGAAATGTGTAAGTTGTATCGGAGTCTTGCCTATGTATACTAGGCTGTTTGTCCTAAGAAGGATGGACTCAAGCGAAACACTGAGTATCTCAGTCACTGACTCCTTCCCCTATTCTCTCTTCCCTTCCCCAAATACCCCCTCTCCTCGTGGGTCTGGGAGGGAACCACAGCGGGAGCAGTGAATCTGAACTATCAAGGCCCTCCAGACGGCTTTAAAATTTGAGGCCAATTCTGCCTCTGTCTGGCTCTGCGGATCCTTCTGGCAAAGCCCCGCACGTGCAGGAGCGGCTCTGCCAAGGCTCCAGCGGACGCGCTGTGTCCAGCTTTCCCTCCCCGAGGGCCCCCAAGCCGTTGACCCAATTCTCCGGGGTATTAAATGGATGAGGGGGAGGAGGGAGAGGACAGCCCCACAGGGAAGGGTGGAGCAGCCTGCTTGATGAGCCCGTGGCATGGCCCCGTGCCACAGCAGAGCCAGATCAGTCTCCTGGGCTCCCGCCACCTCCCTGCACCGATGCTCAGTTACCAGCACAGCCTGCCGAGTGGTACTGATACCCACCTGGAAGCAGGTGGGGTGCGGGGACGAGCAGGGTCAGAGGGGAAAGGTGCTAAAAACACTGCTAAATCCTGGAAATCCTATGCCTCGTTAAAACTGCACTTATGCCCGCTTCACTTTATAACTCATCCCTGTCAACACAGCTAAGATCATCAGCCCAGTGCCTCCACATAAATACTCGCTGTCTCCCTGGAAGGTCAAGGGGCCTTGGCCGCAGCTCCTCTCCTGCCTTCCTGTTTTGACTGAGGGAGGAGAGGGCTTGGAGGGAAGGTTGTAGCAACCACACTGTACACAGGCACTGCTTCTGAAACATAAGATTGGGCAAAGCTCTCAAGAATAGCACTGGGTGAGGGTTTTTGGCAAGTTGCGACTTTGCTAAAAATGAGGTTCTGAGGTAGCCAAATCCATTCATAAATTGGAAGCAGTTTTGTGGAATATTTTCAGGCAAAACAAATGGCAAAGCATTTCATTTTGGGCACTGGCAGTACAAGCTGAGGAATCAAAGGATTATTAAAGCAGTTAGAGGTAGCAGTTGCCTTTCCCTGAATAGCCTGCTGGTGAGGGAATCCACACGGGTGGTGGGAAACCAGATTCAGTCCTCCTCTCTACCTCCCGGGATTAAATTCATATCACACAGCCCAGGGAAATAACGTGATCGTGGGGCTATGTGATAGCTAGAGAGAGGCAAGAAGAAACATGTACAGGCTGGAGCGGGAGGAGCATCCTCCCCACGGGAAAGCACGCTGCCCACCAGCCCCACAGCTTTGGATGCTGAAGAACTCAGTATGGCATCCAGCCAGGAGGGAGAGAGACCCGTTTCCCCAAATCCTTAACTACCACAAAGTAACCCTTGTGAGAGCCCAGACAGTCTGGGTTTTGTTTAAGAAGAAATTGCTGGTTTGAATCAGGGAGAGGAAGAGTTCATCCAGGGCTCCCGTATCCAATCTGAGTGACCAAGTAAAAAAAATCTGTTTCAGATAAGTAAAAACACTGTTTTGGCACTCCGAATTACTTTTTACACCCAAGCTAGAAGCTGAACAGAGTAACTTTTCGTTGTACGGGCCTAACAGCCGCTAGTGCTCTCATAGGACTTTTTATGCCAAAGAGTTCCTTGCACAAGGATGTGTGCACACAAACTATTTCAATCACTCTTAACGCTGCAGGCTGCCTGCCTTTGGAGCTGCCATAGGCTACCTTTAAGTTAAAAGAGGTAATAAGTGACTCGTCCCCATGATGCGATCTGGATCGCTGAGCTGCAATAACGGGGGGATTACACACGATTTAATTCCCCCTGTTTTCCTCCTGGCCATCCTCCTGTTTCCTTCTGAAACGTGGTTGGCCGGAGACAGCAATTACTTTAGGTGACTTATAGGGAAAGTCACCTGGCCTGACCCAAAGCTACGAAATGGGTCGTGTATTGAAAGTCCCAGGCAGGATTGACACCTGAGATCTCTGGAGACAGGGTTGAAGCTTAAAGGCTTCCACTTCTTGATCTCTTTCCTACAAATTTCTCCTTCTCTGACTCAGACAACTGTCTTCCTCCTTCCTCCTGAGGTAAACCTCCCACTCAGCTTCTAGATTTTTTCTTGAAAGAGATAAGAGAGGCAGTGGCAAGAGCAGGAACTGCCCTAACATGCAGGTGTCCTTACAACCTTAGCTTACTTCCCACCACACGCTATTAAAATAAATACATAAAGAAAATACCACAGTCCTTTTAATGTGAACAATTACACATGAGTATGTGTCTGAACTCAGCACGTACTGAGTCTGAGGTTAGCTCTGTAATGAAGTGATCTTACTTATGAACCTACATGAAATCACCACAGATGTAAGCCAGGGAGATATTTGGCCTTTTTCTTCCCTAAAAAGGCTATTGGGAACCTGATTTGAACAGAGGTGTGGAGAGTCAGCTGGGATGTTTGGCTACAGAGCCTCATATTTATGCCCTGAACTTAAGAAGTGAAGAATGTTCCCAAAACGAAATTGTTTTTTTAAAGTTGGTGGGCCATATCCCCTGACCAGCATTTCCAAAGGACATTGTGCCCCTTTACAGTCCCTTTCGGTAACCACCACTGGCTTTCTCAAGCCATTTGCTTTTTAAGCAGCAGTATTACCTCATGCAGTACTAATTCTTCTTGTCTTCAGGGAGCGCTTTGGAGCAGCGGCACCACGGCTGGCCGACACATAGCAACACGCGGCCTTTCAGGGTTGGGATTTCTGAGATGTTTCAGAGGGTGGCCTTATGTTCCCTTGGTCTCTGAGGATATCCTAAAACCATATTCCCAAACCCAGATCTGTACACCTGGGGCAAAGGCAGAAGGGAGGGAGACACGTTACTGCAGCCCAGGAGGAGAACTGTGCCTGATCTGCTATGCGTCCTGGAGGGCTCTTTGCCTATTAGTAAACTCTTAGCCTAGCCTTCACGCTGAACAATATATATCCCAAAACCATATATCTGTAGCAGATCACTCACTGACAAAGTCATGACTCAGTTTCACACTTGGAGGACTAAACCATATTCAGACGATTCGGCTTGCACAGACCGCAGATGGGGACACCTTTCCTTCAGTGGCTGGTATCCTCGTGTTAAGTGAAGCTCTCGTTGCTTAATCTCTCAGATTTTACTCCTTATTCCTCAACTAAGTCACAGTTACTGACAAGACCCAGTTGCCAAGATGGATAAAGGCAGGATTTCTTGGTATTTGGTCCCCAGATGCCTCGAGGAGGCGCAGTACCAGGTGTCAGCTTTTAGCAGGCAGCAAAACAACATGGCTCTCGGGCAGGAGCACGGCTGCTTGCTGGAAACACAGTCAAAAGCACCGTGAGTAACAAGATACAGGAGAAGGAGTCTGTGTGAGGATTCAAGAAACTGCAGCGGCTCTGGACTGTATTATTGTCTTAATCCATCCCTGCTGTTTGCTACAGAGATGGCAAATACACCAGAGGATGAGTGATGAACAGATGAACACTTAAGATACTGCTTTCACAGATCAGACTTCTCATAGCAAATGGGTGGCAGTACAGAGTAGAAGAATGTACTAAACCTAAAGGGTCTTGGACAAATTCTGCTTTCATCAATGACTTTTGCTAAAAACTTAATGTTGCATGACGCATTTTGAAGTTCCCTTTCATATATGCTTTAATGGCATATTTACCACCTACAATAAGCAGGGTTCGTTTATCTTACCTTCGCCTTTTCTCCTCTGCCATACAACCTTTCTGTTTTGCTACTGGAACAGTCTTCCTACATTTCTGTGCCTTCACAACACTTTGTCTTCTTGGTGTTCAGCCATGACCTCTCCTCCCATGCCTGCAATCACCTCTTGATGCCTCAATTCCTGCTAGCTCCCTGTAATCTCATGTTATACAATGGAACATTTTTGGCTTGCATAAATGCAAGATTGCGTCTTTATCTCATTAAGAAAGGAAAATTAAGTCATCTAATTAGAAAAAACAGGTAATCAGAAAAGGTAGCTGCTTTTTTCTGAATTGTGGCAGGCTCAAAAACTCCTAGCTTTTGTGTAAGAACTGTTCTTTAACCATTAAAGTCGTATTTTAAAGTTGGATTTGACAAAATGACTCATCACTCTCTGTCAAGCTGGAGGAAAGATTCTTGCATGCAGCTTTCTTGGGGCACAAGCTTTGTTCTTATGACTTTGATGTGCACAAAACCCATGGCTCTAAGACACTGTTGAATTTGCAGAAATGCTTGTTTACCTCCATGTATCTTCTCTGCTGAAATCTCTGTGGTTCTTCATTTCTATGAATCCTGAAGCTTAATAGAAAACAAATTGATAGTATGACTAATCTCTACTTAGAAGAGCCATGCCAACGGCTTCCGTGGCGTTTCCAGCTATGAACACAATTAACGTCTGATCATGTGTGGCAGATTGAAAACTGCATTTACTGAAATCGTCAACATGTAAAATTCCTGATGAGGATGGGCCCAGCCCTGTAAATGAGGGTGAATGAAAGACTAACTTTCTAGCTACAAAGTTCATCAACCTATGGAGGACTTTTGAGCCAAATGGGCACAAAATTGCTAGTCCTGGAAAATGGTGGATTTTTTGGTTTGCTCTGAGGAGTAGATTATGCCCAGAATACACCCACCCCCCCAAAAAAAATCTGAGCATGCCTTAAACTATAAGCCTTCAAAAAAACTCTTCTTAAAAAGATAGTACCTCTAACCTACGCTGACATCTCAGCTGCTATGTGAAGACATTTTCAGACTACTCCAAGACGAAGAGACGTATCCACTCGCAGAGCAGAGGACTTCTACAAATGAAACCGTTGACAGCCAGATAATCGCCTGGCCCCAGTGCAGCGATGCCTGCCTAATCCAAGCAGAGGGGCTGGCTCTTACAGCCAACCTGGCACCACTTCACTTGGCTCCCAGACGTGGTACTGACACATGTGGACTTGGACACCGCAAAAGCGCTCCAGAGGAAAATGTTCCCAGAGCAAGGTGACATTTCAGAGATGACAACTTTGTCTGGGAGTTGGTACGGCTTTCAGATGGTGGATATCAGATGCCAGCATCACCCACCGAGCTACATGTCTGGCTATGACATAGTGTAGAATTGCGTTTAATCAGCCCAGATCCAAAACTAATAGAAGGTTAATCCAGATAAGCTTTTGGGACAGTAGTACTACCCAAAACCAGTCATAGGGATTCTTGTTTGAAAAGTAACCAAACAGAAAGCAGACCTTTTCCATTCCATAGCTGCATACTGCAGTGACAAGCACTAGCTGTTTCAATATACCCCTCTTCCAAAAACCACAAAGCTAGCTGTTACCAATGCAATAATATCAAGGCCAAATATTGACACAAAAAAAAATTAATTTTTTCTCTTTCCCTCTGGTTTTTTAAACATACTGGATTTTTAACCCTGCTCAAGAGCCTCAGGGAAAGCCCTCCTATGTAAATAAAAGTTATGAAGATTGTTTTACAGACAGGGAATCACTGGCATTGTTGCAGAGGGGAAAAACTGAAACCCTACAAGTGAGTAATCTGAATTAACACAACTGAAAGATATGCTTTTTGGCAAGAACATTTAGAACCCAATTTTCCAGACAAACCTCCATTTTCTAAAACCTCCCTGACTGACTCCATACGTTAAATATGGCTGTGCACTCCCATGTGTCCCTGATTCCCTGCAGTTCTCTGAAGAACAGCGTAAGCATGTTCTTACAGCTCATGCGGGAAGCTAACATCTGTGTTGTGTCTTCGGTTGACCTAGGAGGTCACATTTGTCAAAACTTGAAAACACTGTGCAGAAAATGCCTCTCTAGGCTTCATCAAAGCCAACTTTTGTTGGTTCAGCTAACTAGGTGGTGGAATTCCCCAAGTTTTACATCTGCCTTTGCAAACACTTCTTCGAACTGGCACCAGAAACCTCTCCCCTTTAACTCTAGGGAAAGAAGTAGAAGCATTACTGGCAACTTTTTCTTTCTCCTCTGTTATTGCACAAGCTGGTGCTTTATCTTCCCCTTGTACCTCACGCATCCCTGGGATCGCATTTCTTGTCTGAAGGGTATTTTGATAGCATCCACCCTTCCAGTTAGATCCATGCTTTCCAGGGCTGGCCGGCTGGCTATTGTGTCCTCCAGCTGTTCAGGAAACTGTCCCAATCCACCCTGCTGGCACTGCAAGCATGGGACCTGGGTATGCACATCATTTGCTTGTTTTGCCTTAATCCTCTAGCTGCCGACAGAGAGGCATGGCAACCCTTTAGCTTAGTCTTGCATTAAGTGAATTTGCATTAAGTGAAAAGTTGCGGCGATCCTAAAACTGAGGATTCTGCAATCAAATGGTAAAAATAACTCCAGCAGCCTCTGCCAGCTACAATAATAAGGCTTTCCTGAACACAGCTTTGGCTAAATCCTAGAATAACAATGTCACAGGAATTCTAGAAATGCTAAATCTGCAGTTATGCAATCTAATTTCTGTTGTACGGGCAATCAAACCTCATGCTTCAGGCCACTGACAGGACATCAGGCTAGAGGAGAAAGGCACCCCTTGCCCACGCTCATTCACAGCGTGACACGAGACAGCAAGCATCACCATTCCCCCCCATCTTCTCTGGGCGCATTTGCTATCCTCCACTTTCTAAGGCAACGCACTGCGTGACGTAGAGCAAAGCTCTGGGCTGGCATAGCAACTTGTGGCTCTCAGCTGTGCTCCCTGCCTCCGTTCTCAGCTCTACCTGCTCTTGCAGAGATCACTTTGCTGGGTTTTGCTTCCTGGATGGTGGCTGCCAATGCTTCCGGGGGATGAAAGCCAGTTTTTCCTGCGTACAAGAGAGAGGGATGTGCTGGCAGTTGCATTTTCCAAGAAAGAGGTGTACAGTACAGCTTCTCCTTTACAAGATTAAACAATTCTAAGAATGTACTCTTGTGTGGCTCATATCCTCTGGCTTTGTAAACTCAACCTGTGCTTTCCTGTAATGCTTTCAGTACACATGTTTTCTATGCTCTGTTCCTAACATCTTAAGCCAGTCCTCTTTGCCAGTTTGTCCGGAAAACAGGCAAATGGAAATAAGCAACTGGGCTTCTAGAAACTTGCATAAGAATCTGCGTGTGAGTGCCGAGCTCTGGCGAAGGAGGCTCTGAGCCCAGGAATGTACCTAGTTTCTCCTTCCTGTATTTAGCTGACTAAGATTCCTAAACAGTGGCTCCACATCTTAAATTATAGGTTAGGACTGGAGCACTTAGCCCACAGTTTGGATCTCTTGTGTAATTCAGCTGCAGCTACATTCAGATTTTTCCAGGAGATGGCCCTGTCTCTCCCAACACCTCAAGCTCTTCCTCCCAGGATCATTATTCCCAGCTGAGGGACTGGATACCATTGCACTACCCAGGTGAGATGCTCAGGACTAAGGTAAACGGCTCCTTCCCTGAAGTGCGGCTTCCTGAGCTGTCACATGCTGCCAAGACTGGTGCAACTCTGTAAAGCTGCATATGTGAAACGAGGCAGAGCAGAATCTGGGAGCCTAAGTCAGATTGTTTTCCTTTACTGTATGCACTAATAAAGAATAAATGACAATAGCGATGTTAATACGTTTATAAAAGCGGTGCCTATGGTAGTTGTTCATGTGGTTTTGCCAAGATTATGATCTGCCGCTAATGTGTCCCATTAGCTTTGCCTTTGGAGGTAACCAGAATCGCTCTTTATCAGCTGGAGAGCTGATGGAAATTGCTGACCAGAAAAGGATGCTATAGAAAAAGCAAAAGAATTGGAGGGCAGCTGAAATGCAACACTAAATAACAGTAATGAGTAGGACAACCACTAACACTGCTAAGTAAATACTGTTCTAATTCAGAGGGAACAGTAAAATTCATGGGTATGCCTGCACAAAAAATATTCTCCTGTGGCTTGGTCACAGTCAGTCATGAGGAAAACTGAAGCTGTATGTTTTCTATGGTAGGGAGAACAGTTTTTGACAAAATGGGTTGTGATGGAAGGTGTCTGGAATAAACATTAAAAAATAAAGAAGTTCATGGTCTCAGAGGAAAAAGAGAGCAGACCCTTTCAGACAGGCAGAACTGATGAAGCACATTGCCTTTTCAGACTCATAAAATGTGGTAACTGGCCAGTTGGCTACTTCATCTATGGAGAAGGGGCCAAATTGCCTCTTCCTTTCTTTCAGTGAAGGTGCAAATCTGAGCCTGCTCCCCCTGTGCTTCTGCCAGATTTGTTTGTCATGGAACCTGAAGGAAATGGATACTGGTTTAATCTGTCATGCGTGGTGGTAAATCAGCAGGTTTACAAGCTATTGATTGATAGAAGGAATAATTGCGTGTGTTGTTTCCTTAAACTCTGTGATCTTAAAAATAACCTACATGCTATTGAAGGAGTTATTAGTGATTGAGTGACTGATTCTAGTTAATCAAGCAGATTTTCTTTTATCATAAAACATGTAATAAATTTAATACATTTTTTGGCACAAATTAGTGACGGACTGTAAGAGCACTGAAGATAAAAATCTGACTTACAATGTACAAGTGGTTTTAAAATTCCAGTTCTAAAACAAGAGTCCTTGATCAAAGTAGCGTAGTTGCAGGGCACACTGATTAGAAGCTGAAACATTAATTAGAGCTAAGGTTCAAGCATACCTCTTATCTACACTTAAATAAAAAGTAATAAAGAAGCAAAGGTTTGTCTTAAGGCCAAAGCGTCCTGAATTACTACTGACAAAGCACAAAGGTTTATAGCATGGAGACATTTCAGTACCTCATCTGGCATTTGTGCTGCTCTAAACCTGAGCCCTGCTTATTTGGGAATGGTGCAAGAATAAAGGCCTACCTGAAATAAGCAGACAGCATAGGCAACCACGTTTTAGATAATGTACGCTAGTGAGTATAATCCGCATTAAGAAGGAGGAAGTCTGGCTTTTCTGGTAGACTAAAGGTGGCTGCTCCGTGGCCGGGCAGGCTGGGAGGCACTGCTCCATCAGCCGCTGTGACTGAAGTGCTGACCCTTATACAACACCACGAGATGTAAGAGCAGTCATATCACAAGCTTCTATCTGCACTTAAGTAAAAGTTGGTTTTCAGTTGGTAATCTCTGATCTGGTCACTACTAGTTAAAGACTTTATTGCCATGAAAGGCAGAAGAGATTAAAACGCCTCAGGTTTAACAGCAGGGTAGAGGAGAAAGACCCAGGTTTGTGCCTTCTCTGATGGAAAGATGGATGAGTAGTGGTGATCTGAGTCATCCAGCTTTAATATGGTCTGTCAGGAAACAATGGAATAAGATACGACACTTAAGGCAACACTTCTTAAAAAGTGGCAAAACCACAGCATGACTAGGCTGTGCAACTCATCAGCACAGTTTACCACAGCCCATTACTGCAGGATTTGGAAGGATTAGATATGTGAAATGCTAGAAATGATAGTTTCTCCATTAGAATGAAAATAAACATATGGTATAAAGTTTCCAGACTCGCAGATGTCCCAGGCCTTCAGCTGGGATGGTTCAATAGAAGCAGGATTTTCCAAAAACTCTCCCCTAGGTTGCCTTGCATTTTTATATGAAGCACCTTAGACCAGAATCTGTCAGAACTAACACACCACATCAGATGAAATGAACTAGTGCAATGAAAACATTTATATTTAATGTAAACCCATCTCCGGCCATTGGTAATCAAGGCCCGATCCAAAAAAAACCTCCTCAAGCCCCTAAAGAATAAGATTAATCCTTGAGATGGAGGAGTCTTTCACAAGATTATTTATACAGATGTGTGTAAGTCCCATGCAAAAGATTAAGAAATACATAGAAGTTCAGCTCTAACGTAAGTTAACTGATTCAGCCAAAGGCAATTGCAATAACTGCAAGCTTTCTCATTTTCCTCTATTCCACCCTCCTCCCAAGTCTGCAATTATGCCGTTCCCCTATATGTGAGACTCTACCCTTCTTCACCTGTTCCTTCTGCTTTTGTTACTGACCAAACTGGCCCTGGTGTTTGAGAAAAGGTGCAACTCAATAATCAACATTTCCTTGCTTGGTGGAGTTCAGTTTACAGCTTCGGGAAACGAATGGGAGCCATGTTCGTGCAATTTCTCAAGACTGCAAAGAGAAGAGAGAGGGAATTCTAGGGTCACACCCCGTTTTCAGGCTCTTCAACATAAGGAAAAAGTTAAAACGAAACCTTTTTTTTTAAATCTGTATTAAGGTAATGCATCACTGTACTCTAAATGTTCTGCTTTCATACACTTGAATGGTAGAAGTCAAACAGGCTGAAGCAATCTAAAAGTCACGCTGTTTGAAAAATCAGGTTCCATAGTGAAAACACTGAATGCACTTTTAAAAATATATTTCTCTTTTGGATAACTAGTCATCGCTTAGACTTGAGCTCACAAGACCTTTAAGTTGAGCCCCGTTGCTCTGTGCTAGTCAGCCTGAGCTTTGCACCCGTGGCTACAGCCTCGTGCAGCTCATTGCCGAAACAAAGGTCTGAGGTTACTGTCATCAGTAATTGCAGGCTTGTAGTACTCGTGTCAGAGCTTTTTGCCTGCTGCCTTCCTCAAATCCTTCCTTGCAGGTTCAGGGAGGGACAAAGCAGTCAACATGTTGGAGGTTGTCACTGCTCCATGCCTCGTGCTTCTGTAACGCTGCACGATATGCCCTGAGTGAAAACCAGCCATTGACTGCTCCTGAAGGTCTTTTAGCTGCTGTGGTCTTCATTACAGCCTACTAACAACTAGGAAACGGCCCTGGCAGGGGCCAAGCATGCCTTTGGAAGGCTCCCACAGCAAAAGCAACAAAGCATCCAAACAAGTGTTTCATTGTCTCTCTCAATTAAGCAGACAATATTGTGTCGTCACTGACGTAAATATTTTAACATGCCAAGTTGTGCCGTTTTGCCTCTCAGCCCTCACTCACGTCTGTAATAAATAAGGGCAAGCGTGGGCGGCTTTGTATTTTAAGTAACCTTTAGGCACTGTATCCTGGAGCAGAAAGTCCCGAGTGTGAACAGAAGTCAGTCCAGTTGTGTCTGACAGCGGCCAGCCCGGATGGGACACTGAAGAGCAGAGCGAGCAGGCAGGGATACAATCCCATTACCCCAGAATAATCTGCCACCAGCGTTCAGCTCTGGGAGTGAAAGACAGAGAGGTTGATCCCCATGTGTCTTCAGCAGTCCTTCATAGATCTTTCTTCCATGAGCGCGGAAGGGCAGACCAGTGTCTTTAGTCACTGCAGCATCCTACGGCAGCTATGGGTTTCACACCTAGTTCAGCAGGTGTTGAAAGAGCAGCTGCTTATTTTATGGCAAACTCCCAGACAGCCAAGCCAGTGGCTGCTGTCAAAGGGCGGCTTGGAGGGAGAGGAGGGAGACTGATTGCTGTGGTGTAAAGTGGTCCTTCCTAACAGCACATATTGCCAGTCCTGCTTCTTGTCTTTCCTTGGCATCAGCAAAACCAACAAACTTGACATCCTCTCTTCATACCCTGTCTCACTTCCAGATGTCTCTCACATCTGTTTTTTTCATAGGACAAGTAGCGTGGTCTTGGCCTTTCACTTGGAGGTAGCAAAATTCACCTCTTGGCATTTGCTGCTGGCAGACAGCAGCGCAGCAGAGCAGGTTGACTCACCCTATTTCAGTTTTCCTTTAAGTGAATCAGACATCCCTGTCGCAGCAGAGCAATGCATATGAAAAGGGTGGAAGAATAGTGTTGCCACATGTCGCTGAGAGCCCTTGACGACTTAGAGCTGCCCTCTCGTTATACAAAGTGTGGCAACAATGAGATGTTTTCAGTACAATTTCAGTGATCACTCAAATGATATCAGTGACCAGTCTTATGCCTTTTTGCTTGGTTTGACCTGTGTGTATTTTGCTTGCCACATTGGCTAATGGAAAATATGACTGTTCTGAAAAAACAAGCTTACTCTGAATTTCAGCAAAAATGAGTAAACATAAGTGCAGCACACAGTACAAAAATGCCACTTGGACTTATTAAGAGGTTTCTTGGTATCATCTTAAATGGAAGCAGTAAGATGTATATAAACGTACACTAAAGCAGCTACTAGTTCTTAGCCACATGGTAAAGCAACTGTTCAGAACTAGGAGTACCAGTAGACAGTCCTGAGCTGTCACCTTCAGATTGTGATACCACCAATGGAAAGCTGATTTGAGGAGAAAGAAGTCAAGTCCAAATTCCTGCTCTGCTGAAAGCTCTACCAGGGCCATAAGGTATTCAAACAGCCTCTGATCAGGCAGGTGGTTGACCAGCTCTGCTCAACCAAAAAGCCCTCTTCCACTTGAGTAAGGGATTTTATCAAACAGCTGTTGTAGGAAAGCCCCTGCTCTCTAGATAGGAAATTCTGAAATGATTTTCATATCAAATACATTCAGTTCTACTTTCTGAGGACTCTAGTACTCTCTCTTTCCCAGACACTTAGAGAATTTTTTGCTTTGCTCCTTTTTCCAGTCTAATTCCACATTTGCGACAGTTTTGAAGAAAAGTGCACAGCACATTTTTACTCAGAAGTTGAAACACAGGTGTTTGGGGAGGTAAGGGATGGTTAGACTGGATGAACTCCAGCATGAACCTTGTGCATATCTCAGGGGCTCTATACCATTGCAAAAGAGGTGAGCAGAAGGCTGGAACTCTGTTTATTCTTTTTCTTCTCCCATTAGACTCCCAAAGGTTCCTGTTTGGAGTCGGTGAAAATTGCCATTGATGCTGGTTACCGCCATATCGACGGTGCCTTCGTCTACTACAATGAGCATGAAGTGGGACAAGCCATCCGGGAGAAGATTGCTGAAGGAAGGATCAAGCGAGAAGACATTTTTTACTGTGGCAAGGTGAGAAGCTGCACTCAGATTATTTACACTAAATCCAGGATTTCTGTGAATGGGCTTTCTTAAGAATGCTGGTGGTCAACATCTGGCATGCTTCCAGACCCAACATCCTTTATTTTTGTTCCCTAGCATTACCATAATGCCTCAGAGCTTTATGAGCACTAGATTTGCTGTAAAGCACAGGAATCGCTGCTGTTCTCAGTTTAAAGCTCAGTTAGCAGTGGGAACCATGCAACATCCTTTCTGCCTGGTATTGTTAAGTACCCGCAAGTTTAGACCATTGCTACACTCAGCGGTGCTGCCTAAGCTGTTACTGTCCCACATGTTGTGCTGGCACGCACATTTGTGTAGTCACACACTGAGCCTGATCTGGCCAATGATCCTGCAAATGAGTTATTTTTTGTTAGAGCAATTCCCTGTACAGGTTTGCCTTGAGGTTGCACAATGAAAGGGGTGGGAGCAAGCACGTGCATGCAAGTGTCTGTGTATGGGAGAACAGCAAATGCTTACATTGGTACTACTGCCAGAAAATTACTCATCAAACTACACCCTTAGTTACTGTATCACCTGTCATTAAAAAGTTCTAGGATGATAAATCAACTTACTTGGAGAGAAGATGTCATCACACTTCTGCTCTAGAGCAATGAGGCCAGAGAAATGCATAAGCTAGTTAATACTTTAAAGTCTTAGTAAGAGTTGATTCTCTCCCAGAAGAATGAAATCCCTCGTCCGATCAAGTGTCTGACAAAAGCTGGTACAACTACGATGACTAGATCACAGGTATAAGAGAGAGAGCTCATTGCACATTGCAGAATAAAGATCAGACGGCCCCAGAAAATTCATGGTGCCTGTCCAGTTTCTAATGGAGTTTATGGCCTCAAGTTCCCCTTCCTGCAGTACTTCTTTGGACATATCAGCCTAATATTTTCCCTTTCTCCTTTCCCAAATAAGACGTAATCCACAAAAGTTACTCAACAGACTTGGAAATAAATACCACGGTTCCTAGAGTGAAAGATCCCATGGGATAAAAGGCCCGTTTTACCCGTTTTACTGTGAGCAATTTAGTTAAGCTCTATGATCTGGGAAACTAAGCTTCAGATTGGGTAGTTTGCAGACCAAGTGGATTTTCAGCAGCTATAGACCAATTTCCCAGTACAGCAATTTCCAATCTGTAAAGTATGCAACTCTTTTCCAAGTTCCTTGCTCAGTTCTACTGGTAACAACCTTGCCATCCTGAGAAAAGCTTCACGTCCTCAAATTTTCCACCTTTATCAGAGTAGTCTCTCAGTCTCCCATATGCCAAATATGTTGATTTGGATCAGTCAAAATATTTTGTTTCAACTGTTTTATAGTTTCATTACTGCAAATTACCAGCAATATTTCAAATCAAAAACACAAAGTTGTGCCAAAAGGTTAGAACCAGATGTCCTAACAATTTTGAGTCTTTAACTTTCCCAACTGCTTCCCCTGCAGTTTATTTTCCCATATAAACCTTTAGGTTCTGTGAAAGTGCATCTCTTGGAAAAATTTTATCAGGATTCCAAACTTATTTATTAAGCCTTTCTATATTCAGTTGTCTGATCTAATCACTAGATGATTTTCCTAGTTGATGATCACTACCCAAACATTGAGCCACCTGTGAAACTGCGTTTGATTTCTTGATTGTAAGTTCAGTTGTTCCCTGAACTGCAGATCCTGCAAGCCACAGGGCTGCAACTCGTAGTACCATGATAGTCAATGCCTGTGGTTCCAGCCTGTCTTGTGACCGTGAGATGGGACACATATGGATTTATCTTTCTGTTGTGTCCTGTTTGTGCTTGACAAAACTTCAGGTGCTCAGGGTGATGGTTCATTAGAGCATCTCTGTAGTCTTTAAAGAGTTCAAAGGCAGAAGTGGAAAATAATCTGCAACCAAGTCAATCCACCACAATCCAGGATTTTCACAGCAGCTCTGAACTTCCCAGGAGGAGTGGGACTGGGTGTCCCTTGTCTTATGAGTTTATGTATCTTCAGCTTTATGTACCTTACGAACTTACGTATCTTATGAACTACAGACAAATATCAAGCCACCGGTAGATACCGGTAACTGACTGATATATTGGTAACTGACTGATACGAACTGTTGCATCTTCTGAGAAACATGGTAGATACAGTAGACCATTCTTGAAAGTAGCCTGCACAAGAAAAGTTGGTTTTGTTTTCAGCCTTACTGACATCAGAAATACTGGAAATTCCCAAGACCCTTCAGACTCAAGCCCCTCATGCAGATCTTTCCTTAAACAAAGATGATGCAAATTGAAGGCTGGTCCATCAGGAGGGACTAACAAGAACAGCCCCGCTGAGTGGCAGTGTTACTGGAATAGTGACCTGGTGTAATTGGGCTGCATCTGCCAGTTGAAATCATCAGCACTTGCACTTGGCTCTTGCTGCTGGCTGGCTGATCAGGCAGAGCAGCTCAGCATCCAGAAATTTTAGAGGTTTTATATCAACTGCCAACATCTCACTTGGCTTATACAGCAAGACCTTTTTGGTCTCTTCTTTCATCCCAGGATATTTCTTTCATTAAACTAGAAGTAACATTTCCAGGAAATGTGGTGTCCTGAAATGCCAAAGCCAGCTGGCAGCTTTGACTGCTCAAATGTCTACATGGGTTCTGCTTAGGTAGATAATACAATAACTTGCACAAATCATGAAAACAGTTATGAAACTCTTAAGTTTCCATGGCATCTACGTATTAGCATAGTACAAATGTTTGCTATTTCTAAAGGCTGTTTCTTTAGAACTTCTGCAGTTTTTTAAAGGGAAGTGTATTCACTGGCAAGTACTGAGCTCAATAGCACTGGGCTAGAAAGGGCACTTGGAAAAACTGCTTCTAAACTATCGACATACCTCAGGTTACTAAATTTCTTAAACACAGTAACGAAACAAGCTCAACATGAAGGTTATACAGAATCATTTCCTTACCTATATTTAAGTCCAAAACAACATCTCATTTTACATGTAAAATGAAAATCTAAGATTTGCAAATGCTTAAAAAACATTCAGACCAAAGGCTTTCAGGAAATCCAGCAGAACAGCTTAAAAGTCTGAGAGCAAGACCTTGGTCCCTTTACTGTACTACACCTCAGCCTGTGTAACCACCGTCTTAGTGATCATAAACTCTTCAGGCCTTGCAACATACAGCAGGGCAGGGTCAGGTGTGTTGCTCTCACTACAACAGAACTTCAAGATAACTTGTCCTTGCCTCTGCTGGCAGAACTGAGCAGCTAGTTATTCTCTCGGAAAATAATAATCTGATTTAAAAACCCCATACATCTAAAATACTTTAAAACTTACCCAGGCTATGTCCTTTGACACCTATAATCACTATCTTCTCCTGAAAATCACAATTCAAGTGTTTGACATCTCAAGAACGGATTAATTCTATACCTTGGCATGCTATGACTGCCAGCTTTGGTGGCAGAACTGGCTAGACAATGACCATACCAACAAACAGCAGGTTTTTCCAGCCAATAAAGGTGTCAAAAACCTCAACATGACTCCACATGTCAGTTTTGTGCATTGAAAAAAGAAGAGAAAGTAGCCCAACTTATTGTGTGCAAGCAAATGGCACTTCAAACCTTCTATTGTATGTTAATTTTGGGTTTTGTCGATTTTAACAGCAGCAATCAGTTTACAAAGAGCTCTTGGTTACTAATTACCATGCTATGGTTTTATTCTTGCAAGAGATTTGCATCAGGAGAGTTCAGTTAGAGATAGTACTGAAAGCTAATCAACTAAGCACACTCCATAGCAACCTCAGGGCATAACCCCGCAAAGAAGCAGTTGTGATTAAAGAGGTTGAAAAGGCTGTGCTTTAACTAGTCACACCTGCATTACAGTAACTAAACAATAATACATCTTTCAGTGAGGACTGGGGAGTAAATTAAAACTTCCCTAGATCAGGCAGTCACTAAAGCTCCATGACCACAGGAGAAAACCAAAAGATTCTCTTTGTGCTGGGTGCTTGGCTGTTCAATAGCTAACTCACATGATCCAAGCTTCTGCCTTCAAGCATAAAACTGACCACAGATTTCTTGTGGGAACAAAGTTTTCCAGTGAAAGCATATGCTTGGAAAGCTCAGAAAACAAAAGGAGTCTGCCTAAGTTCATTGAGCAAGAGTTTGCAATATACGCGACTCAGAAGAACCTGTGCTGTAATAAACAAATATGTAATGGCTTTACTGGGTCGGCACTGGAACAGTCCTAGCCAAGGATTCCTGTCTTGACCTCTACATCTGCCTCTGGCAGAGGACAGGATAAGGCCCCTCACCTTTGTCTTGCAGTGATGTAGACCACAATGTCTTTGCACTGTGCGTAACAGGCTCTGTCAGAAGGACGAATGTGTCTGTGTGGGTGGGGGGTCAGCTGGAGGATGTTCACTGTTCCTCCTGGCACCCAAAAAAAGCCTGTGCTTGCCTCCCCAGCTGTGGAATACCTGCCACCCCCCAGAGCTGGTGCGTCCCACACTGGAGAAAACCCTGAAGATCCTGCAGCTGGACTACGTTGACCTCTACATTATTGAACTGCCAATGGCTTTCAAGGTAAAAAGAAAAATTGCCTGAAAAAAGTGATTGGCTTGAACCAAGGTCTCCATCTAGCATCTTCCTTGCAGCTTCCAGTCCATGTTGAAAATAGCACTTTGGCCAGGTAATGTTTGATATATACTGCATGCATACATTTCTGTGCACTACCCACACAAAGAGAGGCTTATAGGTGATGTGAGAACAGTTACTGACAGCTGTTGCATGGGGTCTCTCCACTGGAAGGACAGGTCTCCTAACTGGGGTTGAACACTTCCCATGCTGAAGAATTACTGTAGCTGAAGCAGCACATCTGTCTTAATCCTCTCTGAGCCATGAGGAGGGAGTCACTGGGGGAAGGTGACTACAAAGCAGCAAAGGGCTAGGGGCAAAGTTTGGAGGGGGAGAAGGAAAGGGGAAAAAGCCACCGAGTTGATTTCCTTACTCTGTCCCAAAAACCGAATAGCCTCAGTAGTATTAAAGCCACTGGGCAAATTGTGGTTATGATCTTAATCTCCTTAACTCCAGTGCTCCTCTTGGACAACTTCAGTAGATCACAGTTGGTCCCAAACATGGGTTTTCCATCTCTCACTCTCAAAAGTTAAAGCCTGATATTCCTTCATACTGCTGGCTCCGGGCAACTTATAACCGAAACCTTTGAATGCAAGGAGCTCCCATCAGAGTTGCATGCCTCCCTTGCAACGAGCTCTTGCAAGTCCCCAAACTTTCTGGTTTCACAGCCATTTGTACCTTGCTTTACAATTTTCCTCTGCAAGTACATGATATAAAGGCAAATTAAATAATACTGAAATTAGAAGAATGAGATTCAAAACATATTTAAGTGGTTTTGAACCAATTAAATCCTTTTTCTTAGAGAGAATAAGGTCAGGCAATTAGCTGGCTAATTGTTTCTGTGGGATGTTTAAGTTCTAAACTGGCCTCTTTTTGCAAGGAAGGTAGTTCTCTGATTATTAAAATTATATTTTATTACAGACTCCAAACTGCCAGAAGCATCAGATACAAAGCAATTTACCAATGAAGCAATCACCTTAGACCTGCAGTTCCTTTTTCCCCAAGGAAGCCATATCCCATTAAGAACTGTATAGGAGTAACTGGAGTCAGATATTAAAACTCTATTTATACGGTCCCATGTATGGAATCCTTTTGGGTACATTTTTAAAAATTTCCCACCACTTGCAATTTCCTGTTTCCCTTTGCTTGTGTTTGTATTCTCTAGTAGTTCATTCTCCCACATAGTGAAGGTCATTGTCTCACAATATAAAAATATAGACAGTTGGCTTTAAAGTAATATACATCTGACTCCCTGAGGCCTGTATCAACAATCTGAATTGTTAAAGGAGTAGCAGTCCTAGAGATTCATTCATGTCCCCCGTGAGAGGAGAGAAAATGAGAAGTCGCTTTCTGCCTGAAAAATATACATTTTTCTGTGCCAAATACAAAAAGAAAAAACCCCACCCTTTTGCAGTGGTGACAGGTTTCCTTTCTTTGCTCCCTCTCTCACAAATACACCCATCCCACATGCGATGCTTGCCTTTGGTGAGGAGCGTGTAGGTTTAATGCTAGCGAACTCCTACTCTGCCCTAGTCTGCAAATGTTGGTGCTTTCCTGTCTCCCCAAAAGCCTTCTAGCTTGAAGGTTTCAAGTCTTTGCTTGAAACCAGTGCAGTGCTTGAGACAAAACTTACAGTCCCAGTCTGACACCAGTAAGAAACATGCCCCTGCAGAGCCCAGCAGTGCAAGCTGGTATAGGGACTTTTAGGCAGAGTAAGAGGAATTTCTTTTTGGAGAGCACCGCTCAGAGGAGGAAAGCCCCACCATGCCAGCACTTTTGGGTGGATCAAGAATGGCTGACATTTGGGGTGACATTATTCACTGACCTACCAACTTAGCCCGCACTTCCCTGTATTTTTCCTTCACGCAGATTCCCCATTCAGGACTTTTGTCCTTCCTCCTTTTAGCCCAGCAGTGGTGCTCAGCCCTTCTACCCTAGCAAGGCAGATAACCAGCAGGAGCAGATCTCCTCCAGGCTACCATGTGCCCTCTGCCTGCGGAGCTCATACCCACTGGCAGGTTTTCTAGGGGGCTCTGCTCAGATGACTGATCCATCAGTAAGCAGGTACTTGTGCACTAAATGATCTCCAAATCCCTCCCAACTGAATTGTTCTGTGATCTAGCAGGAAAGCAGTTATTTTAGACTTACATTGAACAAGTCTCATCCAAGTATCTTCTTGTCATTTTAAGAGAATAAATCAAAACAGGCCAATGGCCTCACTATTTGACTTCCTATTGCCTTCACAAGTTGTTAAAATTGCTCTCTTGAGAAAGTCCGCTTGTCAAAGACCATTTACGGAATGAAACAGGAGACCTGGTTACCCGGGATACGGAGAAGGCAGAGGTACTCAATGACTTTTTTGCTTCGGTCTTCACCAGCAAGTGCTCGAGCCTCACTGCCCAAGCCGCAGAAGGCAAAGGTGGAGACTGGGAGAATGAAGAGCTGCCCACTGTGGGAGAACATCAGGTTCGAGACCATCTAAGGCACCTGAAGGTGCACAAGTCCATGGGACCCGATGAGATCCATCTGCGGGTCCTGAAGGAACTGGTGGATGAAGTTGCTAAGCCACTATCCATCGTATTTGAGAAGTCGTGGCAGTCCGGTGAAGTTCCCACTGACTGGAAAAGGGGAAACATAACCCCCATTTTTAAAAAGGGAAAAAAGGAAGACCCGGGGAACTACAGGCCAGTCAGTCTCCCGTCTGTGCCTGGGAAGATCATGGAACAGGTCCTCCTGGAAGCTATGCTAAGGCACATGGAGGACAGGGAGGTGATTCGAGACAGCCAGCATGGCTTCACCAAGGGCAAGTCCTGCCTGACTAACCTAGTGGCCTTCTGTGATGGAGTGACTACATCAGTGGACATGGGAAGGGCTACAGATGTCGTCTATCTGGACCTCTGTAAGGCCTTTGACACGGTCCCCCACAGCATCCTTCTCTCTAAACTGGAGAGGTATGGATTTGATGGGTGGACTGTCCGGTGGGTAAGGAATTGGTTAGATGGTCGCATCCAGAGGGTAGTGGTCAACGGCTCAATGTCCAGATGGAGACTGGTGACGAGTGGTGTCCCGCAGGGGTCCATATTGGGACCGGTACTGTTTAATATCTTCATCAATGACATAGTGGGCTCGAGTGCACCCTCAGCAAGTTTGCAGATGACACCAAGCTGAGTGGTGCAGTTGACACGCCAGAGGGACGTGATGCTATCCAGAGGGACCTGGACAAGCTCGAGAAGTGGGCCTGTGTGAACCTCATGAGGTTCAACAAGGCCAAGTGCAAGGTCCTGCACCTGGGTTGGGGCAACCCCCGGTATCAATAGAGGCTGGGGGATGAAGGGATTGAGAGCAGCCCTGCCGAGAAGGACTTGGGGGTACTGGTGGGTGAAAAGCTGGACATGAGCCAGCAATGTGCGCTCGCAGCCCAGAAGGCCAGTCGTATCCTGGGCTGCATCACAAGAAGCGTGGCCAGCAGGTCGAGGGAGGTGATTCTGCCCCTCTGCTCTGCTCTGGTGAGACCCCACCTGGAGTACTGCGTCCAGCTCTGGAGCCCTCAGCGTAAGAAAGACACGGACCTGTTGGAGCGGGTCCAGAGGAGGGCCACAAAAATGCTCAGGGGGATGGAACACATCTCCTGTGAAGAAAGGCTGAGAGAGTTGGGGTTGTTCAGCCTAGAGAAGAGAAGGCTTTGGGGAGACCTTTTTTTTCAGCAAGACACAGCAACAAAGGCAGCAAGTTGTCTGTGAATTCATTGAGGAAAACCAGCACATTTGGAGGACACAGGCTTATGCCTGTAACTTAGACATTGGTCTCTGAAATCTGAGGCTGTGTTTTCCTTAGGTTCACTTTTCCCATGAAATGCCTTGAATTTGAACTTCTTAACTGAATTGGGAGGCGCCAGTTACTGATCGTATTAGTCACAGCTGCATGTTCCCAAAGAGTTACCATGTCAACATCTTGTACCCAGGCCTTTGCAGTCAGATCAAATGTCAAAAATCACTGAAGGGTTTTTATGAAAAAAAGTGAAATTGCAGTCACACAAAAGGGAGAGAGGTGTTAATGCATTGCCTGCAACAGCAGTGAAGTGACCAGCAAATAAGAGAAAGCTGTGCTTGTGAGATCAGCTCATAACTCTTCTCTGAAGTCTTGTTTATGGGGTATAGAGATAGGAAGAAAGAGTTCCTAGTGCCCAAAGAAAGGTGGATAATGCACTTAAGACGTTCATGGCCTGTACTATAGCTACACACGTAGCCCTTTACTACTAGTAAGTAGCTCTTGGAAATGGTCCCTCCAACTGTTGGGAGCTGGACTGAGCTGGTACTCTTCCTGGGTGCCTAGGACACAAGCAGGATCAGGGGAAGGGCTGGGAAGAAAGTAGGGAAGAAGTGGAAGAGAATACAGGTTGGTACTCTAACCCAGCCCTTTGGAAGGAGACTAGTCTTTTGGATGCCATAACGTAAAGGTCGAAAGTTTATTGAAAAACAAGGCCATCCGGGAACTCCTGAGTGTGCATTCATGTGACAGTTCAGAAGTGTATCCAAGGATGATCTAGCAGTGGAGGATGTGGTAAGCCCAGCATGAATGACCTGTTGAACTTAAGGTGTTTCAGAAAGCTTTTGAATTCTTTTTGTTTGCTAGTAGAAACAGTCTGTGGAAAAATCTTTGCTCTGAGGAGTGAAAATTTTTCTTTAAAGCACAAAAGTGTGGTTTTATTTTTCAGCCTGGAGATGCAATCTACCCAAAAGATGAAAATGGAAAAATTATCTACCATGAGACAGACTTATGTGCCACTTGGGAGGTAAGCGAACACAACATCCAACCATATATGCTTTAAAACCACAGATCCTCATTCTCAGTTTTACTTGTGGCCTTCATAAACAGAGCTGAGGCATTTTGACAGGGCAAATGGATCAAATTCTACTAGCTCCATGGATAAATTTTACTTCTGTCCCTAAGGATGTTGCTTCTTGCCATCATTTAATTATTTTTATAATAAGATAAAACATTGTTGAAATATCTGACATCCACATTCCTTCTTTCAGAGAGTGCACTCTACATTTGCTAGTTGAGGTATCTGTAGGTTTGTACCAATCATCTCTCCTCTTTATCAGATCTTTACAGCAGGAGAAAGTTGGAGCCCTAAGAAGTGACTGGATCCTCCTCAAAAAGAGGAAGCTTTTCACCTTCAAGAAAAAACAGAATTTGCCCTAAAGCTCACAATAAAAAAAAAACCACAAAAAACAACAACAAAAAAACCAAAACCTTGCCATCAGAACAAGTTCACTCACTTCTGAATTTAATTATCAGATGAGAACGCAAGGTTTTTATGCTAAGAAAACTTGGAGGGAAGTAGCATTTGCCTGAAAGATTGCATCCTAAATTTGTTTGTGATGTGCTCTGGTCCTATAGCCACATGTCTCCTTAAGCCTACTGCCACTTGGCTTCAGGATCTCAGGTGAGGCAGAAAGTGGATTAGCAATCTCCTCACATTCCTGCCTTTCGAAGCCTTGGACACTCTTTAATTCATGGCCAAAGCTGGTCAGCTCTCCTTCTGCACCAGGTCTGCTGCAAAAGCATCACTAATTCAGCCCAGCTCACACCAAGAGAGATAACATGGGCTACTACACACTCCACTTCAGCTTGCACCGTCCAGAGCTGGATAGTTGTGTCCCAGTTTAGCTCTATTCAAGGTGCAGCAGATAAAGATGGAGAATGGGCGAAATTCTGAGTGAAAGTTCAGAGGGGGAGAGAGGCTGGGGCGGGCTTGGGCTTCCCCCTGGCAGCTGAGCCATCCAGGCTGGGTCTCAGGGGGAACGGGGACTTCCACGTTAGCTGTTTATGTTACCCTTGTCTTTGGCTGATGCAGTTCATTCTTCTCTTTCACAGGCTAGTTGCTCAAATGTTGAAAGCAACAGCTGTCTGAACACTTACGTTTTTATCTTCAAGCTGGTGCTTATTGTAAAGGATATATTGTAGCAGGTCACTCTCTTCAGCTAATAAGAGAAAAATAGGTAGTGATGAGTGCCTGCAAATAATAGCATCAATCTAAATAAAACTGGCTAAACTCAATCCAGGTAATTTCACTCTCTCAGTATGGTGCTAGCAGGCAAAAATGGCTCCAGATTACTGTATTTGCTGACTTGTCACTGGGTGATACAAAGCATATGAGGCCAACTAGAGGTCATCAAATACATGGTGCCTCTTACCTCCCTGCTTTCAGCTCCTGTGAGACAGAAAGGAGTAACAAAACTGGCAGGAGGGACATCCAGCTCCACGGTGGGGTCTGCTCTGCCTCAAACAGTCACTGAATCATTTGATGTTTCTGGGAGCAAAGGGGAAGACTGTAGGAAAGGACCCTCTTTCCCCTTAACAACCCAGCAGATGAAGCTAATGAAGACCAGGGCATGTGTTCATATCCAGTATTCATAAGGCTTTCTCAGCTATTAGGATTTGTCTGAAGTGCAGAATATCTAGAATTCCTCTCTCCCCCCTTTTTTTTCTACTTTATACTGTACTGAAGTTTTCTGTGCTGGTTTTGTGATGTGCCTTGCCAGATATTTAAGGGATTTCACTAGAGGCTTCATCTGAAAAACTTGTACAATCACAAGGAATAAATTGACTTATCAGGAAAGCAATCTGTTTTGTTCACTCTCCCTTCTCCAGCTTTGAGGCAGTGCTAAAGCAGCATAAAGTAAGCAAAACTCTTTGAAAGCAGATGTCTGGCACTTAAGTATCTATATCTCAGATTAATCTTTCTGCTCTCCAGACAAATTCTACCTTCACAGGAGGTATAAAACATCAGGGTTTGGTCTGGAAAGTGGGTCTACAGGGGAACGGAGTTTAGAATAGCGGGACGGCACCAGCCCTCATGCTAATAGAGCTGTTAGTTCTGCTGCAGCAAAGGTTTTTCTGCAGTCTCAGGAATGGACCATCTTCCACCTATCTGTAAAATGCATGCTCCAAGGAATCAAGCCAACATGTGGGACTCCACTGGTCTTTGCTTTCTTTGCAGGCTATGGAAGCATGTAAAGATGCAGGCTTGGCAAAGTCTATTGGAGTATCCAATTTCAACCGCAGGCAGCTGGAGATGATCCTGAACAAGCCAGGACTTAAATACAAACCTGTCAGCAACCAGGTATGACTGCAAGCCAAGGGCAGTGCCTGCCACGGTGCCACTGCCCTGTAGGGAACGCAGAGGCAACACGTGGCCTAAGCCGCCATGTGCAGAAAGGTGATGTACGCTTTGCCACAGATGCTGCCCTCCATACTGTCACACTTCTATTTCTAGCTTGAAAATATTACTCATCCTATCTGAGCTAAAGATAAATATTTGAAGGTGCTGGAATGATTGCTTTCCTCAGTTCCTGCTCCAGGACTATAAAACTGGTGCCTCTGTGCCAAAGCTCCATAACAAGGTTGAATGCTGAGTCAATACAGATCTTAAATCTCTGCCATGTACCTTACTTCAAGTCCAAAAAATTCCCAAGACAAACCATTCAGAGCTAACCAGTCCTCAATGAAGCCGTGTCTACCTCAGCTGACACCAAACCAAAACAACCCTAAGTATCAGGGATCCTGAGTCACTCTAAGCTTCCCAAGTTTAAAAGCCATCAGAAGTAACTCCTGAATTTCCTGTACTTGCTCTCTTGTGCCTTTCCTATAAGACATCAGTAAGAATTAGAGAAAAACCTAAATTAAAGGGGAGACCTCATTAAGCGACCGACTTGAGCTGAACAAGCCCATGAAGATGATAGGCATGTCCAAGTTAAATTAGTAGTGGGGCTCAGAAAAGGTGGTAAGTGGCAGTGACCCATCTGAATGCCCAATACCTTTGACTCTGGCATTTGGCAGCTCACTGCATTTCCTAGAAATCACTGGGAAGCTCTTCTGACTCATCTGGCACAAACGAACATCCACGTTAGCAGTATCAGAGAAGAGGCCAGAGACCAACTGAGACCAACTTCCCACCCTCAGCACGTGGCCTGGAGGGCTGGGATTGACATGGGGCCGGGCAGGGAGGCTGGCCATAGCCTTCATTTCTGTCTTTGGCCTGCAGGGAAAGGCAGCCTGTGAGAGGAGGAAATTCCAGCACCCTTTGCTGGTATTAACATGCCCAGCGGGTGCAAAATGCAATTGCTGTTTCTGGTGTGCCCCTAAGACGGCACTGAGCATTGCTGCTGCTTTCTGGGGTCGAGCAAAACCAGGAAAAAGATTAAGCCCAGCTTAGGGCAGCTAGCCAGCAAGCATAGATGTGCCAGCTAGCTTCAGACTGCCTGCAAACAGTGGTTGCTCTGTCACCTTGTAGACATCCCTTTCCCAGAGACTGAGAACGCAGCCAAAAAATCCCTGCCTGTAAGGGAATGATGCACAGTATTTGCAATGTGGGAGGGCAGAGCTTGTAACAAGGTCATAACCGTTATGAAGATGTCTCACCTTTTACATATCCTCCCCTCACCTTTCTATCTGGGACAGCTTATACCAACACTTCCCCTAAAAACAACATCAGATTAGTCATCCTGAATGCAAGAGGCAGAGAAACAAAGATCTGACCTACATGAGATGGGTTGCCTTCTCAGCCTACTTCTCTAGTGAGCTTCCCTCACCTCCATCCCCCCCACTTATTGCCACCTTTCCACTGGGGGCCAATAAAAATTCCCTGCAGCCAAATTATAATCTCAGATGTTGATCTGCTGTCCACCACAAAAAAAAAATCCATCATCCAGCAGTGTACAATTAGAACAGTAACCACAGATTGAGTTTCCCTATTCCTTAACTTACATGTATCCTTTCCTGAAAGCATCACCTGGTCTGTAGCTCTCACAAATATCGGGACACCATCTGCTTCTGTACCTGGTCCTGTTGATTAATCATTCTTTCTACATTACTCTTGTAGGTCGAATGCCATCCCTATTTCACCCAACCCAAACTCTTAGAATTTTGCAGACAACACGACATTGTTATTGTTGGGTACAGCCCATTGGGAACCTCAAGGGATGAAACATGGTAAGTCCCCATGTTACTTTCTGATAGAAGGACAATATCCAGGAAAAGAATAATAGTTCTCCACTGCTGGGTCTCTGTGCAAAATGCCTTTTCCCCCATTTTTCAAAGTAGTTTTGAACTTCAGTGTCTAAATATTACTGTTGTGAATGTAAACTTGCAACACTCTGCTGCATGCTGTCATCAAAAAATGCCAGGTGTCTGTACAGGAGGTCGCCTTAGGTCTCCTCTAACAGAAAGCAAGTGTCTGTAACTGGGAATGTTGAGACCTAGGTAAGGAAGTAGAAACTAAGTCAATGTTAGGACATCACATAGGAAGTTGCCTTTGACAGCCTGCCAACCTAAATGCCAAAGCTTTTCTCCCATCTTTCACACTACTTGTCAAAAAGGTGCAGTATTCTGTCTACAAACAAGTAGATGCCTCTATGTTTTGACATTAAAGATAAGGAGGGGTTTTTTGGTTTTCTTTTTTTCCCAATTTTCTTCCAGGGTAAATGTCTCCTCCCCTCCTTTACTGAAGGATCCTGTGCTGAATGCCATTGGCAAAAAGTACAACAAGACAGCTGCACAGGTTGCTTTGCGTTTCAGCATCCAGCGAGGGGTGGTGGTCATCCCAAAAAGCTTCAATCCACAACGCATCAGAGAGAATTTCCAGGTAAATTCATACTCCCATGGTGCATGGGTGAATCCACTTACATTGGCTTAGCCCCTATAGAAGGTGATTGTCCCATTTCTTTCTGTAGACATAAGGCTTGACCAATGTCAAGCTTTACCACATTTGATGCTTTTTGTTCCCATCACTTAATGGTACCATGATATGACAATAATAGAGCAAAGTAGAGAGGAAATTTTGGTGTCTTTTAACACTCTGCAGTAGCTAAAGTTCCAGATGGTGGTGTACCCCAAAGCACCAGTTGCTGCAGTGAGCAGCACAAGCGAGATGAAGTAATTCAGTAGGTCAGCAGCCCAAGGTTGCTGGCTGTAGGTGTTCAGGAATGACTGACTTGTTCTGCCCAGTCTTCAGGTATGGGGCAGCTTTGTTAGGGAAGGGTTGCTGCATACAGATGTGCCAGAAAGGCTCATAACCACACCACCAGAAAGCAGCTGGCTTGACCACCACACCCAAATAAGATGAAGAATTTGTTCCTGTGTCCCTTGCAGCTCTCAGTACCCACACTGCTCCCTGCTTTCCCTGCCAACGTATTGCTTTCAAAGCTGGTGGCCCAGTACTTGCCAGACTACCTTTCTCTTCTTGCAAAAGAGTGTAAGCAAATGTGACTGGACTTACTCATGTCCTCAAGACTTCCCTATAAATGCAAGCAAGTATGGATTTGTGGGGGTGACAGAGGGGAGGAGGGGGGATTGTACTTCTGAAATCTGGAACATATGAATGTTGATTATAACAAGAAATGCTAACTTATTCCTAACATCTCCCTCCATTAGATTTTTGACTTCTCCCTCACTGAGAAAGAGATGGAAGAAATCGAAGGCCTGAACAAAAACGTTCGTTATGTGGAACTGTTAATGTAAGTCCAGGAGGAATCCTAGATCCTCACAGAACATTCCTGTCTTTTCAGAGGATTTTTTTAAAAAATCACTTCCTTTTAATATTAATTTTTGTATAAACAACCTTATTTTAAGGTAAGGCTTAAATATGGGAGGTCTTTAATGCAGCCTGAATATGCTCCTGGACCCCTTGCAAAAATAAGTGTGCAATACTTGCTTACAGCTCAGATGTCAAAAGCCCACCTAGTAGAAAGTGACTGTATCTGGCTATTCCATCTCTGGTCCATCTCCTTAAACGCTTTCTGCTATATGTTGTAATGACAGTTTCAGCCACTCACAAGGAGTAGCATTGCCCCTGTCTAGCAGTGTGGCTATCGGAGCTGAAATTCAAATAGGAGCACTTTCTTGTCTTTCCCCTCCTTCCCACCTTCACTTCCAGTGCTCAGCAAGCCATGTTGCTGCTTGAGTACAATGGCTTATGGATTGTAAACCTAGTGTTTCCAGAGTCAACTTGTCCTAAATTGCCATGTGGAAGGCTAAGAATTAAGAACACTGTTACATGAAACCACAGAGCTAATTTAGGGAGAGCTCTGCTCCTTCTCGCTTAATACTTTGGTCAGAACATCAAAATTTGCCTACCCAACTTCCTCATAAAAGATGATACATCTCAGTGACCACAAGTGGTCAGAAACTTTGTTTTGGCCTTTCCTCTGATGCCATCTTCTTCAGCAATCTCCCCCTCCTGCTGTCATGTTGAGTTCCTTATATGGACCTTCTTATATGGAAAGCAGAAAAACATGCAGCTTGTTTGACTGCTAGACCACTTCCTAATTCTCTTCTGAGAACTAACAAGGCTTAATCTCTTGCTGCTTGTGATATAAAGCTTACGACCCAATGTAGTTTTGCTTCACCTGAAGGCTGCACTACCCCAGAAGGCTGAGACTGACCCAACATCTCCTCTTCCAGAGGATGAGGCTGTTTGTTTTTCCTTCAGCTCAAGAGCATCTACAGTTTATGGCCAAATGCTTTCCCCTTTTCAGGGCACTCAATGTGTAGCCAAATGCTAGAGATTCATTTCCATGCATCTCTCTTGTTACCTTGGATTATCTGTGTCTTGCCAAACCGTAGTGTGCTCAAGCACTAAAAATAACAAAAAGCAGGATAGCAGCATCAATAGCACTCTAAAATGTTGACCATTGCTCAAAAGATGGGGGGAATGTTGCAAAGGAACAAATAAACCACTTACTGTGCTGCATAAATATGATAGGAAATATGAACTAAGTTAAAAGCATCATAATGGAGTTCATCTTTCACATTTAAGCTCACCCAGGTGCTCTGAAGCTTTAGTTTCTTAAAACTTAAAATAGCCTTCCATCAATTAGCAGCACTTAGTTCCAGAAGGCTTCTCACAAATGGCCTAGCAGATTCTTACGTGTTTTGGTATTTGAAATTGTTTGGGTTTTCATAGCTAAGTTGAGATATGATTTAAACTTTTAGTGAGTATATACATGAAACGTAACCTTGGTGTAAATGCAA
Source organism: Aptenodytes patagonicus (assembly GCF_965638725.1). Lineage (NCBI taxonomy): Eukaryota > Metazoa > Chordata > Aves > Sphenisciformes > Spheniscidae > Aptenodytes > Aptenodytes patagonicus. Next base: position 64,747,653 of record NC_134949.1, read on the forward strand.
AAGCCTTTTCCAGAAGCAATGTTAAAGGATGCAAATGCCCACAGGAGAAGAACTTTCTAAGCCACCAATCCAAAAACTAATAAACTAAATGCTTTGCTTTATTAGACTAAATTTGGTCACAGGAGGCCACTGAGGACAAGGAAAACAGGATGCATAGGCTGGACATTGCCAGCTCTGTTTTTCACAGGAGTGCCATGTTTGGGGAAAATGCTTAAATACAGTCTGACCTCAGCTGTGAAAAATGCCTTCTCGGAAAAGTGATGTTGCCATGTAAGGAGCAGCTAAACATATATCTGCCTACTATGTGTTCTCACACTGAAGTGTCTGGAATTGACACTGCAACAGATGAGTTAACAGCCTAAAGAGATTTCTTATTTCATCCAGCAATATGTATCTGAAAAAAGTCAAACCATCATACAGAAAGACTTCTGGTTAGTCAACTTTGTGCAAAACCTTCGACTGCTGTGATGCAAATGCCAGCAGGAATGGAAAAATCTAGCTTTCCTCTGGCTCTTCCAGTTATCAGCTACCATGGGTACTGTGTGCATATCTGTTGTTCTGATGGTGTGAGTAAGCCTATATGAACAGCATACTGCAATCAGTGCTAAAAGTTAAGCATCTGAGCAGAAAATGGAGGTTTTGTAAAAATATGAGTACTCCAGGAAATCTCAGTCTGAAATGGTTTCTTCTTCCCTTGGAGAAATCTAGAAATATTGTGCTGGGCAAGTTTTACATTGATCTGTCTGCTTGATTTATCTTGTGCTCCCAGTCTCTGCTATGGATATTCTTCCTTACCAGTTGTTCCAAGCTACATTGACTCCTCCGAGTGAATCATTTTCACTCAAAGGATGCAGACCTTTGAACATGCAAGATCTGATTAGCAAGCGTGCTCCATAGATGGAAAGTAGAGATTATGACACTGGCAACTCAGACATTGTCAAGTTATACTGAAACCAAACAAGCCAAAGTGTCGTGGCTTGTTTTTTTGAACCAACTCAATCTGTTAATGTGTAAACACTTCAGCTTGGCTGAATATTGGAATGAAATGTTTTGACACAACCAATCCAAAATGTTTGATGCCTTCCAGTTAGTTAACTTCAATATTGTGAAATGTATCATTCCCAAACTGGAACGATTCACAGCTGGGATAAATGCCAGTAGTTGTTGTCGTCTGCTGTAAGGCAAGGCAGCCAGCTGCCATGGTGCACCTGAGAGTGCTCTTCAGAAATTTGGGATTTTGCTAAGGGAAAGTGTTTGTCAAGCCAGGGCTTGTGGTTTAGCATCATCTTCTCAAACAAACAAACAGGAAAACCCACAACAAAAAACAACCACCTCTCTCTCAAGTATGTCAATAATGGGCAAACACAGCATTATTTTTTCACCTGCAGTTGACCCTGAGAATTTTCTTCTTGCTTTTTATAGTGATCATGGATCGTGCATCTTCCCTGAGGATGCAGTTTTTAAAATGAAGCCTGAAGCATCTCTACCTTTGGTAGTATGCAGCCATGAACATACCTTTCTCTCCTGAACTGGGTTACCCCAAAGCTTCTTTGGGGTAAATTCTCTGTCACTGGTGCTATTAACCTAGCAGAGCATCTACATCTAGGCTGAGCTAGAGGACAGCCAGACCTAGTCTGGATATGGCAGCCACTTGGAGAAAGTACCATACCAGACCCAGACCTGTTCATATCAGCTCTAAGTGCCTAAGCCAAAGTAGTACAGTCTAGTGTCTCCACCTCTCCTTCAAATACAGCCCTTATTTCTGAGGGTCTTTCTAGACAGCTGAACAAAGAAGTCTTCCCCTTCCACAATGCACACATAGTGAAGCCATCCCTCTTCCCTACAACACTTCTACTAACCTGAGTTAAATCCACAAATATAGCAAGAATAGCTGACATCCAAACTCTTGTTGGTTTTTCCCATCTGTCTTTAAGGTATGCAGTCTGTAGGCCTGAAAAATGGTCCTTCGCTGTCCTTTCCTTAAATGCACAGGTTTGCTTCTGACTCTGCAGGGAAGATTATTCAGAGCAGACAGCTTCTGAATAAGCAGAAGAGCCTTCCATGAAGGCCACCTATATATTGCAAGGAGGAGAAGAGGTTTGCTAGGCACAGGACAACTGCATCAGTGATGTGATATCCTGCTTCACCTGAGAAGCTCATTTGTTCAATCTGACCTATCCACAGGTGGCGTGACCATCCAGAGTATCCCTTCAGCGATGAATACTGAAAACAAGGTGTGTCCAGGCAGGTTCCTAACTCGGTGCCGTTAGGCTTCGCTGAAAGTGACCCAACGTTTGGTGCTTTGACTTCATGGGAGATTGTTCAAATCGGCATTAAAAACATGACATTTACTTCCTCTTGTCTTGTCAGTCTCTTATTGCTACTGAAGAGCAAATCTATTTAACCTATTGAATTTCTGGTTTTGGCTTAGGAGGCTTTAACTCTGAGCATTGAAACTTCAAAACTGACAGGTGATAAAATTGAAGATTTCTCTTGAAAACAGGCTCACTAGTTCAAGCCAAATCATTTTCACTCAACGGCACATTTTTCACTGAATTTGAAACAAGAAGTTCTGCTTCAGTAGATGTGAAGCAGTATCATTTTTTTCACAGCTCAAGTGAAAGAAAGTTAGGAGTGGGGAACTAATTGGATTTGAGAGAGATATATGCGCATATGTATATTGATATATAGATAGATATAGATATATTCACTGCTTCATGCAGTGAAGCCTGTTTCACTCTGACCAGAGTATTCTTCAGCTGCATACATGAGCTGCATTCCGTAGGTACACCCCAGCTGGCTCCACATGCAACTAGTTCAAGCCCGAAAGCATTATAAGCATGTTCATATCCCCCCCACCTCAGCAAAACACAGAAGAGAGTATGACTCTATTGCACCTACATTTGAGCTGCTATACAAGGATGGTATTGCATATTGCATATGCAACCTGGAGCCATCCTGGAGCTAGCACTAGCGAGAGCCTCATCTCGTTAAAAATCCCTTAAACTTCTTTCCTGCTCCACAAACTGATATTCACCCAAGAAAATTTCTGTTCGCTTCAAAATTATTAGTCTTTTGTATAAACTCCTGTCCAAGACAATACTGAATTAGGAAGCTGTTTTAAAGGAGGAGAAGGTTGTATTTTGTTAAATACCAGTTTCTACTGTGCTTTGAGACTGCAGAACACTGGCAGGTCCAAGAAAGGGTAGGAATCAGGCAGAAGCAGCCGGGCTGAAACCTGGACAATTCCTTCAATCTGTCCTCAGCTCTCTGAAACATGGGGGCAGAAGCATGGACACCAGAGTAAGGAAGACTAACTCCTTCAGCATTAATTTCTTTTTCAGACCACTTGTTTGCTCAACAAGTTTTGCAGCCTATAGGTGCGTCAGTCTATACCCACATGTGCAGAAGACTACTTTCCCTCCCTCCTGTGCCCAAGCACTCCAGTTTCCTGCCACAGAGGGGGTACACTAGAGAGGTATTGGAGAAGAAATTAAACATGCACAGAGAGAGTACTTCATGTACTAAAACATGCATACTGCCTTTGGAAAATGGGTCCTACATAATATTCAGTCTATGGCATCTGCTTTTATTTATTACCATTGCTATTTATTATCCTTGGAGTGTCTGGAACAGGAAAACGCCAGAGTGTAGTGTTCATGGAGACACTTCTGTTGGGTCAGGGTGTGCTCCTCAGAGCTGAGGCACAGAGGTACAGGTGTGACCATTTCACAGGAGGAGCAGGCAAGGCTCTTGAATGGGTCGAGTGCCAGCGCATCCCTGGATGAGCTCAGTGGGCACCACTAGAGAAGTCAGGCTCCTTCACCGTGGGTGGCCTTCACATAGCATTTATAAATCCATTTATAAAGCTGTGTCAACAGAGGAGCATTCTGCTTGCTGGAGGTTACCCAAGGGCAATTCCCATTTTAGTCTATTACCCACTTAGACCAGAGGGGGAAATAAAAAAGGTGGGGGAGGTATAGCTGAGGAGGAAGATGACACATTAGAAATCTGCCGGTGTAGATCTAAGACAGTCCCAAGGTCAGGTGGAGCTCTGCTCCCACGGGTCGTCAGAACCACTATCACAGCCCTGCTTTGCCCCTTTGCGAACAGCTGAGGTCCTGGCCAAAAACCGGAACAAAATCCAAGTCTAAATTCAAGTGCAAGAGAAGAACACAGTTACCACCATACCCAACATGTTACTCCAGTTGCTTCATAAGTACAAGCCTTAAATAGAGCTATTGGGCTCAACTGCTTAACAGTAGCACTGTACAAATTTTTGCACTGTAACTTGACCAGGTGCAGGTCTCTGGCCGTGGCCAACATTCAGGACGGTTTTGGCAAAGCTCTTGTTTTCTACACTGCAAATGTCAACTAACGCTCAGCTTAAATGCTTACACCGACCCCTTCACAGCTATCTGCTCTTTCCAGACATCCCCCCTGAGGTTCTAATAAATCAGGTGACCTTGTATGTGTGAGTAAGGAAGACGATGTGCTGAAGCCTCTCTAACAGGAAATACCCTATAATCAAGTCTTCAATCTGTACTGAGTTAATAGGCAGGACAGATTGTGAGAGTTTCTCCAGCCGAAGTCATGCCAGCAAATCCCTTCCCCCCCACCCCTAATTTTAATAGAATCCTCCTCCTCTTTTGCATTGCTTCATTTGAATCTGATGAAAAAAGATTCAGCCTCTTCCCAGGGGCAAACGCTCCCATACTTGTTTCCATCGGTTATGAAACTGCTATTGATGTCTAGCCTAGTTTTTCCCCCGCTTTGCTCAGTTTCAGACCATTGCTCCTCATTGTTCTCCATCTTGCCCTACAAAGAAAAGGTTTAGAAGAGGGAAAATAAACAGGCCTGCAGATGGGGGCTTGGGAAATGCATTCCACCAGCAACTGCACAGAGACAGAAAAAACCCAAACCCCGGCCCCATGTACGATCTGCTCGCATCTAGCGAATTTCAGAGGCTTATTGAACTTGCTGCCTGGTGCAAAACACATCGCTTGGAAGTGCTGCATACAGCCCTGCTCCAACCAGAAGGGTCAGGCACGGACAGAGGGGGCTCCAGCACCTCCTGCTCTGATAGCAATCGCACATGACAAGAATAGACCCAAAGTGTACCGGGAAAACTTACTTGCTTTTACCATAAGCAACCTGAGTAGTTTGTGACTCTTCCTGTAGCTGCAAAGTGGAATGAAATCCAGACCAGAGAAGTTTGCTTCAACTATGCACAAGTGACTTTATGGCAGAGAGAAGAATAAGCGATGCAGCATTTTTGCAGCCCAAGAGCTGCTCTGGGCTGGCCAGGAGAAAACCAGATGATATACTCACGTCCCCAGCAGCAAAGGAGTTGCCACAGCTGTACATTAGAACATGGGCTTACCCGGCTTCGGAGGAAGAGACATTCCCTGTTGTTACACAAGCTCAGGGCAGAAGAGCACAAGGCTTTGCAGCTGCTGCAGCTGGGCCCTTTCTTGGGCACGTGCATGCTCATGTTTCATAGGTGAAGCAACAAGGAAGCTGTCGAGCAGTTATCGTGCAACATGCTGACATTACCCAAACCCTGCACTACATGGTTAGCTGAACTTGTTTCCCCATGGGGAGGCAGAGCTTCATCTTCCCCAAGACTAAATATCTGGAATAGGACCCTGTTTCAGAAGGGACATGCATCCAATTTTCCCTGATGCTGTGTGGGTGCCCGCAAGAGGAACAGGGAAAATAGTAAGAGGCAAAGTGGGATGGGTCCTGTGTACGTTTTACAGCCTTACATTAAAGAATGCCCTTTGGATTTACATTGCACATTTTTGTACCACAAAGCTATCAAGAGGTTTTATAAGGGTGTATAATGTGTCCTGTGGAGGAAAGGGCAAGGGGCCATACCAAGCCGTCAGCCAGAATTAGGACACAGTTTTGGGTAGACAGAACTGGACACGGGAAGAGAAGGCAGTACGTCCCATAGTTTTCATCCCTTGCCTGCCAATAAGGTCTAGGTGCCACAGAGCTGGGTGCTCTGCAGTAAAAATGAGATCTTTCTTCCCCTGGCCAAAGTGTAATGATAACTGAGGACAGAAAGTGAGTTTTGCAAACAGTACGAGAGGATCGGGGGCCACAAAAGACAAAGTCTTTGGTTACATACAGCAGGGTCCTCACCTGGTAAGGTTTCCTCACTTCACTCCTCTCTTGAATCCAACAAACCCCAAAAGCTGCTCATCTCCAGACTGACAGGATATTTAACCACTACCACATCCTTGGGACGTGCAAAGGAATTCAACAGCAGAGAGCCTGCTATTTTCCTTAACTAATTAAGATCACCTCATAACCAGAATCAGAGCTGATTCTTCAATTTAGCGTGTGAATCACTGAAGTGTAGAAGCAAAGCCAGTGTTGTAGAGACTTTTAGAGGAGAAGAAATCACATGCCTGGGATATGCAAGACATCTCTTGCATCTCTGCAGTGAGCAGAGAGGACAAACTCAGATCCCTTGCGTACATTAGGTCTGATTTGTACATTTAAGATGAGATACCACCTTCCTCACTGTGAGTAGCACCAAAGTCCCCTTGTTGCCATCCACCAAATTGAAACACTTTGAAATAAATCGGTTTGGTATTTGCAAGACAACTCCCTTATTTTCTGGGGGGAGGAAGGGAGGGAGCAGCTGTTTCCAGACGTATTTTGCCCAACTCTCAACAGGACACAATTCACACATCTAGAGGAAAGCACTGAGGTGGAGAAGAAAGTCCGTAAGAGAGTGACATGTTAGAATGAGATTCATTATTTCACTTGTGACCTAAACTGCAAAAACATTTGCCTTTGGGGGTGGGGCAATCAGCACGCAGTTGGGTACTAGTGCAGTTTTTATACTAATAGATTCTCAGTAGTGCCATATTTCAGCTCTTCCCAACATCCTACTACCCTGGAGCAAAAACCCTAGCTCATAATAAAGGGCTTTGAGAGTGCGAAAAACAAATAAAGTTAATTTTAATTTTTCAATGCCAGACAGGCTCCTCGGGGAACCTTAACTCAACATGCATGAGCAATACTCACAACAGGACAACACATTGCAAATAAAATGCAAAGCAGAACCAAATGGAAAAAGAGGAGGGAGAGAAGGAGCTGGAAAGAAGGACAACGCATGTGTGTGTAAACACATACACATGCACACAGAGGGGCACCACTCGATGAAGCTGCTCAGTTTTTGCTCTGTAGACTGCAAAGCTACCTGGATGGAGGCCTCAGATCGGTCTAAGGTCATTGAACATAGCAAGGCAAAATCCTGCACTGGGACAAATGTGCACTCAATTACAAGTTAAATGAGAGCTCATGATGACCTAGAACACATCTCAGAGCAGCCTCATGCATAACAAGGAAAAAGCTGTGCAAGCGCAGGGTGCTGAGGACACTGGATAGGATCCCGCTAACATTTCAGCACACAGAAATCAGGAGTAACTCTGCTGACTCAAGGTTTACGCCAGTGCAGGTGCACAAAACAGAGGTTCCATGCCCTCAGTGCAAGGAAACTCATCCTAAATTTTCTGTTCCCCCCAATTAGCCTGACCAATGTTGTTCTCCCAGGTCAGGGCAGACCTTGGGGAAATCTTGCAAAGAATATTTTGTCTTTGTGATCTCTTAGGAAAATTGCTTTGCTCCTCATGCCACCGTGTCTCAGCTTCCACCTACAGGGCAACACCCAGAGCTCCTCACATGTGAAATAGAGAGGTTTCCCAGCAAGGTGACCCCACCAGCCCATATGTTCAGTATTGATGTCCCCAGACAGTCCAGAGTAGCTCACACCAGCTGTTTGGCAGCATACTTTGCACAGGTCCTCCCTGCTTTTCCACAGTGGTCAAACTGCAGTCCTGCATTGCTTTTCTATAGGATGAGGAGGAGACTGCCTTTACATTTCATTGAGTACACTGATCTGCACTTGAGGAACTTCAAAGAGGAATCTCCAACATTCGGAAAGGTTTTTCTAAGTCATGGATCAGAAATCCACACCCTCATTCAACAAGCCAGTGCCACCTCTCTGGTCCCCTGTGAGGTATGGTCCTTCCAATATAGAGTAGAAGAAACAATGAAGCAGGAAAGTAAGAAGTAACATATGAGAAATACCTACATGATTTTGGATTTCTACTAATTTTTTTCCTAGGCATGGCATTTAGAGCATACCAGCAGTCATGAATTCCCTTGGCAATCTACATGTCTCCAGGCCTGAGATCACCAAGTTACTTGGCTCATGCCCCTGTGTTTACAGAATTGGTCTGTTGGGTGTTCAAGAGTTTGAGGCAATAAAAGTGCTCTCAGAGAGCACAGCTGGAGGGATGGGGGCATTACAGCTCCCTTCCTTCAGCAGTTAGAGCACTGAGAAGTGATGCAGCAAGTCAGGTTCAAATCTTTATGGGGGTTTAAACCTACATATCTCACCTTATCTGGTTACCAAGCTGTACAGCCTTCTGGAAGGGAACTGGCTCCATCCACCCCACTAAACTTTTCAACTTTGCATGAAAAATTCATCAGGGTGAAAGGGGGAAGGACTTGGTAGCTGAGAAACATAATGCACTTTCTTCGGAAGGAGGACACTTGCAGTCCAGCCCTCACTCAGGTCGCCACTGACTGGAAAATAGTCCCACAGAACAAGGATCAAACTTTTGCCCCTTGTACTATGGCTCATTCCTATGCTATGCGAGTTGCTCTCTCTGCTGTTTCTTTTGGACACAACACCAGTCATATTATCAGAGAGGATTCTCTGTGTTGGAAAGGATGTTGTACATACCCCTTCCATCACAATATGTGTAAACATGAATTTCACTGCATTTCTAGGGTTTATTACTACAGTGAGAGCAAACTCTATAGCAGCACTTAACCAAACACTTAGCCCAGCAGGCTGTACAGAGATACTACAGATCCAACTGAATTAAGACATTGATTTGTACCTCCCTCTCACCCAATTGCTCCAGCACTCCACAGACATTAGTGATTGACCTTGTGTGATTATCTTTGCCTCCTCCAAACCTTATTCCTTTGACCCCCTTTGCAGCTAAACACATCCATCCAGGTTCTCTGCTTTCTCCCAAGTTTTGTTTTGCCACATACCTGAACTACTACAGTGACGGCGAGCAGGATGAACCCCCCATAATCCAAGTGGAAGCAGTTAACGACCTGCTACACCACCTGGACGCTCACAAGTCTATGGGGCTGGATGGGATCCACCCAAGAGTGCTGAGGGAGCTGGCGGAGGAGCTCGCCAAGCCACTCTCCATCATTTATCAGCAGTCCTGGTTAACGGGGGAGGTCCCGGACGACTGGAGGCTTGCCAATGTGACGCCTGTCTACAAGAAGGGCCGGAAGGAGGATCCGGGGAACTACAGGCCTGTCAGCCTGACCTCGGTGCCGGGGAAGATTATGGAGCGGCTCATCTTGAGGGCGCTCACAAGGCATGTGCGGGACAAGCAGGGGATCAGGCCCAGCTAGCATGGATTCATGAGAGGGAGGTCCTGCTTGACCAACCTGATCTCCTTCTATGACCAGGTGACCCGCCTAGTGGATGAGGGAAAGGCTGTGGATGTGGTCTACCTGGACTTCAGTAAGGCCTTTGATACCATCTCCCACAGCATTCTCTTAGAGAAGCTGGCGGCTCATGGCTTAGACAGGTGGACTCTGCACTGGGTAAAAAAACTGGCGGGACGGCCGGGCCCAGAGAGTTGTGGTGAATGGAGTTACATCCAGTTGGCAGCCGGTCACAAGCGGTGTTCCCCAGGGCTCGCTTTTGGGGCCGGTCTTGTTCAATATCTTTATCAATGATCTGGATGAGGGGGTCGAGTGCACCCTCAGTAAGTTTGCAGACAACACCAAGTTGGGCGGGAGTGTTGATCTGCTCGAGGGTAGGAAGGCTCTGCAGAGGGACCTGGACAGGCTGGATCGATGGGCCCAGGCCAACTGTATGAGGTTCAACAAGGCCAAGTACTGGGTCCTGCACTTTGGCCACAACAACCCCATGCAATGCTACAGGCTTGGGGAAGAGTGGCTGGAAATCTGCCCAGCAGAAAAGGACCTGGGGGTGCTGGTTGACAGCCGGCTGAACATGAGCCGGCAGTGTGCCCAGGCGGCCAAGAAGGCCAATGGCATCCTGGCCTGTATCAGAAATAGTGTGGCCAGCAGGACTAGGGAAGTGATTGTGCCCCTGTACTCGGCACTGGTGAGGCCGCACCTCGAATACTGTGTTCAGTTTTGGGCCCCTCACTGCAAGAAGGACATTGAGGTGCTGGAGCATGTCCAGAGAAGGGCAACGAAGCTGGTGAGGGGTCTGGAGAACAAGTCTTATGAGGAGCGGCTGAGGGAACTGGGGTTCTTTAGCCTGGAGAAGAGGAGGCTCGGGGGAGACCTTATCACGCTCTACAACTACCTGACAGGAGGTTGTAGCGAGGTGGGTGTTGGTCTCTTCTCCCAAGTAACTAGCGATTGGACGAGAGGAAATGGCCTCAAGTTGCGCCAGGGGAGGTTTAGATTGGACATGAGGAAAAATTTCTTTACTGAAAGAGTGGTTAAACATTGGAACAGGCTGCCCAGGGAAGTGGTGGAGTCCCCATCCCTGGAAGTATTTAAAAGACGAGTAGATGAGGCACTTAGGGACATGGTTTAGTGGGCATGCTGGTGTTGGGTTGACGGTTGGACTCGATGATCTTAGAGGTCTTTTCCAACCTTAATGATTCTATGATTTTATACTAATTCAGTCAAACTTGACTGCTGAGCGAGGGTCCCCTCACGCTGTCACTACTTGCAAAGATCACTTGGACACTTGTCCCCATTCTTCTAGTTACCTCCTGTCCACTGAGGAAAGAGGCCTTGACATGGCCCACCTCCAGGGAAAGGTCACTCACCTAAGCTATTTCCCAGCTCTGGTAAAACTCAGCATTTAAAAAGAGCATTGGGTGTGAAGTATGTCTTTCCTGTGGCATTTATGATGGAAATGTGGATATGCTGTGCTAGACCATAAGAATTACAAACCAAAACTAATTAGGAAAGAGAAAGCACGAGGAAACAACATTGTACGCCTTTCAGTAATTTTGACCCTGTGAAAGATTATGAACTTTGCATGTAATAAAGGCCTGATGTGCCCCACAGAATACAGCCTCTGGCAGAGTCAAGACTGGAAAAGGGTGAAAATGGTGGTGAGGAAGCCAAGGAAGCCAGCTGATTGATAGTTTATGGAGACTGGCCTGTTTAGAGTGGTATGGAGAGAAGCAAGATTCTCCTATTGCAAACCATATAATAAGGGAGATGCATTAACCTCTACATTTAGAGCTATATCACGGTGCAGGAATGAGGAAATACTCAAAGAAATCAAAGAGCATAAGACTGGTCAAGATATGAGTTTTCAACTATGCAGGGCCACTCTTTGGAATTCATGGCTACAGCCATTAAAGGGCCAAAAAAGGGTGTTGGGGTTTGAACCTAATGGCTTGTATAATGGCCAGTGAGTAATACCTCTGTGTCAGATACTGCCTAGCTAGCTGGACGGGAACATGATGGAAAGAGGAGAACTTTCCCACCTCACCCTGCATGCTGCACACAGGATTATATGACCAAGGACTTAAAAGGGATTTGTCTGGTGCCAGGGTCACACACTGCTCAAGGCTTAATATTTTCAAGTGGCCTTCAATAGAAGCACCTTTTTTAAAAAACAGTAACTCCAGTGCTCCAAGAAGGCGGCCAGAAAACAGAGATATTTGGAGCTTTTCAGCCAGGAGGCTGCATGTATTTATGGTTGCAGGCTCGCATAGGCATGCACACACACGAGCTGGGAATCCTGCCCTTTGCAGAGTCCTGCTGCACGTTTCCACGGGGGGGTGCTGGGATGAGGCACATCAGCTTCCATAGGCACCCAGAGCACCTCATCTGCTACAGCTGTACATACAGCACTTCACTGGCTCTAAGGAATCACAGGCTGAGAGCAGCACAATAGCCTAAACCCAACACTTGCACTGCAGATACAGCCTCCCAGGGAATATCACTGGGATCTAACAAATAAAACAAAATACTTAAATCCTTTGCATTAGCTTATCACCAGGTTGATATCAGCTACAGTTTAACCAGTTAGCCTGCAGTAGATTGTTTCACACCCACTTTGCTTTGTAGCTTGACGCTTTCTGTTGACAGAAAAGTTTCTCATAAACGGGCCTGAAGCAAAACCAAAAAGCATTTTTTCCCCCTACACTCACTCAGTCTTTTTTCAATTCCTTAGAAATCACTGCAGCACCCCACCTTGTAGACCCATCCTCTGATCAGGGAGGAGGCAGGTTCCTGCCTCCCCAGTAAGAGCTCAGCAGCCCAAGCTACCAGAGCAGACTTACTTCACCTGACACTTTCTTCCTTTTTCTTTCCACCCCGCTGCCCCCACAAGTGCAAATGTCTTGCCTGAGGGAAGGAAAAGGTGCAGTAAAACCAGCAGCCCCTACCTTAGCAGCTTGAATTGGAACCAGGAAAAGAAACAGGCCACCATGACCCTCACATCTGAGAGATCCAGAAGCTATGGTGAGCTTCTGCGCTGCTAATTTAAGAAGTCATAGGTGCAGCTAATCTCAGTTACCCCACCCTGAGAGGGGCAAGAGGTAGAAAAAAAGCCCCTGAGCAAGTCTCCGTGCTATATTCTTGGTGTTGGCTAGGGCTCAGGCTGTGAGGTAAACCACTGAACTTGGGAAAATAACGGTCTGTGTATGGCTTTTAACTTATTTTTCCTTTCCCCTACATATGAAATTTATCTTTACTGTTTCTGGGTCATCACTCTGCAATCTGCATCTGCCTTAGTCACCCGGCTAGGGTGTTCACAGAAGAATAAATAAATGAATCACACTCTTTGTAGGCATCACTGTGAAATAACTCCCTCCCCCTTGACTTTCCGAGTTGAGGAAGCCAAAGCCTACAGCAGCTGCAGTGAGCGTGCTTTGGTCATCGACTGTCTCACCGGGCAGCTTTGCAGGAAAGCAACCTGTGCACAGCTCTGCTGCTGCCTGCACATGGGGGCAGCTCGTGCTCGTGGGCTGTGTCAGCTCCACTGCCTGGCCGGGGACCTGGATGTGCCCCTGCTGCACCAGGAGATGGAGGGCGAATCCATACCCATAAGGGTAGCACAGCATAGGCACACCTCACACACGTCCCCTGCTCCTGGGGCCGGGATGTCTTTGTATTTGCAGTTTCCTTAGATCTTGAAAATGAAAGCAGGCAGGTAAGAAAAGGCAAAAAGAGAAGCTCAAGATAAATAACACTTAGCACTCCAAATTCCTCCTACAGATAGGCTCAGGGGGCTTGAACCCATGCTCTGCACTGGGCTGTTTAGGTATGATTTTGGGAATCATCCTACCCAACATGGGAGAGCAGTAGGTGGAAGGATACCCGTTACAGTCTGGCTTCATTTGCAGGGTGGGGGCCTTGGATGGTGCAGTGCTGACCACTGCAGCACCGACTTTCGGTCCCACAATGTGTCACTCTAAGGTTGTGGCTGGGGCTCTGGTGAGCAGCAGGACCTCAGAGGGCCTGCAAGGAGCACAATTGTCAGAAGAAAGAGAGGAGATGTAAGCCTCAGTCTACTTCCACAGTGAATGAAACACTAATGTTTTGGTTGTAGGAAGGCTCCAATTTACCTCTCTCCTGGAGAAAAACATGGAGGTTTTCCTTCTGAAAATCCAGAGGATAGGTGTTTGGCCTTTCAAAAACACGACAAGAACAAAAGGAATTTCCACTACCCTTTAACCAATTCCCTTCTCCAGTCAATAAGCAGAGCATTAAGCAAGGCCACAGAAGGCCTTGGTGTTCATCCCTTGTTGACCCTAAAAGATTTGCTCCCCTTGACATTTTTGAGGGAAGTGTCCTAGCACAAGGTTTCAGGAGATCTGCTGAACCTGTGTTTCCACAGCTCTTTCAGGTTATGCGGTGAGTTTAGGCAACTCATGACAATCTCTGCTGGAGAACTCTTGCAGCCTTCTGAGCAATCGAGTTCAGCATTTCAGTTCATCGGGAGGGTTAAAGTTTGCTTGTCATTAACTGCCTACTGTTTAGAGCAGGAAACCCAAAGAGCACTCCCAGGATCCTACAAGCAATTACTCTTGCCTATTTGTAACTATTACGATGCATTAAGATGGGATTTTCCACCCATCTGGGGAACACTATACTTTGGTCTAATTTCCCGAAGAGTGCATTCCTGCTGGGATCAGGGCCCGCTCCAAGCTGCCCCTTGTTGAAAGCTCTTGACAGAGAACTATGCAGAAGAGATTTATGTGCAAAGTGACCTCATTTTTTTTCTTTCCTTTCACTGATTTTTTTTTCTTTTTCTATACCTTAAGTAATCACCATTAAAAATTGCATTTTGCTAGTTACTGAGGGTGATGCTCAGTGTGAACCTTCTGTGAATAAATTGGTTCAGATCATTTCTCTGAACAAGCTCTGAGATGAGCCAGTTCTCAGGACTTGCCCACAGTTAGTTGTTTTCTGCATGTCTAGTCATTCATGGAATAAAATTACTTGGCCTTCAGTATTTTAGTAAAACTTTCCTCTTCCAAACAAGGTGTAGAGGTTGTTGTTATGTTGTCACAGCTCCACAGAAGAATTTTTTCCTCCAACAGAAAATTGCTCCTCTGGAAATATTTCAGCTTTGGTAATACATGTATAATAAAGTTATAAAATTTTATTTCTTTATGTATGTGCTTATACGTAGATTTACCATTCTGTTTATCTCTTTACTTATCCACATTTCTCTTCTGTGAGTTTGTGTTGTTTTTTAATATAAGGAAGCATTATATTAGCACAGCGTAGAGAGCAGTGCATTTACCCAGCACCTTGATACTTAGTACTATCTTCATTCCCCATCAAGCAGAGTCCCAGAATTTTAATTGATACTCAGCAAGTTAAAAAAAAGCATAACTGAAAGTCCATGAATCCTTAGGTGTAACAAACATGCCTAATAGCCTAAAGTAAGCAGTCATCTATCTGTTCAAGTGATCAAGTGGAACAAAAGCAAGCTAGCCATAACACATCCAGTCTTATTTACTAGCTCCTCTTCCTGTTCCCAGCTATACACACAAGTGGATCTCTAACGTTACCAGAGTGATTCATTTTACCAGTGTCAGAAAAGCAAAACACTGTAATGCTCCTGCAAGGCTCTCAGGGCTGCAGCCGATGTCAGTGCCCTGCCTGCATCAACCTCCACCGCCGCATGGATGTCTGAGTCCTCTTGAAGCGCTTCTGTGTCGTTGGCACTCATGGGTCCCCATGCATCGACCTTATGCCCATTAGCAAGCAGAGACTCCTGGATCAGACATCAGAGAGAGTTTCCACCTTTATGAGAATTGCTAATCAATGCAAGCTTTTGGAGAATCTGTGTGTGGATAGTGGGATAGGTTTGAGCATGGGTGGGACACATGTGCTCCCAGAAATGGGTAAGGTGGCCCCCAGACTAGTTTGGGGGTGGTTAGAAAGATGAGGTATGAAGTCATGATCTGGCTAAACTCTTTGAAAATCATAGTTTCAGGAGATGCCCAGGGTCCCTGTAATTTCTGAGGGTTTCTTGTGCCTGTGGATGAGAGCTCAGACAGGTGATGTTCCAGCTGCTATTTTTTTCCTCCAGTTAGATGCCGAGAGTGCTTTGTACAACAGTCAGGGAATGCTGTTTCAGAGGAAATGGTTGAAAATTGTTTCAGAAGTGATTTCTGTAGATAAATCATGGTAGGAGAGGAAGAAACAGCTAACAGATGTTTTGTGATCTATAGAAAAACTATGGAAAAGAATCTGGGCAGGACCACAGAAGGCCACCCAACACCAGAATGAAGCAACCGTACCGTTTTGACAGATTCTTAAAGACTTTCCTGAATGGGATCCTCACTTTCCCTGGCAATCTGTAGCAGGGCTGAATTGTCCTTATTGGTACAAAGTGTTTTACCTAAGTCTAAACCAAATCTTCCCCTGCTGCCTTTCAGAGTCTCTGCCTCTTGCTTTACCCAACAGGGACTCAGCCCTCCTAGTGGGGGTGCCCTCACTCTCTCCTGTTCCCATGAAATAGCACACGACAGCTGCAGGGCTGGGTCTTTTACCACAGACCTCCAGGTTGTCTTGAGGGCCTTGGGAAGCTTTTTGAGCTGCTTGGAGTACATGTTCTACCAAGACTTTTGAATTAAACATCTACAGCTTGCTAGCAAAGGGGGATGGGTCTCAATGACTCACCCATCTCCTTCCAGCACCGTGTTTTGGTGCTGAGCAGCTCGAGTTAGACACCATTTCCATTTCATGTCATGTGAGCACTTGAGAAAGCTACGCTCCCAAAGCACACAAGCTGCCACATCAGATCAGATCAGGTCATCTAGCAAAAATAATAAGAGAACAACTATGGGAAAATCTGTCCATTGGAGAAATTTTATTCTAAACACCCATCAGGTACTGGGCTGGGTCATGCGTTGAAATGGTGAGGGAGTTATACTAAAAGGTGGTTGATGAATATGAGAGGGAAAAGTATTGTTTTGGATTAGCCAAAAAAAAAATTCTTTCGAGCAAAAGGAAAAAAATTAATAGGATGCGTTGTCAACCTTCTGCAAATTAAAATGAGAGGACATTCCTTAAGGGAAAATTGTTTCAAAATAAAACAAAAAATGTTGCATTTAGAAAATCTAAACCATTGTAACTTTCCCCAGCTTGCTTTGTTTGCTTTAGTTTAAGGCAGTCTGGATTTGTAGAGCGCATGCTCCATCACATACCTAGGCTGTCTGTGCTCTCTCTCCCCTCTTTCCTCATTGGTTCAGTCCATCTGCATATGGTTTCCAAGGGCCCTGCTTCTTCTTCATGAGGTTGGCACTCTGAACATGGTTTGTGGAGGATGTCCTAGAGAGAAAGACTCCAAAGACATTGGACAAAATGTAGATAGAGCCTTTTCCCTAGCTCAGGAGCTTCACAATTCATCCTGCATTTGCTGCCAGCAGCTGCATGCACCCTAGGTAAGCCTCATACAGACCGAACGTAAAAAGTTGTATTAGGTCATTCAACTTGTTCTTACTCTGCACAAACTGACCATCATGCTATTTAAATTCAACGTGTCAGGGGGTGTCCCTCTTTTCTGATCAAGTCCTTTAGTCCTGCAACAAGGTCAGCATTCACTTACATGCCACAGTCACTTTTACAGAGGCAAGGAGGCTTTGACAGTCCAGGCAATTCTCACTGGTTTTGGTGGTTCCTCATTACTGCAAGATGGATGAATCTCCCAGTCTAGAACACATTTACCCCTACAGCATTCATCTGGGTCAAAGCAGTGACCCCACTTTATGGGCTGGGAACTGAACCCCAGAGGGAATAAAGACTGGAGCAACCTGGGCAAACACATAGGTCCCCACATTTCTGCCATGCTTCCCCAGCTCCCACTGTCATGACCACAGCTAAACATTCACATGAGCTCCATACCATGCTGAGTTCCTGCTCACACAGTTCAGCAGCCCAAGATCAGCATGGGACCAGAGCAGCAATGCTCATTGCTTGTAACGGAGGAGGAGACGATGGGGAGGGGAAGAAAAAAGAAAGACTTCTTTTTTTTCAGTGACAATCTCCGACTGCTTTTTCAGTGAAGTGTTAACCAAGAAACTCCTGCTCTGATACACCTTTCCATTCGTTTTTTTAACTGTCATTATTTACTTGAAGCACGTAGTTGTAGATGGGCAGTGAGTTTTCAGTGCTGACTTGTAGCTGGCATAGCAACAAAACATACACACTTGTATGTCCACGCGGTGGGTGGACCACATAACACTGACTACTGCTGGGTTGCCTCATCCCTCCTAACACCTTGATTTTCACCGCAGCTAGCTTTGCTCTGTGTAAATATTGAAATTTTCCATGTTGGAGAGCTGCTTCCTTGTGGTTATTGTTGTTATTTAACAACATTAATATCCAAGGAACATTATAACATTTATTCCATGAGGAAAACTACGCTTTGTAGCAAACCATCAGATCTGGCAGAGCAGCAGGTTTCATGGCAAGGCCGTGTCTTTTGCTAATCCCAGGAAAACCTGCCCAATTTGGTCAGTTTATAAGTCTTTGCAAAATTACACTTCATAAATGTGCTGTTGAAATGCCTTTAGACTTCTTGGCAGCTGAGTTCCCCTATGGTTTCTCGGTGTTGCTCAGGCATTTGAACAGCCAGCCCTTGGGACTGCAGCGCATGCAGTCTTCACTACCTTCTCTTCTGGCCTTCCCTTGCTAACTTTTTCAAGAAATCACTTTTGTACTCTTGACAATTTCTTTAACCTTCTGATTTTTGTGTGTATGTAATCACGTACAGGCAGGCTATCTCACAGCAAGTCTGAACTGATTTAAAATTATTAGAGGACCTTGGCAGTAGATGCTAGAGGAGTATGAAGTGTTTACACTGCATCTATTTGCTTGTAATGCACCCTTGCCAGAGCCATAATCCAATTTATGCATACAGAGCAACTTTTTAATACCTTCCAGGAATAATTATTGTCATAATTTTATGTTTCAGTATGTGTATTCAAATAAAACATGTTGCAATTGAATTGAAAAGGTTGAATCCTGTTTTGAAAAGTCTCATTTAAAGTTAATGGGTTTTGGCACTTTCAGAATAAAAGTCATTTTAGAAGTTGTGATGTAGCAGTCTCACAAATACATTTTTGCAAAACATGAAGACATACATTCCTCCATGTTCTTACAGAATTTAGCTTAATGAAGTGTGATTTCATTTAGTAGCTTTCAATGATACATACATATATATATACACATGCATATGTATATATAACCACAGCTCTGTATGTTCAAAATTATTTTTTGTGATCTTACCTAGGGCTATTTGAAATGTGTAATTTTTGCTTCTTGACTTCATTTAGAAACATATTCTGGTGCAGTTGCAAGAAACTGACGGAGCTGTATGCTGAGATGCATGCATTAACAACCGTGTAGGCAGGTATGAGCAACACACTGCAATCCTATACCATTCCTCCAGTTGCAAGAAGTGCAGTCCCATGCTTTCCTCAGTATTTTAACTACTGAATGTCAAAATATTAAATAACCACCCCTTAATAAATCAAGACCAAAAATTTCTGTAATTATTTTCTTGATGGTCAAGGAGTGCTGCCAAAATCAATAAACTCATTGTCTGTGGTAAAATTTGTCAGCACTGCTATGAACCGTAGAAACATATTATCAGTTGTTTTCTATAGATGCATTCGCTTTTTTATTTTTTAATTGTTGGCTGAAAATTGACCTTTCAGTTGGCCATGAAATGAACGTTCGTTTTCATGGACAGCCACCTGTCTGAGATCACAGACACCCCCCAGACCCTGCAAGCCTAGATACACTGACAGGAAGGAGTCCTCTTTGCACAGCAGTCATCCACCAAGTCAGTGTAACTCCTATAGCTTCTGTTTGTGTCCCCATACCCGACATCTCCAAGGTGAGTGCACATCTGGAGTGATCAGTAGTGCAAATCAAGCCTTGACTGTGTCTGCTATCAGGTTCACAGAAGATACTGCTGGAAAACACTATGGCTGCTGTGTTACACCTTCTGTCTCATTCACCTGCCACCTTTGCAGCCTGTGGAGACTCACCTCCCTAGACTTTGAGGCTTGGGGTTCTTCTGCAGTGTCCGAACCCCAGTGAGCGCTGACATCAGGCCAATGCTCCCCATCCTTCCCACCCTCCAGCACGGTCCCCAGCACCTCGGCTCATGCACATTGGCAAAGGAAGCGCCAACATCCAACTTCACATTCGTACCACGCACGAAAGCAGGAGTGCAGAGAAACTGGATGATTTGGCCAAATACCATCCAACATGTTGCACTGCAGCAGTGACATGATTCTGCTGTAGATTTGTACAGGGACACTCCTTTAGACTGTAGGGTTTCAACCAAAAACATCTCTTACTGCACACGCCTCTTGGACCTAGTGCAGCCGAGACCTTACCTTCACAGAGGATTGTGGAGGTGCTACCACTGCTTACTAATAATACTGATAATTTGTCAGAACTATATAATAGACACACCTATTTTTCCACTGCTGTGGATGACTATATAAGACTTCAGATGACAGTGGATCTGTTGCTGCACGTAGACAAAGTCTTCTAAGAGTTACCCATACTTTAATTCACACAGTGACTACAGATATAATAGTTCACTGTGCTTCTTGTCTAGTCACACCAGTTTATAATGTTCCCCTGTCAACCTTAATGTGACTGAGTGTTTCACTTGGTATCATTGGTGAGGGAGAGACCTTTTGAATAGAAGTTGGCCAATAACATCCCTGAGTGCAATAAATGAGAACAATTGAATTAATTTGATTTTTCACTAATCAGCACTCAGTAATAGACCATATTATTCCGACCCCAGCTGAGCAATCAATGAAGAAGTTTTATTCCAATGGATTTAGAGCTTTTCTAGATCAGCGGGACTGATTTTCAAACTGCTCTTCAAGAGTGTAAGTTGCAACCGGGGATATTTTTTCCAGAAAAAAAGGGAATTGGAATAACTTTTCCAATTACTGCAAGAACAGCTACTCTTAAAGATTTTGCTTTGGAGTGGGAAATAGCTTGTGGTTTTGTACAGCAGACATTTTTTGTGGCACACGGTCAGCACCACGTCCTCTTCTAAGAAGCTGGACGATTTTAGTCCTTGGTGTTCACGGGGCAGTGACAGCCCCTGGAGGAAGAGTGGCTGCGGCCACCCTCCGGTTCCCCTGCTGCTTCAGCACGTCTCTAAAAATGAATCCTTACATACTTGTTTTTCAGAGAACAGCAATGGGCTTGTTTCACAACAGCTTTTGCTGTATTTTACTTATGTTTCTTTTTCTCACTCTCTTCAAGGAAGAAAACACATGAATCAAGCCTTTGTTCAGAGTGGCAGTCTAGATGGCTTAACCCTCACTGCCCCAGAGACACGCATCATCGCAGCCTTCCTGACACAACGCCCATCAGGGACAGGGCACACTTTGTCCCCCGCGTAGTCATGAAAAACATGGAATCCCACCTATGAATGACAACATATGCCTTTGCTGTTTTCCAGTCTCAAAATCATACTTTACCAAATCCAAATCTTAAAATTGAGGTGCCTCTGTCCTGCTTGGGACTGAAAATTATTAAATACAGTATACATTACTGGTGGTTTGCTTATGCCTTACTGCTTAGAGTATTGTAACAGTGCTGGCTGCTGACGAACAACTGCTGTTATTGTCAGCAGTAATGCTGTCACACATAGCAACATGAGAGAACTTCAGTGTTTCAGATATACAAACTTCAACTTTTCCACTGGAGATATCTAGATCTCCGACTTTTGTCCAAACTGATACTCCCCATGTATTTTTGCAGGAAGACTGAATGAAGCAAATATCGGTACATATCTAATTAATTACTGTCTTGAATGTTGTTAAACACCAACAGAAGAATGACAGAGCGTACAAGCATCCTCATCCATTTAATACCTGAATCACTGCACGTCACTGTTAATGGATGCCAGCCAGCCCAGGTTTGTGGCAATGTACAACATCGTGTAGGGACATCTTAAATTATTATTGGTACAACTTAGAGAGACAAAAATCCCACTAGAAGTAACAAATTCACACTTAAGAAAATGAGCTGATGAACCACAGAAAGAAAAAAACCCAGGAAACTATCTATGAACATCAGAAACTTTGCAGTAGACTGTTTTCAATAGATCTTGCCACAGAGATACATTAGACAACAGTTCGTTCATTAGATACGGACACTGTTATTTTTTAAAATATAAAATGATTGAAACATTTCATAGAAAATGCATCTAATTTGGAATTATAAAAATAAACTTACAAGAATACCATTTTTTTAAAGTACCATACTTTTATTCTATGTTTTCTTTGGTCTTTCATTATTTTACTCCAAATGGGATGGAATCTACAATAACCTTGTTGGTCAGGTTTTCACACTGTGTCAAGAACCGAAGTGATCGAATACCAAACCGTGCACTTCAATTACTGTCTGGTGATTTTTAACCCCAGTCCACCTCATTGTTTATGTTCCCTACTTTGAGCTACTGATAATACCAAGCCTGACACTGGCTGAGGTTAGATGTTAACAAGGTTATTTGGAGCACCACCCAGAGCTGGCAGGCTCTACTGCTGCTGGGGTGAATGATGGAGTGGGTGATACCAGCTAACTCTGAGGAGTCAAACACCTCACCCATGTGTACCAGTCTGCTTCTGGCTGAGGCTGGAGAGCTCTTGGGCAGACCGAGAAAACCTTGTAGAAGATCCCCTAACAGTTGCCATGCTTTTGTGAAGGGTAAATTGTATTATTTGTTATTCAAGAACAAATTCCATGAGTCTGGGGAAAAAAACTGAAATTGCGGATGACCTGCAAGCCTAATCAACAGCTTGTCAAAGGATTTCTGTGCGTCCAAGTTTGAAGCTGAGCTGCAGTATCAGGACACACTGCATAAAATGAGTGTATATAAAATACATAAAATGAAGAGTGCAGCTGTTGACAGCCAGACACCAAAACAATTTGTTTAAAAATAAAACAACTGAAGAAAACATACTAGCAACTTCAGTGCCTTAACAGAAGCAGATGCAAAATGTTATGAAGTGATAATTAGAGTGAACTGCCTGAATGCATAGTGATGTTGTGCAAGACAGATCAGTTTAGAAATGTACAGCTTGTGATGAAATATTTGCTTGTTCCAAGCCATAAGAATACAGAACATTGAGTTTTCTGTTCTGAGGGCATGGGGATGTTTGGTGGAAACCAGGTCCTGCCGGCCAGAGGCCACCCTGTGCTCCAGCAGGCACCACCTTCTGATAACATTTCCTTTCCTCCTGCGTGAGAGGACAGAACCTGGGAAGATGAATTAATGACCCAGACCAAACAGATCTCCCACAGTGCCAAATTTCAAGCTTGCACTATTTGGTGGTGCTGCCAGAGACCATGACAACGATGATGCTAACACCAAATGGGTGGCACACATTTGATTTCTAAAGCCTGCTGAAGAAGAGCAGCATATATATGCATGTGTGCCTGTATGCACTGGACTCTGACTTTGAAAGGAAGCTGTTTATGTGGGAGAGATGAGTCTCCAGCTTTTTTTTTTTTTTTTTTTTTTTTTTTTGCATAAGAGCTCTCTGGCTGTTTGCCTGATTTCAGAGCAGGGCTATTTTGCAATTATTGTTGTCTGGTTTGTCTTATTCTTCTTTTCCTGTGAGAGACACTGCAGCAGGACAACCCTTGGTGGACTCTTCTGCTTCCAGGATGCAAACCCATGTCTGCAGAGAGGCTGGGGAGGCAGCAGGGAACTTGCACAGAAGGAGGACCGTGGGGG
Organism: Aptenodytes patagonicus; assembly: GCF_965638725.1. Taxonomy (NCBI): domain Eukaryota; kingdom Metazoa; phylum Chordata; class Aves; order Sphenisciformes; family Spheniscidae; genus Aptenodytes; species Aptenodytes patagonicus. The sequence continues at coordinate 64,770,967 of NC_134949.1, forward strand.
TGATTTCTGTCTGCTGATATGCATACCAGGGGTAGGGACCATACAACAGTGTATGGGAACAACCAGCCCTCCTCAGCTGTTCATTAAAACAGCTCCCGAGCCGGAGGGGTTGCTTCCCTGCAGGCAGTGAGAACAGCACCATGGTTCAGCAGAAAGCACTTAGGGTATGTTTCCTAGGAGGGTGATCTGCATAGGGGCTAGTGTACAACTGACCCTTGCAGCTGGGGGGGTTCCTTTTAAATGTGCCTAAAGCAAGGCAGAGGGTTGTTTGATAGTGGCTCAGTCTTTTTTGTTTATTTTCCAGAATAAAATCTGGCCCAGAGACCTCCCTTAATGTGGCCATCGCATTCGCTGTCCCTGGCAGGCAGGAGAGGCAAGGTCCATCTGCCACGCGGCTTCACACCCTCACGGGTGGGCAGCCTTGGTTTCACCCGGACAGCCCTGTTTGCACCACTGAGTTTTCTCCAGAAACCTGTTGCTGCCACCAGACTGCTATGGATGGAGCTGATGGCAAACAGAGCTCCTGCTTCGCTGTAAAAGAGAGCAATGGATCAGGCTCAGGCTCTGAGAAAATCAGCTGGAGTGATGTGGCTGCATTGTGAGAGCTGCTCCATAGTTACAAATGCAAATTTCTTCTCCCAACGTTCTCTGGGAAAGATGAAGGAGCAAAGGGAAGACCTTGGGTGGAAAATATGCTTTTGACGATCCCAAGCTGTAAGCAGAAATTTTCTGTCTCCAAAACCAAGCTAAATAAATGTCACAGTCCCCTTACTCATGTTAGGATATTCATTCATCCCTCCTAGGTTTTAAAGGAAATAAACTACCCTCTGTGTTTTGCCTTATCCCCTTATCTCAAGATTTATCCTAAGTTCTCGTGTACTCTCAGGTTCATTCACACAGAAATGTAAAATCCTAACACTATGTCAGTAAATGCATTTTTCGATAATGAAACTGCAAATTGAAAATGCTCAGGTTTCATTTGGATAAAATAAAAGTTTGCATTAATATGTACTCACGTTCTCACCATATGTGTGCATATCTATATACAACTTTGCTTAAAGCTGTTCAGGCAAAAGAGTGCCTACCATTGGATACACAATTTTAGAATCAATCTAGTAAAATTAATATTTTTAGTGATCAGGAAACAGAGAAATTAAAATCATGGTAAAACCATGGTGAGTGGGAGGGAGGGAGGAATGGAGAGAGGTAAGAAAGTGTATGATTAATTATGGATCAGAGAGGAGCTAAAAGAAAAGGAACGGCACTGTGCTGAGATGCTAAAATCCAAAACGCGCCCCAGAAGATACACTAGGTGTGCTACAGGTTAGACTTTTTGAACCACAAAGATCATCTCTTGTCTATTTTTAAAGGACATTGTGACTAGAAGCACCAGTAGGTACTAAAGTGTGTCTGGTATGGCCATCAAGCATGAACTACTGAGTTTTCAATGCCCTTTGGAGATACTATCTGATGGACCATTGCCACTGTTGCTAAGCATCTGAAACAAATGGTAAGTGAAGTGGCCAGAGCATCCTTTCAATAGCGCACAGAAGGATTCAGATCAGCCGTATCACTTTTGGGAGCCTTGCCCACATTAAGAAACCCAAAGCAAACATAGCCATTAGCTCAATAAATGTATAGTGAACTGGGAATCCTCGTTAATTCATTCAGTAAGGGGGTACTCTCTAATTTGTTTGCCAGGAGGATTCATAAATAAGATCCAGCTGAGCGTGACCTAAGCCATAGGACTTGTTCTCACTCAACTTTGCAAAATAAGAGCAATTAATAAGGCAAAGAACAGACATCCTGCTAAAAGGAATTATTTGAAAATACTATTTAAAAAAATAAATAATAAAAGACCTGCTCAGCTGGAGAAAGGACATTGTGTTGTTTCTGTGTTTTGAGCACACACACACCCCCTCTGCTATTATTAGGGCTCAGTTTGTAGCAGGAGCAGAAAACCAGATGGTAATCCCCAGTCTCAATAAATGGGAGTCTTTTCTGTGTGCTGTCATCTGCTCGACCAGCCTGTGTGTTGTGAACTCAGGGCCCAATGTGGGGGAATAGAAACAATTTTATTGACAGATGGAATTGCTGCTATTTAAGGACAGATGTTTGTGTATGTAATTTATTAAGGTCTGCATGTTGTTAAACGCTTGGTTACAAGAATGGGAAAAAAAGATCGAATGATTGATTTCTTCAGGTAAAAGATATTTTATCTAGCCAGGGTTAAAAAATTTCACATGCTTATGTATGATACTATGAAACTAAAGTAATTTCGGAATTTATACAAATAAAATTTGTTTAGAATTAATTCATAATTAATTTAATAAATTGCGGTATTTTTGCAATACGTTCAAATGCTGTTTGAAAAAAAGTTTTGGGGCTTTTAGTATGTGTTTAAACATCTTTCCCTTTCCTTCTGATAACGACCATGATGTAGTAAAAGTTGTGTAAAGACGACACATTTGTAACCTATACAAGAAAGAAACAAGGTACAGAGGAAATTCACAATAAGGACAGGGAGGCTTACTGGAACCAATGGGAGAAGAAAGAAAATTAAATGTATGTACCAAAGAAAAGTAAGCATGGTTAGATCCCAGGTATATTAAAAGGATTTGAGATTTATATAGACCCTGCACTCCTTCCTGTGCAATGGTCAATTGAATCCCAGCCTCTGCTCCAGGGAATATTCAAGGATTTCTGAACAATGAACTGATCTGAACAAGAGTAGAGACTGAGTGGTGCACTTCAAAGAACTATATTGCTTTGGTGTATTTGATGTTTTGAAGGAGCCTGGTGTGTTTGAAGGAGATTCATTTTCCAGAGTCTAAATTTTGACATTTAGATTGTCTTGTTTAACTTATCTTAGGTGCTTGTCTTTATAGTCCCTGCACCTCCTGGGAAATAGGTGATGTTTTGTCCTCATATTACAATATGTCCACTTGAGAAATAGTCATCTGATGGCAAAGCAAATTTGTGTAAAACAGCCACAATGACATGTTAATGAATGTGCTTGATGTACCTCGGTCCTCCGAGTCCAGATCACATTCAGGTAGCTGTTGTCTCCATGAACCTTTGAAGGACACCAGATGTAAATACTAAGTTTCAAGGCACAATGCAAATAAATGCAGAAAACTTTTTTTTCTATTCAATTTAGACTTTAAAAAACTTGATTTCTGGTTTCCTGAAAACTGGGGGTGGGGGGTGTTGAAAAATCTAAAATTTGCTGCTGTAAATTTCAATTTTGCAGATCCAGCCTTTTTCTTCAAAGAAGGTTCCATGCTGGTGATGGCCATCTCAACACCTACATTTTAATACTGGCAAATGAGAAGTTGAGTAATGCACAGAATATAGCACATCTAATTGGTACTGTTCATGCAGACGGCATCCTGACAAAGGCTTTGACCTTTAGCAATTTCACCTGAGTCAGCTTTCTGTGACAAACCCAACATTTGAGTCAGCTTTCTAACCCGCTGGCAGTTTTGAGAGGGCAGAGGGGTTTTAGTGTTCCTCCTTCCTGTATAATGTTCATGGATTTGAATTGTGTTTTAATGTAAAGTACAAAACTCAACTGGTAAAGCTTAATTTCACTCTGAACAGTTAACTCCCTCTGAGAGAAAAAGATGGACTGGAGCTGTAATTCTGTTTTAAGCAACAGAGTATTTGAAAATGAATCGTAATGAAATTAGAAAGGGATAATATTAAATTACCTATACCTTGCTCTGGCCGCCAGCTGGGTATAGCAGATGACTGGGGAATTGTTTGCCTGGCTTTGGGGTTGAGGTGTGTTATACAAAAAGAAATTAAGACGATTTGAAGAATGAAAAGTGAAATCTGAAATCCATGGGAGGACCACTGGTTTTCTTTCTCTTTCTGCCTTGCTTTCTGGTGCCTCAAGTACTTTTATTTTTTTCAGAAGGATTTCAAAGGGAATTTTAATTGTTTTAAGCTATTTTTTGAACTCCCAAGCTATACTCGGTGCCAGAGAAGTGACACAACAATATGACCTTCGTGGCACAATCCCAGCTCTGGCTCTGCAGGTGGCAACAGACAAGGAACCCTCAGGTTCAGGAACAGACAAGGCTTCCTCTTCACTGGGGTTTGGCCGTGGCATGTAGGCAGCCTTTACTTTTGGCTGAGTCACATTTTTCTCACCTGAGGATTTGAATGTACCACATTACTGTCGCTGGGGCTGGGTAGACTCAGGAGCTGGTGTTTAGGTACCAACATAGGTCTTTCCCGGTTATCCACGTCAATGGATTTTCTAGCTGTGATGTTGTGACTGGACATTGGTTTTGAAGGTCCTAAATGATCTGGCAGTTGTCTACATTAAGGTTAACAATTTGTGTACCCGCTTGCAAAAGGCAGTTAGAGCTCTTTCGATTACAGGGGCCCGTGAGGATCTGTGGACCTGGGAAGATTCTTCCCATGGCCAAAAGTAGGGTGAAAGCATTGGGTTTTGTAGCTTAAGCCATCACCAGCAGTATTTGAGGAGGCAGGGGTAATCTGAGCTGCTGGGTGTGTGACCTGACTGGAAGGCAGAGGGTGCCCACAGCTCTGTGTGGGCACTGACTTCTGCTGTTTTGGGGCCAAAGACAGGACACAAATGGCAATGAACAAAGGGATGCAACTGTAATCAAGCTTTCTACTGTCCCCAAAACAGTTTTAAAACTGGAACAAGTGCTTAACACTGAGCTGCAAAGCAATCTTTCCTTCATTTTCAAGCCATCAAATACCTGCAGATGGGCAGACTGGTGTCCCGCCTATGGGAGATGCACTGCTCTGCAGAAAGTAACGCAACCCTGTAAGGCCAGGGGAAAGAGCACGGTCAAGAAGTTCATCTGTGCGTCACTGATTAGGGGAAAAACCTCAGCTGCATTTCCTGCTGTGAGTGCTCTGCGACCCCAAGGGATATTGCCTGCCTTACTATGGTGTGGCTTTCTGGATGAGTACCTGACCAGAGCTGCAGTCTTAGCCTTGCCCTCAGGCTCAGTTCCTCCTCAGGTTTCTAACTCAAACCCCAAACAAACTCTCAGTTTCATCCTTACATACTCCTATCCTCCCTTTCCATATGACATCTGTGAGTCACCCCCACAGAGACCTGGTCCTTTTCCAGGGAAAAGCTATCATCCTGTCCTCCACATTGATGTAGTAGCCAGCTCTTAACATGCCTCTCAACAGCATTTCCTTCAAACACTTTTCACTTACAGAGAAAATCCTCCTATCCTACTGGAATAAGCTGATTTCTAAGGAAAAATATATTACAGCTACTATTTGCTATGCAATTGTGTTAGAAGCCTCACTGAGTGGAGTTTTGTGCAAGAAAGAAACCCCTTGGACAGCCTCATCCCAAGAGTTAATGCAGAAATGGGAAAGCTTGGTCCAAGCAGAGAGAGCAGACACTGACATACGAGAGAATGACATGACTGCCAGCAGTCCTGCAACCATCTTCTGATTCAGTACTAATTAGCCATTGCTTCCTACTGCCAGAACACCCTTCCATTACCAATACTAAACTGGAGCATTTTCTACGACCCTTATCTAGACCTGCAGGAACCAAAAGCCATTATTTCTTTACTGAAAGAGTGGTAAACATTGGAACAGGCTGCCCAGGGAAGTGGTTGAGTCCCCATCCCTGGAGGTATTTAAAAGACGTGTAGATGAGGCGCTTAGGGACATGGTTTAGTGGGCATGGTGGTGTTGGGTCGATGGTTGGACTCGATGACTTTAGAAGTCTTTTCCAACCTCAATGATTCTATGATTCTGTGATTCCCATGAGAGTTATAAATCCCATGCAGTGAAAATAGCTACATTTATCACATTCATCTCCCTACATATAGGGATACAGTGAGTTTATTTGTGGGTGGGTAAATAAGTAATCAGTTTAAGCCACATAGGGCCTTCCGGGTGGCTGGACAGTAGCTTATCTACTTGGCAGACACCAAATCCTTTTCCAGTAAATACACTGCAGCCAGCTGTGCCGTCTACAGCCAGTAGATATTCCCCAGTACTGGTCAAAGTCCATCTCCTTCATTTCCTCCTGCACCTCAATAGACAGAAGTCACTGTTTCCCTTTATCATGCAATAATTGAAGCAAAATATAAGAGTAAATTTATAATAGTGCTCTGGGGTGCTTTCCCTTCGGGACTTGACCACGTGAAGGAACAGTGTGCTCTAATGGTGTGTTACTCCTCATGTGAAAGCTTGCCAGAGAGCTGAAGAAGACGCATAGTGAACAGCAAGATATTACATTCAGTTCTCCAGCACTTCGTTAGCAAAGAAGTCTTCAAGCATTCAAAAATACAAAATGCTCTAAGCAATAGCATTTTGTGAAATTAAAGTATATAGTCATCTCCCTCCTCAACTTCAAAAAAACTTGAAATGAGATGGCTGGATTTTGCGTTAAAAAGTTTAACAACAGAACAGGAAGGAAATGAGCTGTTTGCCTGTATGTGATTTAACTAACAGCGTTTGCTCTGTTACAAGCCTGTCGAGGCAGAGTGTTTTTGTTAAACTGGGAATCTGAAACGTGGCTTCCATAAAAAGCATAGCGGCAGACTCCCATGTATGTGTGCAGTCAGGGGAAGTAGTTCATTTGAAACCTTTAAGGGTATTCTGCATCGCAGAGGAAATACTTATACCCGGTAATGGCAAGAGTCCATCTCAGACACCCACACACGTGCACCTCCAGCTCTGAATCAGAAACTAGCGATTCAGTGAAATGGGGTCCTCAGATTGTTATGCAGAGCTAAAATGTATATCTCAGTCTTATCAGTAGAATTCATTTAGCCAGGTTTCACTATCCAGACAGACAGGAACACTTCAGGGGTAGGAATATGAGATTTGATAAACCTGCAATGAAAAGCACCTACATCCCAGCAAACCCCAACAACACCTAGCAGGACTGGTGGTTTGGGGGAGCAAGAACAGACTTGGATTTGGTATGCTGATTATTGGAGAGAGAGAGTTAAAAGAAGAGTCTTATCACCAACTGGAAGTGCTGTCTAGTAAATATCACCCCTTCCAATGCATCCTTTACCTCCTGCTTTCATCGAAAGCCCTGTGCTTAGCCATGGTTAACGAGATCCACATGCAGTAGGTCCACAAAGCTCCTGATGAGCTCACTAGTTTGCTTAAGAAAAACCTTCAGTTTCTGGTCAAATCCCCCAACTCCCCACCGAAGGATAAGAAGGTGGAAATAAACGAAGTGCAGCAGTTCATTCCAGGGGCTAATTTACTTATGGGATTTCCTGCAGACACGAGCTGAAAGTTGAGATGGTAGAACAATCCTCTGTCCATCCCAGTTGGAGCACACACCGCTAGGGCACTTCTTAATCTCCTGGAGAAGTGCCAGGCAGCAGCACAACAATTCAAAATAGTCAGCACCAACTTCAGTCTGCAGGGTGGGAAGCGGGGTGGCCGTGCCAGCGGCCACCACTCACAAAGCCCCTTTGCCTCTCTGCTCACTGCTGCAAGCACTGGCTCTGCAGCCCTGGTGGGACGCTGCCGTGTGCATCACCATGGACTTCCTCGCTGTTAATGTCATGGTGCAGTGGGAATCTAACTTCAGCAGCTGCAATATCCCTGCTTCTCTTGGCCTAAACCCAGGTAAGCTCTGCTCTGGGGCAGAGAGTCACCCAGTGGGGACAGGGTGAGGACAGGGTGTCACCAGTGGGACAGGCAGACTTGACACAGAAGAATAGGGCGAGAAGTGCTGACAGTGATGCGATCAGGGAACAAAGCAAACCACATCCCCAGCATTAGTTATGGGGCTCCCAGGATGTTTTATAGCATCAGTTGCCTACATCCCCAGGGTTTCCCGTGGCAGAGGCTGCAGGACTCCTCCTCATGGTGTTTCCCATGGTGGCCAGGACAGGGCCACCAGCACTTAGGTCTTTCCAGCGTTATGACCACAAACTCAGCCCTGGGCAAAGGTAGGAGACAGCATCCCCAGGGAAGAGATCATTCAAAGCAGCCATGGTGTCCTGCACCCTTGGCCCCTTTATGGGCCTGCTGAAGCCATCCTAGTCCTGCAGGGGCTGGGGCTGCTCATGGAGGATGGCTGAAGGTAAGGGCTGGCACCAGGGCAGAGCACAAGGGAGCTGCTTCCAGCTGGTCCATAGACAAGACCAATCTTCAAGCAAGCACAGGAGAGCTTGCTCTTCCCTCACCAAGAGCAAAATCTGGGCAACAGCTGCCTGCAATGGCACCACCACTCTGCTCCCCCCTCCCAGCTCCAGTTTAACATCCGAACGTGCCGGAGCTGCCCTCAGCATGGGAGGGCCAGGTGCACAGCAGGCTGCTGCACACCTATGTGGCAACACCCAGTAGAAATCCACTAATATCCTGGTGTGAATCCAAGGAATGCTTCACACTCGTCCTTCAAGTTTTGGGAGGGAGGTTGTGTAAGCCCCTTAAAGCGAGATCCCAGCCCAGCCTGCAGTCCGGGAGGGCCCAGACAGCTCAAAATAACAACTTAGCTCTTTCTAGAGGAGCAGAAAATTACTGTTGTTTTGATTTGTGGTATGACTGGACTGCAGTATAGCCTGTGGCATCTACCCATTCTCTCAGAGGGGTTATGTGAAGACGGGTCCCTTCACTAGCCGTCCACTGTGTTGTGTACTCCGGCTTCAGTACACGATCAATGGTCAAGGCAGACTGAGGAAGACTAATGAGTCATTTGCTTCTTTGTTATCCAGGAATATTTTTTTTCTGTCTGAATTGGAGCCCTTTTGATGCTTATTGCAAGATAACCAAATGGAACCAGCAGAGAAATTACGGAACATGGTGTAACAGTCCTTTAGGATATGATCTAAAAGCCTTTTCTTGCCACAAAACTCAAAGCAGCCAAACCACAGGACAAAAACAGCTCAGAGCCCATTGTCTACTTTTTTTACACTGACAAGATTCTGATGATCTTCACTCCATGGAAAAACAACTCCAAAGAGTCACCCCTCAAACATGCTTTTTATACTCCATTTTCCCCATTTTCTGTATTCATTTCCCCAAGTACGTCCTAAACAACATCTACTTATGTACCATATTTTACGTGGAAGCAATTAGTTTTATAAATTAATCATAATGCACATTTGAATCTACATTGCACTTGCATCCAAATCATCATCACATTGTCATGGTTATATTACTTATTATGATTTAACTGCCACCAGCCTGTTTAGGAGGAAAACAACTCTCGTAGAGGACCCAGCCATTCCCTATGTTACCACACTTGTAGTTTCACTCCTGTAACTGAAACAGCTGCAGTATAGCTGAACATCAGGTATGAGGTTCTTACATGCAACATAGAGTTCAAAAAAGTCGAACCTTAAAGTGTTATTTTCAGACAAGATTTTATTACCTCTGACATCATCTTTGTCGGGGTGAATGTGTATACTCCAAGATATAGGCTGGGTAAATCTGGTGCTTCTCAAAGATGACAAAGATGGAAGGATTTTTTCGATTATGTACACAGCTGTCCAAAAGTCTGTTTGAAATCCCAGGTCTGGTTGGAGGGCGAAGGTAGACTTGGTTTCCCCAAACAAAGTCTCCAACAAGAACTTGAGCTACAAACATGCTGTGGTGGTCTATGCTGGATGGACAGTATTGATGGGAACAACTGGCATCTCTGGCAAAGTAGCTTCCTAGGGACCAGAAAAAGCCATGGGTAAGAAAATGCATAAACTGAAGTAACAAACATCTACCATTGGCACTTTGGCAGCCAACTCCTCAACAAGCACCTTCTTCTCTTTCCTACCCCAGATTGCTCCAAACACATCCTTGCCAGGTGTTTCCACGTGAGTTTATTTTAAGGCTTCAACGGATGGGGCTGATCTGACGGCTTTCACCGCTGCTTTTTGTTGCTTTTCCAGTTACAAAAGGTCTAAGGAGGTAGGATCAGGCCCGCACAGTAGGAAGCACAGCTTGTGCTGTGCTCTTCCCTGCACTCTCAAAATACCCCAAGCATTTTGATGCAAGTCCAGATCATGCACTTGTACCTTTTCCATACGTTGTCCCATGAGTCCCAGAGATCCTCCAGTTGAAATTCTGCTCACAGATAACGGGCACGTGAGATGGACTCATCCCATGGAACAGGAGTTGCTCATCCACCTCCTGCCCTGGGCTTCTCTTTTCCATGTGCTCTTTCTGCCTATAGAAAAACATATCAGAGGTTTAGCATATACAACCATGCACAAGCACTTCTTACCTTTATGGATCAGCTGCCTTCTCCACCCAAGTCCCAGCCAGATACAAAATAATATGGAAGATGGAACAAAAAAATGGTTTAGCCATACAACCTGTATCCCAGCACATGATGAAACACATGCACACTGCACACATTGGAGCATTGCCTTGGTCTCCCCAGTAAATCTGTGTGCCTGACCAAAGCAGAGGCAGTGGTGTTTGAAATCAGAAGAGGCGAAGGAGCTCAGCTAAGACGCTTTTTCCTTGACACAAGCCTTCCCCTCTCTCACTTGTCAGGACAAAGCCTTGCACCTGAAATCAAACTGGCTGGTGGTGGTTTCCTGCATGCCATGAGAAGGCAGGTATGCCAGTGCCCATAGCTACTCCCTGTTCAGCATTGCCTTTACAAAAATCCCTTAACAGAGAAAGAGGGTATGTGGCTGGGGTAAAAGAAAAACAACCTTTTCCTTTTGTGATGTTAGATCTGATCTCAGCAGACTATGGCCTGACACTGAAATACTGAACTAGATGGCTGGAATTGATGGTATGGCTGAAGGGGTGGCTTGATCCTTAGCTGGCATTCAAAAAGTTTTCTTCTTTGCTGTTCATATCAGTACCAGGAAGGCCAAGATAAATAATGTGTGTCAGGTGGTCTTCCCCAGTCATGTTTTTTCCTTCCCTGGCCTCCATCCTAAGGAAAGTGTCTTAGACCTTCTTCCCTGCAAAACCAGCAGAAGAAACAAGGGAACTTTGAGCTGGAGCTAAGAGGAATCACTGTGTCATCACAAATGCCAAAAATCCCACTGCGCTTAAGATAGTTTTAAAAGAAACTTTGCTAGTATAACAGGAGCTATTTCAGAAATACAAGATTGTCTTGATGGGGGAGAAGAGGACCAAAACAAGAAAACTGAGTTTCTGATATATAGCAAATAGCTGCTACTCACACCTCATATGGGGATAAAGACAATAGGTCACAGGCCAAACAGTGCTCTCTGGCACTCTCTCTGCAGCCCTGAACTCTAATTCTTGATAGAATTAACACTTTAAGCTTTGGTCTCAGACCTCAATTTTTCTGATAAAACACTGGCCAGTAAGCAGACCATATTTTCTACAAATTCAGTAAATCTGTTCTCAGAGAAGGACTGAAGTAGTCACTTGTTTAGATGTATTGAAACATTTTCAGTTCCTCTCTCTATCAGAGGCATAACATTCATTTAACCAGTTATAACCATCCCCTTACTGGCCTTTAAACCAAACCTGTCTACTAATTTCTCATGCTCTGTTCAGTCACGGCCAAGTTTGACACAGCGAAATGTGTCAAACTACACATTACACCTACAAAACAAAGAACCCACTCCGCCAGAGTTTTGACCAAATGTTTTTGCTGAATTTGTGGAAAATGCTCGTGCCAACTGGAACCACTTTTTTTGCAGGAACATTCAGTTTTGGTGTTGTTTTTTTCTTGGAAAACTTCAGACCCAGACTGGCATCTCTGGTTACTACACTCGAGCCCAAGTGACCCTATCCCGTGCTCCATTTGTGAAATGATAGGGGCAGGCACCCAAAACAGGGAGCCTTAGGTTCAGTTCAAGTACAGGATTAAATGTAGGTCTCCCATATCCTGGGGAAACAGTCCACCAACTCCTCTGGCTGTGGTTAATCAAACTCTCAGATTTCATTAAAAAATAAAACTCTGGCCTTCTCCATTTTGAATGAGAACACTGCAGTTGTGAGAAGCCAAACAGTAAAGAAAGCATTTCCCCAATTCATGTTGTTCTACCAACAGGTAGGGTATATACAACTCAAACTCATAATGCCTGGGTTTGTTGTTTTTTTCCTAGAAAAGGTCATAGAATCTGATAGTTTTAAAAATGGCTTGTGTAAAGACAGGCTTACAAAACAAGATTTGTATGCACCCCAAATCTAAACTCCAGTTTTATAAAAGCCATCTTTAAAATAAAAATCTTTTAAGTTGCTGTGTTTTCCTAATCAAAACATAAATTTCATATAAACCCCAGGTCTAATTCCACAGGGAATTCCCAACCTTTTTGTCATCCCCCCTCCCATTTTTGGATTTGGTTATTTTTCCACCATAAATCAGAGAACCAGAGCAGTCTGCTCCCGAGGAATGTGCCTGAGCCCACGAGGGCTGGGATACAGAGCTGCGCGGAGGGGGAGGCGGTTTGCCTTTTGCCAAGGGGGAACCACCCACACGCTGGGAGGACGGGATGGGGGCCCAGCCATTATCTGAATGGCTCCGCTGCCACCGGGGGAATGAAGTAAAGCGGATACAAACAACTGGAAATGCTGCCAAAGCGTCAGGCTCCGAGTCCTCCGGAGCCTGCCGATGCTGTAATCCTTCATTGTCTGCTGAAATAGGTTCTCAATTTCCCCGTATTTGCTGTCATCGTGGCTGACTTCTACTAACTAGCTGGAAAACAGTTAACGCAACACAGACCAACGTGTTACAGCACTTTCGGTTACACCTCCCCGGTCCCTCCCAAAGGACCTAGCCACCACCCACTGTGGGTGCGATCGTGGCCTGGGATTTTTCAGAGCCCTCTCTCACTTATTCATGGTCCTTTCCTCACTCTCACTCCTGTCCCAGTGTGCTCTAAACTCCTACTCTGAGAGCTTGTCCCTAATACAAAGGAGCTATTGCTCTCTGTGGAGCACATTTCTTCTGCCCAGAGAGCATCTGCAGTCCTAAGCAAGCTAAAGCAAAGCTATGCAAAGACACTGGGGGTTCAGAATAGGTGTCCAGCTGGAAAAGGGAAGCTGAAATCATTGTTCGATATCAAGTGCACACTTATCTTTCTTGTGCACTAACTCATCTTTATAGACAAGCCCTGATGTTACTGTAGTGAGTCATCAAAGCAACTTTATTTATAATCACGCTGCCTGATGTTTCAAAAATACACACGACCTAAATCTCATTATAGCAATACTAAATGAGCTGATGGTCCCCCTAACGCACATGCTTCGATTTGAAATTCTAGAGTGTGACTGAGTTTTAAAGGAGAAACTGTCCTGTGAATAGGGAGCACTGAGGCTCGACCTCCAGGTTATCAGCTGTCATCTAGGTCAAACCAAAAGCACAATGGATAAAAAAACATTCCTGTGCACTGGCCATTTAGATGTACAATGCCATGGTGTGAATGGGCAGCCCTGTGTCCCCTGCAAAGCTCTTCTACACAGCCGTCCTTGTCCCTCTTGTAGCTGTACATTTTGGAGTGACACGTTTGCAAGCTGAAAACTAACAAAACCAGCTCCTGGACTCAGGCATGTATTTTAGATTTGCTTGATGCAAGCCATTACAGACCATAACTTTCCCCAAAGTAGTAAGCAGATGTGAACAGATATATACCTCATATCCTATTTCAGGCAGTGCTGAATGGTCCCAGTCTGAAGGAAACATGACGTATGTGAACAGCATCCGATTGCCTGTTTAAAACAAGTTTGACCAAGATTAACAAACTCAAGGGCTTTCCACAAGACAGTCTCCTGGTCGTGTTTCAGGCAGTACCTCAGAAAACCTTCTGTCTTTATATTCTATATAAACTCTTCTCTCTTATTGATGCAAGCTACAAGTAGAGAATGTCCATGTATGTTACAGTGATGCTCTGCAGCAAGATGCATCACACATTGCTTTCAGCAAAGTGTTACCTTTTCCTTCCTTGCTTGGCTACATGCTTATAAACATGCCTAATAATATTGCGACCTAGTCCTGTCTAAAGAAAGTACAAACAGCTCTTCAAGCACGATCCCTGCATTACCTCTCCTTACCACCACCGGGCCATATTGGTCTCTTCTGGCAGTAAGCTACCAAAAAAAAAAAGTGCAGTGGCACAAACAGCTCACACAATGCCTGTTGAGACCCTAAGAAAAGATTAAAACTATCCTTTTCCTGAATTGCATGGCATGCATGACCATGCAATTCAACCCATTGGGAGAGGAATCAGAGAAAGAAAAGCTCACCAAAACCATGTCAGATTATCAACATCTGCCTTTTGCTCCAACCAGAACATTCACTTTCTTCTCTTTTCTCTTATTTCCCCTGACTGCTACAAGACTCCACCCACCCCTGTTCCAACAACACTGTACAAATTTCCCCTAATTGATGCCTCCTCTCTTCCAGTCCCACTCTTCCTCCTGCTCCAGACTACAGCATCCATGAATCAGGATGTCAGCTTTATTCCCTGAGCTCACGAGCAGGCTGTGTGGCAAACCAAAAGTATGTTTTCCCCAGGCTATATGGCTATGCACACCTGAGTTGGACCTGCTGTTTCATTGTCACCAGTATCAGCCTTGATAGAAGAATATAAAACACCACCCTAGAAACTCCATTATGGTAGAGGTTTTGTATCTCCATCAGATTTATTTGAACACCCCCAGCCATGTAACTTCTCATCAGCAGAAAGTGGGAAACTGCCCTGGCAGTCTCCAGGCTGCTGGGATTTCTCCTTGGTGCACTCCCCTTACAGCATGCCTGCCACAGTGACAGCCTGCCAACGCTGTCAAACTCACCACCCAGCCTACCTGCACAAAGTCTACATCAGCAGGTAAATGAATCATCTTCAAGCAGGAGAGGACTCAATAAACAGACATTATTTTCCACGGGCAGGAAAATAATGAGCATAACATCCCATACCTTTCCTTGTCCTGTTTCCTACTGCCACTCCTTGCAGCGCTAGGACTTCTGAAAATTTTTATCACGGTCTGAGGATTCAGGTTTCTCTTGACCATTTCTTGAACGAGAAGACAAATGCACCACGAATGAGAAAGGAGGTTTTTGCCATCTGGGAATGCTGCCCAGGAGAGCAGATGTCATTGTGCAACACAGTGGGATTAGCCTCGCTCATGCTGCTCCTGCACCCACCCCCTCCTCTTCTCCCTGCCATTTCTGCTTCAGGCATTTTGCTGTCAGTAAGAACAGATCTGTGCAGATGTTTCGTGCTGTAGCAGTTGAATGAGGAGCTGATTATCACCATCACCCGATTTCATGTTTTCTTCCCTTCACATAGATTCTCTCTCCAAAGCCACCGAGACTTAGGGTTGCTGACCTGGCTTCCAACCAGCACTAGCTCCTGTTGTGGTGTTGAAAGAAGAGACCCTCTCCTCTCTGACCTCGTGGTGATAGCACAGGGCAAACACTCACAGGCGCTTGAAGTGCTGCCTGTGAAAGTTTTGGGGAGGTTTGTGGACATCTTTTTGACTGTGCCTCACTCCAAGTGGTCAAAGCGTGGTGACACTCAGCAAACTTTTCCTTCCATTTATAGTAGTGTGATCTCTATCACAAAAACAGGCCTCTCTGAATTACGAGTCCTTCTCTGGGGATCTAGACTCTGTCTTACTCATGCTACATCTTTTCTGTTTTCCACCGGTGTGACACAGTGCTCACACTGAGCTCCCCATCCCAGGCGCTCTCGCTGTTTTGCTGTTTGCCAGAGATGCTCGGGGTAATTCCTGCCGCTCCCCACAACCTGGCAGCTGGCACTGCCCACACCAGACAAGAGCCTGGTAGCTCAGCAAAGGACTATGCCTCGGAGGCTGGGGAAGCCCAGAAGCCTGCTGCGTGCAGGTGCCCCAAGAGTCCGGCAGCCTCTCCGGTGAATGCCAGATTCACCAGCCCCCACACAGCAATGTGCCTGGATTGTGTCAGATGATTCAGACTCGGCTTTATCGCTAGGGAAGATGTAAGGATAAAAACTCTACACATTCACTTACAAGAGCACAGTAATGGAGCGGAGCTATGAGAAGATAAAAGCCAGAAGGAGCTGCTGAGATGGTGCTCGGCCACCATCTGAGCACTAATTCACTGGCCTGCTTACAGCTCACTCACCCTGCAAAGATCTTGGACAAACTTCTCTCTTTTTTCCAGCTGTTGTAGAAGGCCACCAGAGAAGCCATGCTCTTTTTCCAGCCTCACACAGGAGAAGGGGACATCCTACCTACCTCTTGCTCCCTCGGACTAGTTTGAAAGATACTATATGGCGATGCACACCGCCTCCTCTAGGCGTAAGACATACACACATTTTAACCAAGGCTGCCTTCCACAGCTTACAGCCCCCTTCAAATATGATATATCATGAGCAACCGTCACTGCATACAATTTCTTTTTAAGCTCTGCACAGAATGTATATATACCATAGAAACTCAAATACAGTTCACAATTAGCTTAAGCTGTGGTGCCCCTGACCTTTCTTCTTCCCTGTTCTTCTCCTCCAAGGCAACAGCCACAGCAGTTTGTGGGGTTTTTTTCTGCTTGGAAAACCCCTAGCTGTACGGCCCATTCACACCCAAGGAAAAGCACAGTCACCAGCATGTCATGCTCACTGTGTACCATGGTAAACTGGATTCATATAGAAAGTCAAATTACAATGCATTCAACAACCACCTACGCTGTGTATGCACAAGAGGGACAACATATCCATGATGAATTAGTCACTATCATTCCCTTCAACATACTTGCATCCTTATTTCAGCCCTTGATTTCCCAATTGTAAATTCATAAGAAAGGTTCCCATATTTACAACCTTAGCTTGCACGGTGTAACATCAAGGAGACAGAGACGCTACTCTAAAATGTCTCTCTATTCAGACCAGAGCCACCCCCAGTTTTGATTAGTCTGCAAAAACTGCTTCCATTTTCTCTATTTTATATTTCACTTCCTTCCCCTTCCCCTTCTTACTGTGCTAAGAGAGGCTGCTTGTGCTCCATGAAATGTTCCCTCATTGCTCTCACATCCAAGCAGAAAAGGATTTTCAATGACATTTTGGAAAAGAAGCTGCATGACAGTTAGTTCCCCCGTAAGTGGGGGGACTAAGTCATCCCTCGTAAGGATGACCCTATGGCCACATATGACCAACTGTGTGGCCACAGTTACTGAGGAATGGCCTGCCACTCTCTAGGGGAAAGCGGCTCTAAATGGCATCACTCCAAGAATTTCCTGCAATGACCCTTTATAACAAATCTCCCTGAGTCTCATCTAAAAATAGGTGAGAGGTCTGGAATCTCTTCCAGACCAGATGGGCTACTGGTAGTGCAGGGTGCTTCACTGTGTGCTCTTGTGCAGATAACATGTTGGCTGGATGCTTCAAGACATGCTGCCTGTGGTTTGTCACCTTGTAGTCCATGAGCAGCAGTTGCACTAAATCAACAACTTCTTTTCCTTTGCTGTCTTCTGGGAGAAAGGTCTTGGTTTCCAAGCATGCTGCAAAAGGTGGGCTCTAAAGGGCCTAAATCTGCTTGTCAAGATTTAGTCAATCTTTACCTTGTCAGGAGGTAAGCACACAGATCTTTTACCCTTGAAATCTATCTCATATTTCTGTGAACCAACTTGAAATTCAAAAGCGCGCTGATGAGTTTGAAACCACGGCTCCACATCTGCAGAAGTTACAGGGGCAGCACCTTGTTTTGGATGCTAACAAAGGAGAGGGATATTTGTTAGCAATGGGCTTTGGGCTGCGGTGATGTCACACACTTAGCAGAGTTGGATTTAGCATCTATACAAGTCATGAGGAAAGCCAGTGATTTAAACCAGTCAGATCATGGACTCATCTCTCAGCTACGGCAGGGCCTCTCTGCTGCCTTTGCCAGTCCCTGCACCACAGCAGATTGGAGGGGCTCTCTCCTGTCCGTCTTTTCTCTCTGTGTCCCCCACCAAGGAGCGCTGGTGGCTGCAGTGCAGTCTGATTACCTCTGCGTGTCACCTCCCTTCACTGCCCTTGCGCAGTGCCACCCACCTCACTCCCCGCAGCACTTCACCCTGCTCTGACTGCCCTGGGGGAGAGGAATAGAGGCTCCCTGGAAGGAGGAGCTGCGATTCCATGCTCTGGAGTTATTTCCAAGTGAGCTTATAGATGGGGATGGCTCCCAGGGGCTTTGATGGGAAAAGCAGGTGGTTTTCAGGGATGTGTTTTTCAGCAGAAGTATGCAGAAAGTGAACCCTTCTCACACACACAGAACTTTCAAATTAAAATGAGTTTTCAACAAATTCCCCAGACACCTGTAAAGACAGCCTGTTTCCAGAGCTGGATTTCTTGGGACCATTGAGGAAAATCAGCAAAAATGACAGAAACGTGCAAGGTGATCAAGAAAGCACTGGGAGAATATCCGCATCACTTTTATTAAATAAAGCTGGCAGGTGCTAAGTTCAAAGCAGGGAAAAGGAGAGCCTCCTTCAAGCAACATTCAGTTCAGCTGTGGGAATACTTGCCACAAGATGTTGTGGATGCTAAAAGTTTATACAGATTTTAAAAGTGATGGAATAATTACTGAAAGAAGAACGCATCCTCGGGAATTACATATATAGATACCAACTCTGATGCAGGAGATCCCCAAGTCAAAAATTGCTGGAGGCAGGGAGAGCATTTTGGGAAAGTATCGCTACATGCCTGCCTTGAGCTTATAATTTCCTTTGGGCACTTCTGTCATCCAGCGATGGGGATGGGCTCTGGAGCTAGATGCACCTCTTGTCCTGGCATGCTCCAGCCTTTCCTACAGTTTGGAGGGAGGAGACAGCAGGAAGGGAGTGACTGGCATAGGGTGCTGAGCATGAGAGGGAGATGCTCACCTGCTTCCCATATTCAACGCAATGGGAATAGTTGAACCCATCCAGCCAGTACCAGCAGCTTTCCATCCTGCCCATGGAGCGGGCATCAGTGATCGACACACAGTGCAGAAAGATGACCACGGGCAATAAAAAAGGCAAATGAGTTTCCGGCAGTCCAGAAAGCATTTGCAGTAAGTCTGCAGCCTTTCAGTGTGCTCTGCAGCACTCCCTGTCTCTTACATCCTCCTCCAGCTCTTCCTGCTGTGGGTCAAAATCTGCACTAATCTGCACTTAGTGCTCAGCAGCTGCGATCAAACCGTGACTTTTTGGGGGAGGGGGAGCTGACCTGGTTGTGGTGCAGATGCTCACGAAGAACAGGACCCAGCAGATCCTACGGGCTGCTGACGGTTAACGCCGGACTTGTGCGACACCCCCCAGCTCTCCCTCAGCCCCACACCTCATCGCGACCACCCTCAGCTCTCCCACCGTCCTCTCACCATACACCAATCCTGCAAGCTCCTACATCGTCCCCCCCTCCCCCCCCGGAGCAGCCCACAGCCCCCCGCACCCGGCCAGCCCTCCCCGCAGAGCGGGGGGGGTCGGGAGCCAGCCTGGCTCTTGCCGGGCTGCCCGGCCAGCGGGGGCTCCCGGCAGGCCCCGAGAGCTGGACGGGCACCGCCACCTAGGGACCCGCCAGCAGAAGGCTGCGGCACCTCGGCGCGCCCCGCGCCCCTCCCGCCGCCGGCCACCGGCAGCTCTGCCTGGTCGCCTGCGTCCGCAGGTCCCTCTGGAGCATGGCTGGAAAGAAAACATGAAGGCACGCAGAATGAGAAGCACCGATTTTGGCGTCGGGGTACGCTGGCTGTGAGCAAAGGGGCAGTCTTGTGGCGTGCCTCGAACACCTCGTCCACCTGGCACAGGCAGCAAAGCATGAAAGTTTGGGTAACCTTCTTTTTGGGGTACTCCTAATTCCACCCACCCCCCGCTTTATTCTGTGCCATTTTCATTGCCGCTGTCAATTGCAATGACTCTGCACACATGCCTGAAGACCTATCTGACAGCTGAAGAACAGACTGTCACCTGGTTTTGCCCCGTTTCAAGGAGCACTTTTTTTCTTGGCGTTATCCTGACTAAAAGATCAAGAGGCCTGGCACAGCATGGGTCTTGCACCACATCACACGGTGCAGTCATGCACAGGGGCTCCCAAATCCACCCTCAGCTCCCACCCCTTCCCGCTCCCTCTGCTTAGACTGGGGCTGTATTCTTCCTTGCACCAACATCTGCACATGTCCTTGAGCCTGCTCAGTGGAGAATCCCCTTCTTCCCATCCTCCCCTTCATGCTGCTGTAGCACTGACTGCTTACAGTCCACAAAATGCTTCCCACCCCTCTTGTGCCCCTGCCTGCAAGCCTTCACACAGGACATGCTGCATTGCAGTGCCAGTTGCATCCCACCTGCATTAGACATCAAGCAAACAGACATTTCACCTTTGAAGTTGATGTCATACTACCAAGAACCTGCTTGAAACTGGAGAGTGCCTTTCTGGTCAACCTGAAATGCCGTCTCCATCTGTGTAGAGGTTACAGTGGCAGCATAGTGGTTGGGAGACTAGAAAAAGGAGGGGAAATACCCATCAGAAGAAGGTTTTGGCTTAAAGGGCCTGCAGAGCAGCATTTTACTTGCTAACCAGGGGAAATTGCCCGTGACTTGGAGTTTCCCGGTGCAGAGGCCCACCCCAGCCTTACCCCACCTCCCACCAGAAGCTGTTTGCTGGACTCTGCCCCAACTTGCTCCCAGCCACTGCTCCCTCCTCATCACAGCATGCACAGACAAGGTCTGGTGGGGTAGCATATCCCCAAAGCCCCGTCCATCTCTGCAGGCTGTGGTGCTCACCACCTTCTCCTCAGCCCTTCCACGTAGGACTGGAGAACATCACCACGGCTCTCAAAATGGTCATGTTTTGCTATTGTTCCTTGTCAGCACATGGGATAGCTTTCTGGCACTTTCTTCTGCAGTGAGTTATTAGGATTTCCAAAAGAAAAAAACACTCTCCTCACAGATGCCCTGTTGTGGTTTAACCCCAGCCGGCAACTAAGCCCCACACAGCCACTCGCTCACTCCCCCCCGGTGCAACGGGGGAGAGAATCGGAAGGGGAAAAGTGAGAAAACTCGTGGGTTGAGATAAAGACAGTTTAATAGGGAAAGCAAAAGCCGCACACACAAGCAAAGCAAAACAAAGAATTCATTCACTACTTCCCTTGGGCAGGCAGGTGTTCAGCCATCGCCAGGAAAGCAGGGCTCCATCACTTGTAATGGTTATTTGGGAAGACAAATGCCATCACTCCGAACGTCCTCCGCTTCCTTCCTCTTCCCCCAGCTTTATATGCTGAGCATGACGTCATATGGTGTGGAATATCCCTTTGGTCAGTTGGGGTCAGCTGTCCCGGCTGTGTCCCCTCCCAACTTCTTGTGCACCCCCAGCCTACTCGCTGGTGAGGTGGTGTGAGGAGCAGAAAAGGCCTTGACTCTGTGTCAGCACTGCTCAGCAATAACAAAAACATCGCTGTATTATCAACAGTGTTTCCAGCACAAATCCAAAACATAGCCCCATACTAGCTACTGTGAAGAAAATTAACTCTACCCCAGCCAAAACCAGCACATGCACACACAGCATAAAAATTGTTTAGATTAAAGCAATTTTGAAAGGCTCTGGTTTGGCCAAGAAAATAAATAGCGTTCAGACCTCAACCTCACAGGGTTGAGTGTTCTAAGTAAAATTATGAGAGGCTGCTGAATAAATCAAAATGCACATGCACCATGGGGAGGCACTAAGACAAGACCCGAGACGTGTGAAGGGCACTGCTTGTGAAGGGCAGAAGAAACGGCAGCCCCTGAGGGGCGGCCGGCACACGGGCAGGGAGGGGAGAGGTGCTTACTGCCTCTCCATATCCCTGCCACTGGTGAGAGTCATCCAGCCAGTACCAGCTGTTTTCCCTACTGACCACGGGCAAGCACCAGCGTGTGACACACCAAGAGGAAAGCTGTGGAGGAGGAAGGGAAAAGCAAATCAGTGCCTGGTAGCTATGGAAATCAGTAACCTCCATTTTCACCTCTTCCATTCTCCGCGTCCACCTCCTCCTGCCAGTGCAGCTATTGCAGCACCTTCCCACCGCCAGTCCGGGCAGGTCATGTGTGAGAGGACATCTCCAGTTTTGCTGCCCCTCACCTCAAGAGGCCCAGAAAGCAGAGTTGTTCTTCATGGTACTGATGATGAAGGAGGGGAGAGATGGCAAACAGCACGACATGTGTGGTTGGACATCAGAGTCACGTCACCTCGTGACAAGTGGAGTGGCCAAGATACAGTGCAACACACGACCCAGTACCCTGTGACCCTCTGCCCGCTGCCGCTGCACAGCACACCAAGGGCAATCCCACTGCTGTGTCCAGGGCCCACAGTGGACATTAAGCTCTCCCAAGGGGCTGGAAGCCAGGCCAGACCTGCTGCCCCCACCTCAAAGACCAAGGCTGTTCAACACTGGGGCAGCAAAGATGGACCTGGGGGCCTCACTTCTCCAGCCACCACAGCCCTCTCCCCAGCGGACCTGGAAAGCTGGATTGGTACTGCCAGCTAGCGATATGGCACATGTGAACAGAGCACCCCAAACCTCTCCTCCAGCTGGCTCCTGCCTCCGCCAGACTCATTGTTTGGCCAACGGCAGATTTTTCTTGTCAGCTGCATGCTCAGATTTCTCTGGACCATGTCCTGAAAAAAAAAACCATGAAGGCAGGCAGAAGTAGAGCAGCTATTCAAGAAGTGCATGGCTCTACCGCAGATCCCACTGCCCCGACACAATGCAGGCGCTAGAAGTCTGCAGCAGTTCAAGAAAGACTGAACAAACCTACAGGAGAAAAGAAATCCAGTGAGGGCCATTAAATACAAATGTTATCTCAGGCTTAGAAAGTCCTTGAGTTGCACGTCACTGGCAGCGAGGGATGTATCACTAGCTGCTGCTCCTCCTCCTCTTTTGCAGGGATCCAGCGCCTGCTGCTGCTGAAGGCAGCTTTGGCAAGTCCCAGTTCAGCCACCCTTACGTAGAAGGGCATATGAAAAATTGCTAACATAGCCATGCAATGCCTTACCTGTGGCCTCCTTCTCTGTGTTATTCCCACAGTGTGAGGTCATTTTGTCTAGTGCTGCTCCCGCTTGAACTGGCAGCATGAGCAGTGCAGACACGTATCCCCTTGTCCACCTGGAAGGCTCCTCTTTTGATCCCATCACACAGCCGGTTTTGAGCTATTGCAATCCCACTCCTCAAAAATGGATGTGGGCATTTAAAATAGTACCTATACATGATTTAGGTCTTCTCTTTTTCTTCTTTGAATATCATCCCCTCCTTTTTGCTCACAAATATCAGTCACCCAAACAATGTCCTTCTCAGCAAACAGCACCACAGTTGAGCAGCTACCCTAGGGCGACGCAGAACCACAGGCTGTCTCTCATGCAGCTCTCCTCCTACACCGCCTCAGCAAATCCAGGTCTCCTCCTTAGCGCCTCCTCTTTCACAACTCCTCCATTGCTCGTGGTGCCACATGCACCATGGTCTACGCATTAGTCTCAAACTGTCCTCCTAATACTTTATTTTTTTTGCGTGTTGAATACCATGACTTTATTTTTCTAATCTTTTAACTGTATGGATCTCCAATAGCTCCAGCAATTAAATCACAAAGTTACACAAAAGAGTGGGAAATTTTATATACTTCCCACATTTCATGCTCTGTCAGACACAAACAGCATGTCCTCTACTTCTCCAATTTAGACAATTAATTTTCTAGCAAGTGCTTTTAAAGATGTACATCCCCTCTGGCTAGGACTACTACAGAAGTGGTTAATAGTAAAAGTAGTGCTGCACTGTACTTTAGAGAAGCAGCTTTCTAAATACAACTTTTTCAGCTTTCCAGGGAGTCGTGACATTCCCTGCCCTCCCCCAAAATTTATATAATGTATATGTAATATATGTGTGTGCATGTGTACAGGCAAAAAAACAGCCTTGACAAAGATTTTAGCTACTCCTAGGACAGACAACTGTGCTTAGAGATGGCGTTCAGAAGCTCCCCTGAGAGTATCGGTGACACTCCACGAGTTGGCCAGCACTACGGGACTGCGGAGAAAGCCTGTGTGCCACCTGACAGGCAGTCCTCGCAAAAACCCAAACATTCAAAGCAGGACTTCTGCACTAGTGGCTGGGACTTGGAGCTGGGTTTCAGGGGTGCAGTGGAGTTTACCTGCTTCCCGTACTCGATCCACCACAGGGAATCGTCCAGCCAGTACCAGCGGGTTTCCATGCCACCAAATGAGTAAGCATCAGGAATGATCAAAAGTGCAGAACTGTCTCAAAAAAGATGGAAGGGGAGAAAAAAAGAAAAAAAAAAAAGAAATAAAATATGATCAGCTTCTGGCAGATTGCTTAACAGTAGTCTTGAGAGGGAAACCCAAACTCAGCAGGAATTCCTGGACTGTTGTCATCATTTCACAGCCCAGAAAATTGTCTGGTTTCCAAATCCTCAAGGAAGAGAACAAGTCCTAGAAGGTTTTCTTTTTTGCCTGTGCTTGAACCCAGACATGCCGTTTTCTGCCCTCTGAGCGTGCCAGCCCATGGTATACACACTGAGCAGACGACTGACCCTGGTTAGGTAGCAATAGTATTATTTGGTTGTTATTGATGTTTCACCTGTAGAAGTCAATACTTCTGAGTTTCCCTGGGTTCCCCAACAAAACCTCAGCAGATGTGGGAATAGATCACCTGGCTACCAAGCCCATGTCCCTCATGCTGCCCACTGCAATGAGCTGCTTCCCATGATGAGCAACAGCTTTCACAATCCTCATGAACTCACAAAGTTGTTAGAGGATTCTGTTCATTTTTATCTCAGTTGATAGCCTTTAAACAGAGAGGAGTCCTGCAAATGGCCTTCCCAGCTGCTACGCAATGAAGCTTTTGCTTTACTTACGAGTCCTGTTAGTTATGTTTCAGATTCAGGAAACTGCCTAGACACCACATGTGAACAGGAGCACGTAGAACTAGAAGTTGAGCGGGCAAAAAAAGAAAACAAACCCAAAGCTTGATCTGGGAAGGAAAAGAAAAGCCAGTGAGCAGGACACATCATGGAGTTACTCAGACTATACAGAAATAGCAGCAGCTGGAGAAGGTCCTAATGGGAAAAATGTATTTTTGATAGTGCTGTCACAAAATTTAGTTTTGGTTAGTAGCCTACAGTTTCAGGCAGTGAAACTAATCACATCTCAGACTACACTAAAGAAATGTAAGGAGGCCATTCTGTTAGTAAGGAATTTGAGTTGCTCAGTCAAAAAGAATCCAAAAAAGGGAGGCATTTTTTAAGCCATTATGATGGATGAGAGGACTTTCAGTCAAGTAAGTTCTGTGAAGGGAGAGGCTGTTTAATCGTTAACATGAGGTCAGATTGTATGAGGATCCAAGAGGAAAAACGATGTGGAGAAGACTCTTAGAAGAACCTGCTTGAGCTGAGAGGCAAAATGAAGGTCAGTTGGCCTTCAGGACAGAACAGATCACAGCTTCAGACAGATGCCGCAGAGTATAGGTAAAAAAGTCATAAACCTACAGGAATTTTCAAAAGGAAAACAAACTGGAAGATGCAAGGGGCTTTCTGCAAAATGCAGTCCGAAAGAGTCTGCAAGAAGCAAGAGTGAAAGGGTGTACAAGGTGTTAAAGAAAGCAGAGACCGATGCAACTTCTAACATCTCCTTTGGACTTAGTAAAGGGAAAACCATTTTGAAAAAAAAATAATGAAGGAGACCAAAGCTGAAGATACAGCCCAAGAAAAATGACTCAGAGAACACACAGTGAAATAAAGCTTCTCGTTGGGAATAGGTAAAAACACAGCTTCCTCCCGTGGCGGGGTATCATGTGTAGACACTTCCCCAGTATTAAACAGGTTGAGCACTGGCGCACCGATTAATGGGTCCTCTGACATTGCAGTAAAGCATCTGGAAGGAAAATCTAAGCTTATTAAGAACAGATGGATAAGAACCAGGTCAGACTTTCGTATTGTTCCTATACGTAAGCTAGATGTAAAAGTAATCTTGGAAATACAGTTTGAGTTGTTTCGGGAAATAGTGTCTAGGACTCAACATGCCAGACAATACGCTTCATCAAAAGAAACAGGACTGCAAAAGAACAGGAACAATTAGAAAAAGTTGTTCCCTGAGCAGCAGAAGTCTGATTCCTACAGATCTTTCTCCTGCAGCCCCTAACTGAGGACCCCTGCCCTCCCCTAAACCCTCAGCCCTCCATCATTACCACAGCTACACATTGATTCGGGATCGTTATTCCCTCGATCCAGAAACAGTCTTGTTAAGTAATGCATTGAGCATAACTGTTGAGCATGTCATGCCAAGAACAATATCTTTGTTTTCTTCACCTGGCACCCATACAGTGGTAGCGCCAGGTTATTGGGCTCAGGTTGATTTTTAGGAGTTTAAATGTTTTGGAAAATAACATGCCATTCAGCATGTTCAATCAAGCATTAAGTTTCTACAGTTTAATCATCCTGTAATAAATTCTGTCAAAATTGTTAAAAAGGATTCTTAAAAATGCTGAAAAGTCAAATTTAACACCACTAAACTAAAAGAAAGCCTGAATACTTGCTGAAGTGTTTTTTAATAGAAAGCCTAGAACAGGTGCATGAATATGTAACAACCAACAACGTTAAAACCAGGGACACTGTGAAGTCCTAAGAGCACCACAAGAAAATCAATTAGAAGTGCATTACATTGAAAAGATCACTTGAGCTAACAGCTTTGCGTTTGGGGACTCTTGCAGAGGCAGCTGGCCTCTCAGCAGATCCCTCGCCCTCTGGTCTCCTGCAGCTGCCACGCTCCCAAAAAACCTCCCCATGGCGGCGCAGATGAAGTGCTCCCACAGCACCCTCCTAACAGGAAATATATTCAGAAGGTGGAGAAGTAATTAGCCAAGATACCAACGGATCATTTCATCTCATGTTGAGGGCAGCCTTACTCCCTATCTTTGGGTAGAAGCAGCTTGGTGAACCGTGGAGGCTCCAGGAGAAGCCCACCCCGACACCTGCTGGACTGGCACCAGCCCAGCTGGCAGGGAAAGCGGCAAACGCCACAGAAATCAGTTTGGCTACTCATAGCATTCCTCAGGTCAGACCTTTTCAACCACCATCTCATGCATCTGAGTCAGAAGTCATTTAACCCTTTCTCAACAGGGTAGGGAGCTCTTCAAACACTTCTTTTCAGGAGAAAAGAAATAATAAATGAAAAGCCCACAGATCAGATCCACACTTAGTGCCTGCCAACAATTGCATGTGTTGCTGCCAGTTTGCAAGTATTTCTCCTCTAAAAGGATGCTGAGGAATGCTTTCTGCTCAGTACTTTGGAGGCACCCAGGTACTCCAGTTAGCAGGAGGTTCAGGTCTGGAGGAAGTTTTAGCACATTTATAATACCGAACAAAACTCCCATGAAGAAGTATTCACAGATTAAATAGCTTTTCACTTTTACTAGTGGTTTCTGCTCTCAGTGCCTCACTGACCAAAATATTCCCAAATCTTTTACCATTCAAAGCCCTGCGTGGGCTAGAGGCTCAGTATCATCTTACGCCAGTCAAAATCTATACTGCAGCCCCCCCTTTTCTTTATCAGTGTTGGCACAAGCAGAACTGGGAACTGTTCTTGCCGAACACCATATTTTGGGTTTGGTTTTGGGGGGGGTGGGGTGGCGGGGGTGGCTAAATCAGTTTTCAAGTAGGTGAACACTCTGCATCTGATCCTCCCCACCCCAGTACAGTCACTGGTACTGGCATAGGGAAAACAGCAGCAACACACACCTGGAGGTGGGACTGCTCCTTTTGGCAACTGAGAGTTGCAGAGAGTGACCTCGAAGTACTGCGGGCTCTTCAAGGAGTGCTTCTGCTTCGGATCTGGTACTCCAACACCTACAAAGCCAACAGCAACTAGACCTCAGCAATCCCACACCACAGCGCACCGTTGCAGCTGCGCACACCAGCCCCCTGCCTGATCTTCTCAATATAATACCCAGCCACTAATTGCTGAATGTTGTATGAACTCTCCCTGCAACCAGAAGTAGTTTTTACTTACTGGAAAATCTCCTTTTCTTCAAAACTCTGCACATTTGCACCCGTCCTCTCCTCTCTGCCTGATTTCCTCTTTTTCAGACCAACAAAACTCCCTTTTTCAGTGACTGGCTTGCCCTTCAGCGAGCTCTCACTTACCTTCTCCTGCCCCCGAGGAGGCTGGCAATCACATCCCGAAGCCCACCTTGCTGGAAATAGCTTTCTCCCACACAATGGATGGTTTCTTCTGTCATGGCAGGGGAGAACGGGGGAAGATGTTTTGTACAAGGGCATCGTTCCACAGAACATTTTCTCTAATATCAAAACCCTTCCCAAACCCTCCATCTCCCAGCCCCTGTCCTGCCCAAAGGCCGCACACACAACCCCCCTTAAGCTGATGAAACCCTGGCACAAATTTACGCTATGTTGCAAGGACCAAGGCAGGGTGACAGCTGAAAATGGCCATTATTCAGTTCTTCCCATCCTCACGAGTCCGCAGCTTGGAGGCAGCAAGGGGAGGGTGATTGCGGGGTGAAGGCTGCCCGTGCACGGCACCCACTGGGTGCCACAGCCAGGCAGCAAGTCCATAAATTGAAAAAGATCTCTATATAATCCCATTTATTTGTAAAATCAACAGCTTAAACCAGAATTTCTGTTATTATTTGTACAAATAAAGCCCAGATTCATGTTTATGCAAAGCACAGGATGCAGATCTATGACAGCTGACAAATCTTAGGCAAACAGCTCTCCAAAATCACTGCAGTTTTCCATTGCAGTGGTATTGATAGCAGAGGAAAGCAATTGTACACCACTTTCCTTATTGAGAAAGCCGTGTGGCAGATAACTTGGTGCCATTTGTTTTTTGGGGTTTTTTTAATTAAAAAATACTATATATTCAGGAATAAGTCCATTTAAGTGACTTCCACTGTTACTTCCTGACTGCATGGAAAGCTCTCTGCTCACCTGTGGCTGACAAGATTAGATCACTAATTTGCAAAAAAACAACCTTTAGGCTCCAGCTTCCTGCAAGAAGAAATGGGACATGGAAGTGCACTAAATATGGCAGCTCGGGGACTCATTGCAGCCAGTTGCATTTCTGACATTTTCTAAGGACGCTGATTGTGCCTGAAGATAGCAGGCTTTACGAAAGCTGATGAGATCCTATACACATCCATACTCTTGGTTCCTCCCACTCATGACATGGACAACTGAGCCACTTGTGACTCCTTTGCTGAATTACTACAGCTTATACAGAAAGACTGTTTTAAAATAAACCATTAATTTTTGTTTCATCCTGAATGTTATCCTACCATCCACCAAGTTTCAAGTACTATGTCCATCATCCAAGCTTTCCCCCGTCCATCCCAGTCGGAGCACACACCGCTGGGGCGCTTCTCAGTCTCCCGGAGAAGTGCCAGGCAGCAGCACAACAATTCAAAATAGTCAGCACCAACTTCAGTCTGCAGGGTGGGAAGCGGGGTGGCCACTGGCACGGCCACCACTCACAAAGCCCCTTTGCCTCTCTGCTCACTGCTGCAAGCACTGGCTCTGCAGCCCTGGTGGGACGCTGCCGTGTGCATCACCATGGACTTCCTCGCTGTTAATGTCATGGCGTGGTGGGGGTCTAACTTCCGCAGCTGCAATATCCCTGCTTCTCTTGGCCTAAACCCAGTGGGGACAGAGCAAGGACAGGGTGTCACCAGTGGGATGGGCAGACTTGACATGGAAGAACAGGGTAAGAAGAGCTGTCAGTGGTGCGACCAGGAAACAGAGCAAAGTTCATGGCCAGCATTAATTACAAAGTCTCCAGGATGCAGGAGCTTCCTGCCATTTACTGGAAGGACAGGCCATGCTTACTCTCTTGTGCACCATAATGTAGGTACTTTCACTTTTCCTCCTTCTGCATTCCCCACCATGACTCCCTTTGGCACATCAGCACCATCACAGGCAGGAATAATCCCTAAGTGACTACATCAGTGGATCAAGTTAACTGTATATTCAGTGGTGCCGCTTTCAGTGGCAGAAGGTGTCACTGCATCAGGGTACGCAAGGCAGGTACGCCCCCATCCCATGCTGGAGATGAGGTGGAGGTTAAAGTTTAGCACTTTCTGCTGGTAAAAGAATAGCCCCCATCAAAAAATTGTGCCCCAAAATCCTTCAGGGAATTGATATTGGTTCAGTGCATTACAAAATGTTCTAAAGCTACTACTAAAATTGAACGAACATTAAAAAAAGATGTACTAAAGTGTAATTTATTCAGTGTAAATTCAAAGGAGATTCCACCTTTCATTACAGGATCATACATTGGGCCTCACTGCTGTACTCCAAGATATAGGCAGGGTAAATCTGGTGCTTCTCAAAGATGACAAAGATGGAAGGGTCTGTCGGGTCATCCACGCAGCTGTCGTAAAGTCTGTGTGAATT
Organism: Aptenodytes patagonicus; assembly: GCF_965638725.1. Taxonomy (NCBI): domain Eukaryota; kingdom Metazoa; phylum Chordata; class Aves; order Sphenisciformes; family Spheniscidae; genus Aptenodytes; species Aptenodytes patagonicus. Next base: position 64,801,259 of record NC_134949.1, read on the forward strand.
GCTGGCTCTGGGTGGAGGGCGAAGGTATTCGGGGTTTCCCTGAACAAAGTCTCCAACAAGAACGTGAGCTACAAACATGCTGTAGCGGCCACTGCGAGAGGAACAGTACTCATGAGAATAGCTGGCGTCTCTGGCAAAGTAGCTTCCTAGAGACCAGAAAAAGCCACAGGTAAGACAATACATCAACCAAGGAACAAACATCCGCTATCGGCACTTTGGCAGCCCCAGGTAGCTCTACACACATCCTCGCCAGGTGGTTCCACATAGGCTTATTTTAAAGCACCGACAGACTCTAGCCACATTTTGCCATCAACCTCCCAGTCCCACCCGTCCAAGAGCTTTGCTGAACAGCAGGTCCCTGAGGTAAAAAGGAGTGGTTTTAGCCCCTCCTGAAAGGGGATTGCTGCTGATGCTGCCTGCAGCGATGCAGATGCACACAGGTGAGAGTGCCCTAATGGCAGGAGTGCAGGGGTCAGGGACAGTCAGTCACCTTGCACCCACCCACCAGCAGCCCATGCTGCTATGGCCCCTGAACCCACACTTCTGCACTTGTACCTTTTCCATACATTGTCCCATGAGTTCCACAGATCCTCCAGTCGAAGTTCTGCTCACAGATGGCAGGCACATGGGACAGACTCGTCCCATGGAACAGGAGCCGCTCATCCACCCATTTCGATTTATTGAGCTTCTTCATCTGCTCCTTTTGCCTACGGACAAAAAAAAAAAAAAAAAGAATGACATGTTACCCTGGTTCAAACAAGGACAATTTCCCAACTCAACTCCTCCTACTTTTGGGTTATGGAGGAACAGTGACACAAACCACTCTCAGTGGGGTTACTGCCTGCTTTGCACTTCTGTTGGTACCCTGCTGCACAGCTGGCTCCTTCCAGCAAAACAAAAAGTTCTCAGCATCGCTATGGACTGTGTCACCCACAACCTCACACCACATTAGAGAGTAGGGAGACAAACATCTCTTGACTGGGAATTGGTCAGTTCCCAGGTCATATAAATCCCGAATGCATAAATATGGTTATAAGACTGAGCTGTATGAAGCCACAGTGAGGATTGTATAATCTCTACCCCTATCTTTCTCATATAACAAGTCCCCCCCCTTTTTTTTTTAAGCTCCTATGTGGAAGAGACTAAAACAAAAAGAATAAATTTAAGATACTACAGCTCAGTCATGGTGAAGGAAAAGAACTTTCTTTTTGAATAACACTAGCAAGAACTCCCCACACAACCTGTTAGGTTATGCGATAAAAGGCTCATTTCTACGCACACAAAAGAGCACAGAGACAACCCCAATAACCTGATCCCAGAGAGAGGAGCCCCAGTCCCGGCCCCTTCCCAGGGCTGCCCCAAGGAAGCCTCAGCCCCAGGGACCAAGGGGACACCCAGCAACATGAGCAATGGAAAGTGTCCAGAGCAGCTCACGGACATAAGGAGGGTACTGCCTATGAGAGCGTGGGACTTGCTATGGGACAGAGAGGAAGAGCATTTGGGGATTGCACAAGACTTATAACGGGATGTTTAACAGAGGAACTGTAGGTGGGAGAAGGGAGGGATCAGGATGGTCTGAGGGGGAACAAACATGGGAAAATAGATGGATAAGGGGGTAAAAAGGGCTGGTTGTGTATAAACAGGCAACTGCCTGGTCTACAGTAGGCTTGTCTGGCCATGCCCTGTGCCTGATCAGCACAGCCTGCCCTATCTTCTCATTAAACTCCATTTCTAACTCTTACCTGGGTGATGGACTCTCCAGTCTGTGTGCATGCGCGTGTATGGGGGTCTGGGTGCAGCAACTGGAGTGGGACCTTGGGTCACAGGAGCTGCATGTCCACAGCACCAGCAACTGCAGCAAGGGAGGGTGCATGTGTCAATGTGTGATCACTAGCCAATATCAAGCTGGACAGCCAGTGAGGAGGGTAGCTGGCCTGGGAACCAGGTTTCGGAACAGTCATAAGTCTGGGCCAGATGCTGGAGAGACCAGAAAGTCTGAGCTTGCTTACCAGAGGGACCAGGAGGCCCAGGAGAACCACTGAAGACACCAGGAAGTCTATAGAGACCCATTTGCATGTGGTTCTGCATGCAGAACGTAACTAGAGATGAGAGGACCCAGGGGCCAGCACATGGGTAGGCTGAGTGTCTAAGACCAGCTCCTGGAGGGAACCATTCCTGTACATATGTTCCAGTAACAGGCTTTCATCCCGATCTAGCCAGAGGAAGGGAATAGGATGAGGTCGTTGCTGCTGTTTATGATTGCCTGAGTGCTGTGCTGTGCTGTGTTGGTTTTTGTGGCCAGCTGTGTGCATATTCACACGCTTTGTGTGTATGTGTGTGTTTGTGCGTGTGAGCCTACTGGGAACATGTGCTGAACCTCACTGCCAGCTGGACCCGGGCACACAGATACGTGGCAGTCTCACCTCTGCTGGGCTGCTGGATTTGGCAACTCCTAATGCAGACTGTGGAAGACAATAGATCAGGAAATACCAGTCTTCTGCTACCATCAGGATAATGAAATAAAATAGATACAAACCACTGAAAAACTTGCCAAAGCGTTGGGTTCTGGATCCTCTGTAGTTGGTGGACGCAGTAATCTTTCATTGTCTTCTCAAACAGCCTCTTAATTTTTCCATATTCAAGGGAAGCGTAACTGAGCTGTACCAACTGAAAATTTTAAAACCACCAAAGATAAGGTATTACTCATTGTCCTTGTTTTGACAGGGATAGAGTTAATTTCCTTCCTAGTAGCTGGTACAGTGCTGTGTTTTGGATTTAGGGTGAGAACTATGTTGATAACACACCAGTGTTTTAGTTGTTGCTAAGTAGTGCTTACACTAGTCAAGGACTTTTCAGCTTCTCATGCCCTACCGACTGAGAAGGCTGGAGGTGCATGGGGGGCTAGGAGGGGGGCACAGCCAGGAGAGCTGACCCAAACTGGCAAAAGGGATATTCCATACCATATGACGTCATGCTCAGCATATAAAGCTGGGGGAAGAAGAAGGAAGGGGGGGACGTTTGGAGTGATGGCGTTTGTCTTCCCAAGTAACGGTTACGCGTGATGGAGCCCTGCTTTCCTGGAGATGGCTGCACACCTGCCTGCCGATGGGAAGGAGTGAATGAATTCCTTGTTTTGCTTTGCTTGTGTGTGTGGCTTTTGCTTTACCTATTAAACTGTCTTTATCTCAACCCACGAGTTTTCTCACTTTTCCCCTTCCAATTCTCTCCCCCATCCCACTGGGGGGGAGCGAGCGAGCGGCTGTGTGGTGCTTAGTTGCCGGCTGAGGTTAAACCACGACACTCATAGTAACAACTCACAGTCCTTTCAAAGGATTCATCAACCTCCTCACATCAGAAGAAAAGTCCTGCCATTAAAATCAGAAGCTTCTCCTGTCTTTCCAGTTAACCATCCTCTCCCCACCTTCACCCCCACTCCCCATACGGGAAGCGCAGGCGCTGACTGAGGGAAATGAATGCAATCTCACGCGAGCTTCCTTCGGTGGACACACCTCTGCATATAGATTATTTTTACTTCAGCGTAACCTAAAGATGAAATGCACAGCAGTATTCAGGCTGGAGAAGAGTGAATATCAGTTTCACCTTAATTTGACACCCTAGCTCCTGCCCTACAGGGCTAAGCCCTAGTTTTAGCACAACAAATAACATTTTGCCTCAAATCAATGGAGGAGATACTACAACACCCCCTTAAGATGCAATTCATCCAGTTTATCAGAGGATCAGGTGCCTTGGGAGAGTGCAAAGGACAGGTCAGACCAGTAACGGCCAAAAGGGCCTTTCTTATCCTGCATGGTGTATGTAGGGGATCTCAGAGAGCCTCCCAGGAGACACAGGTCTATTCTGACTGTGAAACCGTCAGTCTTGTTTCACCTCATAGTTGCTTATTTTATAAGACGTGTTTGAAAGCTGGGAACATCTCAAGTGCCTTGCGTCACGTTCTCAGAAAAATCAGTATAGGACAGAGTTCACCCTACCCCCCTGGAGAGCTGAAAAGACATACCTTGAACCCAATATCAGGCAGTGCAGATTGGTCCCATTGTGGAGGACAGACAGAACATGACAGAGTCATGTTTTGGCTGCAGAAAAGAAAAAGGAGCAAGTCAGTCCATGATACTCCTAACCAAATCCCCCTTCTGGAGGATCAAGCCACCGGCTCTACAGCAGCCTTTGGCTATCCCTGGATTTTTATTTTTGTTTTATTTTCCACATAACCATTATCCCGTTCTCCAGTTTAGATTTCCACACATATCCTAGTGGCACTGATGCATCTCTTGGCAGGTCAAGACAGTGGTAGGAGAGCTTCAAATGAGAAGTAACATGCTCCTAGCCGGGTGGTTTATGCAACTGCTCCCAGCTAGCCCTCCACGCGTGCTGCTTGAACCTCTAGGAAACTGGAGCGTCAGCCCTTCTCCCTCCATGTGGCTACTCACCTCTAAATCGCTGGCCAGACAGGTGACCTGCCTCTACCTGTCCCCATGACCAAGCCTGTCAGGAGGCTGTGGGTGAACAGTTGTGCCCTGCAGGCACTACTGCAGGAGTCAGTGCTTAACAACTTCCAGCACTAATGCCCTCCTGGCATGCATGTTTTAACCCAGGCAATAGGAGCATTAGCATCCATTCAGGAGCGCCAGTTTGTTTTCTTTTTGAATCATCCCACCCTTGGTTGAACCAACCCTTAAATTGAACCCTTGGCTTCAAACGCACTGGTGGTGAGTTTCTGAAGCAGAGAAGGCTCTTTTTAAAACAAAGCAGTAGCACAACTAACTTTTACAGGAGACATGCTCAAATTCTGTCAAGCTGAACTTCCTTTAAAAAAGCCGTAAGATAGGGTATCCCAAATAAGTGCATCCAGTTCACTTAATTTAGAGGGATTTGCTTCTGTGTTTTATTTTATCCTCAGCTTTCCAGGGGATGGCATCTATCTGTTCCACAGATCTTGGGACTGGCAGTCCCTTGCTCCTACTCTGTGCACAGTTTATTCAGTATTGTTGGGGCATAAATCAAGGAATAAAAATTCCTGGCACGGTTGTGTCAGCCGTATGTGGCCTTGCTCTCACAGAGAGAACAGATCTACTCTAGGGGTCTCTCACAGCTGCCAGAGACTGCCATCAAACATCCCTCCCAGCACACTTCACAGATGTGTTGCATAATTTACAAATACTGTCACCGCAAAATTTGCCATTAAACCAGTCAGCAAAAGGTACCTAAAAATGAATTTAAGAAATCTAAAATTGAATTCTAGACAGATAGGAGGAACTTCTTAGCAGAAAGGTGCTGTCATCTAGAGACATTATTAAATAATGAATGTATATTACCTTCTGTCTTGTCCACTTTGAGAGGACAGAAATTTTGGCAGTCGGGCAACTTTTCTTTGGGTTTCATAGATCAAATTTGTTTGGACCATGTCTTGAAAGAAAAACACAATGCCTCAATAATTAGATAATTTATTACCCAGGGACACACTCTTATGTCTTTAGAAAAAATCAAAAAGGAGGTAGCCCTGAATACCACATGGTGGTGCTCTCTCTACCACACCCACCCCACTCCATACTTCAAAACCATTGCCACTTGTACTGCTTCTGCTTGGAGATCAGCAAGGTCAACCACCTGCTAGCACAGGTTGTGAAGCTCAAAGGCAACCAACCACCAACTGCACCTGCACATGCACTCACATCCAGGCTGTCGGCCAGAGAAAACCACATCTGATGTCAGGCCTACAGCGGAGAAGAGTTTTCAATACGATGGAGGCCATAAATATGGCTTTCCCAGCAGTGCAGGACTATTATGTGGTGCTAAGAGGAAAGTCTGCCCTCTCTTCTTGGTCCTGTAACAGTATCACAGAGCACATGCTGTGTGACATGGCTAATTATCCATTGTTTCCTCCTTTAAACACCATTCTCTTTATTCATGCCAGGAAACATTTAAAGTTTGGAAAGCTAACAGGAATTTTAAGATGGGTAAATAAATTAGAAACAGAAAAGCATTTCTCATTTTCCTATTCTCTCTCTGTGCAACCAGCCCTAAACTTTCCTTTGCTGCGCTGTGTGCTTTCTCTCCCCGTAACTAGCTTGCAAGATGTCTATCATGGGCTCACTTCTTCACCATTTGACTTTTCAGTGCTTATTTTTTTCCCTTTCTCATTTCTCCTCTTTAGTTGTATAAACCCAAATGCATAAGCCAGATGCCATGAAGTGTTTACTCTCAGCTCTTCTTCTGAATATACAATATTGTCAGAGATGCTTTTTTGACTATAGATGCACAAGTCTAGAAGCTCGAGCAGGGCATCTCAAAACCGCAGAGAAATGTACATACTGCTCAAGTTCTGCTTTTGGAGAAAACTTACAGGAGGAAAAAGACCTGTTCAAAGAAACCCAGACATAGGGTGACAACTCTGCATGAAGGAGGCTACCTTAGAGCCAGCTACACTGTGTAACAAACTTAAAACAAGGAGATATTTCACCTTCAAAGTTTAACTCATACTTCTGAGAACCAGCCCTGAATAACACAATGCCTTTGTGGTCAGCTAGAAATTCCTTCTCCAGATCTGCAGATGTTACCGTGGCAGAGCAGTGATCCGGATGCTATAGAAAGAACAAGGAAATTATACCTGTTAGAAACCAGTCTTTGGTTTAGGTGACACTGTGGGGAAATACCAGTGTTTCCCCAGGCCCCTGTCACAGGGTGCCGTTTTGAACTAAGTCTCTAAGGCTCCAAGCACTTTGCTCTTCAGCGACGGAGGGGCACCCCACAGAGAACAGCTGCTTGTGACAACAGCAACAAAGCAGCCTTCAGCCCGTGTGGTCAGCTTCAGCCAAAAGACATCCATCATCTCTGGAAAATGCACCCGCTTTCAAAGCCAGTCCTTTGAAAGCTTTCACAGAGTAGAAGTACTGCTTTGAGGGACAATTAATAAGACAAATGCACCAGGGCATCAGAGCAGCACTGCAAGGGCACCAGCAGCGTGTGTGAAACACACCAGCTGCAGAACAATGTGCCCTAAACAACTCTCCAAAGATGGCTTAACAAGAGCTTTTGGTGTCAACAGCAGATGGATCTCACCTCTTCCCCATACTGAATCCACTGCCCAGAATCATCGAGCCAATACCAGGCGTACTCCATTTCGGGAGCAGACAGATGAGTCAGAAGACACCACAGGCACAGAAGAGCTGACCGATGCCTGGCTGCTTCCTCGGCCCTAACATTAGAAGAGAAATCCAGATTGAAGTGTGGGTCTTTTCCAAAGCTGTCAGACTACATGATATCCCTGGTCTTGTCAGAAGTCTAATCGCTCCTTAGAAAAGGAGACCCCTCCAGCTGGGAAGTGCAGGTTTGACCCCGAACTGATGTTTGTACGTTTATGGGGCATGGTAAGCATCACAGAAATGACCCTGACCTCTGTGGCTTGGACCCGGGTCACTGTTTTTCTCTAAAATATATATTTCTAAAATACACATTGGAAGAAAATACAACTTGACACAATAAACCCAGCTCGTTACATAAAGGACAGTGGTGCCACCTGGCTAACAGGAGTAAGATTTGGCTTCTAGGCAGTGCGTGATCAGCTGCAGAAGTCAGAATGCCTTCAGAAGGCGCTGATAGTATCACCCCTCCTTTAGCATTCAGGAAAGCAAAGCTGCCACTCACAGGTACTCTACAGGGTGCAGGTGCCCAGGTGCTGGCAGCGGGGGGCTTCAGGGGTGGCCTCTGTGAGAAGAGACCAGGGGGTGCCCCGTGCCGGACACAGCCGGCTCAACAGATCCACTGCAGGACACAGCTGAGCCCATCAGCCAAGTTAGTGGCACCTCTGAGAAAGCTGCCCAGCAGTGAGAAGTGAAGGAAAATGTGAGAGAAACAGCCCTGCAGACACCCAGGTCAGTGAAGAAGGAGGGGAGGAGGCGCTCCAGGCACTGGAGCAGAGATTCCCCTGCAGCCCATAGAGAGGACCATGGTGAAGCAGATTGTCCCCCTGCAACCTGTGGAGGACCATGGTGGAGCAGATGTCCACACTGCAGCCCATGGAGGACCCCATGCTGCAGCATGTGGACATGCACTGAAGGAAGCTGCAGTCTATGGAGAGGAGCCCATGCCAGAGCAGGCTTATCCTGAAGGACTGCAGCCCGTGGGAAGGAGCCATGCTGGAGCGTGGGAAATTTTTGAGGACAATGGAGTGGCAGAGGGCAACTCTTATGGACTGAGGTCAATGCCCATTCCCCATCCCCCCTGCATCGCTTGGGCGAGGGGGGAGGTGTAAGAGTCAGGAATGAAGGAGTGAACTTGAGCCTGGGAAGAAAGGGGGATGGGGGGAAGGTGGTGTTCTAATTTTTGTTTTTGTTTCTCACCATCCAAATCTATTTTAATTGGCAATAAATTAACTTTCCCCAAGTCAAGTCTGTTTTGCCCATGAGAGTAATTGCTAAGTGATCTCCTTGTCTTTATCTCAACCCGTGAACTTTTCCATCTTATTTTCTCCCCTGTCCTATTGTGGAGGGGGAGTGAGAGAGTGGCTGGGTGGGCATCTGGCAGCCAGCCAAGGTCAAAATCCTTGGGGGGGGGGATCACTTACCAGCAAAGTCTGTGCTCTGCGCTCTACCCCAGAGACACAGCACCTACAAAGAGAAGAAGTTGAAACAGGTAGCCACCAATAATTCAAATTCAAAGGATTTTACTTTGCTTGCTGCTGTGCTTCAGCCTCCTTTGAATGTCCCAGTTTTGGACCCAGACAACATTTTTCTATGCATCTCATCACTTCGCTGCTCCTACAACATTACCCTATTGTGGAGCACATACATGCAGCCAAGACCTGCCCACCTGCCTGCCATGGAGTTTGCAAGGGTCTGTGGCTGAGCTACTCAGAGCTGCCCGAAGAATTTGAACACAGTATTCAAACAGAAACTGGAAATAATAATTTATCCGGCTCTGACGCCCTTCATGCTTTGGCAGGGATCACGGGTATTCAGAGCAGGCTAATCAGAGGAAATCATTATAGGAGGAGCTCCCTTATAGAGCTTACAGTACAAAGGTCCACAAACAAAGGCTTGGCAGCCACCGGAGTGCCAGAACAAAGAGCGAGGAAAGACCCAAGTCTCCCTTGCAGCCTTAGCTTGTTCCATTGCTGTCTTCAGACCGCGGTTGCTCTTTGTACACAGTAACACCAGCCAGTCCTGTTCCTAGAAAAATGCTCCCAATTCATTTTCTCTCAAATCCCGTTGCAGGAGATTCATGAGATCCAGCACTCCTGGGAGCTTTTTTTGGATGCGGCTGCTCCTTCTCTCCTGTCTGCCCAGCAGTGTGCTGCTTCTGCTGCTGCCACGGCCGAGAAATTTGAAGTTTGTGGGTACCAAGTGTGGGATTTGAGGGGGCGGAGGGGAAACGGAGAGGAAAGCAGGGGAGTGGGGTGGGATGGTGTTTCCAGGCAGCTTTTCTCCATTGCTCCCCCCATCCCTGTTCCCTCTCTTCCCACTCCACAGATGGATGCTAACCCCTGCAGGCTCCCCTGCCAAGACTCAGGGCCCCCAGCCTGCCCAAACCCCATCAGCTTTCCAAAATGTCCAGTTGTGCCCTACTTTCACTTTCACTTGCCAGCATTTCTGCTCCTTGCAGGGATTTTCCACTCACCAACTAACCCCAACTAGAAAGAAACAGAGGTGAAACCCTTAATAAAGCAGACAGAAATATTTCACTGGCAAGACAGGTAGTGTCCTTCACCTTTTGCTGAAGATTTCACTATCTGGTCTTGTGCAACTGAGAGATACCCTGTAAATTTGCTTTTTATATCTCCACAGGAATAGCTTTATACAGAGGAAATTTTATACATAAAAAGCAACCTCGTGCCACCTTCTCTCTTACACACTTCCTTCTCATGCGAAAGAAAGGGTGAATTAATGAAGATATAAACACAGCTTACGGTATGACTAACTACAAGCAGTTATCCTTCCAGCAGACCTTAAAGCCCACAAACCATGAAATCCCCAACTTTCTCCGTCTCCCTCCCTGCCCTCCCTCCCAGCTCAGTGGCACCCCGGGAAAGCTGTCAGAGCCTCCTCCCTGGCTCCCCTACTCACAGTCCTGCCGTCGGGCTGCCCAGCCACCACCCCCGGGAGCTGAGGGCATCAGCCACGTGCCAGTCAGTCAGACGAGCCCTCTGAACCCTTGCTCCACATGGGAAAGGTCCCCTGGGTGCAGTAAGACCTTCAGAAATAAAATACGACTGGCCTGTGAGAGCTCCTCGTGAGCTCCCAACTGCACGCCTGTACCTCTCTGTCTCTCTCGGAGTCTCTGTCCGTGGGACGTCACAGATGCCTTTCCGCTAGCCACTGACCCTTAGGAAACGGAGCTGAGTAACATTTCCTTCTGGTTATTGCGCCATACGCATGCGCATCTGCCAGGCATGAGCAGAGCGGCCAGGCACAGCTGACGGTTTTGGCAGATTCATCAGTAAAATCAACACCCCTATGAACCGGCATAGCTTACCCCTATCGCTTTGTTCCTGTCATTGCACACCAGCACTTACCTTGCCCCAGTTCATCCCATCCTTCCAGTGGCCGGGGATATTCAGGACCTTCTCCTTTCAAGATTCCTGCTGGGAGCAGCTTCTGCTGAACATCATTCTTTGAAAGCCAAAAGCTGGTGTTGCCTTGCAGGGCAAACCCCAAATCTCAATGCAGAAAGCGGGAGCATCTCTCAACACGTTCTCCGTGGTGGTTATCGCACTGTTCAGAGGGGTTGCAGTACGCAGCACCGCATGGAGTGACCCAAACCAGTGCAAACCAAGCGCAGAGCCCTGCAGGGCAGGCTCAGTCAGCCCATGCAGAGCCCTGCGCTGTCCCAAGTATTTCTATTCCTTTACCTTGAGTCTGAGCCTCCGCTCTGTTTTTCCCCACAGAAATCAGAGAAGGGTTAAGAGCTTTCCAGTCTGACCTCCAGCCTTTCAGTCTAAAAGGCTGAGAGCATTTCCCAGCAGAGCTCTGAAGCATAAAGCTTAACGACAGGTCAAGTAGTACTAACTACATAAACTTGTTCAGATGCAAACATTTTTTAATTAATTTTTTTTTGTTACACAAATTATGTTCAGTTGAATTGCCCAGAACACTTTTATTTCCTGATAATCTAGTCAGACCAGATCAGTAGTGGCTGAAACACATAAACCTCTGTTTTAGTTTCTGGAAAGTCTACACTCTGAGTGCATTTTATAGACATAGTATTTAAAAAAAAACCAAAACCCACAAATGTGATGATGAAGTTGAACTTTGTTTCTTCCCCGTCTGGCCTTTCTTGACTGGCTTTTGACCTCCCATATAGTATCTGGCTCTCATCTCCACAGTTGCACAACTTGTATTCTTCCCTTTGATGAGATTTATAGGATCAGGTCCCACAGGTTCAATTTTGCATATGTGAATTGTCTAGTAAAATACTCTTCTGAACTGAAGCCAAGAGCTTCAGTAGGCATGAGATATCAGCTCTAGGAAAAACATTCTGGCTTGGTAGAAAATGTTTACGTAGCTTTGCTGGAAGCAGCATACCATCCTCTCTAAAAACAAACAACTTGCCACAAACTGGAAGCTTGAGCTCACTGTAAACTGATACCTTCTGAAATCATAATTTTTTGGTTTTATCACTTTTAATTGCAATGTCATCTGTGGAGCTGTTGACAGTTAGAAATCAGATGTTCAATGTAACTGTGGTACTATATCTGTCTGTGTTTCCAGTATCTGACAGGTCTTGGAGCAAACATTCTGTATGTAGCCCTGCAAGATCACGTTCCTGCACAGTCAGCAGAGGCACCCAAGTGTGGTTTCCCTGCATATGCCAAATGATTTATCATGTATAAAGAAACCATGGTCCAGCAGGTAGGATTACTTATTTTCCCCCCAGGAATTTAAATTCTCGTTCCCTTCTTCTCTTCAGAGGAAATGCACAAAAAAGTGACGTTTCACCCTTTCTATGTGTCTATCTGCAGACACACAGCAGCTCTGTCGCAGCTTCCGACCACTCCAAGGTTTGATGCGCAAGTACTGATGCTACGGCATGGGTACACCGTGCTCACAGGGGTCCTGCAGCACGGGACCAGGCTGGCAGCGCCTCATGCTTCTACCTCAAGATGGGGAAAATCCCCCAAACCAGTACCTAAGGCTGTGGGACTCAGGCTATGTTGGGGTGATGGGGCTCACCTGGTTCTGCAAGGTCTTCTGCAGGTTGGTTCCCCAGCCACCCCCACCGGGGCCTGGCCGCAGGGTGCTGCGGGAAGGTGTGCCAGGGGGTTCGGCTTCAGCCTGGAAACAGCCTGGAAACATTTCCAGATCTCACTTGAAACCACACTATCATTTAAAGCCAGTACCTCCTCCTGTAGGTTGTGATGGTTTTCCCAGTGAGACTGGATTTCCTGTTGGACAACGTCCAGCAGCTTGTAAATTAAACTGCGGGAAAGGAGGGGGAAAACGAGCCCTGCAACCACACGGCTGCTCTCCCAGCTTAATTTAGCACAGGAACAGAAAGCAGTCGTAACAAGAATAATAATTCTCAATTGCTTTGGGAAAAAAGCCACACTTTTTATTTCCAAATCCTGATGGTGAATTTTACATGTTTGGGTAGATTACATCGGTTTTGTAAAGGCTATTTTGGTTTTACTCTAAGTACATAAATGCTTGATACAAAAGATTAAAAATGCTCCACGTTCTGCTCTTCCTCTTTCCAGCGGTCATTTGAGGACTCTCAACATACTACTCCCCATCTTTTAGGAAAAGCTTAACAATTGATTGGAAATAGCTAATTGCTGTTTTATCTGGACATAACATTGCCACATTAATAATGTAAACCAAAGTAATCCAATAACGGAAACCTTTCTTATGTCAATAGTTCAAATGAGCATTTATGTATCGATTCAGTAAGACATTTGACCGCAGATTTAAAGTTAAAGCTCTGACATGAAGTCTTTCATGTCTTCTTACAGCACCAAAAGATGCACTTATTAAGGAATCTGCCCAAGTCTCATCAGTCATTTTGTCTAACTAAAGGAGAAAGTGTATTTCACTGGAGTTGGGCCAAATTCTGAATTTTCAACTTCACTGGTAGTACCAGGTAAGGAGGGGGGCTGGGGAGTTGGGGGAGGGATCAGGATCTACTTTGTCATGTTCTTGTGGATATTTAGCTGATTTTTTTTAATGTGTTTGTACATTTTGAAATGTCATTGTAGAAAAATAAAATTAAAAATTGAAACATTATTTCAAAGCAAAATAAACTTATTCTGCTTATACAATAATCAAGCAAAACATTCTGACCTTACTTTGTTAATATTTGAATTTCAAAGGGTTTTCAAATACCTTCTCATTAACCTGAATCTGCACTTTCTGGTGAATGAAGTTTTAGCCCCCCACCCCCTCCTTTAATTCATCTACCTTATTTCTCATTTGATCTCCCCACCCATTTCCCTTCATAATGCTTGTCCACAGCACGGCTACAACAACGCTTCGGTTTGAAACCTGCATTTGGCTTCCATGTATTGGACTAAGTTCTGCAATATGCTCCCTTCCTCTATTTGCCAAATTAGGAAATTAACGAACAGTGTACACACACACACACTATTTTACTGAGGGCTGGGCTAGGCTGCAAAATTAGGATCTTGGTTTCAAAGACACTCTGCGGGCAAAGCAAGCTTATTTCAGACAACCAGATTGTTCTGCTAAAAAAGAAAAGGGCAGAGACAGATGTGACACGCTCATCCCGATCGGCAAGCTTAGGAACACTTGCAGCAAGGTTTAGGCTCAGGCTCATCCTCATTTGCAGTGATTAAAAGAATAAGAGCATGGCCTGCTTTTGGTAAGATCAAAGGTATCAGAAACAGAGTAAGTAGATTTTATCTTCTCCTGTAAGTTCTGATGGTTTTCTCAGTAAGTCTTGATTTCTTGTTGGACTACTTCCAGCAGTAACTGTAGTTTGTGTGTAAGATAATCTGAAAGGGGGATAAAAAGGAAGAAAGTTTAGTCTGGAGGAAATCTTGCGATATGGCTGAAAATCAGAGCATCAGCACTGATGGCTGGAGCACTTCATGTCAGAAGATCACTGTATCTGTTTCCTTTCTTGCTGTATGTTTTCTTCTATTCACTGGTTACTGGTACACCTCAGCCCAACGTCGAATCAAAAGAAAACAAGATTCATAACTGAAATTATAAATTAAACTCAAAACTAGGCTCTTGTTTCTGAGTAAATCATTGTGCCACCAGGGCTACTGCCAAAGGAAATCTGTGCTAGACATTGGATGGGGTGGAGATGTATTTCATTTACACACCCACATCTGTGCCAAAAACCGTCCTGGCCTCTTCACCAAACAGATAGCCCACAGGTGGCACCATCTTCTCCTACCAGTCCTCTCCCCATACTTTCATACTTTCAGCAAGTATGCCTGTGCACAGGGTTACAGTGTCTGCCAGTCAGTCTCTCCATCCTAACTTTTGATCTTGTTGCTCAGCGTCAGCCAATTTTGACCGAGAGGTGGTGATCCCGAAGATATGATAAAGTTTAGTAGAAACCAGGGCTGGGGTGCGAAAGCAACCCTCTCTGTTCCCCCTGTTGGTAGACCTCAGCCCTGTCCTTTTTAAAACAAAGCATCAAGCTGCCTTATCAGTATATTCACAAGCCAGGCAGACACAACCCGTGCCTGGCCGCCAACCACCCGCAGCACAGCCCACCCCTCGTCTCTTCGGCTGCGGAGGCTGTGCCTTGGGAAAGCCATTGAAGGGGTGGCAGGGGTAATGATTTAGGTTTCATGAGGTCTGTTGGTCATGGAGCGACTTGCATTAGAGATGGGCCCTGGGAACAAACCAACACCCCCACCCCTGAGCGTGTTTAGGTCCACAATACTGAAACTCGAACGCGTACTTACAAAACGGGCTACGGCAACGACTTGACATTTGCCTATGGATTATGAGGTAGTAGACTGGAAAACCACTTAAAACCATGGTGCATCCAATGCTAATGTTCACAGGGTCCGAGTAGAAAGACATTGCCACTGTGAAGAGGCAGATGATGGTAAAAGAGACAGGAACGAACAGGGGAACCTGGGGAAAAGAGCACAGAAGACTCTCAGGCAAAACTGATGGCTGTAGCAAATCAGCCTCCATATGTGCCAGCACACACTGTATTCATTTCTCCATCTTAAAGAAGATGAGAAAAATCATACATCTGTCCTGCACGCTGTTTCTGTACAATCAGTTGTGAACAAGTAGGATGCATAGAATAAAAATTGGCTTGCACCACCCTCGGAGCCCAGTGTACCCTGTGAGGTGCATACCTCCTTCCTAATATAAGCCTCACCTCGCAACTGGAAGCCAAGCGGGGTGGAAGTCACCTATATCCCACTGCTCTCTGAATGTACTGCACCTGTGCATGCACATGCACACGTACCTACTTGCCACCTGTGGCAACCGCTGGTGGAAAATCTGAAGCCAAGAGTAGAAGCAGTGCTTTGACACAAACTGTTCTTTGGTTATAACACTCGTGACTCATTTTGACCTGCCTCCAGCTTGCCTGAGACTTATAGTGGCCAAAACAGGATAAACCAGACTCCCTATCTCCATAGCACCTGCATCAAGAACACGAGTTTCAACGACACCCTGATGAAAGACCAAAGAAGCAGTCAGCACTTCAGCCTTACCCTGCTGTTGGGTGAGCCAATTCATCTGGGTTATTCAGAGAGTAAATTGGAAGACTGTAATAAATAATAAAACTGTGAAACATGCCCTCAGTCTTTGGATCCAACCTCAGCCAAGTTACTCCTCGCCATAGCTGACAGAATGAAGGAGCTGCTGGTCTCACCTAGGGTGACAATCTCTTTTCCGGTTACAGAGATCCTATTTTGGATGCTGGCCATGCCGAGCTGGAAGAGATCAGTTGCTCTAGCGATGGCAGCCATCCAGCCACCAAACTTACGTGCTCTTGCTGTCTTTCCAACCAGACCATCCCCTGCCAGCCTCTCCTACGTGCATGCACTCAAGCTGCACATCTGCTCGAGAGCTGTGCGAGAGGTCTGCTTCCTCCTCTTACCAGTGTTTTCTCACCAGTTTTAACTCAAAATGCTATAGGGGAGAAGTACCACCGGCACAATCACGTGTATTTTATGATTTGTTCTCCGTAAGCTAGTGGCAGAAGACCACCTTTCTCTGGCCACTAGAGCGCAGCACATGCCCACACCACCTGCGCGCAGCCCTTCCCTCTTGCAGATAGCTGGGCTTCGGGTTTGAAGTGGTTATAAAAACTAGAGGGGGGCGGGGGGAAATCAACCAAACTGAACAAAACCCCAGCATTTCCCTCCCTCACTTAATCTGCTTTTAGGAACCATTAAAAGCCTAAATCTCTGTCTAAACCAAAATGGGGCAAAATCTCAGCAGCTGAAAACATCACCAGTGCTATCCACTAATAAACTTCCCCTGAGAAGCGTGGTTTAAAAGAAAAAGACAAAACTTATTTAAAATCTGGTTCTGGGTGAGTACACGAGTGCAGCCAGCCAAAAAACTGGGAAGCTTCAAGGTCTCTGCTAAACATGCTGTCTCCAGCAAAGACTGAGAAGAAAAATTACCCCAAACGCCATCAGGCCTCCTGTGGCTCGTGGAAGAGCCCTGGGAGCCACGGGAAGCGTTTCTGTCCACTGAGCTTCTCGCCGATCGGCTGCCCAGTGCCTGTGGCCTCAGAGGTCTCCTCTCCTCCCCAGGGGCTGGCTGGTGGCACCATGCACACACGACTGGAGGCAGGAACAAACTGTGCACGCCTCGAGCACCGCCCCGACCAAACTCCTTCTGCACATTATCTGGCAGTGGGAAAGGTGACCCGAGTGCAAGAAAGCTGCTCCAGCACCAACTCCAGCTTGGACATGAGGTGACCGACTGGTCCCCATGAGCAGAATCGCAGCACTCAGCAGCGTGAGAAGGGCCACTGGAGGCACCCAGCTGGAGGCTAAGGAAAGGCACGAGAGGACAAGGCGTCCTCCAACTTCCCACTGAGGAGGGGGAATTGAATCCCCTTGCTTCCCCCCTTCCCTTTGCCCACTTTTAACGCCTCTGCTTATGGTCACCAGTCCGAATGTGCTGGAGCTTTGCAGGTGCACAGGCAGGGCAGTGCCTGTGCAGTAAATCCTGTACTCTCCTGCAGACTTGTCCCGCCAGCAACCAGGAAAACAACAGGTGCACCAGCAGCACTGGTTGGAAACCAGCATGGGAGAAGTCTGGATGCTGCATGTGTCAGCCAGCTCCTCAAACCCCACCGGCCGCCTGGGCTCTTGGTACAACGGGCGGCCCGCAAAGGTCACACACAGCTGGAGGCTCACAAAGCCATTCTCCTTCCTCTCCCTGGGGTAGGAGGGCAGGTCCTTCTCTACGGGGCCACACACTACATTGGCCATTAGCTGCTGTTAGCTGACTGCTGAACAAAACGCTTTGTGGTATGCATGCACGTGCTGGGCACATCCTCGGGGCCCGCAGCAGCAATACTTGCACGCAAGCTTCTTTACACTATACAATATTTTTATGCCAGGAGATGACTCCCCTTGAGTCAGGTTTGCTCCCAAAGTCCCTCCAGCCGTGCTCTTTTCCCCCAAGCCCTTCTGCTTCTCAGCTTGAGCTGAGACTTACCTACCATTGAAATAACATCCAGGCAAGGGTCCCTCCTCGCAGGCTCCCTACATGCCTTACTGAGCAGCAGGGATTAGAGCCTAAGCCCCTTAGAGCCTAAAGGCAATCATTTGCTAATAATTAGAGCATGACATGGCCATAAGGGAGAGAGAAGTGACAAGCCTGTGCATTCCTGGCTGTTAGATACAGGCCATGCGTTACCTTGAACGGGCTGTGCAGCTCCGGGTGACGGTGGCGATGGACAATGAGCCCGAGGGTGGCTAATCCTATGAAGAGCCATCGGGAAAAGCTGAAGAAGTTCATTAGATGGTAGATATCTCCGATACACACCATGGCAGTAACCAAAGGGAACTGAGCATTGTGAAGATGAAATACAGTCATTAAAGCCTTACTACGGTCCTCGGACTAGAAAGGGTAATATGGATCACCTCCTCCAGCCCCCCTGCAATCACAGGCAGCTACTTCACAGCCCCAACATTTCAGAGGTCAGAGCGCTTTACAAAACAGTGTCACAGACTGAAGGCAAAAGGCCTAAACGCACTATTATGGTGTACTACAGAAAGGAGCAATCCTTTCAAAGATCAACAGCATCTTTGATCCTTTATGTCCTAGGCAGGGCAATTAAAACATGCATGACCCAAAAGCATGCGCTGCCAGTACAAAGGCTACCTACAAAGATACCTGCTAAGTTTCTAGCAGGTCAGCCAAGCTGCAAGAGGCACTGCCTAACAGTTAGGATGGAGCTGGACCATTGCCGGAAAAAAACCAAACCAAAGCTGAGAGCATCTCTGCAAATGCTCATTCCCTGCATTTCCACTTCACCTGGGAATTTCAGTTTTCCAAATAGCCAAAGCCTGGCAGAGGTGTTTTCACAGGACAATATCAAGCAACAACTGTGGCAGACGGTAGGGACAGTACTTAAAAAAGGTGTCCAAGGCTATAAGGCAGGGACTTCAAGGTAGTGGGTTTCGATACCACTGCTGGCACAAGGGGACTTAATACTTTGCAGCCATTTCCAGTAGTCCATCATCTTTATTTTTCGGAGGCTGACTTAGTGTCTCAACACCGTTGAAAATTCCTCAGCTTCTCCACGCTTTGCAAGAAAGCCAAAACTACAAGAACAGGGCATGTCACACAGCCAGATCTCCTTACCATTAACATGACAGCAGGAAGGGGTGTATGCCTTCGAATGTGGATCATGGAGAAGAGAGGAGGCCACTGTCCTTCCCTGGAAGCCACAAACAGAGTCCTAGGAAAAGACAGGGAGCCCTATGCATTAGCATCCCACATCCAGACTAGAAATGAGAAGATCAGTCAACTGGACTGACCCGAGGCCACAAGGCACTCCCCCCGGCCCCAGCACAGATCTGCTATTCAAGGCCACAGTTTTGCCTTTAGCTGCAATTTTGGGGCATTTGGAAGAAAAACAGAATGTTGAATTCCCATAGCTCTCCCACGACCAGTTAGTTCAACGCAGCGCAGAGCCCACCAGCAGGACGATTGGCAGCATCCCCTTGGGTGGCCCGTTAGCAGAGACCTTCAGGCGAGTCCAAAGTGACCATGAATGGGTTCAGGCTGGAAACAGAAGCAATAAAGTTTCTTGCCATCAGAGAAGGGGTTAATCTTTCCAGTAGGAAGTGGAGGGGTGACAAACTTCAATTCTTTATAAAAGAGGCTGGTGAGTTTATGAAAGGGGATTGTCAGTCTTGATGCCTATATTCATATATATATATATAAAAAAATACATATATAAAAAAATATATATAAGAAAATAAAGTGCAATTTCCTCAAATAATAGAGGATTTTCAATCCTCTGGCCAGCTGTTGGAAAACATAGTTTGGTGTACTGCCAAGAGGCCAGCTACACACAAGACCAGCTACAAAATGACAGCAGAGAGCTCCTTGCCTCCATCCCTCCTTTGACTCAAAAAAGGGCAATTAGGGAGAAGGTATTGAATCCAATTTTATAAATTTAATATCCACAAACAAACCATGCCAGAGCATCAGCTGGGCTGGAGCAGGGCCCAAAGCAGCTGGGGTATGAGTGTAAAACTGGTTTTATTGCTGTCTCTGTGTTTTTGCAGGGGTGTGGCTGGCCAGCAGCCAGGGAGGCCCCATCACTGTTTATATGGCCTTTCTGCAGTGATTATGTTAACGGTGCCAGGAAGGGGGAGAGAAAGGTGATAGGGATACGCAGAACCCCTGTGCTGTCCGGGGACTTCTCATCCTCAAAGAAAACCACTATCTAGAGGAGCTAACAGGGAGGATTCTCCACACCTGTATTTAATACAGGACTTCGGGGTAGCAGATCAAATAACTCATTAGTTTTCACGCTATGAAACATCCCTTTCATATCAACTGATTTTTCCTTTTGCGATCAAATCTGTGAAACAGAACCGGCTCCAGAGAGTTTGCTCAGCTCCTCGGGACCAGCATGACGTGCTTCTCCGTGAGCTCTGCCCTCCACTCCAATTTCAAGGCTCCCATAAGGACGTTCAGCGTAGTAGCCAGTGAAACCAGCAAGATAATTTTTCCATGGAACAAAGCTTTTCTTATTGCTGCAACAAGACTTGTTGAGCCTCAACTATTGCTTTAGGAATAGCCTGTCCCTGATAACATTTCACTGACCTCAAAGCAAAGTCCTCGAGGGAGAGTTTGCCTTTAGCCAGAGATCCTCACAACAGAGGGACCCTGTGCCCTGCAGCAGAGCAGCTGGGTGAACCCAGCAAAAGAAGACTCGGTCTCACTGAGCAGCTGCCAACATCAACAAAGCCTCTAGTTCACCAGAAACACCGACATTTCACTTTAAACTGTGGATTTAAACTAAAGGGTCGGGGGAAAAGATAAAAATCTTTCTTTGTGACCAGCCCTAGATACCAGTCTGGACCTGGCCAGAAATAGAAAGGGTAGACAGCCAACAGGGATCATCCTGTAGTTGACATCCTGGGAGTCAAAGGCTTTATTTTTCCCACAAGAGTTGCTAAAATGCCATCGCGTGGGTGGGCAGTTGCACAGGTCGCTGGTGCTTCCCTCCGATTCAGTAAGCCAAAAGAGTAATAAATTCTTATGGACATGACCTTGAAAATGTGAAGATTCCTCCATTCATGGTTCCAAAGCAGGACAGTGCGACAAGGACAGGGACCACGGAGATCAGGCTTTTGAAGGCTCGCTGCACAAAGCTCTGGAGAAAGAGCAAGCATGACTTTAGGAATATGTGGTGATCTCTAGACAACATCAGATTCAAAAGAACGAAAACTTCTTCCACTGAAGGAGTAAAATATAACTCATAAATCTTGCCTTTTCTACTGTAATCTGCAGGTTATTTTTCATTATCTTTTAGGCAAGACTAAAAGAAGTTACTGTTGCCCAATAATCCAGACAAATGACAAAGCAATAAAGCGTTTTATAGGAAAACCATCTCCGAAACACTTGCCATGACCACCCCTTCATCATAAGCTGACCACACTGAGGAAATATAACGGTAGGGGTGACGACTCACCACAGCCACAGCAGGAGAAGCCAGAACATCTTGTGTTCCCAGGACTGTGTAATAAGAGACGTTGGTGAGCATGTACCCCACAATTACCGTGATCACGGACACGATGACAGCCAGGGGAATATTTCTACAAAAAAGGGGAAGAGAGACACACAAAGAACAAGCTGTTATCCCTTGTTATGCACAGTATTACTGCAGATTGCAGCTGGCATTGGTTAGGTGAACCCACAAACTTATTCCCTCCCATACTGCGTTTGGGAAAGCCACGGTACCGCAGAGGCTGGTAACCCAAGATGACTTCTTCCCAGCCTTACCGTTCAGGTCTGACCAACTCTTCACGCACAAAGCTGGTCTGAAACCTGCACAGTGGGAAGAGACAGAGGGAGAGTTCGAGCCATGTCTTGGACACCAGTCTGCTGCCCATGAAGTGCCCTCCCGTCACACCTACCAGCCTGAATATGCGAACATGCCTGCGTAAAAAGCCAGGGGTAGCTTATCCAAAACCAGCGACTGTCTGTCAAAAGCATCCTGGAAGTTCTCGGTGTGGCCTGCAGAAGAGATAACGGACACGGAGCAGGGAAACGTCAGAGATGGGCTTCCTTCCTGTGGGATAACATGCCTTGTACCTCTTGCCCACACCTGGGAAGAATGCTTGTGACTTCCTCGGAGCCAGGTATTCAGATTTGTTTCATTGCTTTAATTTGCAGTGCTGTGCTGACGCATTTACTTCACAAACAGTGACAGAACAAATCTGTCCTCCGTCCAGCTACGGGAAACATTTCAGGAAAGGCAACGGTGGCGGCTAGTTCCTTTTCAGACAGAACCTGCTGTGGGAACGGGAGATCGTGGAGACGAAAGGACCCAAGTTGTCCTGTCCTTTCTTTAGGCCCAAAATTAATTCGCTGGGTTGACCCCCCTCTTCCACCTCCCCCCAGCCCCCTAAGCAGCTGGATGCACACTCCTCTTTGATGTGGTGCAGCCAGCGAGGCGGCTAATTCAGCCCTCACTGTGCTCCCTCCTGATCCCGCTGCTGGAGCGCTGACCCCAGCCCTACGCTGGCTGGAGCATGGGAACCGGGGTGGAGGAGGGAGCGGGAGCAGGGACCACCAGCCTGGCCCCCCACTCCGGGCACACTCCCTGCCCGCCGTCCCTGCCAGCCACCGAGGCTCGCCCGCAGGAGGAACTGAGGACACAGAGGGCAAAACAAATAAAATTTAAAAAGTAGAGGTGGCTCAGACAGTGATCCCGTTTTACCAACTCCCCCAATTTTCCTAAAAGTTCTCTGCTTGAAATAACACCACAAAAAAAAAAAAAAAAAAAAAATCAAGATTTTGGATATGAACCATATTTTATCAAACTCCAAAAAAAACTAGGGAAGGGAGAAACACCTAATGGCCTCTCATTCAAAGGAAGACCAATAAAAAACACAGTCAAAAGGAGTTGTATTTCCAACATTTTCAAATCCGGGTGGCCCAAGGTTTGGTTCCACATCTGTATTCAGTTCTCCATATCAAATTCTCTTTAAAAGTAAAGGGTGTGGAGCTCGCCTAGTTGGGATTCACCAGGAAAGGGGTGAAATGGCATGGAGCACATGGAGAAAGTCAGGCCACTTCTATGGAATTGCCTCTGCAAGGAGATCTGTGACGAGATTTGGGCATTTGGGTTTGAAACGCTGGCCCAGCAAGTCTCTAAAACAAACCTGAGCCAAAGGGAAGGTAATGGCAGAGGAAAGGACAAGGGTGTAACCAAAAAAAGTAGAACAAGGCAGGGGAATCAGGCAAACTGATTTAAAAGCACAAAACTGATTTTTAAGCACAAAAAACAAGTCAAAAAGAAAATAGATTTGAAGAAAACTAAACTAAAATATGGGAGTGGGCCTATTGGAGTAGTCTTTATGTTCTAAAATGATTGCTGATAAGTGACGGTGCATGAAAAGGATTTATCGTCTGCAGTACATTAATGAGTGATTTACAGTCCCCCATGAGTCACGTTAAATACAACCTGTCATATTGGGGTCTCTTGGTGAATTCTCCCTCCAGATGTCACCAGCACTTATCCTCCTCGCTGGAGGAGGACGGGTGCCAGGGCTCCAGATTGTCATTTGAAGGCATGCCTCACAATAATGGCTCAGGATTTCTAGCTGCGGGGCAGTCCTTCGGTTCAGAAGTGCTGCCAGCCCGAGGGGATCTTTGCATGTTCAAAGGAGCCAGCTCCAGACATCAGAAAGGAACATGAATGTGGAACCTGCTGCCTGTGTTGTTTTCTCTGCAGAGGAAGGTAACAGCATGAAGAGGGAGCAGGCTTCATCCCCTGAGTGGGAATGCCTTGGGCTTTTCTATAAACTGAGGCTTGGATTAAAGCCATTACTCTGTGTCATTCCCGGAAGATACTACTGGCAGGTTTTTTTTCCCCACTCTGGATGTGAGTGTCCAATCCTGCACAAGTCCACTGTAAGTTTACTAAGCTACCGCCCATCTCAATTAGGAGGTAAAAACCCGTTAGCTTAAGCCACAGAAAGGTTAGAGATGCAGTTACCAGGGCTCAGCTGAGGGCTGGTAACTCATTACACAGCTGTGACTGGCTCGGATCACCATGGGATGCTGTCACACATCCCTGATGTCCATCAAAATTGTGCTGCTTTGGAAGGTTTTCGAGCCACGCTGAAAAAAGGCAAGTCTGACACCAAAGAAAGGCCATCTGCAGAGGAAGGTGCCTGTATGACCCTGGGTAGGCTCACACAGCCTCAGGCACTGAGGCTCGCTCAGTTTCGGAGAAAGCACAGCTGAGCCAGTTGCATCAGCCCAGTGCAATGATGCAGCTTAGTGCCAACTACCCTGGTCTCAGCTCCCAGCTAATTCACATCCAGCACAGAGGCAGAGAAAGCTCCTGCCAGCTATAGGAGGACCACACTTGTCACTAGGGACTGATAAAAGCCGTGACAGGCAGGCATGTCGAGCACCATCCCTCAGCCACGCAGCGGCACACCTACCCTGGGCCAGCAGCATCATCCCTGGCACGATGATGAGTGCAAGAGCCAGGAGTTTGATGATGGAGAGAGCCGTCTGCAGCCGGGCACTCCAGGTGACACTCCAGGAATTGAGGGTGAGGACCATGTCTGGAGAGGAGACCACACTGCTACAGCTGTAGCCCATGCTTGATGCACACAGGAAAAAAAATACAGCAGTGCTCCCTGCTCTAGGGATGCTAGGGAGAAGGCTGCATCTTTACAGAGAGGATGCCCGGGATGAGAGATGTCAGAAAACATTACAGGTATGGCTCAGTGTGTAGCATTTGAAGGGGGAGCTGAGTTATGATCCTAAGAGGGACCAAGAGCCTGGTTCCTGTTGGGTGATCCATGCCTGCCTGGGGGGAAGGTATGAGTTTGCAGGGACACCTCAGCAGCCCTCTTCACAGCGGTCCCCGTGCCAACATACACCAGCCCGGAGCAGGGAGGACAGCTTCACAGGCTGGGTGCACCAGGCGAGGAGTCCAAAACCTTGAGCCTTACACCCTCAACCCAGGTGGCATTTGCACACTTATACATGAAGAGTTTCTACTCCCATACTTGGCATAATCCCCCTGACCTAGGGCTCCAGCTGGTCAACAGGGAGGCCCATTCCCCTTCTTGGAGAATATAGTGGCCCCAAACCAGCACCTTGGATCAGGAAGTTTTGGGTGGCCAAGGAGGTAAGACAGGGCCCCAATCCCACAGTTATCCCAGAAGATAGCACCCCATAAGTGCCCCTGGTCCAGGGCAGAGAGGCTCCGAGATCGGCATTCCCATAAAAGTTAGTACTTACAGTACCCCAGGAGAGACACGAGCTTCACAGCAGGGACAGGAGCTGCACAGGGGGCAAAAAACGGCTCCAGCATGTAGCGTCCAAATGCCAAAGAAACCACAGCGCTGTTGGCAGGCCTGGGGGGGGGGAACCGAGCACAAACTGTAGTCTGTGGACAGCCAAAAAATGGCATGATGTAAAACTGCACAAAACTCGGGCGGGGGGGAAGTTTCCCCACCCAGCTTAATCCTGCTCTCCCATGCAGATGGTGAATTCCCGTAGAGTCTTTTTCATAGGTTTTTCTCAGTAAATGGATTAAAAATCACATGCTGCAAAAAGATTAATTCCCAACTTGAAAGCAAAAGTTGAGATTAATCAGACTGAGCAATGCAGTGTGGTTCATATGTCCTGCTTCCTCTCAGCTTACATGAAGGACACAGGTTATTGAGAGGTGAGGTCTTTCTTTTTAAAGTTAAAAAAGAAGTCATTTACAATTTTCTAAAATACCTGGACTTGTGCAAAGCATTTGACACCGTCCTGCACAACATCCTTGTCTCTAAATTGGAGAGACATGGATTTGACAGATGGAGCACTCAGTGGATAAGGAGTTGGCTGGATGGTCACACTCAGACACTTGCGGTCAATGGCTCGATGTCCAAGTGGAGACCAGTGACGAGTGGCGTTCCTCAGGGGCCGGTATTGGGACCAGCACTGTTTAACATCTTTGTCGGCGACATGAACAGTGCGATTGAGTGCACCCTCAGCAAGTTTGCTGACAACACCAAGCTGTGTGGTGTGGTCAACATGCCTGAGGGAAGGGATGCCATCCAGAGGAATTTGGACAGGCTTGAGAGGTGGGCCCATGAGAGCCTCATGAAGTTCAACAAGGTCAAGTGCAAGGTCCTGCACGTGGGTCGGGGCAATCCCAAGCACACATACAGGCTGGGCAGAGAATGGATTTAGAGCAGCCCTGAGGAGAAGGACTTGGTTTATGAGAAGCTCAACATGACCCAGCAATGTGCACTTGCAGCCCAGAAAGCCAACTGTATCCTGGGCTGCATCAAAAGAAGCGTGGCCAGCAGGTCGAGGGAGATGATTCTCCCCCTCTACTCCGTTCTCATGAGACCCCACCTGGAGTACAGAGTTCAGCTCTGAGGCCCCCAACATAAGAAGGACATGAACCTATTGGAGTGAGTCCAGAGGAGGGCCACGAAGATGATCAGGGGGCTGGAGCACCTCTCCTATGAAGACAGGCTGAGAGAGTTGGGGTTGTTCAGCCTGGAGAAGAGAAGGCTCCGGGGAGACCTTATAGCAGCCTTCCAGTACCTGAAGGGGGCCTACAAGAAAGCTGCAGAGGGACTTTTTACAAGGGCATGTAGTGATAGGACAAGGGATAATGGCTTTAAACTGAAAGAGGGTAGATTTAGATTAGATATTAGGAAGAAATTCTTCACTATGAGGGTGGTGAGGCACTGGAACACGTTGCCCAGAGAAGTTGCGAATACCTCATCCCTGGAAGTGTTCAAGGCCAGGTTGGATGGGGCTTTGAGCAACCTGGTCTAGTGGAAGGTGTCCCTGCCCATGGCAGGGGGGTTGGAACTAGATGATCTTTAAGGTCCCTTCCAACCCAAACCATTCTATGATTCTATGATTATTTAACTCAGGGCTAAGCCAGAAAGTTGTCTCCACAGGAGAACCTGAGAAAGTTTCATGATGAAAACAGAACATCTGAAATAAATCTGGCATCTATTGTCAGTCTCTGAAAAATACCAGGGCTCTTGGAGGATACCAGCTGCCAGAGAAGAGAGATTTTCTTCAAGTACAGATCACATTGAACACATGTAACTATTTACTCGATATGCCTTCTTCTTTTTATCACTGAAAATCTTTAAAAGTTGTTCAGATTGTTTCTACTCTTTCCTTTACAAACTGCCTAGGCTGTTACCTGGCACTGTAACTTTTGTTTATTTAAATCGTCACAGCATCCAGCAAAAGGCAAACAAACAAAATCTCTTACCTGATAGCAAAAAACTCTGCCCACAGGAATAAGAAACTTGGCAGAGGCCCTAGTGTCTCCAAAATGTAGATATAATGTCCTCCAGACTTGGTGATTCTTGTTCCAAGCTCTGCATAACACAAGGCACCTGGAAAAGTTCAGGTAGAAATGTGTTGAGTAAATCATCCCATGGATTTTCTCTTTTCTGTGTGACTTTCAGGGATTCAATGAATCTGTTTAAAATAAGTAGTGAATTAGAGGGAAAAAAGGGGGTTTAGAACTACTCTTCCCTATTTTTGTGTGCTACAGTGTTTTGAAGTAAGTTTTGAAGTAATTGACTTTTCTGTCAGAAGGAAAGAAATTCTCCGTTTTCTGGTTAATGACACAACTTTTCCATGGAAGTTTCCATGTGAAAAGGTGTGTGATAGAAACGTTGCACTAAGCTACAAGAGGTTTCCTTCGGAAAACGTCTTGAAGGTTTGGGTTCTCGCTTCTCCTCACAGCTAGACTGGTGAGATGGTGCTTACAAGGCAGTTACAGCAGCTCAGCCGACAGGCGATGGCTGAACTGGTCATTTCAACCATGTTTTTGATCACAGATCACGTTCCTGTGTCCTTATCTTGCATCTTCACATAAATATCTTCCTTCATTCGAAGACACCAGACAGAGGACCAGCAAGGGCATCTCCTCTGAGAGGGAAGACCTGCCACTGGAGGAAAAGAAGGCCCCAGTGGTGCAGGGCAAGGGAAGCGTCCTCATGAGAGGCTCAGTCAGTCTCTTCTCTCATGTTCATGTTCAAGTGCACCAACAGACCTGGGGACTGCCTGCTCCTGCCTTGACAAGCGCCTCTGCACCTCCCTACCCCTGCACCGGGGCACAATGAGAAACCCCGGGAGAGGCACACCAGGGAAGACAGCTTAAAACTTTCAGGCAAATGGATAGAAACCTTTATGCCTCCACCTGTGCCAAAAAAAAATCCCATCTGTGTTTTCTCTATAGAGCAATTCATCATGCCATTTGAATGTGTTTTAGTATGAATCTTAAGCCTTGCCTACACTGGATTCACTTGTTAGGTTAAACATCCTTTGTTCACCAAAAGAAATAAAACACTTCACTTCTTTGAGCACAACTCTCCTTGCAATGGGGTGAGTGCTGCTGGGATGTGACCCTGTGGGGTAAGACCATCTCTAGCTGTGCTATCTACTTCTTTGCCCAGCTCAGGAAGCTGTGGAGGGAGAGCGCAGCGGAACCCTGTGGTGGTATGGCCGTGCCTCCAAGTCCCATGGCGATTGTGCCATATTCAGGTCATGACGATGGTGAGGACCTCAATTTTTCCTGCCTCTCTGTTGGCAAATTTGTGCAGAATCCCTGTTCAAAGTGTCTAATATAGGCTGACACCTCGTCTTATTTATCCCAGTGGGTCTTTTTACATGCTTCAAGCATGCATTTAAGCGCTTTGCTGAACTCATGCTATGGGACTTATACAGATGCCATACTTGAAAGAAAAAAAGCATAAAAGCAAGCAGGCCTTTTTAATGTACTGCAAAAAAAGTGTCAGAGGAATGATCAGGGGAGGTCATCAAGCTGATAAAAGGGAAGAACAAACCAACAAATTTGGCTACAAAATACAATAACTTGGTAAAGAGGCTCCCGAGGCCCTTCCAGCAGAGTCTATCAAAGGATGCAACGGAGAGAGAAACCTTTCCAAGTGCAGAGCTTGGGCTATGTGATCAGCACACACGTTACCATTTATTGCTCTGCTCAGTTAAAAGAAACACCATGCTCACATTATATTTTAAGATTTTCTTTGAGCAAAAGTATATCCTTCACCAAACAACCACACGTAGGCTGCAACATGAAATATCAGTATGCATATGCTAAGAGCAGGAACCACACTTGTTGCCGTATTAACAGTTGAATGTCTCCTTTTCTAAACTTGCGTGTACATGTCACAGTGCCAAAGTGGTTTTTTTCCCACATGGAGTATTTCTCCTTCCTTGTTTTTTTTTCCTCTAAGTTATGACAGAAGAAGAACTTTGAAGTCACCCACTGAAATAAACATCAGATTTCTCCCCAGAGCTGAGAGATCTTGCAGCTCTCCTAACAGCACCTTTAGAGCATTTCTGAGATGGTAATTTTATACAGTTAATGAAGGAAACTAAAAGCCATATGTTTTATCCATCGTAACTTTAAGAGCTACATTATTTCAGAAGAACTAGAATGAAACTGTCATTAAAAAGTCAACCCTTTGTGAGAAAAGGCTGGTATTAAATGCCAGAAACCGAGCCAAGGGTAACGCACGGAAAGCAGGGCTGAACTGATCTGCTCAATCTCCTGCCCCAAGGCAGCATCAGACATATCCAAACTATTTCTGACAGACACCCAGACACCAGCCCCTGGCTGGTGGATACTCTGCAGCTCCCCAGGCAGTCTGCTCTGGTGCTTCTCTATCCTCACCGACAGAAAGGGGATCCCTTATGGCATATTAAGACTGTCACTTCTTGCCCTTTTCACAGTGTCTGTGAAAAGCACTGCACAGCCCTCGGACCCACAAGTGCTTTTTAGGTGCCTACATCTCCCTTCCACCTTATAGAATGGGTCCCCTCGTTTTCTCCCAGCTTTCTTGGCAGAGACCATGCTATCTCCATCCGCAGTCGTTGTCACTCCTCTGCCCTGGACTTGCATATGATTTCATATTCACAGACCGTAAGTGCTGGGATTTTCTCAATCACCCCGGGAGAATCATTTGATCTAAAGATCCCTGGTGACACACCTTCCCCCTCACCCCCCCACCCCGGCTTGTTAAACCTTTGTTTCTGTTGCAGTAGGAACAGGGAAATTTTGGGTTATTTAAGAGCTTTAAATATTCTTCTCACTTCCCAGGTGCTTAAGCAAAGGCTTACAAAGCTCACCACTCACCAAACATTGAGAGGAGCCCACAGGCAAACCAGACAACCAGGGAGAAACCCACGCTGCCGGAGTTTTTCAGTACTCCTTTTGGGGAAATAAAGATGCCACTGCCAACCATGCTGCCGATGAGGAGCGAGAAAGCCCGCAGCAAAGTTATCTTTTTCCTGAGAAAGATGGCCTCCTCTTCTTTCTTGTCTTTCCCCATGACTTTCTTCTAATCCCAGGGGAAGGTCATGCGTTCAGGAGCTACGGTCTCCCAAGTGTCCTCAAGGCTCACCTGTAAGACAAGGAAAGAGTTAGGGATTCAGGGGTCTTCTTTTCTGGACAAGATTTTTCGCAGAAACCTTTCAAGATCTGTTGAATCTATTCTCCTCAGCTGCTGGATGCACCAACCACACCACGGGTGCATATAACACACTCAGTATCATCTCTCACATCAGTACAGCTCCCGAGAGGGACTGTAAGTGTTTTCTGCCTCTTCTGCCAAGGAGCACAGAGCATTACAAGTTGCATGCCAGATTTCGGGATATGATTTCCAAATTCAACTTTGATGCTCAAACTGGAACTGGCCAGGCTAGGGTTAATTTAATGGGACCTAATTTGGGGTGACATTGATATCAGCACGCTGGCAGAAAGCAGATTTCAAGTTGCAAACCTAATAATCAAGACCTTGAGGATATCTGAGGTTAAAAGAAAATTTGTTGGTTGATTTGTTTGTTTTTTCAGGAGCAAAGAGCTCTGTTAGTTGGGGTACACAGATAATTTGAGCTTTTTTAACTTCCTATCCACGCTTGCTGAATGAACAAACCCTGATTTTTCTCACTAGGGCTTCATTTTATCAGTGTTTCTTAATATACTGTCAAGCCTTTTTGCTATCGGAGTATTGAAGAGTGAGGAATAAGTACTGTTTACAATTGTAAGACAGAGCATAGTCATTAATATCAGACATGTCATTTCTTCTATTAATATAAAAAACTTTCTTGGTAATAACAGCAGGAGTGAAGTTTTTCCTAGAAAAGAGGGAACTTCAGACACCCCAGGGATCACACGAGTTGATCTAGATCGAGTTCTCTCGCGCCGCAGTAACCTCCTACTTCACCGTCTTGTCCCTCCAGTGTCTCTCTCCGTCCTAGGCTGGCACCTTCACCAAGAAACTCACCTTCTGCTTAGGCAGGTAAGACAAATTCACATCAGTTACTACAGTCTAATTTGCTGTCGCAAACCTGTTTGTAGTTTTCCTAACAGCAAGGTAGACATTTTACACTGCTAATTAACCCTGGTAAAGCAGACAAGACAGGTCTGGAGTAGATAATTTGGCTCCTGTCCCTCCTTCTGCCACACATCCCCTCCAATGCTCACACGCTCAGCTTTAGTGGTTTTTTCATGATTCTAACACAGTAAATTGCAGGTATAATGAACATTTGCCTCAGCCCCATGGCTGTGTACTATTGCAAAGTTACACTGTACATGAGACCATATTTTATGGATTTCTTAAATTATTTAATAATCACAGTGGCGTGTCCAAAGGCAGGCAGCGGTCACCTATAGAAGCAGATCTAAGCAGCCAGAAATTATTTTCTTGATAGTCTGTATTTTCCATCCATAGATATAAATGTCCCCATAACTTTGCGGGGACAATTCTTGTTACCACTCACCCACGATACCTCTTTGTACACCCTGTATAAACTCAGTATAACTAAGGGCTTCTTTCACCCATCCCTGGCTATTTTCCCACCTGGAAACCGGCAGAAAGAAGCAAGGGTTATCACTTTCTCCTCACACATGTGAATAGCACACGCAGAAAGCCCTCTCTCCTGCCGGCAGCATTAGCTGGTTTCTCTGAGATCGCGCCAAGCCTGCACAAGCATCTTCTCAATCAAACCAGCCAAGTTTAGTTATTAAACCTCTAATGAGTCCCAGAGGACTCCTCCTCAAGGCTCCGATGGGTCACATCAGCCTTGTCTGGTCCCGCAGAGCTGCTCCTCAGAGTCCCAAAACCTCACAGGGCTGCTGGAGACGGCAGCTCCGGAGGGGCAGGTGAAGACCCCTAGGAGCTCCCTGAACCATCAGCTGCAGTTCCCTCAGACGCTAATTAATTAGCTCATGTGAAATACCAATATTGTCTGGTATTTCTCAGCCAAAAGGAGAACCGCAGACCATTCATTTGCAATGGTGAAATACAGAGGGCTCACCGAATTGAAACCGAACTGCAGAGAGATGTTGTGCACAGCTATGTCTAAAATGCTGTTGTGAGATAATTAAAAGGGCACTTATCTGTTTGGCTGGGTTTTAAACAAAGCAGGTGCGTTTACAATCCATCAGACTCCCATTTCTTGCTGGGATCCCGAAGCAGCAAAACACAGCGTCTCTTTGCGGGCTCTGAAATTACACAAAGAGGGGGGGAGGAACAAAAAAAAAAAAAGGAGAGATCAAATCAAATTTACAGACCAGGTTAATGATCCAAAGTAAATACCAAACTCCATACTTCTGTCCACATGCTTTTTTTTTTTTTTTTATATACTACTGCCATGCAAAAGTATTTGGAGATAAAACAGTCCAGTCTGGTAAATTTCAGAAACGTGAAATCTATCAGGATTTGTTCCAGAAGCTGTTGAAGGCGGGGGGGGGGGAGTAACAGAAAGCCATTGAATAGCACTTCAAAGAGACACCTAGCAGAGCCCACTGCCTGGAGAGACCATTCCTGCCTGCTCTGCTTTCCAGCTACATTCCAGCACCAGGCACATTAAAATGCAGAGATGTTAATCCTTGTGGCAATGCTTAAGAATATTCACAATGTGCTTAGCACAAAGGAAACACACAAAGCTGCTTTTTGTTCACCCTTTTGACTTAAAGGACAGGCTCAAATACTTCTCCAAAATGCGGTACCTTTGCGTGAGATCATCGGCCAGCAGGACTGGAGAAAAACAAACCCATTTCACAACTTTTCACACCTGCTGGATCTTTACTCCCTTGTTCTTCACCTTTACTGATTTTTTTTTTTTTTTTTTTTTTTTAAGCTGTTAATCTTACCTCACAGGCACTGCAGCATGGATGGAGATGAAGGAGACAAGCGTAAAGGGAAAATCATATTTGTTATTCGTAGTGGTGCCTAGAGGCCCCAGTTGAGAGCAGGACCCATCAGCACACAGGCAGAGTAGATGTTACTCTGCTGAAAAGCTAGCGACATAAACAAGCAAGTTGGAAAAAGCAGGGGAGGGAGAAAGCATCATTCTCAGCTGGGGAGCTGAGACCTAGAGCAACTAGTGACCTTCCTCCTCCTATCACGCAGGAAGCAGGTGGCATCCCTGGGAAACAGATCGTACCTCCAGAGTCCCAGTTCAATGACTTACCCCCCCAAAAAAAACCCCAGCTACTAGGGAATACTCCTAACCATTTACAGCTGTATTTTCTTTGCATGGGCCTCAATCAATACCGCACAGCCAAGAACAGGTTAACCCCTTCCTTTTCATACTGCAAAAGATGCAGGCATCAAACTGTTCTCCGCAGTCCCACTATTTTTATTTTTTTTTGTGCCAAAAATGTCATTCCAACTCAATGTCCACCACAAGGCACAGGAGCTAACTAAATAAAATCAGCAGTGAATGGGAGCTTTTTTATTCATGCATGAAAGTAGCATAAATAAGCCTTAATGAGACTGGTGGTGGTCTGTTCTGGGAACTCGATCAGAAAATCTATTTAGGAGACCTGAGAGATGTTTGTTTATAGACCAAAGTGAACACAAGAAACAGGCTGAAAAGACAAGACATGCAGCTCAACTTCTTTTCAGCTTTCTACAGCTGGTTTACCACCCTGGATAAGAAACCAAAAGGGACAGTAGTTAATAAATCAGACTCAGGTTTGCAGCCTGAGATGTAGTAATAAATCCAGGGTGACTGCCTTAGGTGTAAATGTAAGAATAAATTTCCACCGGCTCCTCTTTCTACAGAGTTTCACAAATTTAGTCTCTTGAGTTGTCTATTAAAAGACTGCCATTTCCTAACCTTTCTTAATGAAAAATTTTTTTTTAAACCTTGACAGCAAAATGGTTCTTGGCTCAGGTCACACTTACCACTTTTATCATCTCATTTAGGCATTTCCAGTTGTCCTTTGGACACGAGTGACTTTTTCTGGAAAACAGACTGATGATGTGGTGAGTCTGGACCTCTTGATGATGTGATGATCACCTTTTAATTGAGAACCCAGAAGTGTTGAATCCACACTTTGGCTAGAAATTGGACCAAACTGAGTCTGGTTTTCAAGCAGCAAAATTCCTGTTGCTTTTAGAGATCCTTCCTACCGGGATTTATATCCTACACCAAGTTTAAAATTCTTCATTACGACCAGTCTGCCAAAGCAGCAATTACAAGTGGAGATGTTTTAATAATAGTAGCGCTGATTCATTTTCACAAGATGTACAGATCATATGATGTCATCTCACTTTTCTAAGCATCCGAATGTAACTCTCCGTCCAGCTGCCACAAGAAACTCACACTTCTGTGCATCCAGAACTGATTTTCCACGAATGTTGTGCAGGAACATTGGCTCTTTCATGAGCATTTCTTCCTTTCTTGTTGCCAGTGACATGCAAAACACAAACATGGGAGAGACGCATACCCGATTAAAATAGACTCAACTCTTCTTCTACACACCAGCTATTAAAGACTATCAGAAAGGTGCACCAGCATCCCTGTGAGATGAACTAACGCAATTCCCCTTTCTTACAAGCAGGAGAAAGGAATACCCCAGGCACTTGCCTCCCTGCCCACCATACCCAAAGGAGCAGCACCCAGAGGAGCAGGCACTGGGGCACATAAATGCTAGGAAAAAAAGCCACTTAACCAGGAGACTGTCTCACATAGTAGTGCTTCCCGAGGCCAACATCTTGGCTCTATAATATCTCTTGTGGGGCACAGTGTAGGGAACTGTCCTTAGAGCTTTGTTCTTTTGTGGACGGCTCTCCAAGTAGCAAGCTGTTTTCACTCTCCAGATCAGACCTCCTCCCTGGAACAAGACAATTTGTCCTATTTGAAACTGTTTTCTTAGCTGCGTAAGACAGAACACAAACAAAAATAAATTGAAACATTTCTAGCAGAAGAGACCCAACAGAGAAGCCTAACGCTGTAGGAAAGTACGGCCAAAATTTCCCCAAATGAGAATTCTTCTTAACCCTTTCAAATTTAAAAAAAAAAAAAAAAAAAATCCCATAACAGAACATCATTCCCCCTCCTCCCAGCGATTTGTCGCGCTGCGTCAGTGCTGCAGCCTGAGGGTTAGCCTGCTTTTGACATGGAGCTGGGCAGTGCCAACGTCTGACAGCCCTCGCTCTTGCAGGAGAAATTCCTCCATGAACCAGGTCTTTGTTTTACCTCTTGCCCTGGATGAGAGCTATAAAAGGTATCGCTTCTTAGCCAGTGCTTGGAGATTTATCAGAAACAATTTTAACAGCTTCAAGCCGCTCCCTGGGGATCGCAGGTCTCCATCACGGTGTAGCAGGTGCTAAACTGCCACCCATCCCTGGGGCTGTCGGTCTGTTGAGCTGCTATGGTGGGGGCTTTGTCAAGGCCAATATACCCATCAATGTTAGGCCAACGGCACCATTATCCAGAACCACCTGGTGCATTTGCTTTTGAGCAGCAAACTAATCCCAAAGCCTTCCCAGAAATGTTCTGCAAGAACAAGACATGTTGTCTTGGGAGGGAAATGCCAAAATGGCCATGCTTATCACCAGCTGTCCTCACAAAGAGGAAGTTCTCCACTAATGGAAGCTATTTTATCCTGCTATGGAGACAGCTTTCTCCAGGTGAAACCCTTTCTCGGTGCAGAGGAAACCCTCCTCTGCTTCTGCTATTGTCAGATGTTGTCAGATGGTGGGCCCCATTTGATGGGGGTTCCTGATCTACCCCCGCTTTAACCATCT
Source organism: Aptenodytes patagonicus (assembly GCF_965638725.1). Taxonomy (NCBI): domain Eukaryota; kingdom Metazoa; phylum Chordata; class Aves; order Sphenisciformes; family Spheniscidae; genus Aptenodytes; species Aptenodytes patagonicus. The sequence continues at coordinate 64,836,990 of NC_134949.1, forward strand.
GGAACTGAACCCTTTCAGAGCTGACTGTAGTAATAAAACTCCTCTTTCCATATTGCCTCATATATTACACTAAGTTTCCCCCTTAATCTCACTGCAATGCTGCTGATTTATCACCCCAGACCTCCAGCTCCCCTAAGGCTCGACCACGGTGCCTGGCTTTGTTCCTTCTCTTCCTGCCTTCAGGGAATTCAAAAGAAAATTCAAAGATTAAAAATACCCAACCCTTCACACCTGCATCAGCCACTCACTCTGATTGCTACTTACTGTCTACGTCGCTGTCTAATTCATAGTTAATCCTCAGTGTTTTGTGCTAAATACCCACTCCGGTACCTGACTTGCACGCAGCCCAAATTCTGCCTTCAACGTACCTCAGGGTGGGGGGACTCTCTCCTTTTGGCCTCTCTGCTCAGCTGTTACTCATTTATTAAAATATAAGCCAAATATACAATTATGCTGGAGGGAACACGTTTCCTTGTTAGCCCTTTCTGGCTCCTATCCAGAATTTCTCAGGCTATGGGGATTTATATTTTACTATGCAGAGTTTCAGATTAATTGCTCACCATTCCCTATGCCTCTGATGGAGGGAAGGGGGACAAGGAGGGTTTTCTCTGACCAGAACTGCTACCTCATTCCCCATGAGACAATACGGGAACGCACATCCAGAGTTTCTGGTGGTCTGTCCCAAGGAGCAGTGCCTTGTAAAAAGACAGCAAACCCTCCAGCCAGAAGGAAAAGGGGACTTATGCTCACCCCTGCCAGCACTGCCTCTCTAGCCCAGCCGTGGGTATGGGCTGTGCTGGCAGCTGCCAGACAAGGGTCTTGGTGGGGCATGGGAGTGGGAGAAGGTTTGGTTAAGGGTGGCAGTTTATCAGAGGGCAGGGGAGCGTGCCCTGGAGAACAAGTCTTATGAGGAGCGGCTGAGGGAACTGGGGTTGTTTAGCCTGGAGAAAAGGAGACTGAGGGGAGACCTCATCGCTCTCTACAACTACCTGAAAGGAGGTTGTAGCGAGGTGGGTGTTGGTCTCTTCTCCCAAGTAACAAGCGATAGGAGGAGAGGAAATGGCCTCAAGTTGCGCCAGGGGAGGTTTAGATTGGACGTGAGGAAAAATTTCTTTACTGAAAGAGTGGTGAAACATTGGAACAGGCTGCCCCGGGAAGTGGTTGAGTCCCCATCCCTGGAAGTACTTAAAAGACATGTAGATGAGGTGCTTAGGGACATGGTTTAGTGGGCATGGTGGTGGTGGGTCGACGGTTGGACTTGATGATCTTAGAGGTCTTTTCCAACCTTAATGATTCTATGATTCTATTCTATGATTCCATGCTGGGAGCAGCTTGGGCAGAGCTTTAACCCCTGGTCTGAAAGGAGTATCTCCAGTTGTGCACACAAGTCCCTCAAAGGTCCTGTTTTGTGCCTGCAGTGAAGCAGAAACACATTATTACATCTCATGGTTTAGAAGCGGTGAGGGAATGAACATCTAGCACTGGACTCCCCAAGCCCTCACTAGCTGCAGCCCGTTTTACCTGCAGCAGAAGCTGAAGTGCAAAGACACAGAAGAAATACACACTGAAGGACCATTAGGCTCCTGATCACAAGGAGGAGTCTTATCCCAATAACTGCATCTATAAAGCTTGCTATGGATTGGCATTTGGCACCATGCCATCACAGGGATGAGTGTGCAGCCCCTGCCAGCTTTCCCAGAGCCTGAAGGATGGCACCAGAAACTAACCAAAAACCCAACTTGCATGTTTTTTCAGGTAACGTACAGGCCACCTCCCATTTTCACTCGTATTTAGTGAGAATCAGATTCTAGGAATGAGCGTGTCAACAAAACCAGATCAACATGCTCACTGGGAAGGTTAAGTCAATACAAGGGCATGTTTATTCAATTTTAATGTAAGTACAGTCATACAAGTATCTGCTGGGAAGGACTTCTGGGTGCCTCTGGTCCTGCCTCCCATAAGAAGCAGGACTGTTGCCAACACAAGCTCAGACCAGCCATGGCTTTGTCTAGCTGAGTCTTAAAACCCCTCAAGGTCAGAGAGTCCCTGACCTCTCCAGGTAACCTGTTCCAGTGCTGCACCACTCTCCTGGGAAGAAGCTTCTCCCAGTGTCCACCCTGAACATCCCAAGCCACCGCTTATGGCTGTCATCCACAGCCATATCACCTACCACTCCTGAGACCTGCAGGAGCTCAACCTCATGTCTCCCTGCACAGATAAGCTTGTACTTACTTGCCTTTGGTGATGGTCCTTGCCACCCCTCCCTCTCCAGCAACCAGGGCTCCACCAGCCCCCCGAGACTCACTTCACTTCAGGTTTCCCTGAAGTCAGTGGACTCAACGCAGCTGCAGGCTGCAATGGCTTAAGCACAGATAGCTACAGGCAAGTGAAAGGCACCAAGTGGATGTTCCCCTCTGACCTGGAGGTTCCAGCACGGGCTCCAGCATGTCTATGATGTCCCCTGAGCCCCACACCCAAATGACCTCCAGCCTCAGAAACTCTGGTTTTGGTTCTTTCCCCCCCCCCCCTCCTTTCTCTCTCTCCTTTTTCCATCCTGGACTTTGAACCTCCCTATGATCTCTTCTTGTCCGTGTGATTGCATCATTCATGGCAGGTAAGGTTAGCATGAATAGAAGGAAATACAAACAGCACTTCACACAGCATGCAGGCAGCTGGGAGAACCTGCAGCCAGCAGAGGTTACAGACCCCAGTCAGGTCTAATAAAGACCTGCATCACTGGAGGGGCAGGAACTACAATTGTGATTATTCATGTTGAAATAGAGGTCACTGCATCTCCCGCTCCAGAGGCAAATCTGAGCGCTGCAGGGCGTCTCAGAAGGAGGTTTCCTTTGTACACAGCGCTGAGCACCATGCCAGGGCAGCCCAGCAAGGCTCTACTGCTGGCTGCTCAAAGGAAGAAACACCACGTGTTTTTTTTTCCTTGTCGTTGTGGCTCAGCAGGGACACAGCATACACGCGGAGAGAGGAAGGGAGGACCTTCTGTTGCAGGATGGGGCCGTAGCCACGTGAGGCACTTGGATTTGGGGTCGCTATGGCCAGCACCAAGGAGCTGCCATCCTGAACATGGAAGACCTGAATTCAGCTCCTCTCCTGGGTGCCTTAAAACAATACTGGCCAGAACATCCCTAGCCCCTGTCCTCTCCACACAGCTTCGTCTTGGGGTACTTGCTGTGCAGGCACCGGCAATTCAAACCTCTGCTCGTTTCTGTCCCCAGCAGACTTGCCACGTAAGACAAGGAGAACAGAGGGACTGTGCAGGGCGACTACCGCTCACCCAGCAGAGGTGGGATGAGGAGGCTGTTTACCTGAGGAAGCTCACTGCTCTGGCAGGGGCTGTGGCACTATCAGCAATGCTGGCTGGCTTGCAGGATCCTCTCCGTACAGCAAGCGGTTTGTGAGAGGTGCCCCGTGAGAACATTGTAAAATTCAGGACATCTGTATAAATTCCAGACCGATACAGCTGCCTAAATGTAATTATGAAAAATATTAGCAATTGAATTGGGAAGGCATTGCAAAACATCTAAGTAGAAAGAAAATAAACTGGCATGCTGTGATTGATGTAAGCATGTAACAGCCTCCACATGTCACTGGGACCAGCATGATCCGCACCAGCTGAGGTGCTGCTTCCAGAGACGGAAGAACACTTCCCAGGGGGAGCGACTGCACAGCCAGGGCCAAGCCCTCGTTCCCTGTCACAGTGCCAGTGAACCCCAGGCCTCCCCTACCACGCAAAGATGGATTTTCAGGGACACAGGCCTCTGGCCACAGTTTGGGCTTCTGCGCTTGTCAAAGCTTGGGACTGAAGCATGATCAGCCGGGATAAGTTAACTAGGTGTCAGGAATGCTCCTCAGCCGTGTTCAGAATTGGACCTCTGGGCCACCAAGAGTGCTTGCTTTCAACCAGCGGTGATGCTGAGCATCCCTAGGCCTCACCACAACCAGCACGAGCTGCTGGTCCCTGCCAGAAGCTGTCCACCCCGGCGGAGCCCCTGCTTACAGTTGACCTGGCCCATCAGTGCTGAGCCCTGGAGAGGCATGGGGACAGACGAAGAGGGAGGTGATGGTCAGTGTTGCTCACTGGACTCACCCATCACGGCCAAGGTTGTCAAACAGCCACCCTCTCCTTTCCTGGTGTCACTTTGGCTGCCACCTGCCAGGCACTCTAACACAAATTTGGTGCAAAAGGCTGGGAAAAAGTTTCCATTCCAGATCAAACCGTGCATTTCGTTCAGCCCCAGACCTATGTGCCATACGCTGTGCGACCGTGCAGACATGCAAGACACATCTAGCCTCTTGCTGTACTTCCATAAAGCACTTCCAGAAAGAAGACGCAACATATCCTGCATATCAACAGAGAGAAGACAGTAGGAACGGTACTAAGAGATTGTCCCAGGTGCATTTAACTGGTTCTACTTAAGAGGCTTTTGTGGCCATTCAGCACCAGGTACAGAGCATACCAGGTCACTGCATTCAGGCAATCCCTGTAACTATCTCAACCCTTCCCAGCCAACTACTGCTGGTTTAGATGAAGAAAAAGGTTTATTGTGTTCTTTTTCCTCCTCCTCCCCTACATTCTTCTTGTTTTATCCTAGGAAATCTAATTTTAAAAGGCAATAGCAGAACACTACAGATGTGTGGCTGACAGAAGCAAGGAGCAATTTCAGTCCCAAGACACAGGAAAGCCAATGCGAGTCTTTCCACAGGTTTCAGTGGGCTTTGGGGCAGTAGACCTTCAGGGCAAGAAAGGAAGGAAAGAGGAACACAAACCCTTGCACTTTGTTCATGCCCTCAGCAGCAAGGAGTCCAGGATGCTCGAGGTGAAGCCTTTGGGGGCTGCCCCGTCCCCAGGGAGCCACACGCCGCGCGGCAGACAGGGCAAGCTAGCAGGCACGTCCGGCACTGGATGTTCCCACCCAAGCAGGATGCCTGCAGATGGTTTTTCCAGGAGGGCTTGGAGGCAACTCGGGGATTTTGCTGCTGAATCAGGCATTCTGCAGTGCAGGCAGAGACCTCGCCGCTGGCACCAAGCCCTGCAGCTGCACAACGCCTGGCACGCACCGTCGGGGCTGCGGAGCCAACACGGACAAGCTTGCAGCGACGCGGGCTTGCCGCGGCCACTCGCTCACTTCCAGATGATGGCATCACTGGAGGCTTGTGTCTCCTCGGCAGGAAAAGCTGATAAATAGGCACCAGAGAACAAACCACAGGAAACGCATCCCTATCTAGGAAAGAAAGGACTTGTTGTACAGCACACGCCGAAGACATTGGAGCACAGAGGAGGGGTGTAGATTTGGCACTCGAGCGCAAACAGTATGTCCCTGCCATCGCTGGCCTGCTTAGGCATAACTATTTAGGTTATTGGTACAAGGGTACATGTCCCAAAATATGTAATTGTCAGGTTTTTCTGGGAGCTCTTCAAATGCAGTATGTCTCAGTCCTTTTTCCCAGACTGCTTCTACCTGCAGGGAAAGATGGCCTTGTCACTAAAGGCTTTGTTTTCAGCTGCCACCAACTATTTATCTCTGCAAAGCAAGCAGCCAGGGCCATTTTTCTTCCTGCCTTGCTGTAGGTTCTTCAGAGCAAGAACTTGAGCATGAAGATAGCACGGACCTTGGCCAAGCTCTGTGCATGCAACAGCAATGCAAACATAAACATTCTCCTTCCTTGTTTTGCTTTGATGCAAGTTGTCTTACACAGATCTTGGGGCAAGCACAGATACAACAGCCCCCCAGGTTTATGATGCCTCCTGAAAACCCCAGAGCCTGTGCCTGCCAGCTTGTGTTTTTAATGCCTGGCCACAGGAGTGCTGTGGAAAGGGCAGGACCTGTGCAGCCTTGCGGCAGTATTTTCATTTGCTGTGTTTACAGGGCATCTCTTCTCTTTTGGCAGTTAGCAGTGGGGGGCAGTTAAAGACAACACCGTGCAAGTGTCTCACTCCAGCTGGCAAGGGCAGGAGAGACAAAAGTAAGAGCAGCAGCTCTGGAAAGGGAACGAGAGGGGCAAAGACGGGGGAATGGGAGAGTAAAACGTCAGATTGAAAAGGAACAATAAATCCCTGGTGAGGAATATAACTGGGGGGGTAGAAAAGGAACAGATTGCAGCTCACTAATGAGGCAGACGGCATTTTCTTTGTGATCTGCAAATTCAATTGGGTTTTCTGACGGAAAAAGATCCCATGCTATCCAGAAATCTGTTTGATACGTGATCTGCCTCCCTCTGCCTTCAGTGGCAATAGCTGCTGGAGCAGGCAGGTCTGGCAGAGCCCACCTGGCCCGGCAGCGCAGGCTGAGGTCAGCCCGCTCTCGTGGCTGAGCCCTTCCAGCACCCTGGGGAGAAGGCAGGCAGGACATGGGCAGGGCCATACCTTCCTGGCGCCTGCTAAAGTGCAACACTCTGAGCTGCACAGGCCTGTCAAAATGGGGAGGATGCTCTGCTTGGGCCACAAAGCCGAGGTGACAGCCAGGCTCAGCATCACAGGCAGTGCCCCAGACACGAGGGGCTGCCTAGGACCATTAATGAATGGCTGAGGGCATCTGGCAAAACACTATCTTGCTGCAAAGGTCCTTGGAGTATTAAGACCGTAGCTCCTCTGTCAGGCAGGAAGGCCCCAGCTGTGTGGTTTCAATCTGTAAGGGCTGCAGACAGCAACACAGAGCATTTCAGGATATGACACCCTTGGAGCGAGGACGCTGCTACCAGCCATCAGCACTAGTGTTCTGGCAGCACGGAGGCATTCTTGCAAAACTCTTCCAGGGAAGGAGAGGGAGGAAAGACAGCAAGCCGCAGATCCTCACATCTAGCTCCCACCCCTCAGTTCCCTGTATTTCATTAGGCAAATAATAGCTCAGGGTCAATAGCATCAGCCTCTTTCCTAGAAATGAAATAAACACAGCCAACTATCAGGTTGCCAAGCTGGGGACCCAGGGATGCAGGCAGAGGTCCCTGTTCTGCAGTCAGCTGCTTTTGCTGTCTTTAGCACAGCATTACTTCCATGACACTAGGCAATAGCACGTCTCTCCTTTGCTGTGGTTTGGGGAACATAAGTGTATGAAAGATGGGGCAAGAGCTCCCACCCACGTGCTTGGTTTCTTCATTGAAGCCCTGGCAGAAGTACTCAGGAATAAACGGGCAGAGGGGGCCCCGTTTGTTTTCTCTCGATAGGATAAAGAGATTACAGTTCTCAGAGTTATCAGACTGATACTTGGCTTTAATATTAAAGTCTCCAAAACAAAAGAACAAAGAAATCCAGCATAATCAATAGGTCTGTGGGCACAGTGGCCCACACAGAGTTCTGTATCTTCACAGCTCTGTGAAGATACAAATCATCGCTAACGTTCACTGGGAGATGTCCTCTCTCCTATCATCTGCAGGGAGGAAGAGCACAGAGACGCAAAGTACCCCTTGCAATATTTGGTTACAACAAGACGCAAAGGCTTAGTTTGCTTGGACCAAGTCACATACACACTTGCACTCCAGAAGCTGGGGACTGCCAGGCCCCTGAGCCATCTCTCTGCTTTGCGCTAACATGTGTACTGCTACCTCCTGTGCAGTCAGCAGCAATCCCAGACCTGGGACCTCCATGAAGAAGACAAGCCGATGAGAGGAGCCTGGCTAAGGAGGAATTCATCAAGTGATGGGTCAGCCCTTCGAGACCCACCCTTCCCATCAGCTGACATAGACTCTCCTCTACCAGTCCAAAAACTTAGCTCACAGCCAGAAATTTCACCGGAGCTTACTTTTTACTCTGGAAACACAGCAAACAGCATAGCGCCAGCACATGGACCAGATCACCACCAGCAGGGCAGCAGCTGCCTGCAGGCAGAAGTCTAAAGACAAGGTACTCCAGCTCCTGCTTTATAAAATATATATTCTCTGATGTGGCACTACAATACACTGCTTTTTATATGCACATCCATTCCTTGAAATGTTGTCCCTACTATTGGAAAGACAAAGTTTCTGTAAAGCAGTTAACTAACAAATATACCTATTTTTGTCCCTCTTACAGTCTAATTACTCAAACTTGCCAGAATTATCAGCATGACTTTTCCAACTTTACATAGAAAATCTCTGTAACCAGCTCCAATTGCCTTTTCCTGTCTTAAGTATTTGCACCAGTAAGCACCTATGCTCACTTACAGCTACACGGACCCAGGCCTGTAGATCAAAACGCAACACTTCACACCGGTGCCGAACCAGCGAGAGCAGTTAGCTGTCAGAAAGATGACCAATTGATATGGGACATCCTCAGCAGTAAATGACTTCAAATGAAGATGCCTCCTTAGGAGATACGCTGCAGGTTCACGTGATAGGTAGGGGGACGGTTACAGGGCTTACCTAACGGCATTTTGCAGTGTGTTACTCGAAACACCAGGCTAGGCAGTCTTCCTTCCGACACAAAAAAGTCAAGCCCCTGCCACATGGACCCATTGTAGACTGGTTTTGTGTTACCACTGTGCTTGCAAAAGGCATGAATATACTTACATCCTTCTTGGTTGCATATCATAGAATCATTAAGGTTGGAAAAGACCTCTAAGATCATCGAATTCAACCGTTGACCCAACACCACCATGCCCACTAAACCATGTCCCTAAGCGCCGCATCTACGCGTCTTTTAAATACCTCCAGGGATGCGGACTCAACCACTTCCCTGGGCAGCCTGTTCCAATGTTTAACCACTCTTTCAGTAAAGAAAATTTTTCCTCATGTCCAAAATGTCATATCCTTTTAGGTGTTATCACCAGTTTTTCAGGGACCATCATATTTAGTTCTTGTATTTTCCTCTCATATGACAGTTTTCATCATGCTTTGGACTCAAGCTCACTGACTCTTTACAAGCCACCTCTGGCCTTTTATTTCAGGACATTTGCTTACAGAGGGTGATATGTTTCTGGCTGGTGCTGACATTGCACATATTGTTAAGAAAAAGCCTAAGTCTGCAAGGTCAGGTTGTTTCTGAAAAGTAACAACAAAAAGGCAGGCACCAGTTAAGATGGATCTCAGATCATCAGTCACTAAGGTACTCTGCTTTATCAGTTTTGCATACGAAGGACTGAGTATCAGCCCTCGTGCTTTGTCAAAGCAGTGTTCCTGCCTTGTATGAAGAGACACTTCCAAAGGCATCTCTGTCCCAATTTACTTAAAACAAAACACAAACTAAAAAAAATTGTGCTCCGGCCATAGAAATGCCATGCAAATCCCCATGAGCTGATTTTTCCAGGGAGGTTCCTTACCTCTAACACTGCTGATAGAAAGTCAATATTTAACAGAACAGAGATACGCTTCTGTTTCTGGAAATAAACATGAAGGCCATACTGAACATCCCACAACACGACACACACTTACTGAGGACAGCCATGAGCTGGATCTCAGAAAGCTGGCTGGATTTATCTGCAGACTGGTGAGGAGACGTGGGGGAGAATAACCTAATTAGTTGCAGTCCTGAAAAGCTGTATTCATTTCAGGTTCTACATAAATGTTCTTCCAAAAGACACGGCAAACTCCAAGGGACAAGTGCAACATCAACTTTCTCAAATTATTTTCTGTTAGGAAAATAAGCTGCAGAGCAGAGGTTTTTCCTAATTTAAAGTAGCAATAAAGTGCCTTCATAGAATCATAGAATCATTGAGGTTGGAAAAGACCTCTAAGATCATTGAGTCCAACCGTCAACCCAGCACCACCATGCCCACTAAACCATGTCCCTAAGCGCCTCATCTACTCGTCTTTTAAATTGGTAACAATTCCTCAGCCCAGCTGAACAACACGTAGCTTCCTAGAGCGGTTGAGGCATGATCTGTGTGGCTTTCATTGGGACCCATCTTTTTTCTTCTCTTCTTTTCACTTTCCTCCAATCTCTTCATTTTAGCGGCAGACAGATTGCAAGACGGATCCCAATAGAGACATTTGAAGTTTGTCTTTGCTGTGACACTGAAGTAAAGCCTTTATCCAATAAGCACAGACTCACACAAGAGATCACATTGGATTCTCACCTGTCCTCCCTCAATGAGTGAATGCCTAAAAAAAAAAAATTTAAAAAAAAAAAATCAATGAATGGGCTAAAACCCTTCTGAATGTTTTATTGCATGCACAAATGCTGCTTATGGAGAAAAGTGCACTCTTAAGCTATGGGAACTCTGGCAGTTAGGCAACTTACATCAAAGCAGGGAAGCTGCAGGGAAGATCTAAGCGACCAGAAAAAAGGTTACAAGACATTACATGAGGAAACCCAGCAGCAAGGTGCATTTGCTATACCTTCATCCCCATGATTACTCATGGGTATCTTCAACCACTTACAGTAACAGCCAGGACTACAATGTGTTTCTGATAGACAGGACTACTAAAAATTTCCAAGTCTACCAAAGTAGCACGAAACCCCCGCAAACCCAAGCCACAAAAACTGTCATGAGTTGGTATTTCCACTTCCCTCCTCTCTCCTCCAACCTTCTCCAAAAAAAGTTATTGAGTCAGTCAAAAAACATTTTGGTTTTATTTTAAGACATTGGCAGCTTTGCTATTTAAGTCCAAGTTACTTGGAAATAAAAATAGTATTGTTTGCACTTTTTCCCCTGAAGAAAAGCAGTATCAAACCCTAATCTCCTTTCGCACACAACGTAAGTGCAAGGAATCTGCATTTTCCCCACAGAAGAACGCTGTGGGAAAGACTTCCCATACACATCTCCTGGGTTCATGGGAACTGGAGGTAAACTTGAGGAACAGCTGAGAGATGCAATAAAAAGATTGGCTTTATTCTATTGTAGGAATATCCCTTTGACTGTGACCCTGCCATTTTAGTCATGGTTACTCTGGGGTACATCATGACTAACATCTCCCACTGTACATCCCTGACAGCAGAGGAAGTGCTGGCCTCCAAAGCGGTAACTGTGGTGAGTGCAGCCCTTTGTTTTTACCGGATATTTTCAGGGTAGCACAGAAAAAGCAATCACATCTGGGACCATCTCAAGGGGCCGTTGGCAAAAATCCAGAGGCTCCATAGAAGAAGCAGCAGCTTGTGGATTTCGATGCCTTGGGCAGGATGTCTGTTTCCACAATGGCTGGGGAAGGAAGGAATATAAAGGGAGATGGTCTGATAAGAACGTGGCCATGATAAAAAGACTCTGTTCAGTATTAATTCATTTTAGCAAGAAGAAAGGTGCCCACAGTCACTGGGTTACAGACGTTAGTATCTTCCCTCAGTGAAATGGGAACTGGTTAGTCTTGAGGCAATGTTAAATACTGGATTTTAAAACGAGTACAAAAATAGACAGAGAGCAGAACAGATGTGACAGACAGTGGGTTCTTCTCATTCATCCTGGAGTTTTGCAGAAAGTTGTTGAAATCGTTTCCTCGGCAATTTCAATGCTGGTGGCTCTGTCCTGCTTTGTCCTGGACAGAGGAAACTTAGCAGCTGCAAGGTGAAGATCTGTGCTTTCTGAAATCAAGCATCTCTTCCACAATGAAAACTACCAGCCTTTTACTTACAAATTTGTTCTGCCGCCCTTGGATAGCTGGGAACATTCACATTAGCGAGAGGAGTGGAGTTACTGACCCGCCTATAAAGAGCTTTACTAAACCTTTAAAAAGCACTGTATCATGTGAACACTCCCCGCTTCTAGTTGCCAGCTGGTCTTTATGCCACCTCGGCTTACTTTTTTTACCAAGGGAAGAATAGATTTCGGAAGTGAAGTTTGAGGCTGGGATTCCCTGTATAAACAAGGCCATTCGCAGCATGATGGATCGTCACGGTCTCGAACCTCCCAGCATCTGCCCGTGGCCAGTTGTCCCACCTGCCCTCTGTTTTGGGTCGCTTTGCCTTTTCCAGATGTAGTTTTATTTTGTGCATTCCTGTGCCAAACGCCAGCACTGACAGCTTTAAGGGGGTGGCTGCCCGCACAACGCTTTGACTTGAAGTTCCTTCTTTGGTGAAATTCCGACGAGCTTGGAGGCAGGAAGCTAACGCTGCAGGCTGTATCGTGAGCTCCTCCTGGTGGTCATTAATATTGCATTAACTTCCCCTGTGAGCTCAAAAATAAAAACACAGCTTTGGGACATTTTTCTCTTCTTCTATACTCAAGAAACACATTTTAAAATGGAAACAGAAAATAAACCATATATTCTGAGAGTGATGTAAAGGCTTTCATTCCTCACTGCTTGCAGATGTGGCTAAAGGGAATGAACACATCCTTAACCCTCGCACTCATTTTTTTTCAATACAAATCAAGAGCGTCACATTTTCTTCCTAGCAGAAGAAATAATTCTGTTTGCTGCAGATTGCACTCTTTTGTACAACCCACAGCCAAAGAAATACGTCCTTCCTAACTATTTATGTCTGTTCAAGACAGCCTTCTCCATGCTGAGTCTGCAGGGCAGGAAGAGGGAAAGAGGAAGGAGACTTATCCGAATAATTTTCTGAGATTGGGATGGAATGGATGGAGTGGGAAATTCTGTTCTACTCAAATAGCATGGGTAAAAATATTACAGAAAGCTAAATTATAAATAATCCTGGCTCAAGGTGTTAACCATATCAGTTTGTTAGGCACTGCACAAGCATCTAGCATCCAACAGCTGCTGTCCCAGAAAGATTACATTACAAAGAACAAGCAGCAACACCTAAGTGAAACAAAAGGTGGGAAAGACAACAATACAAGAGTTTTTGCAAAGACTGTCACTAGCAATGGTCTCCACTCCCCTTCCAGTTGGCCGTTAGCATACGGTATTATGGCACTGCTGAGTATCTTCTGACCTCTTTGTAACATGAAGTTATATAAATATATGAATATGTAAATAAACGAATAAATGAATGTATATGAGTTCTTTATACACACTCTGCTAGCCAGGTAGCAGAAACAAAATCTTGGTGTCAGATCTGCCTCTGCTCAGAGCCTTGCTGTCAAAAACTGACTTGACGTACTTTGAAATTTTCAGAACAGGGCATCACTTTCTTCAGGGTGGGCTAGTAGAAATCTTTGTTAATCCTGCCCATTTTCAGTACATAGCCAAAATGCCTCATGTCAGAACTATTAAACCCAGCATCTTGCATTACAAAGGCTCATTTCAGAAACGTTCTGCCCAGGATATCCTTCTGATGACTTGGCATGGAACTGTACAATAGCTGATCTACATAACATCAGAGGATCTAGTTTTCCCACTATCTTCAGCATCCCTTCCTTTTTTTCCTTTGCTGCTTCTGCATGATCACTGTCTCTTATTCAGCCTAAGAGGTGCCCACCATAGGCTTCCAAAACCTAGTTTGCTTAGGCACTGTCACACAGAGAGAGAAGTGGATTACACCAGAGACCAGAGGCACAGCCTGGCCCTGTGTCAGACTGCGTTCTTGTGTAGACAGTATTTGCCTCAGCAGTCAATCCCCACTTCTGGGAAACGCATGGACTGAGTGAGCTGCACGCACATACACACAAATACGTACCTTTTCTTCTGCATACTTCTAAGATAGCTTACGAACTCATAGTGATGCAGGTCCTATGTTTGAAAGTGATCTGTAAGTCCCTTGCCATAATGCCTCCGAGAGAGAAAAGCTTCTTTTTCTGAATTTTACTGTTATGCCTTTTTAATTTCCCAGCTATTGATGTTATTGATGATGGTGGTGACGGTGTTGATTTGAAAGCCCTTTGGGCTGTTGAATTTTATCGGCTATTCACAGGTATGGCAACCTTTGGGCTCCCACTGCATCGTTAATTCGCACCTTAAGATATCAATACCGTTTGAGAAGACAGGAAAATCGGCTAGCAACAGTTGCACCCAGAAACGTCCTCAAAGATTTGGAGAATTCGAAAAATGTAGAAATGGAAGGCCAGAGATGTCTTAGCTTACATACGAGAATTACATCAGTGAAAACTACTAGGTACTTCAATGCAGAAACGCTGCAAAGCATAGCCAAAAAATTAAGTGGAGAAAAAAATAAAAATCAATATAGCTCCCTAAAACGCCCAGTAAGATTTTTGTAGCCATCAGCTACAAAAACTAAAAATCTATAGAAATAATCCATTTTTCAGACTTGTGATTTTTAACTGGCATCAAACTTGGCTGCAACAGAATACAAGCCTAAACATAAGAGAGTAGTGAAATGGACTAAAAAAAAAATTTTTTTTTTTTTTTTTTAATTTAGAAGTCACTAAATATCCTCCAGTTCAGATCCTTTGCAAAACCAGCCAGAAACTGGATCCATTATAGTCCAATCTTCCTGGCAGCTGATAAATTCAGGCAGAGAGATCCAGAGATCTTAAATAATTCTCAAAGAGGTCACACGGTTTAGATGTTTGGTTTAGATGTTTTTATAGAACAGGAAATGTGTCTGTTCACTCTCCTTCCGTCCTGTTACTGCAGTGACTGAAACACCAATGATTCAGTGCTGCAGTGCTAACACGGCTTTCCAGGCTAAGCTGCTACATTATTAGGTGACTGAAACATTGAACAAAGCTACGTTCCGCTCAATTTCATTCAAAGTAACAACTGAGGAATGAAACATAGCAAAATGACAATGGTTTAGAAAAAGTTTTTCCAAAATTGCAAAATAGAGAGGTTCACTTCGTATTATGCCCGTAGTGTAAGTGAAAGACTGATTTGGAAAAGTAAGATTTAAATAATACTTCAAAATACTCAAACTCAAGATGACCCCAGGGGTTGCATTTATAAGAAAGTTCACACCATTCCACGTTATCAGCGTGGATACCTCCATATTATTTTCTGTCCTGTCTATCACAGAAACGTGCTTACCCTCTCCAAACTGGACATCCGTGCAAAGGACAGGGAGGCCACCGATCCAGGGAAGCACAGAAGAACCCTTCCCCGTCTGGAAGCGGCCCCCAATGGGCAGTGGCTGGGGATGGGAGCCTTCCTCTAAGAAGACCCTGGTGAGATTGGTCAGAGCTTAGTCTGGCTACTGCTTCTCCCCCCCCACAGGGGAAAGCAGTGATGTCCATCTTTTGGGGTCCCACCACTTCCATGCTCTTCACCACACTGGCTGGCAGGGTTTCAATACGTGAGGAAAGAGGTGAAAAGAACAGCCCCACAGGAGCTGGCATGTCAACCAGCCGAAACAGGAGAAATCCCTTCTGCCTTTTGCAGGTGCCTTGGTCTGCAGCACTGAAGTCTGCAGTGCACAAGTCTGCAGAAGTCTGCAGTCTGCAGACTGCACAGAAGTCTGCAGACTGCTGCTTCAGCCTCCTAAAGGGCACGCATTCATCTTCTGATCGGCCCATTACTCTGACCCTTGCTGCTCGCTTCCCTCACCAGTACACCCCAGAGGCCCTCATCACATTAGCAAAACAAAGGTTAAGATACAGCAGCACAATCCAAAGCCTTCCCCTTAAATTAATTCCTGGAAAAGAGAAAGCAACTCCCAGGCAGCCGAGAGGATCACCCTGCCTCCTTCCCACAGTAGGCTGGACTGGGAAGCACCAAGACAACTTTTTTTCCGGGAAAGCACTGGGAGTTCTGAATCATCAGAAGTCTTGACCAAGGATCCCAGAAGAGCAAACTGCAGCATCACCTGAAAACCCTTAGAAGCACAGCTACATGTTTAAAGATACGTCACTACATCAGCTGAGGCATTAATTTAGACCTCATTAAAATCACTGTATGTGTGTTCAGCAGCTGAACTGGTTAGAAATTAAGGGTAGGATTAAGGTGTGCAAATCTAAGCAGATTCTTCCCTAGAAAAAGGAAACCGTGGTGCTTCTAGCCAGAAATGAACCCTATTTTGGCCCTATTACTTGCAGCCATTTCTATCACCTGACAGTCTAAGTATTTTAGGTATTAAGCCCATTCAGCATAACTCCTCCATGCAGGTGAAACAGTGAAAAATCTAGCATTCCTGCAGCTAATTAAGAAAAAATTACCTCAATTTATACATACGGTTTCCCTTCTATTCTCTACCACTATGTACATTTTGATCCGATTAGTCAACATCGCATCTTTAAGATCTCAAGTTATACTGTAACCTGTGCTTTAGTGCTTCGGCTAATGACTGGAGACACAGGCTCCACAGAACATTTAACAGATCAGAGATTTCTTTTTGTGCTGTTCCCAATCTTTTAGAGTCCTTTTCAGTGAACCACAACAGTCTGGCACAGAATGATACTCAGTTTTTTCTTCAAGCCATGAACTGTAAAATACAGTGAGAGTTAGCATCAGCGCAGAAAAAAATTTAGACATCTCTGAATGTCCCAACCAAGTGGAAAAGGTTTTAAATACAGTATTTTAAAAGTATTGACAGCACTGTTTTGTTGTCAATTAAAATGTGTAATAAAAGGATTAGTGAAGACATTCCTTTAATCATAGTTATGGTAAAAACACTAATATTACTGGAGTTTGGTAGCTGACATTCTATATTGTTTAAAATTCTTTGAAACTAGAGGCAACAGAAAACATGGGACAGAATAAATAAATATATATGTGTGTGTGTGTACATACACACACACTTGATACTGTACCTGCCATGGTTGAAGACAGTTTGAGTATAATAAAAAAATACATATATAGATCCTGTGGCCTGCTAAAGCATTTCCGGCTTCCTCAGTTTTGTAATCTTGTGAATGGTCCTCTTTTTGAAGTTGTTGTGGTTTTTTAACGTACTGAACACATTAACCTCAGGGAATTCTGCCTTATTCCTACATCTCTTCCTAGACACTACATATATTATGCCTTCAATCCATCCAAACGACATCATTTTTCTCCTCAATTACTATAGTAAGTGCTATTTAAAATGTACTTTAAACTAAGAAAGCTACTAATGGCAGCATTACTGAAAACAGTCTACAAGCCATCAGTTCACAGCAGTGGCCCTGTATTGTGAGTACATACACAAGGCAAGGTTTGTGTAGAGAGGAAGTGTCTTACATCTGAACCATGAGCGCCAAACATTGCATTTATTTCCCACTCTCCAAATATGTCAGTTGGTCTAATACGTATCACTTCCCCTTACAAACCTCACTCATCGGGTAACTGTGGGATGTATAACATGAAATCTCTTTCTGCTTTTGTACAAACTGAACCCCTGCTTTAAGGGAAATCCTCTCAATATTGAAGAAAATGGATCAACAGAACCAGTGCCTAAAATAATTTCATGTAGCCACAGAAGAGGTACGTTATACAATGCTTTTGCATTTTCCCAAAGCATCTCACTAATACCTCTTCTCCGAGCTGCTGCAAAAGCCTGGGGAGAAAGAGATCACCCAGATGCCATGTCCCATTTAACGCTTGGTCTCCCTCCTAAGACTCCGGCAATTCAGCATCACTTGTGGTGCTTAGTTTTATGACAGGCGCAGCTGCCCAGCAGTCCTTGGAATATGATCAACTCATTTTGCAGTAGCGCACCGCACAGCTCACAGATTTTTCTCCTCCCCCCCTCCCAGAGGACCTGGGCTGAATATGGACGGACTTAGAAGCAAAAGGGTTCCTCTCAATGCTAACCTCATCTGAGCCACCCAATTCTGACATCACTTTCAGGACAGCTGGCATGGTAAATACGTTCTCTGAATGCTCTCCTTCTTCAACAGGTGTAACTCGGTGGGAACACAGAGGTTAGCTGCCTCTTGAGGAGAAGCACTTTAACCACATGGGAATAGCTCTGTTCAGTAACCAATGCATGATGGAATTCCAAACAATTTCTACGAGTGCTGGTTGAGCACAGGAAAATGCTTACTGGGCCAAGACCTGTGATGGATCTATTCACGGATCTTTTGTAAAAAAAGCAAAACCTCTGTAACTAGAAATCAACAACTTAAGAATGAACCACACCATTTAGTATCTTTTTCAAATTAATACTAGCCTGAAAAAGCTGCCTAGTTAAACCACATTTCCACAGCCCAGATCCTATTTTAGGAAACCAGAGTAGCAGTTTCTAGAGTTTTGTTGGCTTTCAGTTTTACCGGAACAAAAAGTTGACTTGCATCTTTATGACTTACCACCAAGGTGTATGATTCAAGGGCAAATGTTTCTTCCAGATAAATATCACATTCTCAAAGTACGGGCGGGAACTTTACTCACACTCATTGCAGCAAATAGAACATTTCTTATAAGAAGTAAACTTTGGGGCAAAGCATCACAAACAAGGAGACTCTTTGTATACTGTTCTTTTAGTTGACTTATATGTTCCAAAGTAGAGTATTTTTTCCAAGACCAAAGCAAATACAGCAGGAGCAGTACAGATAAATAGATCTATCAAGCCAAACACAATTCTTCAAAAATTTGCAGTGCTTATTCTAAAGACTGAATATAATTGGCTTCAGAGAAATCGGACCTTAGTCTAGACAAAGCAAACTGTCCTATTAGCCAGCTGTTAGGTGGAATACTATGAGCTCTGGCAATGACAGACTTTATTCACTGTCTTTATCAGCAGCTATTTCTTCCGCAGGTAAAGACTTTAGTCATTGACCGCTGTAGAAACAAAGGCATTTAAAATTCCTGGTGGTATCAGAATGAGTAACAATAACACTCTGGTTTTACACTTTCAGTCCTCATTAACTTTTGGCTTGAGACAGTTGACATTACTTACCAGCACTAAAAGCGTAATTTCAAGGGCTCCCAGAAGAAATACTTCTATACAAAGAAAAAAAAGTTCCTATAGAAACCAACACTCAGCATGACTGACTTCACCATATTCATTCTACTACTCAGGTTTCCACCATCAATCCAAAGTTATATCTAAACAAAACAAACAAGAAAAAGTTTGGTTGAATGTGTTAACTAAGGAGCCACCACAATAGCTTCACAACTTCAGCAGGTCATGACAAACCCTCTAGAGAAAGAGTTGAACTTCACTAAGTGTACACAAAACCAAGTTTGTAGGCACTTTGCAAGGGGGTACTCTACTTCGAAAGCAGTAGAATACTGTTGATTTAAAAAAAAAAAAAAAAGGAAAACAAAACAAACAACTTCAGTCTTCAGATACCAAGAAGGGTATCTTGCCCATTCCCTGACTTTAGAAATTCAATTCTTTTGCCGTATTTAGTAGCCTTGAAATCTTTAAAATCCACCTGTCCATTAGGAAAGAATAATCCAGGTAAGTATTTCCCCATCCTCCCCAAATAGAAAAGCAGAAAACCAGAAACTCTGACTTTTAATGGAAATACAGCTCCAGGTGCTGAAGGCTATCCAGTAGCATTTAAAGCAGCACTCTGAGATATTTCACTTATTTTCCAGTGTATTATCCTACCTATTATCCATCAAACAGCAGTCACAGAGAAAAACTCTGGAGCGTAGCTGGCAAAAACAAAAGGACAAAGAGTAAAGGTGCTTACACAGATTTTCATATGGGTATGAAACTTGTATTTGTGCCACTGAGGCGCTCTCTTAAGTCCATCACTTTATTTTAAGACCAAAACGTTAGTATGAGCAGCGAGTTCACTGCGACAAATCCAGATGAGTCCGTCTGATGGAAATGCTTAGGTTGTAGCATTCTTCTTCACTCACAGTGATCAAGAGTTTTTCAAAATACATGGTTGCTCTGACAGACAAACAGCTCTTTCAGGTCTTTGGCAAATCTTTGGCTAACCAAATTTAAAATCAGTTTTAAACACATTAACTGAAAAGATGTAAAGGCATGTCAAAATACAGCAGGAACCGATTTCTGGACATAAAAATATTTAATCTTCATCTTCTGTACTTAAATCATAATTTTTCCTCATGATTTCTTACTCCACTCAAATGAAATTTGTTTTGAAACAGCACAGAAGTTTCTGCCCCCAAATCTACAACACTACCCTGTTTCAAACTTTAGGCCACAGAACTTACTGGTTTGTTGGGGTTTTTTAAACTATTTCAATCTTATACTTAAGCAGTACATGGTTTGATGAGGTCAGCATTCTTGTTCTTTGTCTGTAAAGCACCTGGCACAATGAAGTCCTGGTCCATGAACAGATCTCCTAGTCGTTACAGTCAACCATAAATGCTCTGTAAACTAAAAGCCAGGCTAAGAAGTAAATTTGAGCAGCTGCAGAGGATGCTCAAATCAAACACCTTTTGCCACCTCGTTCTTCCCATGCCATTGCTGCATCATTTATCTAAGGCTCTCATAAAATGACCATCACTGGAATCTAAGCATCTGCCCATTACAGCACTGAAGCAGTTCAGTAGCATGGAGCACTATTTGCAGAAGAAAATGCATTACACAAAGTTGGAGTGCAACACAGTAATGCTTCCGTTACCCCCAAGTAGAGTACCCACATGCAAACACTGTACTGCCATACGGAGTCAAAATAGGGAGCACTGACAACTGTAAACCAGAAGATGATGTGTGGTGGGAGAAGTCAGCAGAGAAGTCAGCCAGGGTAAAAGCAAGTACGACAAAGTACATGGAAGTGTGAAAGAGAAACCTCTTCTTCCAGAAACTGCACACACTTCAAGGAAAAAGGGGAAAAAAAACAAACCAAAAACCAGAAATCAAGAGATGAGTCAGTCATCAGTAGCATGAGACAAACCTGAACAAAAACCAAGAGCAAGAACATGAAAATACCATTTGACACACTTCTTACAGTTCTAGATCTGCTAGTATGATGGATCATAAACACTTCCACGTCCCTTTATAATAGGATTCAAAAAGAATATACACATCTTCACAAAATGCATTTAGTTGCCACATAATATACTTGGATTGAAATGAGATTTGCAATTTGAAAAAATAAAAAAAACAAACCAGTATGAGAATATTCCCTCTCACATTTCTCCAGAAAATTTCTTCTTTAAAATGCGACAAGTAAAGGGCACAGAGATTGGACCTAGAAAAGTATTTTTCTCCTCACGATACTCTGTAGTTTTCTGTATTTATGCTGAAGCAAATGAGAAGTCTGAAGAAATTAAACGCTTTAGAGTGCTAAAATCAAAACATAAGCAATACAATTTTTTAATTTCAGTATTTTAAAGTACAGAAAGTGGAAACTATGAATATCAAATACAAATTTAAACAAAGCCACTTGTCCTCCCCTAGAATAATCAATGTGAACTACTTATAGAAACTTACAAATTTAAAGTAAAATCAAAACAAAATAAATACTGTACATACACTTTCCCTGCCTGCAGGCAAAAGAGGATGGGAAATACTGTTATGAATTGAAAAAAATGCTCTTAAAGCTGCAGCATCCCATTTCCCAGCCAAATACTTAACACAGTAGTGCGTTTCTGTAAAAAGGAAGACACACATACACCGATCCCTACTGAGCAGACAAGCTAATATTTTCAGAGACATTAGAAGGAAAGATAGAAATTAGACTATGAGAGTAGAAAAAGGAGAGGAAAAGACAAACGGGCCAGCAAAACATTACTACAAAACTAGTAAATATAGCCAAGAACTAGCCCCCTTTTTTTTTTCTTTTTTTCAAATTCCATGTTTTTTTTTAAAAAAAGATTCACCAAAGCATTGGCAGCAATAGACATTTCCCAGCAGAAGTGACAATACATATCAATATAATCTCTTAAAGTGATCCCTTTCATTCCCTTCCCACAGCATGAAACTCTTATGGCTTAATTTATATTAAAAGTAGAAAAAGTCTTTTTTTCCAAACAGAAATGCAGCCTATGAAGAACATGCATTTCCTTATCAGTGCTACTTATATTTCCCATCCACTGCATGATTTATCACTCATACGCTCCCACAAAGAGGGTTACTAGGGTGTTTTTTGTTGGGTTGGGTTTGGGTTTTTTTTTTTGGAAAAATGGATGTTGCAGCTTTTAATCTTGTTTAACCACAAATAGTAAGGCCCTTGGTTCCATTTGTATTTCTTCTGTGAAAGAGTAGCTCCGGGCTCACTCAACCCCAGAGCTACAAACAGCTTTTAATGGTCTGGAAGTATAAGTGTAACGTGAATGAAACTCTGGAAAGACACTAGATTTGGGGGTCATGGTGGGGGTGTGAAGGGATAGGTGGGCATGTGGAGCTTAAATAGGGCACTAGTTATAGGCTTGTAGTACCGGGTCATTCTAGCTTCAGTTCTGCTTAGTCTCCACAATTACCAAAAAGGGGGTAGCAAGATTCACATCAGCTCTGACTCCGAAACCCTGCAAAAATTTTCAATGTTTACAACTTCATGGCCTTGTGAAGGAAGGTAGCTTATGCCATATAGCAAAGCCTAGGGACAGCTGAAGCTTCTAAAATGTGATCATGACATTGTGCTCTCTTCTATCTCTACTAAAGGTAACACAAGCACTTCAACCACCAAAAAACCAAAACCCCCAAATCCCCCATGTGATCAGAAAGCAACAATTTTACCTCTCAACATCTAACCCTTTCAAAATTGTCTTTAAGAATGGATTCATGTAGAGTATTATAGGTTGCATAGGTAATCTACCTCAGAGGTCAACAAAGGCTACCTTGTAGCCATGGTTTATTAGCAAGTATAGTACGAGAAGAAAAGGGAAAGTTGCTGGAAGAGTCTTTGATATAGTTTCTAGGTGGTCTTTCCATTTTCATGTTTGGTTTTCTTTTTTCAATTTCAGGAACGTGAGAACTTAGAGAATGGGAAAACCCCTACAATATTTCATTTCCTATTGTTCTGCCTAAAAAAAAAAAAAAAAATAATTAAGTTTTATGCCAAATCCAAGTTCTCTGACTTTTCAAAAAGATTATCCTTGAAAACGAGTTACCATAGCAGGCTTAATTCTCTTTGTTGTCCAGCCAGTGTTCCCTACTCCCTCCCTCTTCCACCCCAAGTGAGACAGCAAGGAAAAAAATAGGGCTTTTTCTCTCCACTACGACAATACAAGGTTCAGTCCATCTACAGAAAGATTGGTGCAGTAGTGTTTTCATCTATAACACAATAAAAATATCCCTACATACAAGTACACAAAACAAGTGAGGTCACCACATCCTCTTCATGAGCTACCAGGAGACTTTTTTTTTTTTCCCCTTTTTTTTTCTTTGTTTTTTCTTTTTTCTCTTTTTTTTTTTTTTTTTTTTTTTTTTTAAATACTGCTAATCATGGCGATTTCTTTTAAATTACTTGTTCTGAGGTGGAACATTAGAATTAACTTCTGCTGGAAGCATGGATACCTGAAGAAAATGGGAATGAACCTCTGCCTGTTGACAGCCTGTGAAGAGACTATTACATAAATTCATGACAGTGGAGAGCCACTTTGAAAAAAAAGGTAGAAAGTACAGTAAAGAAAGAATAAAATCAAGAAGAAATAATATATATGGGTCCAGCCACATCTGTGTTCCAATAGTAAGATACAGATAAATAATGCAGATGGTCAGAAAAGAGACTTTGTATAAGCCAGTCACATGTACAAGAAAGCATACTCCATATTTTAGAATTCCTTACTCCAGATTCTATTCTGGCATACTTCTATTTCAGGTAAGTGTTCTCAAAAATCTGCCTTTAAGGAGAGAGAGATCGTTCTTCATTCTGCTCTGAATCTGATTGCTGCCCTAAACTGGAATTTTCTATTTTTAAAAATTATACAGCCAGCAAGAAGTAAACAGTTTGGTTCAATATGTTAAAGCTAAAACAGTTTCCAAAGCCTGGCAGGCATTAATCCATTTGCTCAAGCTTAAGCAGAGAATATTTATATGGGTATATAATTTTAACTAATAGTGACAACAGTTTATTTCTTTGACTTTGGTGAGAACATTAGAAGATAGTTAAAATATTATCTTTTAACTATTTCCATCTGGAAAACATAGCACCTGAGAACAGCAAGTACTTAAGAGTCACTTTCAGCACCTGTAGAGTACCTCTTAGCTTATGTTCTGCTTTTTAGAAATCCTTTGTTACCTCCGTTCCCAATAGTCTAAACAAGGTTGATAGCTTGCATTAAATTAAAAAAAAATAAAAAAAAAAAAAAAGACTGAAAACATGCTTTTGTGAAACCGTAATTAGCAAACAAAAAAAGGTTAAAAAAATTCACCCATACGCACACACACAAAACTATAAAGTCAAGTCAATACAATGTAAAAGCAGGGCTGCAAAAAACACTCCTAAGTTATAATTCTCAAGCTCCAGAGGAAGTAAAGCCGTGAAAGCTACCTGACTTCTTTGCAGTTGCGTTATGTTTTGATGTTTCTCAATTTAGAAACAGGATAACATAGTGCTAAATAGTTTTGACCCTGCAACAATCAAAAACACCTGACATCAGAACTATTTCCATAAATTTGTAAAGGCATTCCTAATCTAGCCTACATAAAAGTAACTCTGCACAAATATTCTGGAAAGTCCAACTGAATTTGTTTTTAAACCACAACAAGAGAAAACAATTCCAGTATAGAATATGGAGGAAGGAAAAACTGGTATGGAAAGTTAAATCAATTCAATGACTTGGATAGCTATGCCAGAGTATTTTTACTCTTAGCAACCAAAAAAAAAACCCACAAACAACCAACAATATTGTTGTCACTAGCATATTAATGTTTTCATTTTGGCTGGACCCTGCAAAATGCCCTTTTTCCAGAATCAAGTAAAAGTATTCCCCTTTCCACCTTCATCCTCATCCCCCAAAAGTTAAATATTTAATTTTATATTACAGAAAAATACAAATTTTAAATCAAAATTATTTACAGTAATTCAGAATCGGCATTTGCTATCAGCTCCGTATAAAGCCTGACACAAATGATCATTCTGATACCAGTAAGCTACTTAATGCTTATATACGCACCAGTTAAGACTTTTAATTGGCCGTCTCGCCCAGCTTTGAAAGCAACACACATTCTCCTACCTTCCTGACTCTTCAGTAAAATGCGTTTAAAGTACAATACTATTTTAATGCTTCTTCCATGCTACATTAAGTAATATGCCAAATCTTAAGACTGCAATGTATATCTTATGAGTTATTTCAGAGTAATTGTTCTGAAGAAACATTTATCTTAACTGATGTCCCTGTTTCTCCAAAAAGATATATTACGTTTCCCTCCTTTGTACCAACTCTTAAATAACCTGTACAAATACAATTTCAGGGAGCCTTTTTACAGAAGAAAATCATCACTGATAGATCATCAGGAGGAAAACTATGCACTCCAATTTGGAGGAAAGGGGTGCAGTTTAAAACAAGTTAGCTACTGGACTGACATAAGAAGATTCTTCCATCTTTAGGAGTCTCTTCTAGTCCATCAAATAAATAAATCTGTATAAAAGAGGACAGGTCAAAAAATAATCAAGCTGGCAGAGAATATGCAATTTGCAAGTCAAGAGAAGCACAGCCAATAGCTTACAAAAAAAGCAGGAAAAAAAATAAAAGATTCCATATGCCTTAATTTAAAAAATAATTAATAATGCATCTCACCCCTATTTAAGACTATAACCTGAATATCAAATTTAGGAGTCCAGACTAATCACAATTAATGTGGCTCTCCACTGCACCAAACATACATTATCAAAACAATTAAAAACTTTCACATTCTTAAATCTAAATTAATAACCTCCACAAAAAAAGTCTTCCAAATAAATAGGTTTTTAAAATGAATTTAAAAGTTGACAAAATCTATCAGAAATAAATTATTGATAAACCACCTTCATCATCTTCCCCTCATTAATTAGGTCAGAAACTACCAGCAACAAATGATATTCAAGCCCTGATGAGAGACTATTTCTCACAGTCCATGT
The DNA here is from genome assembly GCF_965638725.1 of Aptenodytes patagonicus. Classification (NCBI taxonomy): domain Eukaryota; kingdom Metazoa; phylum Chordata; class Aves; order Sphenisciformes; family Spheniscidae; genus Aptenodytes; species Aptenodytes patagonicus. Next base: position 64,862,552 of record NC_134949.1, read on the forward strand.
CTCTCTGAAGATTTCCCCATTCCCATATGGTTATTGCTGAGCAGGTGTGGCACAGTGAAAATGCAGCATTGGGTTGTTTTTTTTTTTTGTTGTGTTTTTTTTTTTCTTTCTCATTTTTGTTCATCAGGCAGTGTTTTATATGGTACATGCAAGTCTGCTTCAAGCAGAGGAATAACAGCAGCTCCAGGCTCTGTTGACCTCAATACTGGTCTGTGTAGGAAAGACAGCAGTAGTAGAAGTAGCAGCTACATTAAACAAAGAAGCGTGCATGGCCATTCCGGTTCAGCTTCAAGATCTTCCCGAGGCGCTGTTTAGCAGTTGCCATTCCTTTCTTTGGACGTTTGCCTGAAAAATGAAATCAAGTACTTCAATCAGGAATTTCAGAACAAATTTTTATCATCATAGAACAAAGATGAAACCCAGCTTTCAAGCTGAAGCAGGCAAAATTTTCACCTGAATCAGTTTTAAAAAAAAAAAAAAAAAAAAAAAAAAAAGGGCAAGTTCTTCATTTGTCTGTTTGGGAGCAAACAAACAGGGAATCAGAATTGTAAAAAAACAGGAATTGTTTTCCCTAAACTCTGGCTAGCATTATCATAAATAAAACGATTATATTATTTACAAACATTTCCAGTCTAGGGAAGGGCAGTGGGTGTGGTAGGGGAGAACCTAAACTGAGTTTCCTGAATTTTGCTCAAGTAAGTTATTCCCTTGAGTAAATTATAGAAAATAAAATAGAAACTAAAAACTAAATACGATGATCATCAGACTATTTTTTGAAGTGTCACAGCTTTTAAACCTTCACTTCAATAAACAAATCTGATTCAGGCCAGTGTTTCAGAGTATAGCTGTGGTTCTGTTCCCTGTAATAAATGCGTAACACATACACCTGCAGAGGTGCAACAGTAACTATGAGAGTTTCATCTGGCCACGCACCCAGTTAGATCTCTCTTAATTCCACCTCCACACATTCTGTGCCAAAATTTGAGTGTCCACAGGATGCCCATTTTATATTTTTCCTCAAGGTCTAAGTCTGTCCTTTTTTCAGTTTCTGCATCTAACAGCTCTTTTTGATGTTTACAAGATGCTTTTCCTCATCTTCCCCCCGTCTGGCAAGAGGACAGCAGAGATAAACATTACCTTTTGTCGCCTGGTTGCTGATAGGGGGTGGATTTGATGCTGGCCTCTTTGTTGGATGAAGTGGTACAGACAAGGATGTTTCACCATACGGCCTGTCAGGGCTAAGACTGCCATCACTCAGCCGACATTCTCCTTGAATTAGATTGGAGTCTCGTGTATACTTGCCATGCTGAAAACTCAAGCCGTTGTTGTGGACTATACTTCTGTTGTCCTGAACCTTATGATTGGCTTCTGATGCACCCTCTTTCTTGATATATTTTTGACTTTTACTTGCATCCTAGTGTGGAAATGAGGAGAAGGAAAAAAGTGGAAGTTGATACCTTCCGGCTACAAGTTCACTCCAGTTTTTCTAATTATACTACTGTATCTTTGAAAAAAGGTATTTCAGTTCCACCGGTGTCTGACCACTTTATGATTCCATCATTTCTTTTAGTATAGATACCTCTTAAAAATAAGATACAATATAGTATCTCTGTGCAAGCTTTTCCATATGCACTTAAGGGCAATGTTATAGATGAATTACACATACTAGTGTACTCAGTTTCTCTGCTTTTTGGTTTTAATTTGCAGTGATCAAAACAGATGCAACTACTCTTGATTAAACTGGCCACTATAGCAAGCCATACCATAACTATTGACTACATGAACAGGCAATTTGTTTTCAATATTCAGCTGATGAGAGAGCAAATGCTAAATTGGGAATTACAAACTGTAAGGAGTATCATGTAGTTAGATATTCTTAGGAAAAAAACAACCTAAAAAGCATGCAGTTAAAACACAGCTATTAAATAGCATTGTTGTTTTGCAACTTTTATTGTTCTATTGTTCTATTTAATTGTTCTAGTGAGTCTAATACAGACAAGTTTAGAAATACTGAAGTTCAGAGTGTAAGACACATAACCTTTCATTTATATATTCCTTGCTGGATTCCACCTGGACATCAGAAAGCAAAAATATTCCTACCTGCTGGCTGTTGAAAGGTTGTATCAGTTTGGCAGTACCAATTTCCTAAGCAAGTATCTTTACTATAAATACTATCAACAGGTTCCACTTGTTCTGATGCTCTGGTTGGGAATAACAACGAATAAACAATACAGTGCTTCCCCAGTTAGACTGAATGTAAATTCATGCTTTCTTTATGAAGTACTTTTTATTTTTCAAGATACTGCCCTGAGCATCTTAATACTAGCCACTATGACAGAAGAGAGTTTGAAAGGGGGGGGAAAAAAAAAAAAAATCAAAACACCACCAACAAAAAAAGCATGACAAAAATACAACAGTTACCAGCATCAGAAGTATCTATTATCAGATGTGCAGTGTGGAAAGATCTGTCCACCATGCTTCCTGTACTTACAACTTCATGATCTCTTCTTCCTATAAAAATTTTTGTGTTCAAAACATTTAAAGTATTGCTTTACCTGAGGGGTAATCCTTGAAGCTTCATTCAGGTGTCTAGCCCATGCTGAAGTCCCCAAGTCTCTCTCCTCTTCCTTCACAGACCTACCTAAAGAGAAGTTCAACAAGCTTAAATTTTAAAATAAAAAACTAGGAATACAAAGTTAATTATACATTTGAATAACTTTAAAATTAAAACAGGAAAGAAAGGAAAATACAATGGAAAATATTTCCTAGGTACAAAATAAAAGTTGTCAGAGCTGCTCGGTTCTACACACTGAATTGGGAAAACAATCTCACAGTATAAAATATCTTAATTAAAGATCCGTATACCACAATAAGAAGGTCAGACAAATATAATCGTTCAAATTTGAAAGTACTGATGTTGAAGACAGCTTACTTTCTTTGTTACGCTACAGGTTTCAGTTTTCTACCATGGCTTTGTTCATGAGGAGTTCATACGAAGATGGACATTGTCTTTAATTTTCAGGTATTATTGATTGTATTGTTTCTAAGCACTGATGTGCTATTCAGGTACAACATATGGAAGATCTATGCTGATAGGCCTATAGAAGAAGTGTCCACATTGAAAACACAGTTACAATACAGTTAACTTGTAAAATTAAGGGTATCCCAAAACACCAATTCAATTTGAATTTGGAGAGACCGAAAGGTTTTTTGCAAAACCTGCTAGCTAAGAAGCACAGTTTCATCTTCTTCATCCATGGAGTCTGATAAATGTACTGGGTCTGTCCAGAATAGAATTTTTTCCTAACAGTCCATATGGTGCTGTATTTTAGATTTGTGGCTAAAACAGTGCTGATAACACACCAAAGTTTTGGCTGTTGCTGAATAGTGCTTGCACAGTGTCACAGCTTTCTCTTTTCCCACTCTGCCCCCTGCAGTAAGTAGGCTAGGGGTAGGCAAGAGATTGGGAGGGGACATAGCCAGGACAGCTGACCTGAATTGGTCAAAGGGCTATTCCATACCATGTAACATCACGCTTGGCAATAAAAACTGGGGTAGAGGAAGACGCTGGGGGGAAAGGCAGTCTTCCAAGGTAGTCATTGCTCAGAGACTGGCTGGGCATCAGTCTGCTTGCAGAAGGTGGTGAGTGATTGCCTTTGCACCACTTGTTTCTTTTCCTCTTTCCCTCACTTACTGAACTGTCTTTATGTCAACCCATGAATCTTCTCACTTTTGCTCCTTCTATTCTCTTCCCCATCCCACAGGGCAGGGGGAGAGAACAAGTGGCTGTGTGGGTGCTTAGCTGCTGGCCCGAGTCAACCCACCACAATTTAAAAACCTGGATATGATGTTTTTCATAAAGTTACAAAGATGGAAAGGCACTGTATGTGTCTGTGTGGTTTGCTGGTTAGGGTTTTTTGTTGTTGGTGGTAGTTTTATTATTTATTTATTTATTTGATTGGTGGGTTTTAAGGACATACAGCTTTGGTTACCAGAACACAGTCCATGACTGACATTAGGCTTTCCTGTTATCCATGTAAACAAAAATCAACATACTATTAGTTCTTTGAATTAGCACCCTATTTATTGGTGGGGTTCTATTTGTTTCACATCAGCAAAGCTATAATCCTCTTCCATTTCCTTCTCAAGCAAAGAATTTTCAAACATAATGACTCTGTGTTCCAAGAAGTGATTTTGATTCCTTTGAGGGGATTAGTGTTAACGATCTGCTGTCTGTCATTCCCAAAATGCATTTAACAGATGTCTGTTTTCCACAGACATCAAAATGCCACTGACAAAAAAATTACCTCTGAATTCTCCTCTTCAAGGTTAGAATCTCCCTTAATGCACTGCATTCATCGCAGAATTTCAGAACTAAAGCCAAATATGCCTTCCAAAGACATATGAAAAATCACCAAGCAGATTCCTATGGATATCTAAGTAACACACATGCCATGAAAGCTGCAACCATGAAGGTCCTGTCAATCTTTTCTGAAGATTACACTTTCAATAAGGAGACTACACTTTCAACCTAGCCATAACTTTACCACTCTTGTAAGGATACCACAAAACTTTCAGATGGCAGTATTATGTGTTCTGACGACCCCTCAAGCTAAGTTTGTCCCAGTTTACAGAAGTAACATTTACCTTTTTTTTTTTGGGGGGGGGGGGGCAAAAAACCCCCAAAAACACACCTTTTTAAATGTCAGTCTGTTTTACTTAAAAACTTGACTACAAATCTAAACATTTAACTTTAAGTGCTTATTCTGAGCAGTTCGTCCAAGAGCAGAGAGCAGCAGTGTCATTAGTTCAGATACCTACCACATTCTATTGTTTTGTGGCTCTGAGATGGCTGTCTGTCTTTATGCCGACTCCTGGGGTAGCTTCTGTGTTCCTGAAGAGAGGTTCTTTTATCTGTGCAGTCTGTGCTTTGAGTGTGACGTGGTAAACATGTAGTATAGTGCAATCCTGCCATAGAAAGCATGCCCTGAATAGCTTCTTCTTCTGTACTTGTCGAGGTAGGACATTCCCTAGAAAAATAAAGGAGTATTCAGCAGTTCAAAACAGAACTCTAGATTTCTCTGAAGGAATGATTTTTACATTGGTATAAAAGCAGAACCATAAATACGTGCGAAAAGGTCTAACAGTTTATAAACAAATGCCCACAATGTGCTTACTTTTTACTGGGAGTTTCATTTCTGGATGGCTTCTGGATATTTTGACAAAGGTCTCTCGTGACCTTAGATTCCTCTTTGAAATTTGATGTTACTTCCTCTTTCTCTTCATCACCTGAGCTTTCTGACTCCTCTGTGGAGGAATCCTTCTGCTAAAACAAGAGGAAACAGTATGCAGAATGGTCACCATGCCTCCTAAATAGAGACACTACCTTAATTTATGCTAAGTAAAAAATTCAAAAGCTTCCAGGTCCAACTTTTTTATATATATAGTATTCAGAATGCAGTTAATTTGAATATAGCAACTGAGATACTATACATCCAAATTTTGTAACACTGATGAGTACATGCTCCAACAATATAGAAAGCATCTCAGAAATCCATTTTCTTACAGAAAACACTACACACATTAAACCACACACAAATCATTGTATTCTCTTTAAAGAGAGCATTGATTACTTATCTTCTGTACTCAAAGTAGAGGAAAAAATATGGAAGTATGATTCCAAGCAGTAGCCACAATCGATGCCTATTACATATAATGGGACACAACCTGCCCCAAGTAACTGTTCCTGCTCTCACAAAAGAGAACTTTCAGCAGCAGCATCTCTCTTATGAGTGACAGAAGCTCTCAGGTAAATCCCACCACAGCAGGAACAAAGGCACAGCAGCTGTTGCCTCTCTTACAGTGGCACAGCCTCATTTCATGAATGAAAGGGCTTTTCAGCTCCTGCTGAGATTACAGCTTGTATGGGCAGGAGCTTCTCAAAGGTGGACCAACCATATGTGACTCAATATGCCTTTACATGAAGCAAGGGCTACAAGAGGTATGTTCCATCTTGGTAATTCCTACTAATCTATTTTGAACAAGTACAGACAACACCACAATTCTTTTCAAGCCAAGGAATATATGAGACATTCAGTAAAAGTGTTGAAAGTGGAAGATCAGAACATGGAGGAATCATAATCCTTCAAGACTGACACCACTATCCCTATCATCAAAAACGGAACTGGAATGAGTGAAGTGCATTGTATCACCAAGGGATGTTTTTATACAATAGCTTCATTCACAAAAGCAGCTTGTTAATCTTTGACACTTGGAAAGTGACACAAATGGGCAAGTAAATTATAACTATGACTCAATGTTAGTAATAAAGCTATTATCTTGTTTTGTTAAGATCATCTTCAGTGCAATACAAAAACATAAAAAGGATTTACAGGAGCTACTGAGATAGTTCCTTCTATATTCTTCTGCTTCTTAATTTCTAATAGTAACTAATGGAATAATTTTTCTGCATGTTTAAATTTTTCTTTTGTAATGATATATCCAAAATGAACTAAGAGAGTAAATGGCATTAATATAAAACATTTCACGCAATGACAAAGTCATCCAAAACTGGCCACATTCTCCTGTGAAGAAGAAATATATCACTTCTGAATAACTATTGATTGTGTGTCTTAAAAAACAAAACCTGCTGAGCCAAAGTGGCTGACAATGCAGTTTAGGAAACCAGAAGAATCCACATTATGAAGGTTCCTATCACTTATTCCAACATCTAGATAAGGTAATGATGGAAGACAACAAATACTAAAAATAGATCTTGACCACCATGGAAGAAGTAAGAATTTGAAGACTTCTTATAAACCCTTATAATAGGCTGATGACTGAAAGAAAGACCAAAGCGTTAGCTTTCCAGAAGCACAAAACAAAAGTTTGAGGTAATCACTCCACCCTACTAGCATTTTACTGCTATCCAATTAAAACTGAAATTAGTAAGTCAGAGCACAATTTTGCAAGGGAAAAAATAATAAAAATATTTGTATATACATGTGCACATTTATAAATACTAAAAGTTGTATTAAAATACATGCGTGTAAATATATATACATGTACACGTGTGTGTGTGTGTGCATTTGTATTTCATTTAGCTGTAAAGAAATCACTACAATCTAGACCCTCAAATGGAGGATTCCCATTTATTTCAAATAGTCTAAAACACCTCAATAGGATTTAGCCCCTTCAGCTTATTTAAAAAACTGAAGGCCCACAAGATTGTTTCCATTTAACCATGCTCTAAAATGAAACTGTGTGGTAGATACTCGTAATTCTAAAGATGAAATTTAGACTTGTTATGGAAAAAATGAACAAAGCAACTAGGATCTAACTTTTCTCAGACTTTGCACGTTCCAGAGCAGGGCTCACCCTTTGCCAGCCCCACTTTAATGACAAAGATGATCATAAAATTTGGCTCAAGATAGCATATCTTGTCATTTTTCTCAACACTAGAATAAATGAAGAATGAGGCAGACCGTAAGTTTGAGATATTAACTTGAACAAGAATTAAATGCTTTGTTATCGTTCTTTTAACACAAACTTTGACCAGATAAATTTGAAGTGAGCAAGCAAAATTATATTTAATTGCTTCGTTAACTTTTGTGACTTTTTCTAGCTATACCTGTGTAGTGCAATCAGGCTCAGATTCTTCTGAATCAGAAATATCAGAGTACTCTGAGGATCCATTCCTGAGTTCTGATTTCACACTTTCAAAGAACACTGAGGAGAGAAAAAGTAAAATATAAGACCCAACATTTATTACATATGATATTTAACAATTATTTTGGAAGTAAAGAACAAGAAACATATATACAGTTTTTAACAGTCTGTAAACAAAAGCACATCCACGCACTGATCTGGTTCACAAGTCAAATTTGTTTAAAACTCCGTTGAGTTGCCTACTGTTGACCAATAGACTCCTCAAGCAGCTCACTGGATGAAGCCAGAAGAAGAGAAATCAGGTGCAGCAGGAGCATATATTTTTTCTCTCCCATAGAGTACATACTCCACAGATAACACCTTGGGCAATTTCTGCTTTTGTATATAGGCTAGAGTCAGAGAAGTGCCTCTAAGAAAGAGTTAATTAGACGTAATCTTCAGTATCACTTTGTCTTAGACTCTTTGAACCTGGAATTTCCTTGTTTAAAAATAAAAGCAGTTCTACAGAAATACTAAACATGGAAGTCAGAAAATATTAAGTGATTTAAGGTAAAAAAATCATTGCGTTACTTGCAATTTTACTTTTACATCACAATTTACTGGCATATTCTGCCTGTTTTGTGCTACTACAGAGCTGCCAATCAGGGTTAAAATGCAGATCTGTTAAAGAAGATTAAAATATTACTGTGATGATACACAATATACTTGCATTGGTTTTCATAGAAAGACCTGAAGAGGAGGAGAGGAAATACCAACCTTAGACATGCTTTTTGCTAGTAGTAAGGTAAAGTACTAATCAGAGAATGAGGTGTCAAAATAGACATCAGAAACACTGGCATATGACAAAGCAAGCAATCAAATCAGCCACCTAGTCCACATGGTTTACTTTTTTAAGTGCTGAAAGAACTCAAACATGAAGTAGCTGAGCAGCTCTAGGAAGCATGTACTCTTAAAAGACAGCATATGTTCCAAATGACCACGAGTAGGAAACACATTTGTAAGCGTTCAGAATCCAAGGCTCAAGGTCAGTGAGCTGTATACCTGTGTCAAGGCTGCTGGCAGAAATCTTGATTAAGTACAAATTTGTGAAAGACTACAATATGCAGTTTAACTAGCAAGACTTTTTTGGAGAAAAAGCCAAATAGAATAAAAAAATTTATGAATGTGTGTCAAGAAGGCAGTGGATAAAGAAAGCAACATAACTTTTTCAAGTTTTCAAGAACTTATAGTTTCATATAAAACCATGGTGAAAGCAAACTTCACTTATCTTCATTCCAGAGCTAATTTCTGATCTGTGTTGGTTTGCTTTCAGCATAGTTTTATATGAAACTACATAAACAGAATGCAATTCTTCATAACTCATTAATTATGCAAGCATAAAAGATGTACCTGTAACCCTATATACACTGCAGCTCTAACAGGATTTTGTTCCTATTATAGACTGTGGCAAAGCTCATAAATAGGCGTCAAATATATTTCAAGGGATATTATTAATTTTGAAACACTGTATAAGTGGAAACTATTTTTGGAGTCAGAAGAAAGCCAAGAATGAGACAGATTATCAGAAAGTGAATAAAATGAACAGCTGGGACCAAAATCTAGAGAAGACTAATTAAACTTAAGATAGTATTAGAAACAACTGTGAGGAACTTCCAAACACAGTAAATGAGCAACAACATTGTATATGAAGTTAAGCTAAATAAAGTAACGCTCAACATATGACAATAAAATGAATATTCTAAATTACTGTAGCTCAAAAAACCCCAAGGGATTTCTGATGATAACTCAAGCCTTCAGCTCATTTCAAAAAAGCAAACAAGATTCCAGGATAAGCAACAGCGTGCATGATACAGAAAATAATACCATTATATAGCTCAAATGAATTTTCCTTTGGACTACTGCCTTTTTCAAAGAAAAAAACTGCTCCAAACTTAGAGACAATTTAAAGGAAGGGGCAAGAACAATTAAGGATATCTAAATATGCTCACACGTGGAGCTTCAGATCTTAGGCAAAAATTAATGTTTAAATAATGAACCACAATTTAAAAATAAACAAACTTCATGAAGTCTCCTCAGGAACTTTTCTTCTTTCTGTCTTAAGGAACTGGAAAATCCTAATTATTAAAATGACAAAACTATTAAGAAGAAATCTGAGTCTTCCTATATGAAGGCAAATGATTCATCAAGACAGAAAATAAACTGGACATGTGCATAATTAACTATGTACAGATAATACTAAAATTTATAAAAGCAATGCTAAATACAGAGTCTCACACTTTAGAAGCCCTCTTGCTTTCTCATAGAGATTAACTGATGATACCCTACTAAGAGGGACAAATTATTTGTTATCTGCCTACTATCTGGTAGTATGATCTAGACTGAATGGCTAAAGCCACCTAACATTATTGAGACATTCCTGGTTCATTTGGGGCTGGGTACTAGCATATATGACGTAACACACACGTATGAGCCTCAGGTCTAATCCAGTTTGGCTATGCCAATATTCCTACATGCAGCCAAACCATTGTCCATTTTTACCACTTCTTTATTGTGCAAGCTCTGTGCAAAGCAGTCAGAGAATACCTCCCCAGTTTTCCTTCTGCCTTACATTGTTCAAAAAGTCAGGGAAGCGGCATTCCTTTATATTCCTCTTAAAGAAAAAAAAAAGAAATCCTAATTGCTCCCCCCCTCTGCTTTCTACATTCCCCTGCAAAAGATGACTGTAGTTTTCTCACCCTTCTCTTTCACATACAGGTTTCAGATACATTTACTGATCTTCACAACAACGAATTATGTATTATTAGGACCCCTCATCTCTTCATAAATGAATGTGATTTGTAACTGAACTTCAAAAAAATTCAGTCTAAATATACAAGCTGGGGTTTGCTTTTTTTTTGTTTGTTGTTTTTGTGAATTACCCTGGTAATTACTATTGTTACTTTAAAATGAAACAGTCTACCCTCAGATAAAGTTATGGCTCTGCATGCTTCCAGACACTGAGAGGAATACTCCAGAAATCAGGTGAATGAAAGCAGTCGTTATCTGTAAGATCAGGTTAAGCTACTGTGAATTCAAAAAAGTATCTTAAATCACCTTCCCCTCAACCACACAAAGTATCTTGCTCTGTTAAGCACAGCACTTGATCTTTGTCTCTCTGATAACACTGGGGCACCATTTAGAACCAGGATCTTGGCATGACACACAAAACTATATAGACCTTGATCTGTTTAAAGGCATCTCTCTGTGGACATTGCCTCTTGGCCTAAAGCCCAGTAAGAACAATGGAAGGTGGCAGCTGTTACAGAAACAGGTAGTTCCTTTTATGGAATTCTCTGCAGAAGAATATCCTCCCTCCCTCCCTCCCTCTCCTCTCCTGTAGACCTCCAGAGTTAAGGCAAAATAATCAAATGTAGGTGATCTTTAATGGGGAAGTTTGAAGACTCTCACTATTCAATTAAAAATATTAGCAATAGTCCCAAGTACTCAATTTCTGGAAGAACAATCTCAACATTCACTTCTGGTTCTAAGCACATTTCTTACATTTATATACACAGTGCCATATTCATTCTGTATCAAGTAAGAGCAACAATTTTGAAGAAAATCTACCATTTCTCTGTATGAGTTAATCTTTGATTCAAATGTAAATTAGTTTAATTTTGAAAGCGGAAAAACACCACATATACCTAAGCCTTCACTCAACAAACCATTTGCCTTGTTGGTTCATGAGTACCCAAGAGGGACCTCTTTCCCGTGCAAATTTTTTAATACTGTTCTCTGTGACATTTGGAAGCACAATCAACAGGGATTACAAATTGCTTTGTTAATGAAAACAATTAAATATTTTACCCAGGCTGACAATGGACTCAAATGTTGTTATGGATTGTTGTGCAGGAAACTAAGGGAACTGTAAGTCTCTAGAGGAGTCTTGTTATCTTTTAAGTGTTGACCTCAGTTTCCTAATACATACCCTCTGAGCCCTTGTAAGCTCTACTGTGAAAGGATGTGACTTTTATAATTAAACAGAGTGCTGAACAGCTATGTCAAGGACCAATCTGTCACTACACACAGACAGTGCTATTAAAAATAGGCACTGAAAACAGGCATTCAATATTGATACTTTACTAATACACTGTGTGATCAGCACTGCTGAATGCTTGGCAGGAAGGCTTGAGGCTACAGAAAGACCAAAAAAAGATTAAATCCTAGTGAAGGATGGTTTAAAGTACTGGAAAGTGGGGTTAAAGTGTTTTACAGATAATCTAAAGTCTTCCCCGGCCTTGCAGATTACTGTGAAGGTTGGAAGAATAAGATTTTATTAATGCTAAATTATGTTTGATTCACTTGTATGGAATAAATCTATTCATTAGCAAAACATACAAATTGTATGATCGAGCATGTAATCACCAAATGGAACAGAAAAGTGAAATATAAGATAGTTTTAAAATTAGCTGCATGTTCTGGTCTTTTATTCTCTACAGTGAATGATGTGATGAACTTTTCTCACTGAAGTATATTTTGGTCAGGAAAAATCAGCATTCTTACATTATGAAACAGACCAAAAGGAACAAATACTCATCTAGAACACCAATTAAACCTCCACTCTAAAAAATGCTGTACATAGTATTCAAGATGGCACTAACATAAAAAGGTGAGTTTTACTTTTCAACTCTATCCTGTTAGCTTCTTCAGTAGACAGAATATTTGGCAAATGTTTTGTTGTAACTTCTAATATTACCTCTCTGATCTATCAGTTTATCCTCTTTATACTTGGGTAAAATTTCAGTCAGACTTCACAACAGTTAGATCCTCTTCAAGATCATCAAAATGTTCAACAGATAGGCCTTAGAGACAAGCTTACTGTTCAGTGGTTTCTGGGCATCTGCATTCCCTTCTCCTTCAAATCCTGAGGGCTGGTCTTCTACCTTAACAGTCTTTTTCGACCTTGTCCTGTCATCTTCATCTTCACTATCTGCTGTGTAAAGACTTCGATCTGTAAATGGGCGTCTCTCATCTCTGTCTCACAAGAAAAAAAAGTCACGTTATTCTTACAAACCTGAAACAATCATTTTCCTTTTTTACAACACCCTCTCGAGATACAACAGTAACATTCTCTTATGCTCATCTCTTCATTCTGAACTGTATGTATTACCATTTTACTCCCTGTACAACTGTCATTTCCATAAAGATGCAAAGTTTTGAAGCATTCCCTTCAGTACAAACCCAACTGAGCAACTGAATGAAATGCTGTAACAAAGGAACATGCAAAGAATCTCCTCCTCTTCACTCCATAACCGTGGCTCCACTAGGGGACAGCAGACACAACAGACAACACATTCCTTCTATATTCCTAACATGAATCTTACTGGTAAAAGGGAATTTACAGCTCCACAAACAGAAAAGGAATGTTATTAATAATTAGCATGCTCCGGACCATAATGACTAGGAACAAGTGATCCACAATCAACACTTTGTACCTAATTATTCTTCCATTTGACAGTAGAAGGCGAAGGTCATTGTCTTTTGTTCGCCATTCAGGTACTGTAGAAGATGGCTGAAAGGGCTTGTTAAATTTCCCGTTCAGTTTCGAACTTGCGGTATCCTAAAGAAGTAAAAGCAATGTTACTTATTATTTATTTCTGTAAATTCAATTGTTTTTTCTGCACTCCACAACAGCTTAAACTCAGCACCAGGATGGTTACCTTCCTGATAACCAACTGAAGAAAGCTCAGACAAAACACGTTTGGATGTAAAAAACAGCAGACTGCATCTTCTTCCTTGAATCACCTATACTCTCCTGAAGAATCTGAAACAACTACAACTTCACTGTAACACTCCTTTTATGTTTCCTTTGGAGAATTATCACTGTATTCAAAACAAAGAAATACCGATAGAGACAGGCAAGCCAAAAGCTGGGCTTGGAACTGATAAGGCAACTCCTGGACTGGGTATCTGGTCCCTGGAATTAGTATCCCAGAACTGATTGATAGGACGGCAAAACATTAATAATGGAAAGCAACCTGCCATAAAGCAGAACTTCCTCAGCTCAAAGCAATTTACATTTGACATATACTCTGAAGCAATCGGCGATACACTTATGTGCCAAACCAGGAACATGTAAAACAGTTGGTTTTTGTTTTTTTTTTTTTTTTACAAGTCTATACTGATAGTGAACAATGCATTTCTACATTAAATGACAATGACTAATACTCCTAAACATTTGTTTGTAGCAATGAACTGCACAGGTTAACTATTTGTGGTAAATTTTAAGTTCAGCTTCCTGTCTTTGGGGGCTAAATGAATGTCTCCTGTTCATGTCTTATGAAGATCAATATAAGGACCCAAACCAGTATTTCTCCACTATGACAGTCCATCCTGTCCCAATTAAATTTGTCAGCATTTCTTATTCTCAGAAAGCTACTTATTTCCTTTCATAAAGCTACTTATTTCCATTTTCTCACTCCTTCTCCCATTTCTCTTGCTGTTTTTTGAAATAAGGTCATCAAACATGAAAAAAAGGATTTTTCAAGAGACAACATTTCACTCATTCACTCCATGATACCTTTATAATACAACCACAAAGTCCACAGCCCCATAACGGAGACCAAAGGCAGCCCTAGGCTTACTGGTAGGGAGGCACAGTCATACAGGAAATAGGAACATGACCGAAAAGCAAGGCTCATCAAATTACAGTAACTGAACTATAAGAAACAGCTATCTAAAAACACATAGAGAAGCAGTCTGGCTCAGAGCCTCACCAAGTCAAGGCTTTGCAAGCTCCCTTTTCTTCACAGAACTGATTCAAAGTAGCACTTGATAGCTACAGCAGTCCTAACTCAAAAACTATACTTGAAGCAGGTAGCCGATTAAGGGCACTTTCTGAACCAAAAAGTTGAAGGAACCTCCAACAAAAAAATTATCAAGGAAGAGAGAAATTCCTATCAGGAAAACTCAAAAGAAAGAAACCAAAACAAATCTATCCATGTCTTATGTGACAAAGAGTAGCAGCCTCTCTGTATTTTTACGCATGTTAAAAGCTTTTCCCTTTCAAGAGAGATTAGAAATCTACTCTGGTTTTGTTTTTCTTGCACATAACTTAATACTTGCCTCCTCCCATGGCGACATCTCCAGCCTTTTCAGTACCTCCCTGGTGTGGAGTTCCAGGATGTCCAGATTAGAAGGAGTTTTGGTAGCATGGTCTCGCAGTTTCCTCACCCTTCGTCTGGAGTGGTGAGGGGAAGTTGTTTCATGCGAAGACCGTGAAGTTGGACACACACCAAGAATTCCCTGAGTTTTAACTAGTTTGCTGTTTTCCTCCTTTAATTAAAAACACATATTTCAGAATAGTCTCAGAGGAATAAATCCACATATTTAAGTGCTGCTTCTTATTAATCTAATTAAATGTAAATTACATAAATAAAATTGTTAGACCTTTTAGAGAAATACTACATATTTCCTATGGATTTGATGTACAAAGCTTAGTTCTACTGCACCTCTTTCCCATTTGGTGCTTTTAAACTCTCCCCATAATAGCAGTGCTTAACACCAAAAATTACCACCAAAACATAAGGTTTTATTCATGAAGGCAGCATAGCATAGACATGTATTGTACCCAACAGATCACATTTCTCTTCAGTTCTCAAAACTTTTCTCTCCACATGCAAATGTCAGAATTTTTCAAGAATCGATATTCATTAAGGAATAAAGGAGCAAAACACTGGTATAGAAGGGGAAAAAAGAAAGAAAAAAACCCACTGACTATATAACAAATAGGGACAAAACATAAGAAAAAGAGCAAAAGGGACGACAACTGGACCAGAACTAACAAACAAGAGGGTAGGAGAATGGAATATGCACAGAAATTCAAATTAAAATCTTTAACAACATATTCACAGTAATTATTATAAGTAGTTATACGTGAGAACATTTTAGAAATAGTGACCTACAAATAATTTCACCATTAAAAATCTTTAAAAAAAAAAATAAATACATAAAACACCCTTGCTATACATTTTCTTTATCTGAAGTACCCATAGCTTAGTATTCCCAACAGTTTTCCTCTTGATCTTCTGTTATGAAATGAATGTTAAATAAATTAAAAGGTGAATACGATCAATCAGAAGCATAACTACTATGGAATTCCCTGATTCAAAGATATTTTTCTTCTGCAGGCTTATGTAGCATTGCCTCTGTTCTTACCTCTACAGAACGAATCACTTTTGAGAGCTCTTTTATGAGATGCCCAGGCCTAATGTTGTCTGGAATTTCAAAGGCATGTTCTGTTACAAGCTGTACGCAAAGGGGGAAGAAAAGATACTTAATGCATTTTCTCAGATAAAAGAGGAAGTAGTACGAAATAAATCTACAGGGAAAAAAATTAAAAGGAAAAAAACAGATTAATTTCTTTAATAATGACTGCAAACTGCCAGGACAGCTACACACACACACACTGAAGCTTTCAGTCCAAGCTTTAGAAGGCAGCAGATATCCCTCAGTGTCTGATGCGCAGGGTACATAAGGGAGCCTCAAGTTTGGCCATCCCACTGCTTCTCTTAGAATCTCTACAAATCCTAAGAAGGGGTAATACAAAGCCATACTGACAACCACTTCCCCCCCCCTGCCCAGTACAGTAGTCAGCTTCTTTTTTTCCCTTTAGCATGGTCAATATAGAGCCACACTTCAGAAACTCATTAGAGTAATGACCTTCAAAACAGCTAAAGACTAAGGGAATTTCACTGTGGCAAAAATTTAATCTAAAGAGCAAATCAAGAACAATAATGAATAACCAACATGCAGATTTTTTTAGCCATCTGCCTCACATTTCACTTTTAAAGATTACCTTCTTAGCTTATTTAAAATGTTAGGTTGGAGAAAGCAATTAAATAAAATCATTTGCTATAAAAAAAAAATAGGATGCCGTAACAGTTTATATTCCCTTTAATCCTCTGAAACAGTATCAGAGACAGGTTTTCTATTTATTTATTACCAATCTGAGTAAGTCCAAACACTCTACAGTTAGATCTAGTAAAAAATATGTTTAATATTTTGTTATGTACAGTTTAAATTTGCCCCAAGACACTTTTAGTTAAAATTAAACAGACAAAACAGCACTCACATATAGAGCAGAATGACTGACAGGAATTCTGCTAGCCCCTTAATCGACTATTTAAATGGAAAAATATCCGACAAACACTTTCAGCTACCCACATGTCAAAAATGAGATTCAGCAGCAAAATTATTGCTAGGAGCAATTTGATGCTGTATGTGCATTTCATTGAACCTGGCTTCCTCTCAGTCATTAAAACAAATGCTTCCCCCCCGCCCCCCCCCCCCAAAAAAAACCCCAAAAACCCAATCATGGATGTGTAACCATGGTATAACCATTCTTTTCAGTGCCATTAATTCCACAGGAAAGATTAAATTGGCTGCTATTATTTACCATTGTTCATTCTTTGAACACATCACCTCTACGCATTCACACTTGGGAACACGGCACCTCTGTCACTGAACTGTATAATTTTTCCAGCAAGTTACTGGTCATCTTAGGACCACTCGTCCTTTCTACCTAAGGACTTCACCCTCCCAAAACCCTTCCTGTCCATGAAGGCTTCAAGAGGAAGTGACTGATGCAATCCTCCAAAACACTGACTTCAAAGCTTCTCTGGTTTAAAAAATACTGAAAAGCCTTCCTAATGCAAACATAGTTTATATCAGAAGTACATTATTTTGCCAGTATAATTTATAGTAAATCTTTGAGCAAAGTAAGTTCCACTGGCAAGCTCACTTGTTTACCACTATAAAAGGTATCTATTTAAGCCAAAGCTTTCTCAATTAAGCTGTGGCAGAGTAAGAGAAAATATCCATCCAAGCAACTTAAATATGCAAACAAATTTAAATGGGTATGTAACCTAACAGTCTGACAGAAGGAAAGGATGGGCAGGAAATACGAATACGTACAGATGCCATGTCTGAAAAATTATTATCATTATTTAATAACTTGTTTTTAAGTTGTCTCTACATACTGCCTCTTGGAGAAGGAACAAGCAGCCTTTGGGACTGAGGAATTATCTTGTACTAGGGAGAACAGTAGCAACAAAATGGTCTAAGTATGTCAGACGTAAATTGCAGGTAAAGAAAATAATGAAAAAAAACTATGATTCATTCAAGAGCTTCAAGAAATCGTTTTGTAAATGTCGGAAATATACAGAGGAAAAAGAAACTTGTCTTAAATCAAGACATACAGAAAAAAAAAAGTCCTGGCTGGCAAATGAATCCACCCATATTTGGAAACTAGCATCACAATGAAGTATATCAATACTTAAGACACACACAAAAAAATAAAGATAAAATAAAAATAATAAACCCCACATCCCTCCCTCCTTACAAAAAACCCTGATCTTTTTTTCTTTTACAAGAGCTTTTTTTTTTTTTTTTTTTAAACACACAGAACAGTTGCCCAAAATAATCTTACTGGTACATGAATCAAACATCTGAAAAACTGAATCTGAGACCTGTTGCTTATGCAAGCTGGAAGGAAGCCAGAGCTCAGACGACTGGATAGGTCATCATTTTTACTGCATGTATCAACTAACCTGCAGACTGACGATCCACACCAAAGTAATCAGAGGATACACATACTGATAAAAGCCTTGCACAAACTGAATTCAAATCAAGATATGAAAAACAAAATAATTTTAGTAGCACTCAATCTCTATTCTCAGCATCTCGTAATTTTTGGCAGTTTTTAAATATTGCAGACATGAAGATACTGCTGCCCTGCTGAAGATGAGTTTGAAATTCTCTGAAAGCAATTCACTAAGGTAATTCACATAAGTCTTGAAAAGACATACTCCATGATACAAATGTGAAACCTCATGAGTAGGCTTCTCATTTGTGGAGTATTCATTTGTCATTTCTCTTTCAGAATCTGTCTAAAATCCCCAGCATGAGCAGATCATATAGCAACGTACAAAGCTCCTCCTGTCTTCAGCTGCATACAACTACAATCCTATCACACACATGGCCTGCTGCAAAGAAAAGATCAGCTCACTTACGAAACAGTAGCTAGAAAAGAAGGATGCAAGGTACAAAACATGATAGGTGGTGGACAGCAGACAACATTGTGACTAGATCACTGATCCTGTGCAGTTTCCTCACAACTGAAGTGTCTGTTCAGCCAATGCTTTGGGAATACTCGTGGGTCTCATTAATAAGCATTCAGAATGCAGCACGTGCAATTATTTTTTTTCCACAGAAAAGCAGGAAGCATACCACGTTCTAGATGAAGTATTAATCAAACTTCTTAATGAGCTACTAGACAGTACACAAATGCTACAGTACTATGCTACAGCAATCCAGAAAAGAGGAATTCCAATCCAATTTCAAATTAAAATAAGGATTTATACAGGCTATGTTTGATCACAGTTATCAGCAGTCTGATTACTCGGCTTGCTTATTATCCATGCCATGGATGCAGAGGTAACTTGGATTCACACATGGTTTAACAGCTTAGGCACAACATCCTGTAAATACTGCTACACTGCTTACTAGCTAGCTTTGATCCAGATTGGCATAGACAAAGAAACACTAGAGAACCAACTCAGATGTTACAGAGGGCCAGCAAAGGTTCACCTGAAATCAGTAACGCTACACAGGCTGGACCCCAGCCGATTCCACACAGAGTAACCACCTCTGCATTTGCACCTCGTGTTCAGTTCCACAAAGCTCATTATGTTGGATGCAGCATTGTGCAAATATCATAGCAGTTGTATAATAAGTTCTCTTACGAGGAGAACTTGCAGGCAGGAAGACTAAACAGATCTCCAAGAGCCAGTTCAGGTCAGCATGGCCGGCAACAAACTAGAATTAATAAGCTCAGTCAGAACCAAACTGCCTGTCAGTGAACAGCACTTCCCAGAAGCACAGGTTCCAAGAGGGCTTAGTAGCTCAGGCACATGAAAAAACACATGGAGTCAGGCCAGATCCAGTGCTATGCCAAAACAAATAAGCTTTCCTGGAGAGCACAGCACCAGCAAAGCCAGCATAGACAACACATTAATGATTTTACAAGAGTCAGCCGATGTTCAGCAGGGACAGTATTCAACTGAAGTTAATATCCTCATCTGAATCTAAACCAACTCTTCAGCAATACAGGTGTACGTGAAACGTGCTCTCCAAAGCATTGACATTAATGGAAAATGCTAAATATCAGGGCATTCCATCCCTCCATTGCCTTAGACTAGAATTAATCAACCATATAAGCAGATTTGTTAGAAAAAAGCCCCACCTTATCAGCTTATCCTCTAGCATTCTTATCCCATCCTGAGGTGAAGCAAGATTCTACTTCTGCCAGCTACAATACAAGAGCTTATTAATTGGTCTAAAGAGACTATTATCATGGAATATAAAATCGTCATGATCCTTCCCCAGATCAGCAGTACATACTCTCCACAGAGTCTTTCAGTACTCATTAACAGATAAAAATAATCTTAAACTTTAAAAGGGCAGAGACCTTCACTTACTTCTAAATCAAAACAGAGCTCACCAAAATAGCAAACAAAATCACTTATACTTACTTCTTTTTTCATCCATAATTTTAAAGCAGTAAGTAAAGCCTTCACTCCTTGCACTAAATAGCTTGGAGGCTGGAAACCATCTTCCCTCAGTTCTAAAAAGGATACAGATACCAATTTAGAAACACACTAACAGTGAAAACAATAGAATGATACCTACCCTTCAGCCAATAAAGTTGCCGTTATGCAACAGCACAAAAAAGGAAAAATTGTGCAAGCAAATGAAACATGACATCCTGTACTTGTGTGCATACTGTACCAAAAAAATCAACCCAACCCTAAAGTGATTCTACATAGAATCTTCTTTTTTTGACTTATTCTTGGGTGAATTAGGGATAGTTTACAACATACTAAAGGTCAATTAGGACAAAACAGATCTAAAATACAGAACAAGAGAAAACATATTTGAAGAAAGAAATCACTTTTATTTCATTGAGAAATATTTTAGTCAAAGGGGACCAGAAGGATGTGGGATGTATCTCTAAATTAGAATTCCTATTGCTTATTCCCATACATACAGAAAACGGTTCACACTAGCACGCTTCCACTCCCCAAGCATTTTCTGTCACCCTTCCAAACATCACAGTCCTCTCTCACGCAGTTTACATAATTTTTCTTCCCAAAATCAAAGGGGATGGGGGATGAAAAAATCACTCTGCTACAGAAGCTTCTCTTCTTAAGAAAGCTGGTGCTCCCAAGTGATTGCAATTCCTTTTCAACTTTCTCATTTCCTTCATGGGGAAAAAAAGAAGGGAAAAGACAAATCCTCCATAAAGAGTCAAAAGTAGATTGCAACCTCTCCCCATGTTCCTGACAAATATTTCCACTTGTCAACAGCAAATGGACCAACACTATAATTATTTGGCTCATTTTAATCCCTTAAAAGAATACACTAATAAAACACTATTTTTATGGATAATGTATTAGTCTGCTGGCAGAAAAAGGGAAGTCCTGTTACTAAACAGCCATTCTTCCCTTCAAGATGCCTCCTACTTGTTAAAGGGCATGAGAAGGAGTGGCAGGCCTTTGAGTTGCAGCAGAAGTCTTTCTGTACACTAGCTGACTCAGTTGATAAAATTTTGAGTATACAACACAGCACCACAGGATGGATTTTTTAGCTGCAATAGAAAAGACTGCATGACATAAGAGTAATCAAAATTAATGAGTATTGGATAGATGAGTAAGTTACCTATTCTGAAGCCCAAGAACTATGAAGAAAAATAGTTTAGGTGAATGCCACAACACTTAACAGTATCATAAAACACTTCTTGCCAATGACAAGATAAAACCAAAATGTTTCTGACCCTGTTATCATTTTATAAAATGAACCAGAAAGATACATTGTGCTGATTTTGCTTACTGACCTGAATTTCACATAAAGTACTGCTAACAACCATGCACTCAACATTTTACAAGTTGGTCATCACCGTTACCTTTCACAACTGAACTGGTATCATCCCTTATTTATGAAACAACGGATTCTGACTGGTAAACACCTAATTCACATGAGTCTTGATGCCAAAGCCCAACATAATCTTCACTCTATCCATGGAAACCTCAATTTTGACTTTTTATGATGGGTTTATAGATCATAGCATTGGTCTGCAACAAAATATCTGCTAAACCATAGATTAAAAATAACGTGAGAACAAGCTTCATATCCCTCCCCTAAGACACAAGTCACAAGAGGTTCCTAGTCTATGTATTCAAGGAGTCATGGGATAAAAAGAGGAGGGAGACGAGCCAGGGGGACAGACAGGGGACATGACTCATAGTTAGCTAGATGATTTAGAAACATATATCCCACTGATTTTCCAGCAGGAATACAGCTCCTATGTCTTCTGACAAGTTTATAAATTTTAAATACGCAGGTATGAGACCAACCAAAGCAAGCTTTCAAGAAGAAAATATTCTTTTTTTGGAAAGAAAAATTTTCTGCAAGTTTGTTCTATTTGGTAAGATTTCTGAGTTGCTTTAAGTTCATCCAGAAACTTTAAATGCTCATTTAGGAAACAAGGGTTGTTCAACGCCTTCATTTGCTGCAAGGAGAACAGATCCATTTTCAATAACAGTGACTGTTTTCATATTTGAAAAAGGTTACGTGAGATTCTGATCTCTTCCAAACCAGAAGCTGAATTCAGCAGCCTCCTTCAAAGGTTGATTTCTCTCCTTTGAAATACATCATTTAGAATATGACATTTATTATTAAGATTAAATAGAGCAGGCAGAGGGCAAAATATTTGAGAAAAAGAAGGTGCAGTCAGACAGGCACTCTCTCAAGCTCAATTATACATGGGTACAGATATAGGAATTACTGGACTAGATGAGGAAGTTTGGAAAGGACCGGCAACTGTCAAGAGCAAGAGGCTGTTGAGATGTCTATTGATAAGCACTGATATAAATGATTTAACACAGCTCATAGGAACTGATGCATCTTTCCTACAAAAGCCGTCACAGGCACCTTTCCCTTAACAAAGAGCAGAAGACAACAGGTAGTTTGACTGAAAAGGTCAAAGAAAATTGTAGAAGTGCAAGAAAACCTCTTCATTCAGCTGTGAAGCCACCAAGAAGAAACCCACAGATATAAGTTGGTGGGATCATTTAGGCGGTCATTTGCTGAAAGAAAGAGAGAAAGGCTAAGGGTACTCAAAGATCTTAAATGATATGGAAGAAGCCTGAGTGAAAAACTGATGCCATTGAAGTAAGTTTCCTATCTTCCTTAACAAGGTTTTTTCAGATAACGGCAAATTAATCCTATTTGGTTGGTAGTATAATTGCACTGTGTCAGGATCTCAGATACTCTGTCTTGATAATCTAGAATGTTTTCATTGACCAGATACATCATCAGCATTGATGAAAAACACTAATAAAATTGTTCAAAGGTTCCAGCAGCATGCTACAAAGTGTAAAGTCACACGCATCACTAAGTGCACTAAGATTTCTGCGCAGCACAAGTTACCCTAGAAACCTTTAATCACCAAAGTAGTTTTCAGAAAGATCATTTACTAAAACCAAGAACTGCTTGGATCTAGAACTGTCACAGTGCACAGCATTCGCTAAAATCTGGTCAAAAAATAATGTGACTTTTCCAAAAAAAGGAATTCAAGTCTGGTTTTCCAGCTTAAGAAGTTTCCTCTGCAGTATAATTTTCTCCATTATCAATGGGGGGGGAGGGAGGGGGGGACGACACACGGACCAGCAGGGGAAGGCAGATACATGTATATCTCTTAAAACAAAACAAGGATTACCTTTCAATGTTTCCAGCAAGTTTTTGGCCACAAACCAACAGATGGCTTCAAAGAAAGGAAATTTGAAAAGATCTGGGGTTTTTAGCCTCTTCTCCATTTCATAACACCTGAATAAATAGAAACATCGCAAAACGTGAATATTTTAATTATCAAATTCACTATTCAACTATGTAATCATTCAAATTGACACAATGTCCAAAATAAAATAAAATAACCATGGCCATGATAAATAAAAGAAGTCAAGTACCACATAGTTAAATCCCAACAAGACCACAGACAAGATTGAACTCTGGTCTCATCCAGGCTCTGACCTTATCAAGTTTGACTGCGGCACTTCTAAGAATAATGTTGGACTTCATAAAACTAGGATACAAACCCAATGTGTGATCTTTTAACAGATGGAATTTTATCAGGATTCCACTGTAATAAATAAAAACAATATGTTTAGAAGACAGCTCCACATCTTGGACAAAAACTAAATACAGCTGCCCTTAGAGCAATGCTGACTTGAGGACGCTCATTTCAACTCAGTGTCGCACACCTGGGCTTGCTCAGTTTTGTTTTACTCACTTACACTAATCTCCAAAGTGGAGTTTTTCTTTCTTTTATTTTTTTTCCTTTTATTCACTTAAATTCTTGCATATCCTTCATTTTGCTTTTGAAACAAACTTTGCAGAAGTGAAATAAGAGTATGTGCTTGATACAGTCTAACTGAAAATGCCACTATTATCTGTTTGAGAGCCTGTACCGATTTGATCCTGGTTAAGAGCATGAAGAAAAATATCTATTAAAAGAATATCCTATTTACTGAGGAAAAGGTATAGGAAGAGCTGAGACTAACCTGAGCTGCATGCCAATATTGAGGTTGTGCAAAAAGTTTCCTCCAAAAGCCATACAATCCTGAGAAGTGAGCACAGCATGAATCCAGCCTGAAATGACAGATTCTGAAACTTAATACATACATATAAATTATTCTAAAACACTTTTTAAATACATATATAAGTAAAAATGCTGTACCTGGAAACAAAAAAGCAAACAAATTTGTATTCTGTGCTAGGAACAAGTAATCTAAATTTTAACAACATGTAAATTACAGTGTTTCAGAAATCTAGTCGAACTGTAGTTTTCTGAAGGAGTTAAGATTAAGACATTTTTTACTGGGGTGGGAGGAAATGAAAGACTGCCAGTGATTTTTCAAGTAAAAATTCCCAAAAGTTTTCCCTCTAATCAAAAAAAAATAAGCAAGTTAGGAGAGGAAAAACATACTAAACAAAAGATAAAGTCATAAACATAAAATAGGAATTATATTACTTTCAATATTTACGTGTTGCTTACAG
This sequence comes from Aptenodytes patagonicus, assembly GCF_965638725.1. Lineage (NCBI taxonomy): Eukaryota > Metazoa > Chordata > Aves > Sphenisciformes > Spheniscidae > Aptenodytes > Aptenodytes patagonicus. The sequence goes on from NC_134949.1 coordinate 64,887,374, forward strand.
TAACTGAGCTGTTTGCACAACATAAAAAAAATCATTTAGCAGTATGGAAGTTTTTCAAATAGGAATTCAGAAGTAGTTCCATTAATTATTCTAAATACAGTCATCCTAATTCCAGTGAAATTATGATCAGTTTAAAACCCAGTCTAGGCACATTGACTATATAAAATTGTCACATAATTGAAATATTGTCCTTGTGAACTCCAGTATTCAACACGGCAAAGCATGGCCAACATTATGCTATCAATCTAGCTGATTACTACTGGATAATTTCAAGTAAGTACACAAAAGAACGTATGATATTAGCTTCCCGATTAAAAAGAGTTACCTTTAAAATTTATATAGTGCAGCTTTAATGTAAATAAACTACAAATAGAGTTTCTTCTTTCAAGATTTTTTTTTCTGATTTTGCATGCATACGGGTGATCTTTTGACAAAAGATGAGTTGGTCACACATTTGCGGATTACTTCATGGTTTGACTGAGTGTAGGCAATATGTACAAACACAGGAAGCTCCCCAGCTTGAGGCAAGATCAGACCAAATCACAAGCAACTATATATTGCAAACTACCATTAAATCAATGCCTTAATTCAGTTAAGAACAACCAGTTCTAGTTGTTGTAGTATCACACGTAAAAAGACCTGAAACCTAGCAACGATGCTGACTAAGCAACATGCCTACTATGTAGCCTGGGAAGGAAGTAAGTTACAGAATGGTATATGAGAGAATGTAGAATACAATGGCACATGCAACCTAAGGGGTTTTTTTAATTAATATATTATACATTGTTCAGTTTTACTTCTGTTCTTTGAGAAGTGCAGTGCAATGAAGATTGCCTTGTATTACCAGTTGAATTTTGCATTTGTTAATATGGTTTTCATTTTTCAGTTATCATCATCATCACCACAGTAGAGGAATACCTCTGACTCTCCAAGGAATATGTGTATTTCAATCCTTTAAACACACATCTCCCCAGACACTGACAAAACTGACAACAAAGCCTCCTCACTGTTGCATCAACACCAAGGATTTTTATGGCATGCCTGTATCAACTAAAGGATTTCTTTTTTTTTTTTTTTTTTTTTTTTTACATACCTACTTGCTATTTCTATATTGTAGTTTTGATCAAGGTCTATGTAACAAGGCAAGAAAATTTGGTGTAGACCACACAGGATATCTTGAATAATATTTAAATAACTCTCAAGAGCCTCCCAGTAGGTGCTATTCATCTACACGCAAGATTAATTTTAAATCAGAAGTCTACTCTGAACATATTTCAGAGATTATAAAATAATTACGACATCCACTAGCATCAGTGCAAGCAGGAACAGCAAAAGTGGTTTTCAGTAGAGATCAGGGGTTTTTTTTTTAAAGCCTTTAATCAGTCTTACAGTATTTCCCATTTTTTAAACACCTGTCTTGAAACCTAGTTTAATTTATTGGTTCTTACACTATACTCCATCATATGTTTATGTGTGTATACACATACACACGTATGTGTATATACACATTTACATTGAAAAGTACCATTTTATGTGTATACACATACAAATACACATATACATTAGAAATTATCATTTTATGATACTTTTCTTTTTGGCCACATCATAGTGGGAGCTCAGATTTAGCTGATTACTTGGGAAGCAGTAACTATCTCCAAAGATCTGTGGGTCACAACTTATTAAGAACTTCTAAAGCTCTTCATTCTGTAATTCTGCATTCTTTGTTCATAGATGTATGACCTTACACTTAGATGAAAGGAAAAGTAATGTCATCTCTTGCCAAAAATATATGGTTTCAAAAAGCTCTGGGTGTTCAGAAATGTTAAGTGCATATATAGCTCCTTACCATGTAGTATTTATTCTGCACAAGCCATGAACTAGAACAGTAAACACTAAACCTCACAGGTAGAGAACTGAGCTATGAGAAAAATGTAGTAGTCTGTCTAGGAAGTCCATGACAGAATAAGGTACTGAACACAATCTTCAAGGTTTATTCCAGAAGTAGAATCGTGCACCATTTTCCTTTTCTGTGTATTTAAAGCTTCCTTCCCCCAAAAAAGGAAGACAGTACCCAGTACAAATCTTTAATTACAAAATAAAAAAAAGTACTTATATGGAGGGGCTGGAGAAGTGAAAATACAAGAAATTAACTGGCACTCGCTTTATTGGCAAAATATGGTTTGATTTATTAAAGACTTTAAGTTTATGGTATTTGGGACTTGGGGGGGGGGTGTTTTGTTTGGAGGATTTTTCTGGTTTTTTTAAATAGATAAAGAAGTTTAATTGTCTTGGTGTTTCTCATGTCTTAAAAATGTACTGTAATTTATCAGATGCTATTAGGTGATGGCTACAAGAAATGTTGTTAAAGAAAATCAGAAGAGACCATGCCTCTGCTTAATTTTTAAAGGAAGATGCTGAAATGAATTTATGAGCTCTAGAGTTTCATAAACTATATCTACAAATATCCTTTTATTTTTAATAAAAGGAATTAACACATGAATTCAATTATATATTCTTCAATTTTATTTAGGGATACTTTCATTTTGATTCAGAGAGTCTCCACAGGCTCCACCACAGTTTAGATGTCCTGCTGACAGAAAACAAAAAATGAAGAAAAAAGGAAAAAAAAAAACACCACAAAAACAAAAACCCCACAAAAACAAAAAAAAAAAAACAAACCAAAAACTTTTCTTTTTAATCCTCTAGCCTACAGCATAAGAAGTTTATGATGTTTTTGTAATAATTTTGCCTAGTAGGTCTTACAATATTCAAAAGCTTTACAATCAAAATTATATTATAAAATTAAGGTAAGAATTCAGTCTGCATATCTATCATATGGTGAACAATGTGTGTTCTATGAATTGGAACTATTTGGAACTATATCCAAATTAAGCTTCAATTTGTTGTCTTATAATTGGGTAACAAACACCCTTTCTTTCCATGATAACTGTTACTACTGTCAGGCACTCTAAAAAGCTAATTACTTGTTTTGAAAATCTAAATTTCTGTATTTTTTATTATTCTCTGTATTTTTTATTATTCTCTCTTATCCAAAATTTTAGGAGAAACCAAATGTTGATAACACAATCCCGTGTGATTAAACATGCTAAGTCCTAGTAATAAGGGTAAAATCTTACCTGTTGGAACAAATAAAGTGTGTCCTTGCTTCACAACACATTTATAACATTTGTCAACCTTGTCCCCAAAATATACTTCACTCTGGGTGACAGATGAACTCCAAGACTCATACAGAGCCAAATTTTCATCAGTGGGCTTGATCAAATAGAATATCTTCTCACCCTATTAAACAAAAATATCAAATAAATAAATGAATGTCCTCCTGGAGGCATACTACAACCTCCGAGTCATTCCTAATAAAGTAACAGATTGATCTAAATGGTAAGTATTCCATACTTCCACTATGGAACACTGGGGCTTCCTAGCCCCAGTGTTTCACAACTGTAATCCACCAAAAGCTTAGGCAATAGTACACTAACCAGTTGTAGTCTTGTGATGTAAAAGCAGCAAACAAACCAACCAAAACTTTTCATTGGAGTATAAAAAATTCCAGCTTTTATAAACCATTTATGGATATGTGCACACATGCCAAATGAGAAAGCATAAAATGAAACCACTTTGCCTCTTCTATGATGTATACATGGTCAAAGTTTGTTAGAAGAATAAAAAGTTGAGTACGTCAATGATTTTCATTCAATTCATTTTTTCATACTAAGACCTCACTATATCACCTACCAGTCTACTAAAATGATCAGTCAACCAATTATAGTCTAGAAGTCACCAACAGCATGCTAAAATAAAAGCATAAAAATGCAACACCAACAATCAGTAATTCACTTCCAAATTCCTCCCCTGGCTTTTTAAGCACAAAATTTCATACACGCAATAATTCTAAACAGGTGATAATGCCATGGCAGAAAGCTGCACACTGAATAAATTGTTTCGCACAGTCACAAATCAAGAAGCCTTCATACCCAGAGAACATGGTACCAGACTGATGTTCCTCCAAAATCAATATGAAAATCAGTATAGCTGTCCTGGACACCCATCAGGCAATACTTCTGAACAAAAGGCTTAGGGAAGACAGAATCATCTGGCCAATAATTTTCCACCCATGAAAGCTTTCTGGCAATATCTGGTACTTCCACTAATTCAGACATCCTTTAAAACAAACAAACAAACAAACAAACAAACAAACAAGAACCATAAATATAATCAAGAGTAAGCACATCTTTTTAAATGACAGCTTTAAATTTTTGTTTCCTACAAAGTTATTACTTATGAATTAATAAAAATGTTTTATACCCACATTACATCACAGTAGCTGTCTACTTAAAACACGCAGCCTCCTATCTTTCCCACTACAGACATTATATTCCTATACATACTGTTCAACTTAGTGAAAACCACTTCCTACGTTCAAGGAATTGAAGTTGATACTCACTTTGTGTCTGAGAATTCCAGGCTGATCACATTCAATACTTTTGGTCGGTCAGGATTTGTGAAATATTTAATATAATTATGGAGCTTCATTTTACTGTCTGCTTGTCTTGCTACATCTATTACATCTATCACTTTGTCGCCACCTGTGAAAAATAGGATGACTTTCTTAAATCTATCGCAGGCAAAAACAGCCAATTAAGGTGTTTAAGAGAAATTTAACATTTTTCCAGCCTTTATCAAAACATTTCTGCACAAAAACTCCACTACTACCGGCATTCTCTTGGAATAGAGACAGATCAGTATAAACCAACTTTTTATTAGGTCTAACTTTAATTGCTATAATCAGCTAAGGACAGAACTGAAAACACTCTAAAAATAAATCCCCTCCCCTGTGGTTAACCAAAAAGAAAAAGAGCAGTATAGGATGACTGCAACTGGTTTAAAAAAAAAAAAATTGGGTTTGTGGCTGCAATTGGAAAGACTAGCATACAGAAAGTTATCAAGGCAGATCTATTCCTCACTCTTCCTACTAATCATCACCACAGCACTTGAATATTTAACACAAGGACCACTAGGAACTCTTTACCAATAATAAAACCTACTGCTCACAGCTTGAAATTCTTAAACAGCACTAAACTTGTGCCATAATTGGTAAGTTTTTATTGTTAAAAACTATGCAGGTACTCCTTTGCAGACATTCTACAAGCCCACCCCACCCTCCTTATATACATGCATAACTTTTAAGCACACAGTAATTTCATTGAATAATTAAGTCATGAATGTGCTTCATTTCTGAAGACAACAAGGACTGGTTTACACATTGCGTATTTTAAAGTGATAAACCTGTAGAACTAGACAGGCAAGAAGCAACCTTTAGCCAAGAGAAAGGACTAACAACGACATTATAATAGCAATTGGTTTATGTCCACTTAGTTATACAACGGTCAAATCTGATAATTAATTTTGGAATGCTGGAATGTATCTAGATGTACATTATAATCACAATTACTTTAAAATTGCAAGTTAGTATCATCTTGATAAATTCCAGTTGGAATAGTTTTTATTCAGTTTTCTTATTTTTAATTTCAATAATAGAAAGGTAAATCTGTGGCCAGACCAAGTTTCTCTCTGAATCTGAAGAGGCAATATTCCAAAAGAAAAGATTCATAAGTATCAAAATGATAATTACACTTTAAAGCAGAACACATTACTGTTTATAACCATCATAATGGTAACAACATTCCATATACTACATATTTCCTCTATTCTGGTGCCACTGTAAAATGCTGATGGACAGAAAAATCTACTTTCAGCACACATCATTATATTAGGTTATCGCAAGAACACAGACAAGGACATATACAGACTTCTCAACTGTACTATATGTTACAGGAAATGTCATGCTGCAATTGGCTCAGTCTCTATTTCACTGTACTGCACCCTTACATGAGGTTGAAACAATTACAGACTGTCAAGAGATCCGATAAGAAAGAAAAGGTCCTTGGGAAGCTCTAGCTCTCACACCAAAGGAAGCCCTACCCCTTGGGGTAGGAAATTTTCCAGGAAGAAAGATTTAATTCAGAAATGCCAGTTTGCTGAGCCCAAAACATTAAGTTTTGCAACATTCAACCAATGATTAAACTTTATTGATCAAAAGAGTGATTCATTCAATTCTCACAAAAAGGACAATCTTAAAAGTCATTATACTTTATTGGTTTACAACATGTAGCAGAAAAAAACCCCAACATTCCATGTTTAGCTTGCACCAAAATTAACATGTTTGAAAGTTGAAAGGTAAGGCTGTATTCCTATCACATATCTACCCCACACACATACACCAAAAAAAAAAAAAAGGGGGGGGACACCCCAAAACCATAGCTTTAATTTTACTCTCTGCTAGTCTTCTGGTTAGAAGTAATTCAATTTAGAATATATATTTAGCACCCTGGAAGCTCTTATAATCATGCAAATATTTATTTTGATTTACAGACAGGATCATTTGTAAGTACTCCAGAGTGACTCTTACCTACATAGCGTTCCACATCTAAAACGGAGAAAGTTGGCGGAGGAAGTCTGAGCCCCAGACCATCTAATTTAGGAACCATAATGGGAACATCAAACCCATGTTTCTCCAAGTATCTTTGTGTCAACTGGCTTCCATGCATTTTCAAAATGACTTCATCAGCACTAGTGGAAAGAAATAATGGAATATTAGCAGAAAAGCATCCTTCAAGCACTACTGAAAAAAAGTTATGGTACAGTTTGGGGGACGACAGATGGGAATGGCTACATTTGAATCCAAAAGAAGTGGAACCAGTACTATTATATTAAGCATTTAACTAAAAAACAAAGAAAACTACCTAAACCATCAAGGAAACTTTTACTGTCATGCATTACCTGGGAACTCATAGTCTTTCTATATGACTGAACGCAGTAATTTCAGAGGATGGGGAAAAGGAATTCTCAGAGAAGGCATTAAAGTACATTTTGGTAACAACAACAACAACAACAAATTCCTTTAAAGAATTGTAAGTCATTGTGTTTCAGTGAGATAGCCAATCAGACAGCTCAGGATGAAAGTACAACCATGTTTCTCCACTTTCCTCTAAAGCATGTGAGAATGGATAGACTACCAGCTCATACAAATGTTCTACGTTATTTGGAATGAAACTAAGGACTATTCCTGGACCAGAGGAATAGACAGAGAATATTCTGACAGTTCAGGCACAAAAAAGAAAAACAAAAACCAACCACTCTTGCTACTGCCCCCATTCCCCCACATAAACAAACAAAACCACGAAAACTCAAACCCCCACATCACCCTGTAGCAGTCCCAACAGACAAAATATCCCAGTGCAAAACTGAACAGGGGAAGCTACTGCATGAAAAGGCAAATGTATCCATCTGAAACAGGGATGGGGCAGGGGGGGATTCTAAAGGAGGAGGAAGTCATCTTCAACCTTCATTTTCTGAAGCAGAGAAATGTTAGTCACCTCCCCTAAGACACACTCAGCCGACAACGTTTCTCTCTTTCTTTCACTGAAATGTGTAAGTAAGCTTCTGTACCTTGGGAAAGAGCGAGCCCGCAGCTGTTTAACGAAGGTCCGTGTTCCAGCCTGCACCGGTTTGGAACCATCATCCAACTCTGTGTAGTCGTGTCTGTGCCAGTTCCTCCTCTTCTTCACTACGAGTTTCAGAACGATTGAACTTTGAGTTAGTTAAATCAGATGGCTCAGATTAGCAGTCATCCCACCACTGAGTCAGACATGCCTCAAATCACATTACTACGATTAACAAACTGTATTGTTTATGCAGGTGACACTATACCTATCTGCAACAAACGGAATCTTCAGGACACCTGACAGTCATTCTCTATACTTCTATAGCTCCTTCTATGTGAGAACCTCAGTGCACATTATACACAGTGATTTAAGACTCCATATCCAGCACAGCACAAGTAAACAGCAGCAGCCTGAAAGTTGTCCAAATCTAAAAAGTCAGCAACAAAACTAGAAGTAGAACTTTAATTCCCTAAAGCTCAACTTTTTTTTTTTTTTTTTTTAAATAAACAGAACAATCGTACCTCTTCAAGATCCACAGACTTCATTTTATTTATTAACACAGAATCAAGCGGACCTAATCCCATTGTGGAATCTCACCATATGAGCATACCCATATCCAGCCTGATAATATTACTACTATTCACTACCGTATGCTGTTCAAAACTAAACCACCTTTCTTTTATCCACTGCTTATGTCTCCATAACAGTTTTGGGCGTAAACAGTTTTAGGCGTAAACTGTTTTGAGTAGGTGTGATCTTTACTATGCAAGCACAATACATATAACGTAAGCATTGCACCCCAAAACAATCAACTTCTGAGTTATTTGAAACTTTAATGCACTACTACAACATATTAATAAAGAACAAAGGATAAATTAATGTTCTATTACAATTTTGGAAATCTGAAACTGATAGTTCAATAGCAACTAAATTGCATTTTTAACAGTTCCCTATACTTAAAGGGCCGAGGAAAATGAAAAACCAGACATTCTCCTAAGAACTGTTGTGTTGGTCTCCTCATGACAAATGAGAGATACACAAATGAGGAAAAAAAAAACCTATTTTCATAGAATCATAGAACGGTTTGGGTTAGAAGGGACCTTTAAGGATCACCTAGTTCCAACCCCTCTGCCATGGGCAGGGACATCTTTCACTAGACCTCGTTGCTCAAAGCCCCATCTAACCTGGCCTTGAACACTTCCAGGGATGGGGCATCCATGGCTTCTCTGGGCAAACTGTTCCAGTGCCTCATCACCCTCATAGTAAAGGATTTCTTCCTTATAGCCAATCTAAACCTACACTCTTTCAGTTTAGAACCGTTATCTCTTGTCCTGTCACTACAGGCCTTGGTAAAAAGTCATCTTCTTTCTTATAAGCCCCCTTTATATATTGAAAGGCTGTATTTTAGAACATTGTAAGCTGTATGCAGCCTCCCCATTTGAATTTTTTGGCCGTAAGTGAAGCAGAGGACAAAGTGACTTATGATATCATGGTGAATTTACTGCCTGTCTTCAAATTTCCATTATTTCGTGACAAATTATTTCATAATGGGTATTTCATTAATTCATCTTAATCAACCACTCATTTTGTATCTTCATTTATAAAGAACACCACCTCACTGCTTTGAAAAGAAGCCCTCGGTTGTATCATCTATCTGTTTGTTAGCAAAATGCACTTTGGAGCACTTTCTGTCTATAAAAAAAAAAACTGTCTCTCTTGTCCTCAAACATTCAGCAGACTGAGAAGCCCCATTAAATTCCCAACAGGTGCCTCAGCAAAAAGAACCACCATCTCATCATCCGAGAAAGAAACTCCAACAGTGCTGAACTTGCTACCTTTCTATTGACTTAACAGCATTATCACTTACCACACTAAGAAACATACTAAGGGTACAGTAATTTTTAGGTTGCGTTTCAGTTTTTCCTAAAAAAGCCAAACTCTGCTCCACAGCATTAGATAGTTGCTACTAGAAGACCACCCCAAGAAGATTTACTGAGACCAGATCTATAATTTAACTAATGTTAAGCAGAAATTTAGTTACATCTGCTGAGGAAACACAGAAGAGGGAAAAGCTACTGTTACTTGTCAACACAAATGGTGTTTTACAGGCATATACAGAACAGCCCGCAATGCAAATATGACACCCAGCTAAACAACTGTATTAATACAAATTTGAACTTTATGGAAGAGCTCATCCTTAAGTTTACCAAAGTCATGATGCACCCAAAATCTAAAAAAAGAGCTAGCAATACTGAAAGCACAGCTAACAGTAACAGGAAGCTAAGGATTTAAGAAGAAGAAGAAAAAAAAAAAGGTAACTTCTAAAAAGAAAAAAAAAATGCTGCTTCTCCAGAAAAAAATGTTGGTTATATAGGAATAACTGACATCTTATAGTCATTACACATAAGAGGTAATTATTCCTATTGATAAGCTGTTTCCTACAGAAGTGACAAAATGTACCCTTTAGAAGACATTTAAGAGAATAAACTGACATTTATAGCTATTTGCTAACCTGAAAACCAGTGCTGAAGAGCCTGCTTAATGAGCCAACTATCCAAATACAGTAAAGTTTCATAAATAATGAAGCCAGGTTTATTAAGTTTTCAAAGCTATTTTCTCAGTCATAAATAATAATACAAGAAATTAGTGGCTAATACTAATTTGTAACAGAGCAGTTTCTCATAAAATTCACTGCTGTTGTAAGAGCTCATTAAAATTGTAAGATGATACAGCTGTTTAAGAGACTTTATAGCACAAAACCAATTTTTAAAAATCTGTCTTTGCAACACTTGAAAACGAGAAATTAAAGTTGTTCTTTTGCTTTACTTAGTACTTGGCAATGTACATCATCCTTCCATAAGTAAGAGAACACTGAAGAACAGAAAACAGTAATGAAAACTTTTTCCGCTTGCGTATCTCTTAATTCTAGAGCTTTTGTAACCCATTAAGACATTACAGTAACAGTTGCAAGAAAAATAATTTAACTGAATGGATCCTCACGCTCAAATTAAACCAAAAAACCCCAAACCACTACATAAGTTGAAACGCACATATAACACCTTCCCCTCCCAATCACTCCAAACTAGTGGAAGGAACTAGTGTTCACCCTTGCTGTTCCTGAAAACTCAGGCACAACCCTCTGTGACAATACTAAAAATACACACACCAAAAGTACGCTAGACAGTTGCAAGGGGGTTGAGAAAAGGAAAGGAGTGTGCTGGAAGTTTTCATGAAAAGTAAGCAGAAAGCTATTTTTAAATTACATTCCTTATACACTCAAAACAGTGGGCCAGTAACTGTACCTACTTTAAGCAAACACTATTCCTTGCCGTCTCACACTGCTAGTCTGTTTGTCTCAGAGACCACATGCTAGACTTCAAATGGGGACCATCAAGAGGTATACATCTGTACAATGAGGCCTCAAGTCTTGGAAGTGGTCCTTTAGGTGATTCCCAGTGACCAAAAAGGCAAGAGAAATGTTAGCGCAGGAAGACAGAAAAATCTTGAGGAGCATACAGTAAATCATACAATACCACTTCTAAGGCCTGGTACATCATCTCATATTGTCAGCTCAGATTAAACACTGGCATTACTACCATTGTCAAAAAAAAAAACAGGTGGGAGGGTATTTACAGAATTTGAGAAGGTAAAACCAGATTAAGAAAGTAACGTCCTGACACCCACAGTCCTGTTAATATTTACTGTACCTTGTGCTCTCTTAAAGCTCTGGATTCTAGAGTCTAGTGACAGACCTGACTCCCAGCATTCATGCAAATAAAGCATTTTCAGACTTAAGGATCACTGAGAAAACTTTGAAAATAACAAAATATAATATGAAGACTCTAAACCAAATAAGCTAAGAAAACTCCATAGTGTACTACTATTTTTTTTTAATCGCTCTTTTTTTTAATTATTTAGGATTTTAGGATTAATTATTTAGCATTTTACACACACGGCTGCTTACTAAAGGTCTTGTAAAATTGTTGCTCTTCCAAATCAAGAAGAGGATTTATTTTTGTTTGAAATACAAGAAGAAATTGACTGGTTCTCCTGTATTAATTTGATCTTTACATCTCGCTATGCAGTAGCTTTCTTTTCACTATTGGAAATTTTACAGAATTAATTTTGTAGGATACTGAAAGTAACCATCCATTTGGTAGTATGAAGTATGTGTTTCTTGTATATTTTTAGTGAATTTTTGGCAGTACATCATTTGATTAGATGGGATTCTATATACGTGTCTGCTGAACTCACAGATATACTTGCCCTCTTAAATCAAACAGCTGAATTTTTGTCTCTTTCAAAACTCCTTTAGACAAGGGGATTTTAGAACATGAAGCTGTAAATAAAAACGCTTTTTTTACTTACATACATAATTTTATATGACTGAAGCACTCTGGAGCATTGCTGCAACACTTGAACTCATGAGACATTATCAGTCTCTCTAAACACTGAAGTTAGTAGAGCCCAAACCACAAACGATCATAGACTTGATTCTGACAGCTTAGCTGAGAGCAATTAATAAAATTCCAGGTGAAGACATATTTCAACATATCACCTCTGCTTGCGTTGATAAGTCACATGTCTGAAGCTTCCACTAAATCTAGATGATCTACTTACTTGAGGCAATATGAAGAAATAAAGATAATTTTTACCATAGATTCTTGTCTTTTTTAAAAGACTTCCAACACAAAAATCACTCTTATCTCACTGTCAAATTGCTGCAGGTGAGACAGAGCTCGCATTAGAGCTAGCAGCCTCTGCATTACAAGAAAGGTTATTCACAGGCATCACAGTGAAGCATACTAGTTCTCCCAAATCAAGAAAAGACGTTTCAAATTTACTAGTTTATTATTTTGAAAGGCTGATATGATCCCCCTTCTACTCCTCCTCCTAGTCCCTCTATTCCACAGAAAAAACAGGCAGAAAGGTGGGGAAAGAAATGGATGTTATTTGTATTCTGATTTACAGAAGAGACATGCAGATTTTTAACTGCAAATGACAACTGGAATACTAAAAACTACAAGCATGTAAAACAGCATTTATCTTACCTTTTAGCCCCCAACCTAAAAGTAGCTAACCCTGAACTCACATAGTATAGAAGATACATATCATGCAACATACATTAATTACATCAATAAGTGATGCTTTATCACTTTGTTCATACTCCATAAACTACCAGTGAGGGTGCAGTGGTTTTAAACTTATTTCTAAATGGTAAATTTGGCTTTGAAAAGATTCTAGATCTTAAGTCACTGCTGACTATAAATCATTACGTGATCTTCAAGGGGGGGAAAAAAAAAAAATCACATTAGAAAACACAAATGACCATGACTTAGTGCATGGAGGTTAAAGACACGCAGTGCATGTAAACACTTTTCAGGTCTGAACATAGAAACTTAATTAATTGTTGGAAAGGTGAAATTCATTTTTACATTGTCTCCTTTTGAGAACAGAAGTCATGGGGAAAAATCTAGGCAGTTGGATAAAGCAGTATCCTTTCAGTAGTTACAGAAAGACAAAAACTGTTTTCTTCAGAATTGCAGTGTTACCAGCTTTCCACTGCAGATCTCTACAGCAAATTTATCTACTGAAAGGAGAACCAAAGAACAGGTCTCTCTTGCTGCTCTGTTTCACAGTCTCTTCTGGCAACTCATAAAATTGCATGAGGAGCTTGGTGGAAACTTGTTTATAAATCAGAAACCTGAAATTCAGAGCTGTGTAACTCTCAAGGACATAAATAGAAAAAAATAAAACAAAACCCACAGGAAGTTCATACTCTCAGATTTCACTGGACTGTTGTGGCATACAGCCTAGAGTCATCAAGAAAGGTAACACAGCTAACTCCTACATTTTCTCAAAGTTGCCTTCCTATGTATTAGAATTTTGATGATTAAAATATAGGAACCTTAAGCCATCTTTTGGATTTTCCTTTTATTTTTAACAATGATTCCCTAATTTTCATTCTCTCACTCTCTGTCAAGTCCAGATTGTTTTCTTCTAGTTCTGTGCACTTTGATTTCTCTAATCCATAGTGTTTGTTTTTATTTTATTCTATCTGCATCTCCAGATCAAGGAACCTTTCAGGACGGTTTGTTTTGTTTTGTGGGTTTTTTTATCAGCTCAGAGTTAGTCATGTAGAACCAGTACCTCCTAAATAATCAAACTCATCTTGAATGTTCTTCTGAACAGTCTTTTTCAATTGTACATGGAGAGAAAACAGACTGAAAGTGTAAAATAAAATTTGAACAACCCATACTTACTTAGAGAAGGCCCATGAAGAATTGCACAGTTGGGACAATGGTATAGATCAATGTCAACAGCATGGTGCTCCTCTACCCCAACGCAGCTGGAATAGTATTTTTAAAATGTTAATGAGAATACATGCAAGACTTATTTTTCAAGCTAAAAAAATGATTAAATCTTAAGTCTTTACCAGAACATGCTTAGTCTACAAAATCGTAATGAGATACCAAATCATCTCAACTACTGGGTTGCCCCACAAATTTTGAGTAATAATTTATCACTGAACAAAGAATGCCATTTTTTAAAAAAAAAGTCATAAAAAGGAAACAAGAATCAAATTTCTTTAAAAATGAGTCCACATTATATACCATTACCCCTCATCCCCCCAAAAAGCTTTGATTCTAATTACAGGAAACAGTTTATGCAAAATCATTCAAGCAATTTTCCTTATAAAAGTTATGATTTCAAAAAAATTCTGAAGTCTATGTGCTGTCAATTTATAGTAGCCATCACGGATTTTTTCTTGGTTTTTCCTTTTTTTTTTCCCTGCAAAAACCACATAACTGACTCCTACCCCCCAAGACAAATCAATGAAGAACACTTTCATATTCTTCCTGAAATTACAGTACTAGTACTAGCTATGTAAATTACACACACGACCACACAAATCACTCTGTAGCAGTGTTTTTGTTTTAAAATAGCAACAAGTATTTCAAAGAGCACTTGAGAGTTGTAATGTTTTCCCGGTGCACGTTTTTTCTCAGATAAAACATTCAAAGTGGGATTAAAGTTGAAGATCTTTGACAACAGTCATGACAAAACATCTACACTGCTGTATATCCAAATAACACAATTTTAAAGCCAAAATGAAGTACATTTTCTTAGAAGTTGAAACACTAGAGGTTAATTGGAGAAGATGTGCTTTCGCACAAAGTTCTCGGGGAAAAAAAAAGCAATCCCTACTTGCTGGTAGAATTTGAATCCTGGCAAAGTTCTTTCTCTCAGAAGTTCATTGACACTTATAAAATTGCTGACTTTATAATACAGAAGCAAGACTACAACACTGAACGTTTACACCAAAATTAGGTATTTATATTCAATGCATTCTAGTAACACGAGAACTTGAACACTACTCCATTCAGGTAACCCGTTTCATATCGAAAGTGTAATGACAGCTTAAACACTAAAGCTTTGAAACGACCCAGCTACAAGAAGTCTTTTCCCTAGCAGCCTAGTGCCAAAACTGCTGACACGCTCCAGTGTCAGTACATGCTGCCAAAACAATATACTAAATAGTCTAGCATTCAAAGCGCACCAATGAGCAAATCAAATCTGAAACTGAAGAGCACCTCCCATGTAACTATCAAGGAGAACTACACCATTCTGGATTCTCTGTAAACAGATTCAGCTGGTTGTTCTACTTCTCCATTCACTACATACCACATGAAATTCAGAAATTATATAGCTTTTTTTATATACATACTATTTTAAAATCTAAATACAAAACTCAGCTGCCACAGTTCATCACAATTCTTGCAATGTTTAGTATCTGTTTTAAGACCACAACTACAGGAATTGTTATAACATGAAAATTCAGCTGACATAAACAAAAAGGAAGGCAGAAGCAGTCTTGAAAAATGCATGTCCCATTTCCTTCTGCTTGTGTTCTCTCTCTTTTTATAGAATAGATGAGTGACTCATAATTCTATGTATTGTAAGAAAACTGTTTTAAAATGTACACTCTAAAAGCCCCAAATGAGAAGGCTGGTTTTATACATCCTTAGGAATCCCATTATTTTAGCTAAATTTTGGATTTTTGAACAGCTAAAGGGATTTATGTTGGACTGTATCTTGATCAAGTTTGCACAATTATTCAATGAAACGCAGTGCTCCACAGGAAAACTTCACTCCCTTTCCTTTTTCTTGGTGTTTATCTGATACATTCATCATCACCACAAACAGATTACCTTGCTGACTAACAGTAAGAACTTTGCGTCAAAGTATAGTAAAAATACCTTCAAGCTTTGACAATTGTTTGTCATATTCTGTTTAAGAATGTTAATTTTATTGTCTCTTACAGAACGGTACGGATAGCCTGAAAATAAAGCAGAAATTATGTTAAGTACTAAACACTTTCTGTGACTTGATTAATTCCATAACCTTTCATAAAGGCATATGGGACTTTATGTACAGAGACAGCCAGTGACACTGGAATGGTATTAGAATAGCTGGAATAGCCATTCAATACAGAAAGAAAACATTTTCGGTCTACTATTTATGCTCTAAACTCAGAAATAACTGGAAAGGCAAAACACTAACTGGGAGATACTGGAAGTGAATCTAGTAGCAGATACCCGAGTGATGCAAAGGGCAAATGAGGTGCCAGCACCTGCAAGAACAAGCATTGCCAAGGATGCCACAGAGCGTATCAATCACATACAGCACCATTACAAGTCACTTCCCTGAGTCCCTTTCTCCAACGTACACAGATGAATGTGACATTAATCATTCTGGCTACTAGCAAGCAATCAATTACTGTGGTTAAGTGCAACTTCAGACCTCAAGCATCAAAGCAAGGTCACCAAGAGGTAGCAGAGAGCCTGGAAAGCATTAACATACTCTAACACAGTAATACTCCCAATCCACTGATGTTTTCCTGAATGAAATATCATTATTATCTTTCACCTCGCCATCCATTTGGGTTGAAATGTCTTTAGTATATATTACCTAGTTTCTGAATTGCTCATCTCCTGCAGGGACACTGTAGACTAATCCTCAGGAATGGTGAAAAGTTTACAGTATTACAAAATAAAATATAATAATAATTAAAAAAACAACTGTAAGAGACTATGCAGAAATACATCTCCAAATCTGTTCATGAAGGTGGAAGGCCTGAACAGGTCCAATTTTACTTGAAATGGTTCTAGAAGCAGTAGCGAGGTAGAAAAATTTAGTTAAAAATAGGACTCCATAATATCAGTCTCTGAGTGGTCAGACCCTCGTAACTTCCCCAAGGTGTCTAGTATCAAGCAAGGTCAGCAAGGGGTAGTAGAAGAATCGGGGGGGGGGGGAGAAGTGCTAAGTTTTTTTCACATACAAGAACATACCCGTCCCTGGCAACGGAAGAAATCCCTTGCTACTCAAAGTTTGAGGAACCAATTCTCCAGACTTAAGTCTCACTATAAGGTGAAAGTTTTTGATTTAGTCTCAACTTTCCATTTGATTATTATATTTGTAGCTATGTAAAAGGAGCAAGTGTAAATGAAAAACAATCAGAAGAGGACTGCCTCATATATCTGAACCAATGGACCTCTGCTTTTCTGTAAAGGAAAAATAAGGCTTCTTTCACAGGGTGGGGGGAGAAATTCCTGCACAGCCTGTTCTCTACTGCAGTACTGCTATTAATTTAGAATTTAAGAGATGAGTACAGATAATTTGGTATGACAGATTCAACAACTGTTTCACAATTATGCTGGAATGCCTTGTACAAGGAGTTTGCAAAAGTCCAAAACATTTACAGGAAGCATTATCCCTGAAGACTGCATGGTTGTACATACTAAGCCACCCAAGGCACGTGGCACTTCTCTCCTACAGCAGCACGATGTTGTGAACAAGTATTGGATCCACGTCAGTCACCACACAGGCTGCTGCACTTTCTAAATCTAATACCTGCTTGCTCTCCATCCAGTCTGGCTTTTCTCGTCCCTGCTTCTGATGTTATCAAGCACAACCACAACATTTTAGAGATTGCTTAACTGCCTCTGTTGGTGTGACTGAAAGAATCCTGGTTTAAGAAAAAAATCCAAAGCACTCTTGATTCAAGGCCTTATTTTCAGTGTCCTTAAAGGGATACAACTACTTGAAAAGCTATTTTATCTTATCAAAACAAGTAGTGTATATACTCTACCATTATATGAAATTCCAAGTATAAAAGGGAATGATTACACACATAGCACTACAAAAGTCAAGATATGAGTAAAGTTTGGATGCCCATTTTCCCAACTTAATTGTCACAGCTGAAAAGACTAACAGGCCAGATTATCAACTGTCAGCAAGATATTCCTACTAGGAAATTTCTGAGATTTCATGTATACAAGGCATACTGAAAATATAAATCTTGAAAATTGAGAGATGTAAGCAATTCTCTATCTAATAAAAGGACTGCAGAAAACAAGATGGATTATCCTCAACATGGAAAAAATGAGTTAATTTGTCAAGAAGCTGGGTCGTACACAGGACACCATCCTCTTGGATTCCAACTTCTGTTCCTTTCCCCCATCACTTCAATTCCGTAAGCTCCTTTTTCACTTCTTTCAGAAGCACGTGGAAAACAATCTAACAGACCTTTCTTTCTAGATGCAACTGTACTTCTTATGAAGTTTCCCACAGTAGCTTCCACTTCTCTCAACACCAGTGTGACACTTTGTACCCATGCAGATGATGAAATGAGGCCATCACTGGAACGTCTACTTCTTCTTCAATAGTTATTTTTAGATAGATTTTTTTTTTACAATTAGATATTAATTTACAGCTCAAAATTGAGCCAAAGTTGTTTTAAGTCTCTTACTTTCTTCTTGGGACACACAAAGTTCAGGCCCAAAGACCTCTTGGTTTTCCACAGTCTGACCTGAACAGTCTGACTTTTTTGCTGTCATTGCAGCAAAAATGCAGGTTCAGGACTCTTGCTAGCATGTTTAATCAGGCACAATACCTTGCATCTTTTCCAAGCTGGAAAATGTAATTTTCAGTAATTTTATAAGATCCCCCTATATTCTCCCTGAATAAACACTATGGGTAATGTTCTTTCTCTACTATCCTATTTCTGAACAAGAACTCGGCACATCCTCTTCAAGTCCACCCTTGCATCAGCACCCACAACCTTTCCTTGCCTCACAGAGCACTGCAGGTTTTATCCAGTAGAAGGAGGGGAAAAAAGCACACGTCTTGACATCCAGTAGGAAGAGATTAACAAAAATCCTGGAACAGCAGAAAAATACTAGGGGTATTAGAGCATGTTCCCTGTTACTAGGAATACAGGGCTATAGACGATTACTAGGGGTATAGGCATGTTTCCTATTAACTCCCGCCCACCATCTGACAGAGCAGATCCCCAAAATCCTTTCTCAATTTCCAGTTATCCACAGAACAGCTGAGAAAATATATAGGTAGTGAGTCCCTACTGTTTCTTAACAGGGATGAGGAAAGGAGTAAGTAAATTCTAGAGGCAGCAAAGATTCATTAGTAAAAGGAGTCTTAATTGTCCAAAAACTGAAGTTACTACCGCAGAGTACAGTTTCACATCATATTAAACTGAGTGTAGTAGCAACAACTGTAGTTGTTGCTGCTGAAAAGAAGGTCCCACCCTCCTTCCTCCAACTGTCTGACCATGGACTTCCATTGTTTCTCTCACTAGATCTAAACCATCAGGCAGCCACATGACAAGTCAGTTCAACAAGCTGATCCAAAGGAAAAAATTAATCACCACTCAACCCACTTTTTCAGATAGGCTTTAGAAACCCTAGCAGTAAGATTCCTATAAATGAGAAATAAATAAAATGTTATATGTTACAGTTATATGCAGTTATTCACTAAATCTCTAACTTAATGTTATTTTCAAGACATGATATCTGAAAATATTCTGTTCTTTCATCTCTACACTATTTTGTCTTTCTAAAAATGATTGCTAAACAATAGGAAAGAGATGTCTGTTTAGCAATTCTATACCAACAATATACACATATATAGAAAGAGACTGACACTTGCCTTTTATAGTATCAGGCCTTATTACTGAATTTCAAATCATCACAGATGAGAGATATTTCTATTAATATACTGAGCAAATAACTCTGTAAGGAGTAAGCAAGTATGATAGTAAACTTTTCAGTTTACCTGTAACAAGGTCTGCAGTTGCTACTTTCAGTCCTAATCTGTTTGAGCATAACAAAACCCAAAATACCATTGCATTTATTGTCAAAATTAATTAGCAAGCTTGCAAGTTATGCAAATAACAGCTTCTCCTACCCCATCCCAAGAATGCAAAGAAAAGCATGGGGTAGGAAAACAATTTGGCAAATTTTAAGGAACTCTGGTTAGTCATTTAATTCAAGCCTATTTTTTCCAAGTGAGAAAAGGATGCCTAGTCAGCAATATCTACAGGTTAAAATGACAGAAGTACTAAAGATGTCACTGCCACAACCACATAGCCTCATCTGTCACTCATTCAGGGACAATATTAAAATACTTAATTAGGAATAGAAAGACAAAGTCATAGCGTGACAATACTGTTGACAGACTACATACTATCCCGTAGCACAAAAATTGCTAAAAAATGAAGTTTATTTGAAGGAGAGTCTAAAACTTAAAATACATGTAGTGAGCTTTAAAAACCTGAACCTCAAGTGCCAGCTAGATTTTTTTTCCCCCTCTCTTCAAAATGCATGCATTTACACCAAAGTAATAAAACTAACCAAAAAACACAAAGCAACACGGGAAAGTGCAAGGAACCACCAGCTATCTCTTACTCTTACCAGGATAAGCCTGGTAACAATTCTGGAATCACAATACTAGTAATTTTAGGCTTACAAGGATTTACTTTGGCAATTAAATAATTTTAAGGAAGTGACAAACTTCTATACGCTAGATATAGAACCATACTGCCTTAGAATAAATTACAGGAAAAGATACCCAACATAAAAATATCTGAGCTTTTGTTTTTGCCATATTCACTTTCCAAAACAAAATACCTTTTAAAAAGGAATGACTGATATAAACACAACTCAAATAGCATGCATAAATACACTTTTTAAAAATAATTTAAAAAAATAGAAAAACAGAATAATGGTTATCTGTAGCAAATATTCCCCTCTCTCAGAGCTACCAATTTGCTCCAGAAAAAAAATTAATACATTTTTTAGATCTGTATAAAATATATGCATGTCGGCCCAATAGCATAGTTTTGGTACATATTCACTCACATACATTCCAGCAACCCAGTTCTTAAGGACAGAGAAATGACATGTAAGGCCAACTCTCAAAATACCTCAAAGTACACTAACTTATTCAATATTGCATGATCTTACAACACACATAAGAATCCCAATAACAACAATGCTGCATGCCGTAATACACGTAGAACTCTGGCCTTTGATTGCTCAGAGGCATCTGTTCTGACACTTCCAAAGTCATGCTAGATCTTAGTCTACGTTAGATTAAGCATCACATTGCACACTAAAAATGTAAATGTTCGTTACAGAGGTTTAGACTTCCCTAATGTAATTGAACCCTATTGCTTCTAAATTATGTAATATTTCTCTGAAATGAGGTATTGCAGTAACACAAACATGCAGACAGATATATGATCTATTTTGATTTCAAAAGGGCCTTCCAAAGGCTCTGACTTCCCAGACCTCCAGATACAAAATTTAACGTTTGATAGCTATACTAGTGCTGTCCTTGCAGAAGACACTTTTAATGGCAATACTCATGCACATTCTTCCATTGAGAAAGAAAATCAGTATACATACCTTCTCTCTCAACTAACAGTGCTTTTCACTCCCTCAAAGCACAGAGGCTAAAATAAATAAAATCAGTACATGACATCTTGTCAAAGAGAGCTCAACTCCACAGAATGGATTCTGAAAAGAAGAAACTTAACAGGAAAATTATGACCAATGGAGTAAAGCTATCAAGTTACGTAACGATGTAGGTTCAGTTACAGATACAACAAAACCTTCACCTACATCCTTTGCGTACATTTAGGAATGTAGCTGTCTATTCAACGTAATCACCATGGTACTTAAAATCTCCAGGAAACAACACTGACATACGTTATTTGTACACTGATTCTTCCATCCCGTAATTCCAGTCCAGTCTGAAAATGAGTTGATATGTTTTTGAAACTGAACACATGCTTTTTTCCCCAAGACCTGGATTTTAAGTACAATTAGTTCAATTTACTGAAATTGCTAGAACGAAGTTAAGAGAGAAAGGGCCATTACTTTTACAAAATACTTTGACAACTGAATATTTGGTATAATCAGCATAATCTTACTTCTCATCATCTATGTTTATGAAAAGATTGTGTGAAGAGGTGATTTTCTATACAATTATTTCATGTAACTATTAGGAATTTAAGTAAAATGACTGTTCAAACTGCAGTCAAAAGACGTACATGCTCAGGAAATCCAAAGAGCTTTACAGGCAAAAATACACACTGAAGGCAAACAACCTTTTCACTACAATGTAAGACTGCTAGGAAGAGACACACAGTCCAGCTTGATTCATGATAGCATCAACCATCATGGATTACATGTAGCAGTTTTATGAGAGAAGTACTTTTCCTAATGATGATTCCCTGACAAGGCCAAGTTCACATCACCAAAGTACTTCTGACATATTCCTTCTGTTTAGTATCATCTATTAAGCACATACCCAATTTCTCCCTCCTTCCTATGCCAACAGAGATTTCTACTTACTCTTCCCAACCAGACTGATTGCATCAAGTTGCTTTAAAAGAGTATTTACAATTAATTTTTGTCCCTGTCCTTTTAAAATCATTGTTTTACAGAAGTGAAGGTCTGAAGGAGCCTAGATCTTTCAGTGTGGATTTTAGCAAAATAAGCTGCCTCAAGAAGATCAGAAAAATAACATTTAAGAAAACTACAACAGAACTCAAAACTAAACAGCATGTCAGTGACAGCAGAGAGAAAAGGCATTTTAAAAGCAGCAGTGCTCGTTGAAGGCCTTATTTCAGTGTGAAACCAATTAGATGAGATAAACCAGGATGACACCAGCAAGTGAATCAAAACATAAGGGAGGGAGGGAGGAAGGGAGGGAAGGGAGGAAGGAAGGAAATGTACATCAATCTGACCTGAAGGAAATTTTTTTAGCACTTTAAAACCAGTAATCAGTACAACCCTTCACATAAAAAGCAAAGCATTCAACTCAGGAATTCAGAAAGATTCTCTGTAGCAGTTCAGACTCCCATCTTTCTCCATTAATTTTCCCAGTGTGGCCAGACTGACACACCAAAGAAAAGGAGAAACAATAGTCCAATCTTACTTTAGGTACTGTGTCTTAGCAGAGTTGCAACTGCTAGAAGCATGTTGAAATAAATGAGAGCTATCCTGTCCTTCCCACAACTGATGCAGGAAAAAGGATTAACATTGGATTTCAAGTAATTCTAGGAATACTGGAGTCACAATTTATCTGACCACAGTCAACATTAATTTTAGTTCTGGTTATAATGCAAAGTCTGTAACAGCTTTGGTTTCCTATTAGGTAGCACAGGCCTTACACACAAAGAACACCACACATATTAATTATTTGGTTCAAAGAGAGAGGGCATTGGAAGGGCAAGAAAGAAGACAAAAATTAACTGTCTACCTATACACTGACAACAAAGGTTTTCTAGGTCTTTAAGAAAGTTTTTTCATTATGTATTTTTATCTCCTCAAGACTCCAAGCCAACGAAAGTTCACCTCTTCCCCCCTAAGATATTCCAGAACCTAGTAAAAGCCCCTGACAGGTAACTGCATCTTATTTACATAATTTGCCTTATTTCAATTCCCAGACAGGGTTATTCTATTATAATTGTGCTTACAAATAAGGGGGGGGGGGGGGGGGGGGGAACGGGGGACGGGGACAACCACACACCACCAAAAACCCCAAAACCTTACAACCAAGGAAAAAAAAAAAAAGAAAAAAAAGGCACTTTAAAATAACACCTTCAAACCACAGAGGTTTTAAAGGCAGAACCAACACTCTGTCTCGATTCTAGGAAAAGAAAAAAAAGAAAAATACACCAAACCACAAAATCTTCAACCCATTTAATACAGCTGCCATAGCTCTCTTGAAACAGACATCTTAACAGAGGGCCTGTGTGTGGTTGTATTCTACTTGAGAACAAACTACTACCCAAAATTGCTACCATTATTTCCCTAACAGAAAAAGGAAGAAATAGGCTAAGCTCTACTACTATAGAGATAACAAGAGGGTGGAAAAGGAAAGTCAGTAGACAAGTTAATTAAACCTTCACTCATTCAGGAATAAAGCAACTATGACAACGGTAACACAGCAGGCTAAGGCCTCCCCTTTTCCTGAATGAAGACATAAAAAATGAAATTTAAATAAGCTTTTTTTTTTTGTTATATATTGTCTACACACGTTTCCTTGACTAAACTTTTACATTCTTAGTTTTTTGCCTTAATCTTCCTCAGCGCCAACTTGCACACAGACTCCTGTTAATTATCACTCTGTCTCTAGCCACCTTAATGAAACATTGCGTATGATGTGGTTTTAAGAATTACTGGCATCCCAAGTCCTTTGACCACAATCAACACAAATTTCAGTTCCAGTGCAAAGTTTCCTATTAGGTAGCAAGGGCCTTTTGTACACAGAGCAGACATACTAGTTATTTGTTTCTAAGAGAAAGGGCATTGGAAGGGGAGGAAAGAAGAGAAATATCACCTGAATCACGAACAGCCTATGAAGAGAAACTGAGGTTCAATCCAAAATGACCAACAAATCTTAGGAAGCAACGACATGATACAGCTTGCATTGATCTAACAGCTTGCAGCCACTGGAAGAGGCAGGTTACTCATTCCCTTCCAAGCAAGCACTCCCATTCCCCTTCCATGCAATGGCCCTGGTACTTGCCTGGTTACAAGGCAACCTGTTTTCACTCACTTATCTGACAAAAGCTAACCTAACCAGTTTTCCGCCTGTTTATCAAGTTAGCTTACAGCACAGCTGGGACAACTATCAGAGCCAATCCATGAGAGGGAGTGGAACTATGTAACCTGGAGAGAGGGATATGAGAAGTAGGACTTGCCCCTTTTGGCGATGGAAGTCGCTAGACCCAGTCAGTGTTGAACTTCACTCTCGTTATTCTCTAATACTCAGAACTACTCCGATATAACAGATAAATTGCCAATAGCTTACCAACTAGATTGCAGGGAACATCCCTCCCTGCATCTGAAAAACTTCCTAGAAATTAATTATATAGCCTGCACAACATCAAAAAAGACGTTACTAAGTCCAAAAGATGCATATATTGGCACCAGATGCTGCAAGCGAAGCAAGGGTTTTTAGATAGCACAGCATTTAAGATGGTCTTAAGTCTGACTGCCTTTAGGTATCCCAATTTTTCTTTGATGAAGTGTTTAGTTTTACCAGTTCCTTGAGACCAGTTGTCTGTAGCTCCAGCTACAAGAGTAGCTGAGGCAAGTACCAGCCAGAGGTATGACTTTATGCCACTACCAATATGTTATTTGCCTACAAAACACTCTTTCCAATAATTCACTGAAGTACAGCAGTAACTACAACAGATCAGAAAAACAAACAAGTAACCCAAACAGTTTGAAAGCCACATTTCTAAACCACATCAAACATGGCTTTCCATAAAGCAGGACAAAATCAGGAGGACAAATTTTCAACTAGATTCCCACCTACTAGTTTGAGAGAAACGTGATGACCATTCTGAAGCATGAAGATACCTACCTGCTCTTAATAAAAGAAATACCACTTTATGAGCACTTGTTGGGAGACAACAAGACTTAATGTTTGGGGTTCATTTTTTAAAGATCGAGTGGAAAAAACTCACTAATGGTTCTTGCATATTCACTCACAGCAGTTCTTGAATTCCAGAATTAACTACACCCAAATCTCACAAAAAACCATTTATAGAATATCTCAAGTTGCAAGGGACCCAAAAGGATCATCGAGTCCAACTCCCTGCTCCTCACAGGACTACCTAAAACTAAACCATATGACTAAGAGCATCATCCAGACGCTCCTTGAACTCTGACAGGCTTGGTGCTGTGACACTTCGCTGGGGAGCCTGTTCCAGTGACTGACCACCCTCTCAGTGAGGAACCTTTTCCTAATGTCCGATCTGAACTTCCCCTGATGCAGCTTCATTCCATTTCCTGATGCCCTGTCGCTGGTCACCAGAGAGAGGAGATCAGCAGCTCCCCCTCCACTGCCCGCCATGAGGAAGTTGCAGACTGTGATGAGGTCACCCCTCAGCCTTCTCTTCTCCAAGCTGAACAAATTATATTATTGAATATAATATTCTTATGTAACAACCAGATCTCTTCAGTATTAGATGTCAGGCTAACCACCTCTTTTAGGTGATCTGCACTGTATATTAAAAGCAGATTTTAATTCATTTGGGAATTTGTCGGTATGTCTTCAGCAGTTCCGCTTCCTTCTCAACAGCTAGAAGTGTTGACTGCTCTTCATCAACAAAGGGCATGGACTGCAGCCTCCTACAGAGAGAATACTAGCTGGTTATTCCGGTTGCCTAATAAAGATGAGCTGTTTACAAAGATCAGGTTGCCTAATGAAGATGAGCTGTTTAAAAAGATCATGAAGCATGACAAGTACTATCAGTACTGTGTTATGTTATGCAATGCATAGTCTGCAAAGCTTTTGACATCCTGAGTAATACTGTCAGTAGACACTATCAGATCTTGTTCTCAAGCACAGTGACAAAAAAAAGGTTTGGAGGTGAGCAGTAACAAACCCACAATGGCTTCCTAGCCTGAAGGAATTCATTAGGAAGCTAATGATTGTTTTTAAACTGTGCCCCTTCATTGGAAAATGATGTCAGGCATGATTTGAAAATATGACTTTCTGCTAACAACATTAGGCAATACCCTTTTCTGTCTCCCACGTTCTAGCACCAGTAACCAGTATTAGCACAACCTTAAGACTCCATTGCTGCAAATCCCTTATTACTGGGTTACTATATGACTGATTTGCTGCTTTTACAGCCTGCAGCAAGAGCAAACTTGGCTTCAGCCTGCTTTACACACCTTTTAACCGGCTCCTTACACCAAACACAGTGTATCACCTAACTGGTTTAAAAATTTCTGAACTAGATTGGTTTTAAAGACCTCCTGGAGCTGCCTACTAAGTAGCCTTAACACTCACAGTAGCATTCAGAGTCTCTGCAGCTGTACCTGAAATGATTCTTTTATTGCCTTCAAAATTCAACTGATTAAATAGTTCTCCTCCTTTAAGAAGAAAGAAACAAACAAAAAACCCAAAAAACCACAAAGACATTTTTTAAACTCCTCTGCTTCTCAACTGTGTAATTCCCCCTCCAGTCTACAATATTTTCCAGACGTTGCTAAGAACTTTTTAGTAAGCTTTTTAATAAGCAGAATAATTTCTGCATCTTCTAAGCACAACATAAAATAATACATGATGGCTCCTTTAGCTTTGAAATACCTTACTTTTATATGGCAAATAGACTTGCAGTCAATAGCAAGTAGAGACAGACGCTTCATTTTTGAAGAAATTTGAGAGCAAACTGGCTCATCATCTCTAGCTCACCATCCTCATTTCAAACGCAGATGGAGTAGCTGATTACATTAACTTCTATTTAAGCTATGATACAAGCAAACTGTTTCAGATACACAGATAATGAGTTTAAATATCAGATGTTACATTGGCTGGCTGGCAGAGCAGTAAGTAGAATAAGCTCCTTCAATCAACTAGATAATGCCTATAATTTAGAGTTCTTTATTGGATTCTCAGCTGCTTATAGAAGCCCAGAGGGGCATACTGGCCAAAACTGCATCCATGCAGTCCATAACATACCAAGAAGTTACTTTTACACATTATTCCATCTACAGAAATCTAACTGTTCAATCCTATTCAGATGAAATTAATGGAGCACAGTAATTTTCACACCACGTGGGAACTTCAAATAGCACAGAACAAAGCTAAATAGAGTTTGGGGGTTGAGTTACATCAGCACTAAGATTGAATTTTATCTGCATCAATTATTTTTATTCTGGATATAATTTGACATACTGATTTTAATCTAAAACTCTAAAAAGTTCAGATCCAGGTTACCGAAACCAGTTTTAACTCTATCATAAGCTATCTAGAGTCATCTAAATTATTTGCAAAAGCACAAATCCACATCTTTTATTCTAGATTTTACACACAAACACTTTTGGAGGTAATCTTTACTTCACAGTCTGTGCTACTCAGCTCCACAGTTTTTAGATGGGGGGAAAAAAAGATTTTATCTATGTATCACTAGTGTATGTATATATAGCTCTTACAACACCACCTTCTTCATAGTGGGCAAAACACCAATAACACTAGAACAAGAAAGCTCAAAGAAATGCACAAGAAAAGTATGAAGCAGGAAGCAGAGGACCTACTGCAAAAGGTCCCCTGAAAATGAGTACAGACATTTACCATTCCTGTAAAAATTACAGGAGACATTGTGGTTCACTTATTGTGAAAATCACAAAATTAATTCCTCAGGAGAAAATTTCTGACTCAAATTTTGCTTAATTGTTTCTATGAGAGAAGACAGGAAGTCTGCCAAAGAGCAACACATCCAAGTGTTTTATTTTGGGTGTCAATACTACAAGAAGTGATTATATGAAAATGTTTTCATATAAACTAAGTAAATTATCTTTGCAATTCAAGAGTGAAAGTACACATTATTAAAGGTCTTAGGCTTTGTCTGCAAGTGCGTCCGCACCATTACACGCTGGAGGCCAACCAGCTGGAATGCAGCACTGCAAAAGAAGGACCTCGTAGCCCTGGTGGACAAGCAGCTGATCATGAGCCAGCAATGCAACCTCACGGCAAAGGCAGCCAACAGCTTCCTGGGCTTCATTAGGAAAAGCATTGCCAAAAGGTCGAGGGAGGTGATCTTTCCCCTCTACTCAGCACTGGTGAGGCCACACCTGGAGTGCTGGGTCCAGTTCTGGGATCCCCAGAAGGGACATGGATGTACTGGAGTGAGTCCAGCTAAGTGCCACTCACATGATTAAGTGACTAAAGCATCCTTCAGATGAGGAGAGGCTGAGAGAGCTGCGACCCTTCAGCCTGGAGAAGAGAAAGCACAGGGGGATTTTATCAATGTGTGCCAATATCGATGTGTATAAATTCCCTTGATGGGAGGGGAAAGGTGGCAGACTTTTCTCAGTACTGCCCAGTGACAGGGCAGTGTACAAAGGCAATGTACACAGATTAAAGCATATGAAATTCCACCTGAACACAAGGTAGAAAAATTATGTATTTATTTATTTTTCAGTTGCTAGAGCAATCAAACATTGGAAGAGGTTGCCCAGAGAGGTTGCCGAGTCTCCATGTGGTGGAGATATTCAGAACCCAACTGGACACAGTTCTGATCAGTCTGCTCTAGCTGACCCTGCCTGAGCAGGGGGGTTAGACTAGGTGATCTTAAGAGATCCCTTCCAACCTCAGTAGTTCTGTGAAAGTTATTTATTAAATCAAATTTTTCTAGATTAATGTGGGTCTATCACTGCACTGTTATAAATCTGGTTTAAACCAAAAGTAAGACTACCAGAGGACTTTACTTCCACATCAGTTGGTACTAAGTGGATTAGTTAAAATAGCAAGTACAACAGGATGCAGCCTTGGAATGAACAGTTGTAAGGAACAACTACTTTCAAATCCAGAGTAGAGAAGAATGAGGGAGAGATTGCAAAAACACACAAAAAAAAGGATACCTCTATATAAGGGTATTAGGGCAATGTGCAAGTAAGGATGCTGGCCCCTAAAGCCTACCTAAATTCAGAAGGACAGCTAACCACAGAGGTACCTACACTCACCTGGCACCTCACCACTTGACCTGAATATTCCAAAAGCACTGTCTATTCTGCTCGCCCTGCGCACCCAGCCAGCATGCGCCACGTTCCCTGACATCTAAGCCAGAAGGCAAGCACAGCTGCCATACTTTCAAAGTACCAGGCACTAAAAAACAGTTTTATCTTGGGACTGGGGAAGGGAGAAGTTATTTTGTTTTTCCCAGTGAGATGGCAGCAGTGTTTATTCAGTATGTGGGAGTTCAAGCCCACACATCTGAAGCGAATGTTCATCTCCAGGTTACTTTTTATGTAGAGATACTCTTTATCGCCCCCACTTAGGGCCTCTTACTCTGCAGAAAAGAATCCAAGAATTATGGGCCCAGAACATGTAACGTGACCCAAACTTAATCTTCTGGTTAGGGCACTCAGACATTGACAAGATTATCTTGAGTTCTGGTCCCTGTTCCTGACATTAGTAAATACATACATACAGTGAGCATGCATTACAGCACAACCTTTTACAGGTCTTAAGACATACTAATACTTTTCCTTAATCTTCTGATTTAATAGTGCTTCCTACAGGAACATAACAGTCTATCCCCTGACTATGAATGTACCTGTTTTTCCTTTAAAAAAAAAAGGCAGAACTGTCCCTCTCTAAGTATTTCAGGAACCGGTGAGGACTTTAAATTTGCCTAAAACCTGACTCATACCTGCCAGACTTTTTGGAGTACAAGTAACACTTAACAGTTGTTGCTTTTCTGGTTTGAAAGTGATAGTAATGTTTTGCTTTTCTTTACGACCTCTACTAACATAATCTGAAAGCACCAAAAAGGTTTTTCTTTAATAATTAGCAAAAAGTAGTAAATACTTCACATGAGAACAATCCTTTACCGTGAGTGTTTCCTAGATAAAGATTTAGAGGTCAATGATCTCTAAAGAGCCTTTAAAGAGTTCAATAATTCACAGAATGTGAAGTATTAAGCCATTTTCTTACAACTCAATTACAGAAGAAAAGTTTATTTACCAGTTTGTTTCTATTACATAGCACTGGCTATGAAACTAAGTAAAACTAAAAATACTAAGAAAAAATAATGAAGCTATTTGAAGAGTGAGAATTCCCCAACCTTGCAATATAATTTCTAGTACATTAATTTAAATAGACCCACAGTCAGCTTTCTTTAAAAAGACAGCTTTTACTTTCAGCAATTCAAACCACAGAGTTACATAAGACAACCTCAAACTGTGTATTTATCTTCAGAAAATGCAAGAATTAAGATTGGACTTGATGCAGCTGATTCAGGTTAGATTCCATTCAGAGAAAGACACAGAAAGCTACATTTTAAATTTAAATTAATGTTGATCATCACTTCTTATTTTCTGCACACCACAAAGTAGTTTCCATCAGATCAAAAACTCAACCATGCATCTGTATCAGCATCAGCAAGCCTACTGGCTGCATTAGAACATGGATCTTCCACACTTCACTTCAGAGTGGGGTCATTGCAGCACGCAGAGGCTTTTTTCACCCACAAATTACTGTTCAAATTTAAAACTCCAGACTCTTGCAGTACAAGTTAATATTCTCCAAGTATTCTTTGTTTTGATATCTGTTTCCTTCTGTATTGTCTTCACTTTCCTGTGCTCTCTCCATCCAGCTTTTCACCCAGAAGACTGTTTCTTCTTCACTATGCTGCTTACTCCCTTTGTAGATACCCCATGAGAACAGAAAAATCTCCTCATCTCAGTTCTGATTTTTCAGACACCTGAAAACCAGGAGTCCCATTCAGTTACTTTGTGTCTGGTACAGAGCTTTGAAAAGGAAGTATCTGCTTTACTCCCAGCCTCTTAGCATAGAGTCAGTAAGTTTCCAACAATGACCATTTAGAGATTTACAGTTTTTCTTCCAAACACGAGGGTATACATGACACTGGCAAGCATATTAAGGGATAGAGA
Source organism: Aptenodytes patagonicus (assembly GCF_965638725.1). Lineage (NCBI taxonomy): Eukaryota > Metazoa > Chordata > Aves > Sphenisciformes > Spheniscidae > Aptenodytes > Aptenodytes patagonicus. The sequence goes on from NC_134949.1 coordinate 64,918,686, forward strand.
ACATTTCCTAACAAAAACCTTGTTCCAAAGTATCATGGTGCACAAACTTCATAGAAGGCTGATGAATTTGTCAGAGGCTCAGAGCAATGCATACATTCACACTGGAAAGACACTTGTCCAGCTTCCTCAGGTTGGTATTTATAAGAAACAGAATTTTACTATACTGTGTTAACCAACAATCCAGTATATAAAACACATTTACCTGCTACTTCTGTCTCCAAACTCCCCATTAGCTGTACAAAAAATACAACAGAAAAATAGACCAATGTGTTATAATATTTACTAATGTGTTATAAAAAGCCTATATTTTACTAGTGTTGCCCTGGGATGGTGTGGATAACTGCAGATAGAGGCTTCCCTGCTTCGAGCTGCTATATCGTCCACAAGAAACTCCCTGGGAACTTTCCACGTAGTTTGCATTGGGAACTGACATCACATGCTGCAGGGATGCATTCACTTCCATTCTCAGCACACATGCGCCAAGAGCAGTAAGGAATGCGTTGCAATTCACTCTTAACTATGTGATGTAAATGTACCAGTGCCTGTTTCCTGTAAGTTTAGTCCAGACAAACAAGACGTTTGCTCAATATCATTTCACTAATCATCCAACCATACTTAAAAGGCTAAAGCTTTATTTTCCCATTTTACTACTTTTTCATGATTTTGTCTCATTTCCTTGTCCTCCTCCGCATATAAAAATCGCTGTTGAAGACTGTGTAGCATCAAAGAAAAAAAGAGAATTAGATGCAGTGCTACCCTATGAAAGACAAAGATTCAGCCAATTAAGGTGGAGACATGCATTGACATTCACATGCTGGGGGGAAAGAAAAAAGGCACAAGAGCACTAACGTGGAATAAAGAAACAGGATTGTAGAGATAGCTCAGATCTATTCCTTAATGTAAGGAAACCACTTTTGGGAAAAGACTGCTTGTATGTGAGGCATCTTTGTAAGAAGCAGGTAATGGCACCTCACATTAACAGGTCAAGCACTGGCACCAACAGTCATACCTTCCTTTCACCAATATACAAGATTTTGATCTCTCTTATAGTAATAAGTCTATTCAGTATCCAGTACCAGAACTAACTAGGAGTAAAAAGCTTTATTCTTCTACATAGTGGAGGGTTTGTGGTTTTTTTCATTAGCCAATAAAGTTATTTCCACACTCAAATAAGGGCCAGGAAATAGAACGCACAGTACGTTCTCATCTGGCGATGCTAGCCAAGACACCAATTCCAAAAAACAAAATGAAATTAGAACTTGCCCTTACTGGTAAAATATAAAAGCCAGGAGGTAACATTTGCAGAAGCACTTAAGAGTTACATCTTCACTTCAGAAAATGCTGATCTACTCAAATGATACTCCCAGCTCTAGTTCATACCTAAATCCTTCTTACTGGAGTCTCACGATGCTTCAAGCACAAGCCAGCTGACCATGCTGGAAGTATAAGCTACAGCCAAGGCACATGCTTTCACTCAGTTAAATAAGACACTTTTCAGCAAGGATGCTAGTCCAATCACTTAATACTGCAGCTGCCCTGTTCGTTCTTAGCAAGAGTAAGAAGAGTATTCTAAACTACTTCTCCTGTATTCATTACATCAGAGCAGCACATTTTACTGCAGCATTAAGAGATTCAAAGTGATGCCCCGAGAGGTCCTAGCAATTCACACAGGAGGGCACAGCATCAGAGGCAGCGAGCTGCTGCTCACCTTTGCACCACACTGATGTATCCTTCAGGCAAATACTGTAGTCAGAACTTAATGTGAAATTTAACAGACTACATGTGTACACCATTTTTGTTAACATGCTTTTGGTCTTACCTTACAGAAGCAATAGAGCACAGAGAAATGCCTAGGACAGCATGTTTGGGCTTGAGCTGTGGCATGTCAACACAGCACACCATCATGAAATAAAAAGGGAAAACACTATCCTGAGAGGTAGACTGGCAACATTTGCCTAGGCACAACATCACATTAGCACAGCTAATGCTTTTGGTACTGTTCCTAGACTGCTCCATACGGCACTTTGCTGCAGCTCACAGATCTGCCCATGAGTACTCCTGAACGCCGTACGTTAAGTTGCAGTGCCTCATTTCACTTCCACTTGTTCTTGACACTGAGTTTTGCAGGTCAATAGCATGATGTAATCCTTTAGTGAAAAGATCCAAATATTTTTGATATAGAAACAAAATGAAAAATCTGTACCTTGGGCAAGCCAACCGGAAGTTTTACAAGTACTACTGGGTAATAAGACATAGCAATTTCTTTGGTTGTTCTTCATTTACCCGATTTGGCCTTTGTTTATTGGCCCTCAAACATCAATATCTCAAAAGGAAAATGTCAGTCTGTTCAGAAAATACTGCCTGATAACTGGCAAGAATGACAGATCAGATCAATCCTATACCCTCAGTATCAAAGACCTCATTTCTCAGAAAGTCACCTTTCCTTGCACTCATTTTCATGAATAGTGCTTTAAGAGCCTTTAAGTGAATAAAGCATTAATGTAAATGGAACAAACACAATTAAATTTATGAAATGAATTTCCCAGGCTAGCTGCAATGTCAGCTGACAGTTTCAAACGAAAATAAATAGACTTCATACCACAATATATTAAAAATTTAGAACAGTCACCCTCACTCCAGTTGGCTTTTAAGACAGAATGATGTGGGAGGGTTTTTTTAAAAAAGCTTTCTTGCTTTTGTGGCAAACATCAGCATTTATGCCTGCCTGAGCAACAATTAACTCAATATTTTCAAAAAGAAAGACCAGTTTTAAAGTCTACCTTAGTTAATGCTGAAGTAATGGAGAAAACAGTATTAAATATTAATTCCATTCAAAAGCAGAATTGACCTGAGGAGATGTAACTAGCCACATAAATCCACATTACCACCATACAGCAGACATCTCAAGACTATTCGTACTCCATAGATTGTTAGTTCTGTGTATTCGTGAGCTAATGTTAAAATACATTAGAAAGGACTGACAAATGAAAAATAGCTTAGCTATTTTAAAAGCTGTATATTTCACTAAAATCTCTCTCCTACGTTGCTAATAAAGCAATAGCAATGCTGTTAACTGAATTTTCATACTTCAGCAATGAGACAAATATAAAACTTGAGCATGTTTCTGTTTTTTAAGCATGCACACTGTACCCATGGAAGTCTTTACTACTTACTCAGAGTTCTTTTGAGACAATGGTATTTTATTTTAAAATGATGTAGGGAAAGTACAAATATTTACATGAAGAGTATGAGTTCATCTTCAACTTGTGCAAACCGTCATGTAAACAGAATGGAGACACTGTATCGCATGATCTTTCAAACGATGATGTAGGAAGTGCACAGAAAACTGCACCGAGCATAAGAAATCTGCTAATGAATACGAAAACTGTCCACAAAAAAGCTAGAAACCACAAATGAAGAATGAAAACAAAATTAATGTGATTTTGCCCACTGGCAGTTAACAGGGTGATACTCTACTGTAAGGCCTAATCCATTTTATTGGCATTGTGTTGCCATAAGAGAATTCAGCATTATAAACAGATCAAGATCAGTTTAAAAAAAAAAAAAAAGAATATTTCATGCTCTGCACTGTAGCACCTAGCAGATATATACAGAAATTAAGCATACCAAGCAGCAGCCCCCTACCCAGACTTCTCTTACCTCTGTAGTTTGTAGATATAGAAGTCACAAAACAGAGCCTTCTGAAAACATTTTAATTCTTCAGCCAAATCAAGCATGTATTCAATATAACAAAAGGAAAGGAAGATACTGAAGTGCTATGTAAGCATCAACAAAAGACATTTTTTAATATAAAATCATCATAAATTAACTAGCTAATAAAAAACTCATTATTACCCAGTGAAATTACACATAAAGACTTACAGTGCCTTCATTTGCACGGTCAAGAATGGCTGAAGAAAAAACAATTATACCAAAAATATTGATATCGATCAACTATAACATTGTAAAAAATTAAAGATAGTGTTTAAATCACTAATTCTGAACCTCTATCTTTTAAGTAACATTGAATAGGCAATAATTGATTTGTACTTTAGAAATTAGAACTATTAGAATTTTACAATTGTTTAGAAACTCACTAGAATCTTGTGGCAATTCTAATTAAAAAAGCTGAATTATGTACCCCTCAGTTCTCTTACAGATCTTTATTGGACAGTACTTTTTTTTTCTTGTCCTAGTTATTACGTTGGAACGCATATTCTAAAACGTCTACTATGTTTTATTCCAGCACATCAAACAAAAAAAAATTACCAAATTACAGCTCTAAAGAAAAGAAGTGTTAACTTTCAAAGTATACATACTTCAAATAAAGCCAGTTTTTCAAGAAAACTGTAAAGAAAAAAAACTTGTACATATAATACTACATGTTATTACACAGTTTCAAAAACTGAGGAACTTTGAATACTTACTACTCTACAATGCTTATTATGGTAGAACACATCTACTTTAATATATATTAATAAGTCTTCCCACTTCACAGATGGGAACCGAGAGGGAAAAAATGGCTTGCTCAAATGAAGAATATAAAAGGATTGGAAACAGACATCCCATTACACAAGTGCTAGTCTGGCATCCTTATTATTATTAGTTTCTTCTCAGTTTAACCAAAACTGTTTCAGCTTTTGTATTGTTAGAAGAGCTGAAGTCACTTGAAGTCACTTAATTCTTTGGCAGAAGACGCACAGCTCATTGGACTTAAGCTGAGGCTTCCATCTTATCTCTGAGGAAACAAGGCTAAACCAAAGAAAAGTAAGGTTAACAAATACATTAACTTTCCCTTGAGGTCTAAAACACTTCCCTAACACACACCCAGTTTCTACAGGAAGAATTTAAGGCTTATACATCATAAAAGCCAGAAAGTCAGCTCAAGAGCCTCTGGTGCCAGACCAAAGCTCTAGTGACCAGACAATGATTTGTTGATTCAGTTCAGGCCCCTGAACGTTTATAATTACAAGGCCTTAATTTTCTGTAAACAGAAGGTCTGCACCAGAAGGCATTTGTAGAAGTCTCTCTTTGCAGTCTCCACGTTTCTTGACATGAGCATCACCATACCTTGTCCTCTAAGTCCCTTTAAGACAGATGCAGGAGCTTTGCCTGCCTCTGCAGACAGATGATGCTCTGGGGTTGCAATGCTGCAGCTGCACTGGAAATGCCTTGCTTTGCTATGGACCCCACTAGACGAGCAGACGGGTCTGGGCTGAGGCCATCAGATTCAAAGCAGAATCACGTATGGTGACTGAGACACAAAAACAAGGTTCCATGAAACTGGGTGAGCCATTGATCCCAAAGTGGGCAGTGAGGAAGAAAAACGGGCAACTCCCCTGTCTTTTCCCACCCGCTATCATCTCCTCCAGCAACAGAGTCCTCACTAGGGTTTTGCAACAGCCTGGGACTCATCCTAGCCCTTGATGAGCCTGTTCAGCTCAGTAACCCAACAAAAAACTAACCCAGCAAAAGAATGGGTTTTGTCAGTTTTCTGAGCAGAGCTGACTTACCAAACAATCAGACAAGCACTGAACCAGCAAAAGAGAAATTATAGCAGCCTGCAGCCAGGAGTGGGACAGCCTCTTTCAGCAGCACAGAGTTGGCGAAGCCCATCATGCAGAACCTCATGTATAAAGCTCCAAAACAAAGAACCAATTCAGGAAAAGTAGTCACTATAGCATGTACATTTCTTTCTTTTCTTAAGGAGAAAGCCTGCCTTCAGAGTACAAACCAGTGCATTAAGAGGGACCTGTACCACGTAACCTAACAGCTGCAAGAGGGAACCTTCATTTTGAAACTGAGATCAGATTAAGGAGTGGTTGAGAAACTTTATGTTTCTTCAGAGACCAAATGAAGACATGCTCAAATCTTTACAGTATCAGAAAAACTATGTCCTACATGAACTTAGCTCAGATGTGATTTTGGCACTGAAGTTTTTTTTCCATTTGAGAAAAAAGCCTCAAGGCATCTGCAATTTAAATAATCATCCTCAAAAGGTACACGAATCACCTTTCTTTTCAAATGATGTTATTAAATGTTTTTTAATAATGACAAAGCTGTAAAAAACATCAAGCACTTAAAGGCAAGGTTCTATATACCATCAATGAACTGCCCTAGGAAAGGGGGAAAAAAAAAAAGTTAATTCTTTCAAGAAGGCTACACAGAATACAGAATTAATCCTGAGAGCAAGAGCTATCAATTTAAAAACAATTCCGTATAAATTTAATCAATTTGATTTTGCTTTGCAACAGAAGTACATACATACATACACTACATACAGATTAGTGCTCTATCTCCTTTATTGCCCTCTAACCTGCTCAAATGAAATGCTGATTTCTGTAAACATAAAAGATTATAAAAGAAAAAGGATTTATGGCTTCTAAATTTAAGTTTCATCTACACAAAATGCCAAAGATGCAAGCTGAGCAAAGCTGGATGGGCTGTTTTCTTATCCTTGAGGAGCAGACACCAAAGTTGACACCATTATGAAATTTTAGGAAAAATTACTAATTTTGAACAAAAAAGGATGCTTTCCCTTCCTATTCCCCACTGCTCTGGCTTTGAAGAATAAAACATTTCCTTTGTTTAAAAAAAATAAAAATTTTTTAAAATGTAAAAAATACATTAAAAAGGTTACAGGCATTTTAAAAGGCAGAGACCGTTACTGTAATTGACAGTCACACATTTGATAACTTCTTACCCCATTTGTCATTGAGCCGTGCTAGAAGTTCACTGTAACTTTGTTGACAAACTTGGAAAAGTGCTACACAGCAAACTTCATAGGGGCACCTGCATTTTTACTTCTCAGTTTGCCTGACTGACTTCTCCATGCTCCTTTACAGCCCGTACAGTACCAGTGCAGCTTTACAAAGCAAACAGCCTTAAAAAGCTAACTCTACAATCATTTACTCCTGAAGCATTACAGACAACATGGTGCTGTGCAGACAAAAACTGAATTATATGCCTAAACTTAAGTTTGTTCCAACCTCTCTGAAATCTAGTCTACAAGAATAAGTGACATCTATGCAATTCAAATAAATCTAGTCAAGTACAGGTATCACGGACAGAAAAAAGGACAAAAATTTCAAAGCTGACAATAGGATTTCTGCAAACTCCACAAACATATTCCAAGAACAGAGCTGACTGCAAGATCGGCTAAAAAAAAAAAAAAAATATATTCTGTGCATAAGGTTACATGTATCACAGTAAAAAACGCAAGCGAGAAAAGACAGCAGTATGTAGTTAACCTAGTAACTGAGGTAGAGCATCAAAAAACGAAGGGAGACAGAGACAGAACAAGAACTACCACGCTATGATACATATCATTTGAAGATGAAGCCAAGAACTTAAATAGGTGTCAAGAGGTACTGAACAGATTCAAGAAAATGTCAAACACTTAGAGCGGCATAAAGGAGTTTTTCTGCTGCATTCTAGCTGGAGTATATCCTAGACAAGCCAGAAAGGGGGAAGCAGCTTAATGTGACGTTTTCATTTAAAGAAGATAAAAAGACTGGGAAAATACAAAAATTGTCTAAAATATAAATGGATTTGCCCATCTGAAAGATTTGACAGTTTGTCACTTCTCAGTCTCTCCACTCCTGAGAGCCATTCAAGAAAGCGATGAAGCCTAGAACACCACACAGACACACACGTTACGCTCTTTTGTTCAGCAAGAGGTAATTAGACAAGACTGTGGCCGGATGTTAGGCCCACTCGTAGAGCAACTAAAACCCAGAATGTAGGTTCGTAACCGTGTAAGGCATATCAAAATATTCGCTTTTACATAAATATTTGCCAGAAGCAATAAAATGCATATTTGATAATATCAATATATTGATAATATATTGATAGTAAGCCAAAGTACAGTCATTGGAAGACTGATAGTGCAAGAACACCTAGAAAAAATATGACATAAAATTCAAAGGGACTAGTGCCAATCTGTCAGAACAGACTTTGTACTGCCTCCAGCGTATTGCTAAGGCACTCTCTTGACTATACATAGGAAGGCAGCAAAGAGTCCGTAATCCAACAATACGTGCTACCTATCAGGCTAGTGCACCACAGCCTTAAGCATGGGGTTTATATGTAGTTTCTTAACATGAAGTCACATCAACCCCATTCCACAGGCTGGGGGGGAAGAAAGAAAAAAAAAAAAAAAAAAAATCAAGAAAGCATGAAACCAAGAAGTTCACCAAAAACTTTAAGATTTGAGAGTGCATATTTTCTTTCACAAGCTACGTAACAGTCTTCAGATACTCTTAGACCAAGGGGAAAGGCGCTCCCAGAGCAGACCACAGCTGGGAGAGGACAACGGTCTCCCACGATCCTGTCCCTTAGTCACGAGACTGGGTGAGCATGCAACTAAATCCCGGAGCGACATGGCTGTTGCCAGCTCCTACTGGCTTGCTTACTTTCCACACTTAGGGTTTCAGACTATCAAAGCAGTTCAGTGCTAGCACAGTTTTTCTACCAATTACATGACAGAGCTCAAGCACAGGAACCACTGTGGATCTTTATGCAGATCAAGATTTGAGAAAGCTACAGAGTGGTCTGTCCCAACTTTGTATCAGACACTCAATACTTTCCTCCTCCTAACAATTTCAGAAGTTAGATCACTTGTACCCTAGCAATACTAGTGCACAAGACTGGCCTTTAAGTTAAGCCTGCATGGAAGCTGAGCAACTGCCAAGACAGACTGAAAGAACAACACACAAATGCAGAAAAAAACCTGCAAGAGAGAGAACCTGTAACCGTACAAAGACCTTCAGATGATGTCTGCACCTTTACTACAAGCAGTGACCAAGTTTTGACAAACTTGTATTAAGCTACTGTAATCCAAAAAAGCTGTTGTGCGTCTAGCTTCAAACAACAGTACTGGCAAGAGTAGTAGTAGCCTAGTTAAAATATTAGCGAGGGGTTGTTTTTAAGGGTACAACAATTCTGCTTTGCCAGTTTACAAAGCCCTTTTCATAGTTTCTATTATACTATGGTTTGAGTCGAGGGAAACCCACGTACAAAGAACAAATTAACTCCACATATGTACAAGCCAACATCTGAAACACTGAAAGCCTTCCTTTCATCCTAAAACGTGGCAAGAAAACACCCATGTGTAATAATTACTGTTAAGTAACACCTAGATACACAACCTACTTCTGGCCAGCATTTTTCTTTTGCCATTGAGGGGAATAAAGAAAAAATAAATAAAGGAAAAAAAACCCAAACAACCACAACAAAAACAACCCCACACAACCATCGTTTTCTCTGCTGCAAGCGCTGGGCGCAGGAGATGAAAGGCAAGCCCAGGAGCGCGGCCGGACCGCCGGCGCGCTGCCGCACGACACCTCTCCCCGACGGGAAGCCCTCCCCGGCGCACCGCTTTGTTCAGCGGACGGCTGCGCCGGCGAGGCGCAAAGCCCCGGTGCGGTCACGGCTTTCCGGGCAACTTCGGGGCCCGGGGGCCGCCGGACGCGGGGCCCTGGCGGCGGCCGGCTCGGCTCCGCTCGGCCCGGCTGGGCTCTGCCGCCCCGCGCCGGCAGAGGGCGAGGCGGCCGTCTCGCCGGGAGCCTGTTTTTGTTACACGGGGGGTATTTAAATGTCCTGCTGTCAATCACAAGGCACTTCCTACACCGCCGCCAGCTCCCCGGCCCGCACGCCGGCGCCGGGGCTCCCCACATAATGGGGGCGGCAACTCGGAGCCCCGCAGCCCCAGCCCGGCCGAGCCGCTTAAGCCGCGGGCCCCCAACTTGCTCCTTTGTTTAACTGCCCGTGAATCCCCACCGCCACCTCCACCTCCTCCTCCTCCTCCTGCTCGCAGCCGGGAGGCTGCCGCCGGGCCTTTATTATTCACACGCTCGGCTCGCAAAACGCACGCGAGTCGGCGGCGGCCGCTCGGGACCGGGCTGGAAACGTCAAAGCGGCGAGCGGAGCGGGGCGCCCCTCCTCCGCCCCCCGCCAGCCGCCCACCCCAAACAAAACGCACGGCGAGCCAGGAGCCCGGGCCCCGGCTGAGCCCCGGCACCCGGCGCGGTGCCCCCTCCGCACTCCTCCGCGAAGAGACCGCCCTGTCCCGGGAGAGACCCCCCGGGGGAGCGGGGCGAGGGGGGGTCACGACGCCTCCCCAGAGCCGGCTCAACTTTAGGGTGGCGCCGGCCCCGCCGGCCCGGGAGCCCCGCATCTGTTGCTCTTTCATAACCGGCCTCCCCCGGGCCGGCCGCCTCGCCCGGCCCGGCCCGGCCGCCCCCTCGCAAGCGAGGACCCATGTGCCCGGGGACGGCAGCCCTCGCCGGCACCGGCCGCTGACCACCGCCGCGGGGGGGAGCCGGAGCGGACAGGAGCCCGTTCCCCCCCATGCCGCCGCCGCGCAGCCATTGTCCCCCCGGCCGTTACCGGGCGGGGGGAAGGGTTGTGTGCGACTGCCACCGCCTGTGCCCGGTGGCCGGCCGACCCGGCGATTCCCCCCCCCCCCCCGCGCGCCGCCCGGCCCCGCGCGGCTCCCGGCGCCTACCTGCCGTGGAACCAGTCCTTGCAGATGTCGCACTCGATCATGAAGCGGCTCACGTCGTAGGGCTCCCGGCACACGCAGTACACGGGGGTCGCGGCGGCCGCTGCCGCCGCTCCGGCCATCTTTAAAGAACTCACTGACTGAGGCGCCCGCCCGCTCCCCCTCCCTCCGCCGCGGCCGGCGGCACCAATAACAACAGCGCGCGTGCCAGCCCCACACGCCGCGCGCGCCTCGCCGCCGGCAGGCAGGCACGGGCAGGCGGCGCGGGAGCGAGCGAACAACAGCGCGCGGGGGCGCGCGCACGTGCGTCACCCGGCCCCCGCGGAGGCGGGAGGAGGAGGGGGGGACCGCCCCCCCCCCCGCCCTCCCCGCACGGCGACCGTCCCCGCCGCGCCTGCGCCCCGCAGAACGCCCGCACCGCACCCCACCCCCACCCCCGGCCCGGCCCGGCCCGGCCCGGCCCGGCCCGTCTCGCCGAGCGGCTGGAACTGAGCGTGCGCGGGGGGAGCGGGCTCCCATTGGGCGCGGGGAGGGGAGCGCACGTGCCGCCGCCCGCCCCTCCCCACGGGAGGCGGGGCGCGGGGAGGCACGCGCTGGCCCTGCCCTCCCCCTCCCCCTCCCCCTCCCCCGGGCAGTGTCACGCGGGGGGGGGGGGGAGGGGCAGGGTGCCGCGAGGACACGGGCAGAGAGGAGGCGGGCCGCGGCGCGCGCCGGCTCCCCCTTATGTAACCGCGGCGGCGGCGGAAGCGGCCGAGCAGGGCCGAAGGCGCCCGAAGGCTGGACTTTGTTGTCGGGCCGCGGCCGCCCCCGGGCGCTGGGGGCACGGGCAGCGGCGCCTGTGGGACGGGGCTGTCCACCGGCCCGGCGTGGGGCAGGTGCGCGGCTCGGCCTCTCTCCCGCGGGGCCGCGTGCGGCGGCGGTTGGTTCGCCCTGGTCTCTCCTGAGCAGGGGCCTCCCGCAGGCGGCACCAGCCTTGGTGAGAGGCCGCTGCCGGGGAGCGGGAGGGCTCGGCCTGCCGGGCCGGGGGGGGGAAGGCCAGCACTGAGGTCTGCCAGCGATGCCTCTGCGGTTGGCACCGCTGGGGAACCACCGGAGTTTGGTCGGCGCGGGTGCCGTGGGAGCGCCTGTGCTGCCGCCTCCTGCCCCGCCGGGGCCTGGGCTGCCAGCTCCGTCCTGAGCTTGGCAGCTGGTGGGAACAGCCGGGTCCCGCTTACTTCTGACCGCGGGACCCGCAGGGGCCTGCCCGAGGAGGTCATCTTCTTTGGTTTTAACTTGATTCTTATGTGGATTCAACAAAAGTAGCCGAACATGCAACCAAGCGCCACAGAAAGTCAATGAAATAGCATTTGTTTACTCTGCTTTTTGAAGAAGGTCTTTCCCAACTCACCAGTGCACAAACTGGATGCCATACGGAGCTACAGTGAACACGCAGTGGCACTTTTTCCTGGAGAGATCTGAGGGCAGAGGCACATCTGATTTTATGAAGTCTAGATGGGCCAGTGTTTTCGTGCTGTTGAGCTGGGGTTTGCAATCGGTTTATTTCTTGTCAAGCTCTCTGCGTATGTTTGCATCACTGTTCCATGTCATCACCCTTTCTTTCAGGACACACAAGTAACACTGATGCATTCATTATATGTCATCAAGGACAAAAAAGTAGAGTTTAAAATTGAGGTGTGGGGTTTTTTTTCCTGCTGGCAGGCAGAACCTCGAGGACCTATGGAGATTATGTTGTATAAGGGAATGGGGAGTCACGTCCTCCACGCTGAATATACCAATTTAAAAGTGAAACAATAAATACGTTGAAGTGCATGTTACGGTGATCATAACTGTAATAGACTAACCGTGCATACAGCATTATAATTTTACATCACATGCCCTTAACCACCAGGAGCCACAAAAAAACCATACACTCTACATTTGTTTGGCAGGGGGAAGCGCAGAAGTAAATGTTTCCTTTCCAGGCTGTTATTGTGAAGCTAGCTAATGTTAA